>NC_139219.1:23278078-23878078 GCF_055691185.1 Crinia signifera | reverse complement strand
GATTGGGGTAGATGACAAATGTTCAGCATCCTCGACAATCTTTTTAGCTAAATGTCTTAATGCGCACAGGGAATATAATTCATTCTTATTTCTGCAGTTCGTGTATAACCTCTAAGTGTGATACTGTAACACTGAGTGAATGAGCCAAAGACTAATCTACTGCTGAAATCTGAGTACGCTTAAAATAAGAGCGGAAAGAATCAGGGCACAGATAGGGTGTGGTGGCACACGGCGCACAAGATGCTGAGAAATTGTTTAGAATGTGAATTAAGGGTCAATGCCATAGACTGAGCTATCTGCTGGCAATGATGTGCAAGCTACCAGATGTGCCAGTGAAATCCAGATCTACAGAGAGTCCAGGCCTAGCCCCAAGGGACTAAAGCAGTTCAGATCCAGCCCAGAGGGACTGAGGAATTGCAGGTTAAGCCCAGAGGGACTGAGGAAGTGCAGATCCAGCCTATGGGAGACTGAGGAAATGCAGATCCAGCTCAGAGGGTCTGAGAGACTTAGAAAGTGCAGGTCCAACCTAGGGTGGCTGATGAAGTTCAGATCCAGCCCAGAGGACTGATGAAGTGCAGGTCCAGCCTAGGGGGGACTGAGGAAGTTCACATCTAGCCCAGAGGGACTGAGGAAGTGCAGATCCAGCCCGGAGCGACTGAGAAAGTGCAAGTCCAGCCCAGAGGACTGAGGAAGTGCAAATCCTACCTAGTGGGACTGAGGAGGTTCATATCTAGCCCAGAGGGACTGAGGAAATGCAGATCCAGTTTAGACGGACTAAGGAAGTACAGATCCAGTCCATAGGGATTCAGGAATTGAAGGTCCAGTCTAGGGGGAATGGAGGAATTTCAGATCTAGCCCAGAGGGACTGAGGAAGTACAGATCCAGCTCAGAGGGACTGAGGAAGTACAAGTCCAGCCCAGAGGACTGGGGAAGTGCAGGATCTGCCTAGGGGGACTGAGGATAAGCAGATCCAGCTCAGAGGGTCTGAGGAAATGCAGATCCAGTATAGAGGGACTGAGGAAGTGCAGATTCAGCCCAGAGGGATGGAGGAATTGAAGGCCCAGTCTAGGGGGAATGGAGGAAGTTCAGATCTAGCCCAGATGGACTGAGGAATTGTAGTTCCAGCCTAGGAGGGACTGAGAAAGTTCAGATCCAGCCCAGAAAGACTGAGGAAATGCAGATCCAGCCCAGAGGGACTGAGCAAGTGCAGGTCCAGCCTATGGGGGCTGAGGAAGTGCAGATCCAGTCCAAATGGACCAATGAAATGAAGGTCCAGCTTAGGGGTGACTGTGGAAGTTTAGATCTAGCCCAGAGGGACTGAGGAAGTACAAATCCGGCCAAAAGGGACTGATGAAGTGCAGATCCAGCTCAGAGGGACTGAAGGAGTTCATATCCAGTCCATAGGGACAGAGAAAGTGCTGATCCAGCTCAAAGGGGCTGAGGATGTGCAGATCCAGTTTATAGGGTTGGAAGAAGTTCAGACCCAGCCCAGAGGGAAGTGCAGGGGGAAGCGCTGATCCAGCAAAGGGGGGACATAGTAAGTTCAGATTTAACCCAGAGGGACTTGCAAACTGCAAAACCAGCCAAGAGGGACTGAAGTACAGATCCAGCCCAAAGGGACTGAGGAAGTGCAGATCCAGCTCAGAGGGTCTGAGGAAGTGCAGGTCCGGCCTTGGGGGATCTGAGGAGGTTCATATCTAGCCCAGGGGGACTGAGGAAAAGCAGATCCAGCTCATAGGGACTGAGTAATTGCATATCCAGTTTAGAGGGACTGAGGAAGTGCAGATGCAGCTCAGAGTGACTGAGGAAGTTCAGGTCCAGCCCAGAGGGACTGAGGAAGTTCAGATCCAGCCCAGAGGGTGATTTGGTTGCGACACTATGAAGTTCGACATACATTACGTCAAACACTAAAGGTCCACAGGGCTTATGTCAATAAATGAAATAGGTCAACATGGGAAGGTTGAAAGTTAAAAGGTCGACATGAGTTTTTCAGGTGTTTTTCAAACTGACATCAGACAGTATTACCCTACCATCTACTAGGGCGTGGAGGTAGAATATAATAGTGTGCCTCTCCAGCCTCAGATTGGTTAATATAAGCTGATGCTCCGGGGCAGGGCAATGACACAACAAGCAGAAATTGGCTTGGAATGCGGTCGGGGAGGTACAGTAGTCCGAATGTAGAGGAGGAGCGTTTAAGAGCTTGTGAAGATACAAGATGCCTTGGAAGTCTTCAATGGACGGCGGCTATGCAAAAGATCTTAAAGGCCACTGCCCACCTGGTGAAGAGTATAGAAGATACTGGTATGCAGTCAGTGGATAGACAATGTTTAGGTCGACAGTCACTAGGTGATCCACTAATGGTCGACAGTGACTACGTCAATCACAAAATGTTAACATGCACAATGTCGATGCAAAAAAAGTCAACATTGGTGTCAGTGTTGTCACCTGAGCAGGTGGACCTCCAGTTAGTGTACTGTCCCCGATCGCCGTCCTTAGAGCCCAGTGCCTTGTTTCAGTATCGCTGCGCTCAACACACTTCCCAATGATAATCCATGTGGACTGTAACTATTAAACAGTACAGAAAAATGAAGAAATAAAAAAAAAAAACTATGAAAAACTCGGTACTTGTGAGTTATCCGGGCTGCCGATTTCTAAATCGGGTTGGATCGGGCACATCGCATCGCATCGCATGCGACCATCGGATGCGATGCGATGCGATGTGCCCGATTTTTCCATAGGAATCAATGTTAAAATGGACTGAGTCCATTTTAACATGGAATTCAATGGGAAAAAGGGGTCCTTTTCATACCCCTACTATCCAAGTGGGCATGGAGTTGGATATAAACCTGTGGCGAGCATAGCGAGCCACCGAGCCCGAAGCGTGGCGAGCATAGCGAGCCCCGCGAGGGGACACAGAATACCGTTCGCTCGCCACGCTTCGGGCTCGGTGGCTCGCTACGCTCGCCACAGGTTTATATCCAACTCCATGCCCACTTGGATAGTAGGGGTATCGCATCGCATCGCATCTGATTGTATGCCTTAACTTAAGGCATACAATCAAAAAATCGGCAGCCCGGATAACTCACAAGTACCAAAAACTCTAATGTTGACATTTGCATGTGTCTACTATTGCCATGTCCACCTATTGCTTGTCTATGACTTTTATGTCTATGTCGACCTTGTGCATGAAGCGCCCGGGCGCGCCTTTCGCAAGGTGATTTTTTAATGTTAGTGCTAAGAAAAACGCAGACGTGATTCGGAATATGCTGGGAGTGTCAGGGAAAACTGTAAGCATGCCTGAGTGTTTTAGGGGAGGGTGCGTGGTGTAAGTCTCTGAGTAAGTCTCTGCCTACTCTGAGCCTGCGATGCCTGGTTCCCAGTGTAAAAATAATTTCATTGTGAGTCTGTTACGATGGATTTTAGAAATGTTGCACGGCTGCTAAAGGATGTGCAGCCGTACAGCGAGCAAGTTCATTGATTTGTGGGATTTCACTCTAGCAGGGCGGGCCGTGCAAAATTGCGGCTGTGCGATCGGGTCTTTTTCGGGCACATGGGCCCTTATTCTAGTTGAATCGGACGGATACGTATTTTCGGACAGGAACTGAGCATTCTTAGCCCCGCCTTCCGTACAGATCGCTCACACCGTCCGAACGCGGTAGGACGCCGACCGAATGGACCGCGAGTGGATTTTTCAGGTGAACACCTCCTCCATCTGTGGGAACCTCCCCCGTCATTCGATGGTCACCGACCATCGAATGCTGGACCGAGCGGTCAGGCAGCACCGAGTGCTCCAGACCACTCGGACATTTCTCCGTGCAAAAGCAGGGATCTGGGCGGGCAGCTGGCATCCGGCTATGTCGTATGTCCGCCCCCCACACGTGCGTCACAGCCGGATTACCATACGTACGCCCAGCATTTTCATGGAGACGCCCATGAAACGCGGGGTGTAAACATATGGTAATGAGGCCAAACAGCCCTTCACGCCCCTCTCCATCCCCTTCTCGGATGGTTCCATATGATCATTTTCTGTACGGAACTCACGCCGTGTTCGGATGTGTGAGACGTTCACACATGCGCAGATACGCCTTTGCACATGCGCAAACACCAACCATCGGCCGTCCATCGACATTCAGAGCCATCCGACTCAATCAGAATAAAGGCTCCGGTGAGGACATCCCCACCCTCCCTCGTGACACCACCGAGTCCCAATAAACATGACTCGTTTGCCGTGAATAGCGCATACCCTCCAACTGTACCGATTTAGCCGGTACAGTACCGTTTTTTAATGGTCTGTACCGGCTAAATCGAACTGTACCGAATGTACCGATTTTTTTAAAGCCGGCTCTTTCTTTTCTGGGAGTTGTAGTTCCAAGTGCCTGCTTCAACGCTGGCTGCTCTAGCGTGAGCCGTGAGGGGGGAGACTACGTCTCCCGAGGTGCCCTGAGGGGGCAGGGGGGGTGCCCTGGGGGGGGACTCAGCAGTCTTAGCGTGCCCGCCTCCCACCTGCTAACATGGCTGTGTCCCTGCCGCATGCTGGGGGTTCTGAATCCACACACACGTGCAGAGGTGCCGGGAATGACAGGCGCTGCTTTAACAGTGAGGGTTTGCCAGCCCTGCTCCCTCTTGCTGTGAGTGTGAGCCGACGAGCACTCAGACCTCCTGCTAACGCACATCGCCGGGGACTGAGGCTGTGCTGGACTGGGGGAAGATAAGGTAGGCGGCAGCAGTAGTTCCTATGCCTATGGCTCTGGGACTGGCTGGCTTAAAAAAAAAAAAAAAAGAACAATGCACATTCGGAAAGGGGGTGTGACCACGCCCACTTTAGCACGTTACCACGCCCACTTTAACACGTGGCCACACCCCCTTCCCGAATGTGTACCGATTTCTGCTGCACAGATGTTGGAGGGTATGCTAGCGTGCCTACAAATTTCCACAGCCAGATGCGTACACACTCACTTCCATGGAGGGTACACCCGCTGTGACCAGTCACGGCACATACGTACGCACGCGACAGGTAATTATGTGTAAGCTCAGGCTTGGAACATCTGTAACTAGTAATTCCCAGGGCATCAACCACTTACAGGTATTCATTTCAATCTATGTGTACAGTACATTAAAAAAAAAGACGGAATTGATCTGGATTGTCCTGTTGCAGAACATAAGAAATAATCCTGTATCATCTTTATATATGTCTAGTGTCCAATTTTGCGGTTCTGAAATGCTGCCATCTGTTGGCAGCGAGTAAAACCACATCTATTTCTCTCTCACACATGCACAAACATAGAGGCAATCACAAGGTAGCAGACGAGCTTTCGAAGCATTTCCTTCGAACGGGCTTACTAGTATGTATTATAGCTAGCTAAAAACCCAGCTATACCATGCAAAGACTCTACAAGTCTTCCAGCGCTGTCTTTGATCTTCAATCTTCATCATTAATTCAGAGCAGGGATCTGTTTCTGAGATGTCTTTCTGTTTGGCAGTCTGATTACTATGTTCCTTTTGTACCGCAGTCCGTATCTCAGTACCCGGCTCTGCTCGCTGACAGTAAACTGAAATGTTGTTAGAGCTATCGGCTGCCTGAAACTTTTCTTTATTTGAAGCCGCCTCCGGTCGGATTATCCTCACAATACGATATTTGTGTTTGCAAGAGATCAAGGGAGCCTGCAGACACCTGTTCTGTTCTACCCCTCGGATCCCAGCCTGCAGATCTGTCCCATAATGCAATTCATGGAATTAATCATTCACACACACAGGTATCGTTCATAAGTGAGTGCCAGATAACATAGGCCGAAGTAGCCCAGCGTGCGGCACACTCCTGCATGGCCGTGGAGGGCTGTGAGACTGTTGTCCGGATCTGGGCAACGCGTGCAATTATCTGAGACGGTGAAGACGTCCAATGGCCTTGGAACCATTTCATGGCTGGCTTTAAATAAAAGCACGAACAGTACAGTACTCCTAAATGGCAAAAGTGACAGGTTAATGACGGACTTAAAAAGAATAACTTCACGTTGTAAGGTGCCCGGGCTCTGCGGTGTCTAAAGGATAAATAAGGGAGATTTGCTTTTATTTCTAAAGGAGTTTGTGTTCCATTACTGTCAGATATCAGAGCTTGCTTCTGGCAGAAGTAAGTAATAAGGGCTAGGAATAGCTCACAGACAAATGGGGGTTATTCAGACCTGATCACATGGCTGAAACATGGCCAGAGTGTAAGGGCGAGATGTATTAAAATACATTGCCGTCCTTCGCGCCCCCCCCCCCCCCCCGCCGCAATGTCAGCGCATATGTACTAACATATGCGGCTGGCATGGCGGTGCGGTGATGGAGCCCCCCCCGCGATACCTGTACTCAGTTGTGCGGGGGTCTCCATCACCTCCCTGCCGCCTGGCTCTCCCCTCATGCCGCGGACAGCTAAGCATGCTGTCTCCGGCGCCTCCTTCTCCCCCTGCAGCCGGAAGGATGCAGTAGCGCACCCAGGGGGGTTTCTGAGTACCCAGAAACCCCCTCTAGGAGTTTAAGGGTCCTAGGCTGAAAGCTGAGGGTCCCCTCTTTCCATGGGTACAAGAATTTTACAAATCGGCCCTTGGGAACCGGAGATATCTGACTTCAAAGCAGTGGTCCCCATCCAAGCCTGTTAATTGCTCTTCCCAGTCAGATATTTCAGGTTCTATCTGACTTAGTTTTTCTGAGGGTATATTCCAAAAGCGGTGACTCTCCCCCTTTGAGGGACACTAGTAGCTTGTCTCTACTGTTCCCAGAACCAGAGATATCAGCCTTCGAGCAGCTGGTTACTGCTCCAGCTCCACACACCTGGTATGTTGTTTTATATTCTCGTTGGCAGATTGCTCTGCCTCCTGATATCTGATCCCCTAGTCCCCAATACCATTTAGTAGGTGGGATTCTCTAGTTTTTAATTCCATTAAAATCTAAGAAATCTATTTCTGGGAACTGGAGATATCTGCAGTCAAGCAAGCTGTTCTCCCACCAGAAAATTATGAATAATAAGCCCACTCCACTATACATCCCTCCTCTGCATATTAAACATCCTCTACTACCCTGGAAGTTATGTATCAGGGCCCCTTCATTCAGCCCAATGCCCCCTTCTCCCACCCCATCTCCCAGCATCTGTGCAGTAAAGGGGTAATTAGTGGAAATTACTGATCCAGGCCCTACATGCTGAGCGGTTGATATAATACCGTCTACCACCCGGGGGACATCAAAGCTCCCCCCACCCCTACCGCTGGAGGATCGGTAGGTGTCCCAATACATTGCTATGCCCAGGGGTCTACACTGCTGTTGATGCCCCTGTATATATATATCTCTTATATATTTAGCCAGATCTGTCACTCAACCCCTGTGGAGAACGTTCCTGTGTAGAACAGTTTCACTTTCATGTGTCTAACGTTCCACCCCCTTGACATCACCTCCCCCCGCCCAGCCAGGGCTACAGTACACGCCCACCATCCACCATTACTCCACAGCCACCATCCACCATTACTCCTGCACATCCCTACCCTCTGCCAGGACCCCCGCGACCCCCCTCCCGCGATTCGCGGGACCCTCCGCGACCCCCCCTCCCGCGATTTGCGGGACCCCCCCGCGACCCCCCCTCCCGCGATTCGCGGGACCCCCCGCGACCCCCCCTCCCGCGAATCGCGGGACCCCCGCCCCCCCCTCCCGCGAATCGCGGGACCCCCGCGAATCGCGGGACCCCCGCGAATCGCGGGACCCCCGCGACCCCCTCCCGCGATTCGCGGGACCCCCGCGACCCCCCCTCCCGCGATTCGCGGGACCCCCGCGACCCCCCCTCCCGCGATTTGCGGAACCCCCGTGACCCCCCCTCCCGCCATTCGCGGGACCCCGCACCCCCCCCCGCCATTCGCGGGACCCCCGCTTTCCACCCTCCCGCGAGTCGCGGGACCCCCGCGACCCCCCTCCCTCCCGTGATTCGCGGGACCCCCGCAAACCCCCCCTCCCGCGATTCGTGGGACCCCCGCGACCCCCCTCCCGCGATTCGCGGGACCCCCGGTATCCGGACTATTGTTAGACAGCACTTACATCGACAGCCATTACATCGACACCATTAGTTCGACAGCTCAATAGGTCGACATGGTTTTAGGTCGACATACCATTAGGTCGACATGTCATTATGTCGACAGCTCATTAGGTCGACAGCTCATTAGGTCGACATGTTTTTAGGTCGACACTGCCATTAGGTCGACAGTGTCTATGTCGACAGTCAAAAGGTCGACATGGGTTTTTTCACTGTTTATTGAGCCGACATGTGCCGACAGGCGGTATTTCATGCCCTACTATCCACTAGGGCGTGGTGGGAGAATAAAATAGTGTGCCGAGCGCAGCGAGGCATCCTTCCCCAAAGCATAGCGAGCGGCTGCGGTACACTTCAAACTGTGTCCATGTCGACTGTGTCGACATTTCGGCCAAAAAAAACATTGAAAAAAACCATGTCGACCTTTTGACTGTCGACATAGACTCTGTCGACCTAATGGCAGTGTCGACCTAAAAACATGTCGACCTAATGAGCTGTCGACCTAATGAGCTGTCGACCTAATGAGCTGTCGACATAATGACATGTCGACCTAATGGTATGTCGACCTAAAACCATGTCGACCTATTGAGCTGTCGAACTAATGGTGTCGATGTAATGGCTGTCGATGTAAGTGCTGTCTAATATCCGTCCCAGACCCGACCACCCCCTCCCGCGATTCGCTGGACCTCCGCGACCACCCCCTCCCGCGAAACGCGGGACCCCCGCGACCCTCCCGCAAATCGCGGGACCCCAGCGACCCCTCCCTCCCGCGAGCCCCCTCCCGCGATTCGCAGGAACCCTGCATCCTCCCCTCCCGCGATTCGCGGGACCCCTGCGACCCCCCCTCCCGGCATTAAAAGGGCCCCCCGCGACCCCCCCTCCCGCGATTCACGGCACCCCCCCCTACTGTGATTTGCGACCCCCCTCCCGCAATTCGCGCCGCCCCCTCCCGCGATTCACGGAACCCCCCGTAGCGCCCCCCTCCTGCGATTTGCGGGCCCCCTCGGCACTTCTCGCGATTTGCGACCGCCCCCTAATTCACACATTCGGGGACCCCACCTCCCGCGATTCATGCCCCCCTCACGCAATTCACGGCACCCCCCACACCCCCCTTCCTGCGATTCGCAAGCCCCCACGACCCCCCCTCCCGCGATTCACGAAACCCCCCGTAGCGCCCCCCTCCCGCAATTTGCGGGCCCCCTCGGCACCTCTCGCGATTTGCGACCACCCCGTAATTCACACATTCGGGGACCCCCCCTCCCGCGATTCATGCCCCCCTCACGCAATTCACGGCACCCCCCATACCCCCCTTCCTGCGATTCGGAACCCCCCACGACCCCCCCTCCCGCGATTCACGGACCCCCGCACCACCCCCCTGCGCCCACCCTCCCTTGATTCATGCCCCCCTCATGCAATTCACGGCAACCCCCCACACCCCCCCTCCTGCGATTCGCAGCCCCCCCACGACCCCCCCCTCCTGCGATTCATGACCCCTCCCGTGATTCACGGACCCCCGCACCACCCCCCCTTGACTCACGGCACCCCACGCGCCCCTCCCGCAATTCATGGACCTCCGCAACCCCCCCCCTCCCGCAATTCACTAATCCCGACAACCCCCCTCCCGCAATTTGCGGACCCCCCTTCCCACGATTCAAGCCCCCCCGCGCCCCCGCCCACGATTTGCGGACCCCCGCCCCCTCCCGCTAACCACGGATCCCCACACACCACCCCCCCTCCCGCAATTTGCAGACCCCCCAGACCCCCTTCCGGCAATTTCACCCCCCAGCGGACCACCGCGGCCCCCGCTCCCGCATTTCACGTACCCCCGTGACAATGGGGGATCCTGTACCACCACAAGCAGGTACCGCCCCTAGGTGGGAAATCCGGCCCTGGCTGCCGCACTGCAGGTTTCCCCACTGCCCTCTGCACCAGCGCCACAACTTTTATCAATGTCTTGCCCACATACCACTATTATACAGCCTCCTGCTCTCATGCACGCTCACTCCCTCCCAGTGGGAGGAGACGCTCACCCACTGCCGGGAGCTGCATACTGTCCCCCACCCTCCTCCAGTTCTAGGGATGCCCATCGACCATCAATGATTTTCAAATAATCGATGGTTTATGGCCGATGTTGAATACTTTTGCCATCAATGTGGGAGGACACTGCCCTGCCTCCTGTTCTCCTGCCCCGTAACTTCCGCCAGTGGAGACCCGCTCACCCTGTGTTGCCCACATTCCCCTATCATGCTTTACCGCCCAGCCTCCTGCTCTCATGCACCCTAACTCCCACCCAGTCGGAGGAGACACTGACTCCTGTATTTCTGTGCTGCCACGCTGGACCCTCACCCACTGGCAGAAGCTGCACAGTGTCCACCACCCTCTTTAGTCCCCCGTATGCCCACACACCCCTATCACTACCCAGCTTCCTGCTCTCCTGAACCGTAACTTCCACCACTGGGTAATCGCTGACGCTGTGTTGCCCACATACCCCTATCATGCCTCATATCCCAGCCTCCTGCTCTCATGCACCCGAACTCCCACCCAGTAGGAGGAGACACTGACTCAGGGCCACCGTCCGGTACTCCTGTGCTGCCACGCTGGACCCTCACCCACTGCCAGAAGCTGCAATACAGGGCATCTTTAATACAATTCTAACCATATTTCTCACAATACAAATGTTCACAAATTAAGGGTCGTAGCCCCTTACGCCGGTGTGAAGAGCGCCCGTAGGGCGCGATGAATCACCTAGTATATATATATATATATATATATATATATATATATACATATGTATGTGTGTGTGTGTGTATATATATATATATATATATGTATGTATATATTATAATTATTATTATTTATATACATTTGGTCTATCTATAATACCTTGACTGACCCGGCATATACTGGGTCACCTAAGTGTCCATCTCCGTGCTTTGCTCCGCCCCTCTGGAAACCCCCTTCTGAAAATCCTTCGTTTGCCACTGGGATGTCCAGCTGCTTCACTAGGGGGAGGAGGGGTTTACCTTCCAGGGTCCAGGAGGACCCTTTAGGAAGGTAAGCCAGAGGGGGGGTCGGCGAGGCGGCAGGTTTGCGTCGGCGGCGAAAAGAAGCCCATAGGCTTCTATTGGGTATGGCCACCCAAAGGTGGTATCATTTTTGATACATTGGAAAATGCGGTAAAACCGGGGTTTTACCACATTTTCCATTTGATACATCTCACCCCTAAGCCTGCAAAAATCCATTCTCCCGTTGCTCACCATGTAATGATTTCCCAGTGTGTGCAGTTTGTGTGTAGCCCAGGACTTACTACATGGCTGTGATATATATATAATCAGGCTGAACTACGCCAGAGCTGACGTCACATGGCTTCCCATCAAATGCTTGGGCAGGCCTGCGTTTTCCATGCCACTCCCAGAAAACAGGCAGTTACCACCCACAAATGGCGACTTCCTGTCAGTCAACTTGCAGCTAGCGATCAAAAAGTAGCAGGATTTTATCACAAGACGGCCCGCTCATACGTACTACGGCCGTACGCATGCACAGTGTATTGATAATAATCTGGCCCATGCGATCAGTTTTGAATTAGGCCCAATGTCTAGGTCAGTAGGTCGAAACCAATAGGTCAACAAAAGGCGATACAAACAAAAGGTCTACATAAAAAGTTAATAATCTGTTTTTCAGGCTTCTTTGGTGTCAGTGTCAACACCTGAACACATGTACCCCCAGTTAGATCCCTACACCATGCTTTGGAACTGGTGCCTCTCGCTGCTACCACTGAACTCGGCACACTTTACCCTTCCCGATCGCAGTGCATGAGGTTGGTAAAGTATGAAAATATCAAAAAATATCAAAAATGATATGTAACTGGCACTACTGGGGACATGATATGTAATTGGCACTACTGGGGACATGATATGTAACTGGAACTACTGAGGACATGATATGTAACTGGCACTACTGAGGACATGATATGTAACTGGCACTACTGGGGACATGATATGTAACTGGCACTACTGGGGACATGATATGTAACTGGAACTACTGAGGACATGATATGTAACTGGCACTACTGGGGACATGATATGTAACTGGCACTACTGGGGACATGATATGTAACTGGCACTACTGGGGACATGATATGTAACTGGCACTACTGAGGACATGATATGTAACTGGCACTACTGGGGACATGATATGTAATTGGCACTACTGAGGACATGATATGTAACTGGCACTACTGGGGACATGATATGTAACTGGCACTACTGAGGACATGATATGTAACTGGCACTACTGGGGACATGATATGTAATTGGCACTACGGGGGACATATGTAACTGGCACTACTGGGGGTACTTGTTTCCTAGCACGGCCACAACGATCTTGATCTGGGGCATCGCAGGTAAAAAAATCGCGTCGGTCGCATCGCATGCAGGCTAAAAAATCGCATGCGATGCGACCGACGCAATGCCCGCGATTTCCCATAGGGAACACTGTAAAATGCCTCAATTTAAACAAATCAACATAGGGAACAATGTTAAATGGGCCAAACACCCCCAAAAAAAACCCTGACGCCATCCCACGATCAACGTCAACCCGAAGCGTGGCGAGCGCAGCGAGCCCACGATGGGCGGCGGTATGCGTCCTCCGACCTTTTCATACCCCCACTATGCACGTCGGCGTGAAGATGAGAATAGATAGTGTGGCGAGCGCAGCGAGCCACCGAGTCCGAAGCGTGGCGATCGCAGCGAGCCCCGCGAGGGGACACGGATACCTTCACCGGTAAACGCGTCCCTTCGCGGGCTTCACAGGTATCCGCGTCCGCTCGCCACGCTTCGGGCTCGGTGGCTCGCTGCGCTCGCCACACTATCTATTCTCAGCTCCACGCCGACGTGGATAGTGGGGGTATGAAAAGGTCGGAGGACGCGTACCGCCGCCCCTCACGGGCTCGCTGTGCTCGCCACGCTTCGGGTTGATGTTGATCGTGGGGTGGCGTTAAGTATTTTTCGGGGGCCATTTCACTGGTCAGGGGGTTTTTTTGGGGTGTCTGGCCCATATAACATTGTTCCCTATGTTGATTTGGGTAAATTGAGGTATTTTACATTGTTCCCTATGCGAAATCGCGGGCATCGCGTCGGTACCATTGCATGCTTTTTTTGGCCGCATACGATGCGACCGACGCGATTTTGACTTTTTCAATGCATTTCAATGGGAAATCGCAGGCATCGCATCGGTCGCATCGCAGACCATTAAAAATTACCGCGATGCCCGCGATTGTGGCCGTGCTAAAAAACAAGTACCCTACTGGGGACATGATATGTAACTGGCACTACTGGGGACATCTATAACTGGCAATACTGAGGACATGATATGTAACTGGCACTACTGGGGACATGATATGTAATTGGCACTACTGGGGACATATGTAACTGGCACTACTGGGGACATGATCTGTAACTGGCACTACTGGGGACATATGTAACTGGCACTACTGGGGATATGATATGTAACTGGCACTACTGGGGACATATGTAACGGACACTACTGAGGACATGATATGTAACTGGCACTAATGGGGACATGATATGTAATTGGCACTACTGAGGACATGATATGTAACTGGCACTACTGGGGACATCTGTAACTGGCACTACTGGGGACATGATATGTAACTGGCACTACTGGGGACATGATATGTAACTGACACTACTGAGGACATGATATGTAACTGGCACTACTGGGGACATGATTTGTAATTGGCACTACTGAGGACATGATATGTAACTAGAACTACTGGGGACATCTGTAATTGGCACTACTGGGGACATCTATAACTGGCAATACTGAGGACATGATATGTAACTGGCACTACTGGGGACATGATATGTAATTGGCACTACTGGGTACATATGTAACTGGCACTACTGGGGACATGATATGTAACTGGCACTACTGGGGACATCTATAACTGGCAATACTGAGGACATGATATGTAACTGGCACTACTGGGGACATGATATGTAATTGGCACTACTGGGGACATATGTAACTGGCACTACTGGGGACATGATCTGTAACTGGCACTACTGGGGACATATGTAACTGGCACTAGTGGGGATATGATATGTAACTGGCACTACTGGGGACATATGTAACGGACACTACTGAGGACATGATATGTAACTGGCACTACTGGGGACATGATATGTAATTGGCACTACTGAGGACATGATATGTAACTGGCACTACTGGGGACATCTGTAACTGGCACTACTGGGGACATGATATGTAACTGGCACTACTGGGGACATCTATAACTGGCAATACTGAGGACATGATATGTAACTGGCACTACTGGGGACATGATATGTAATTGGCACTACTGGGGACATATGTAACTGGCACTACTGGGGACATGATCTGTAACTGGCACTACTGGGGACATATGTAACTGGCACTACTGGGGATATGATATGTAACTGGCACTACTGGGGACATATGTAACGGACACTACTGAGGACATGATATGTAACTGGCACTACTGGGGACATGATATGTAATTGACACTACTGAGGACATGATATGTAACTGGCACTACTGGGGACATCTGTAACTGGCACTACTGGGGACATGATATGTAACTGGCACTACTGGGGACATGGTATGTAACTGGCACTACTGGGGACATGATATGTAACTGGCACTACTGAGGACATGATATGTAACTGGTACTACTGGGGACATGATATGTAATTGGCACTACTGAGGACATGATATGTAACTGGCACTACTGGGGACATCTGTAACTGGCACTACTGGGGACATCTATAACTGGCAATACTGAGGACATGATATGTAACTGGCACTACTGGGGACATGATATGTAATTGGCACTACTGGGGACATATGTAACTGGCACTACT
This sequence comes from Crinia signifera, assembly GCF_055691185.1. Taxonomy (NCBI): domain Eukaryota; kingdom Metazoa; phylum Chordata; class Amphibia; order Anura; family Myobatrachidae; genus Crinia; species Crinia signifera. The sequence goes on along the minus strand of NC_139219.1, from coordinate 23,863,108 downwards.
GGGGACATGATATGTAACTGGCACTACTGGGGACATCTATAACTGGCAATACTGAGGACATGATATGTAACTGGCACTACTGGGGACATGATATGTAATTGGCACTACTGGGGACATATGTAACTGGCACTACTGGGGACATGATCTGTAACTGGCACTACTGGGGACATATGTAACTGGCACTAGTGGGGATATGATATGTAACTGGCACTACTGGGGACATATGTAACGGACACTACTGAGGACATGATATGTAACTGGCACTACTGGGGACATGATATGTAATTGGCACTACTGAGGACATGATATGTAACTGGCACTACTGGGGACATCTGTAACTGGCACTACTGGGGACATGATATGTAACTGGCACTACTGGGGACATCTATAACTGGCAATACTGAGGACATGATATCTAACTGGCACTACTGGGGACATGATATGTAATTGGCACTACTGGGGACATATGTAACTGGCACTACTGGGGACATGATCTGTAACTGGCACTACTGGGGACATATGTAACTGGAACTACTGGGGATATGATATGTAACTAGCACTACTGGGGACATATGTAATGGACATTACTGAGGACATGATATGTAACTGGCACTACTGGGGACATCCATAACTGGCACTACTGGGGACATGATATGTATCTGACACTACTGGGGACATGATATGTAACTGGCTGTACTGGGCACATGACATGTAATTGGCACTACTGGGGACATATGTAACTGGCACTACTGGGTGCATGATATGTAACTGACACTACTGGGGGCATATGTAATGGACACTACTGAGGACATGATATGTAGCTGGCACTACTGTGGACATCCATAACTGGCACTACTGGGGACATGACATTTAACTGACACTACTGGGGACATGATATGTAACTGACACTACTGAGGACATGATATGTAACTGACACTACTGGGGACATGATATGTAACTGGCACTACTGGGGACATATGTAACAAACACTACAGAGGACATGATATGTAGCTGGCACTACTGTGGACATCCATAACTGGCACTACTGGGGATATGACATGTAACTGACATTACTGAGGACATGATATGTAGCTGGCACTACTGTGGACATCCATAACTGGCACTACTGGGGACATGACATGTAACTGACACTACTGAGGACATGATATGTAACTGGCACTACTGGGGACATATGTAATAGCACTACTGAGGAAATGATATGTAACTGGTACTACTGAGGACATGATATGTAACTGGCACTTCTGGGGGCATAATATGTAAATGGCACTACTGGGGGCATGATATGTAATACAATTTTTTGTATTCGTATTCTTAGTAAATTTCCCCCCAAATGTCTAGGACTGAACTGATTATCTTCCCACACTCACGCATAAAATCCAACCATCTTTCATCCTAACTGTCTATTTCTGCTCACTTCTTTCCCTTCTGTGTCACCCCTTTCTGTCTAACCCTCCCCTTTAGAATGTAAGCTCTCACAGGCAGGGCCCTCTCTCCTCATGTGCCTTTCTTAGAATATATAAACCACTGCACCCCGGATGATTGCTTCAGTGTCCTGTCCCCCGATGCAACTATCCATATTTACCATGTACTTGTCCTAAACTGTAATTCGTTATCTGTTTTTTTGCTCATTTATGTAATGTTAGGCGCTGCGGAAACCTTGTGGCGCCATATAAATAAACAATGATAATAATAATAATAATAATAATAATAATAATAATAATAATAATAATAATACCCTTGTGTTTCTGTTGGGAATAGAAATTTTGGGAGCACTATTCAGTATTTCACATCCGTCGTTCCTCGTTCTCTGCAAACAGACATTATTATTAATGGGTCACCAGCTCCTTATTCCACTTGTATCTAAGAATTGGAAATTGCACGTTTCAGGTGCAGTTCTCTGAGCAGAAAGGAAGCATTAAACGTTTTATAGTGTCTTACAAAACACGTTCTTCCCATGAATAGTGAATGCACGCAGTTCGGTGAGATCTCTGTGCAGGCTCTGCGCTGCTTCCAGCTGGGGTAATGCAGGGCACAGACAGGGCAGATGCACTGAAACACCTGCAGCGAGCCTTGGGGTGATGGCGATGAGACCCAGTGCGCTGGTTTGCTCCAAAATATTTGCATCTGCGAACAGAAATGCAGAAGGAAACTGCTTACAGATGGGAAATGAAGGAGGCTTGATTACCGGTGTCTCTGCACGGCATTAATAATTAATGACAGTTTGGGGTAAACAAGGCCTGCATGTAGTTCTTAGAGAGACGGGATCATCATGATATAAAGTCGCAGAGCGGCATAATTCCGGATCATCAAGCCGAGATGATGTTACGGGCAGATGTCATTGTCATCTTAATAATTGATGGATATCTAAGATCTACCGACTTATCTACAGCTCTTGTTGTCTAGGTAAAATCTAATCGACAATATGATGGCCTAGGTAACACAACAGAATGGAAAGTGTGAAGCCAACTCACTAACGCCCTGTACAGGGAGGCTGTAGCAATTGTGTACCAGCGTCATTGGTTATTTCCAATCTCATAACCACTGTGGTACCCTTTGCCGCAGCCCAACTAAGACCTGGCCCCTCAGCCGGCAGTGGTTCCGGTTGTTCTACAGTAGATAGACAGTCAACAGGTCTACCACAAAAGGCCAACATGCAAATATTGTACTACACCATCCATGTCGGTCTATAGCGAGAATATAATATTATGGAGAGCGTAGCGAAGTACCAAGCCCGAAGCAAGGGTAAAGGTTATGCTGGTTTTGGGTACAAGTCACATTGACACCAACAAAATTTGAAGAACTTATGTCTACTACCTTTTCATATCCCCCTTCAAACCCCCTATGGTACCAATCGCGCAAGATATATACAGAAAGACCCCTCTATAATACCGCATGCCTCCTATTCAGAATATGTAGCCTAGATGGGGGGGGGGGGGGGGGGGTGCTACCACTGGACAAATAAATCAACAGAAATATAAGGATTGAGAAATAAATGTTCTTTTCGTGGTGCACTGCAAGACATTGAAATATTATTATTATTGTTAGGGTAATTTAAGACTGGGAAACACTAAAAGCAAAGATGTGAGTAGAAATAGAAACAGAAAAGTTTCACTGGTGGCGGGATCTCAGTACACCATACATAATTTCCCAAAGGATATCAATAATGGTTTAATACCCTCTGGCGTCTTATTCCAGTCCAAATCTGAAAGCGAACTCACATCTCCTCATTGTATTAACAGTTTAATCACTGTGAATTGTCTATAAATTAGGCGAAAGTAACCTACAGTACTGTAGATAAATCGGGAGTGTTTGTGGTGGATGGGGTGATACTGACATAGTGGGATGCTGAGGTGAGATTTCCACATCCAGGTGATGCTCCAGTGTCCTGTGATGGTCCTGTGCACAACCGCAATAGTGGGCATTGCATAAATGACCTCCAGCGTCTCTTGTACCACAATTGGGGGGAGGGGGGGGGGGGGTATTGATATGCAAGTTATCCATGACATGTTCTCTTTGGATAATAGAGAGTGAGATAATTAAAGATGCTGTGAAGGGGATCTTATTACTTATTGAAAAGCATCACTTCAATGCCAATTTAAATGTAAATTTCCCATTAATTAAGATCATCTTTGGCTATCATTTGTGCAGCAGGTGTCTTATATAGGAGGGCTCATGCAGATTTGGACTGAAGCGCATTCTGCTGCTTTTAATGTGCAAAAACGCATAGTTTGCACTTTACGTGCGCGCCAGTCTGACGTGCATGTGTTGGCAGAGATACATTTCTCATTTACAGCTCCTTGTGCAAAGGGGAACTAAACGGTGGTGGAATCAGGCAAGTAATTAATCAGGACTGCACCACCAGAATTGGGATGGTTGGCCGTCTGTGTAGGTCCCCAGTCTGTACTTGGAGCTTTGCCTGTGCTGTCCTAAGATAGTGTTGCCCTGTCCGGAAAAGGCATGTTCACCTATTCCTTGGAAGCCAAGCAATGATTGAACCATTCTGGAGCTTAATTTCTGCCTTTGTAAGTCATGAGAATGCGTGGACAAAGGAAATGTTTTCCCACATACTTAGTTTGCACTCAGTCAGCTTGATTAGCTGGTACAGAACATTGAGGCTTTGTACTGACTGCCACTTTACTGAGCAGAATTACAGGCTTACAAAATAGACACAGTCATTCAAAAATAGGTGCCCGGTGTAATAAATGGCATTTTTTATTAGTGGTCCATAATGGCTGAATGGTTTCAGTTTTATTTTTGTATTCAAACTGAGGCAATAAAATAATTTGCTCAACAAGCGATGGGCGGGATGCTCTAAAGTGAAAATGCAGTGAAAACCCCTCTACAAGTCCCGCAATTACAGATATTGATGAATGGAGCATATCCAGTCCGGCATTTCGGCATTTCGGGGTCCTATCCGGATCCGGCTTTTACCCATACCCGGGCGGTGGGCACCAGGCCGATTGCAGTGTTAAAAAAATAGAAGAAACTCTTCTACATTGTTGTGGAACTACAAGTCCCAACAAGTCTGCACCTCATGCTGGGACTTGGAGAACAACACGTCCCAGCATATGGGGCATTAAAGGACCCGCTGTTACTTTTAGTTCTACAACAATGCAAATAGTAATAAAAACACACAGACATAATAAAAGAAGAACTTTATTACATACTACAATAACACACACTCTACGTACCTATACTGGTAGGTCCACCGCAGGTCGGTCCTCTTCTCTAATAGTGTCCATTTGGTTACCTGTGGATGGAAATTATTCTCACCAAGCCATAGGGTGAAGATCCCGTTCTCTTCTTAGCCGTATGCACCCAGGTGACAGCAGCAAGAATGTGTTTATTTACATTCTCGGCTCCTCCCCCTAACTGGGAGTTAATTTGCCGCACTCTGCCAGAACATCATGTCTATGCATATGTATAAATACATATTGCGTATATTTGCTTGAAAGTTTAGCAAGTATTTACTAACATTGATGTCTGCAATATGGGGTTTCTTTTTTGCAACTTGTAGGCACAATTTCTTACCCTAAATCCCAGTTTATTAGCAGCAGCAGCACACTATGGATGAGTGCACACCAGCACAGATATAAATGTGCGATCATGTGCTGTGTCTCTCATGTCAGGGTTTCCCACAAGGTGTGACATTGAGAGTTAACTCCTGAGCAGGTGTGGATCAATCAGTCGAAAGGCATAAGGTCGACAGTCAAAAGGTCTACCACTATTGGTGGATAGGCAGAAGAATGACACATGAAAAGGTCCACCAATGTGGCGGGAAAGGGGTGGTCAGCATGATCACGGCCTCATGGCCACTCCCCCACTGTGCAATGCCGATATTTCAGGCACTAGAGGTATGTCAGATCCGTCACTTGTGCACCATGACACAATGATTGGTCTGCAGAGTCATATTCACTGCGCACTGCGAGTGCGGTGTGACTCAGATAAAGGGCCTGATGCAGTGCTGGCTGCACACTCAGTTTCCATTTACATCTTCGATTTCAGAGACCAAATGCCGGCTGGAATGACGGAGTTTCACTTGCGAGAGAAAAAAGAGGGAAGATCATTGGTCGCACGTCGTTACACCTTCACCATCTCCGACTGGGGGCAAATTCACAGCGCAACTCTGGGACACGCCCAGAAAATGGCTCCAACGCACTCGCGTTTTCCTAGCCATACTGAGTTACCTCCCCCAAATGCTGACTACCAGTCACTCACCATGAAAAGAAATCTCCTATGCCCCTGCAGTCGCTCCTACATCACCGCGTGTGAGCAGAACAGCTTCGGCGCATGCACCGTAGCCGAACATCGCTCCACTGCTTCCAGAAACGATGCTGCGTCCAATCAGGGCACAAACTTAAGTCAAAAAAAGGAAACCATTTACAATTTATGTGAAGCGGCTAAAAATAAAAAGAATTTCTCAAATAAATATACCGGAAATGTTTTTTTTTTTTTTTAAATAGCGAAGAGCTTCTACCCATATACCAATCAGATCATCATCACTGATAATCTGGCTCACGACACAAATCAATCTCTCCCGCTGCTGTCTGGCCGTGCCTGCCACTGAATTATGAACTGTTCCACTCACATCAGTTTTCTGGCAATGTTAAAACAAAGTCACACAACTTCCCGTCCGATAGGTGTTCCGTACCAAACATTTGTCATTTTGACAGAAATTCAGCAACACTGAGGCATTAAAAGCCTTCGCCAACCTGCTAGTTACATGCTTGCAGCTAATGTAGCAAGATGTCATTACTCAATAACACATTTTAAAAAGAGCCACAGGTGGAGATAATTATTTCACTGGTGATTCTGTGAGGAGACCTGGAAAACATGCACTGTGTGGGGTCCCGTGGACCTAGTGTGAGAATCTGTGGACTAGAACAGTGGGAATAGACAAGAGGAACTGTAACTGAAGTCAATTCAAATTCTCAGAGCTGTTCTCTGAATCCGGACCGCTCATCTCTAATGTAGCTACAGTCACCTGACTCTCTTCCACCACTCAGAGCGCTGTCCCCAGATCACCTTACTGCAGTTACCAATTAGCTAATACTCAACCCTATAAATTCCACTTCCTGACCGGCTTAAATTGCCAGTGCAATGTCGCTCTCAGCCTGAGCTGCATGCTGCACCTTTGCTCCTGGAATCTGCCTTAGGAAGAAACTCTGCAAGCAATCCAGTTTAAAGTTTGTGCAGTCAATTCCAAGTCCGGTTCCATCAGGTTAAGTCCAAGTCCAGTTCCATCTGGTTAAATTTATGTTCGGGCCAGTCCAAGTTAAGACTAATTCTAAGTTTGGTCTAGTCCGGTCCAGTTAAATCTATTTGCAACTCCGTTCCGGTTCCAGTCCGATGTCACTTCATTCTGGTTCCAGTCCAGTGCAAGTCAATTTCAGTCCCAGTACGGCACAACCCCATTGTAGTTCGGCTTCTACTGCTATTTGGACTCTCACGGCCAAATGTAATATGCTTTTTTTAAAGGGGCAGTAATTTACAAGGCATGGTTTTGCCTTATTAATGATTGCCACTTTAAAAAAACTTTGCGTTCAGCTGCCATCCCACATGGCTGACAAACTCAGAGGCTATTTCATGTGGCGTCCACCTCAAACAGCTGCATTACCAGTTATTATCCTACTCAATAAAGAACCGCCTTTTGGGAGATCTCCTCGATCATCATCGTCTTCGTCATCTTCTTCAGGATTCTGCTCCATATGCAAGAATTACATTAAACCTCCTAGTGTCATCCGTACACCCAGAGCTCCTGCCTCAACCAACGATGCCAAACCAGACCAGACCACATGAAAAAGATCCACATGCATTAGGTCATCAAAAGGACATAGAAACCAAAAAGTGTTCAACCTCATGTCGACCCTTTCCCGTGTTGACTTTTTGACCACATTGATCTTTTGACCTTGTCGACCTAATGAATGTCAGCCTTTTTCAGGAGATTTTCATTTTTTTTTGCAGTGACGGAGCACCTGTAGGTGTGCGGGGGGTCTCCGTCACCTCCCTGCCGCCTGGCTCTCCCCTCACACCGGGGACAGCTAAGCAGGTTGTCCCCGGCGCCTCCTCATCCCCCCTGCAGCCGGAAGGATGTCCGGCTGCTTCACTAGGGGGAGGAGGGGTTTACCTTCTGGGGGACCCTTCAGGAAGGTAAGCCAGGGGGGGGGGGGGTCGGCAAGGCGGCGGCGAAAAGAAGCCCATAGGCTTCTATAGGGTATCGCCACCCAAAGGTGGCGATACCCTTCAATGCGGTATAATTTTTGATACATTGGAAAATGCGGTAAAACCGGGGTTTTACCGCATTTTCCGTTTGATACATCTTGCCCCATATGTGTTCACCATGCTTTGGGCTCGGCGACTCGCTGCGCTCGGCGCACTATTCTGTTCTTCCTCCACACCCTATAGGATGGTAGGGTATGAAATACCGCCTGTCAGCACGTCAGCTAAAAGATAAATGTGAACAACTTGTGTCATCCAGTTGACCTAGTGACTGTATCCCATCTATTGTAAGATTGTTTTCTTCTGAATGATACTGCATTCATCCCTATGGCATTTGATTGCATTTATGCCACTTGTAGCCCCCCTGTAGTCTGTTATGGATACTACTCCTAACAGCGGGAGACACATATTTCCGTCAGGACGAGCAGAAACAGAACAATGTGACATGTGAGCAGACATCTTGGCGCTGAGCACTTTCTCACATCTGCTTGCGTCTCTGTCAGGTTGAAGAGAAAAAGAGAAATTAGGTTTGGACAGATGGTCAGTCGCAGCTGTACAATACAGGACTCGTGTCTTAGGCTCAGAGGTACATACACTCAGAATGTTCAGTTCTTCAGGATGGCATAAGTGCAATAGAAACAGAATGAATGAGATTCGGCTGATATGCTGTTTTTACGAGTACACCATCAATAGAACTCAGCCGTGCCTGCCAGGGCTCTGCGCCAGCTCCCCCATGACCCGTCGTGATGCTGGAGCGCCGGGTCAGCACGGAGAGGGAGGCGCTCACCTCCTCTGGCTATTCTCTGCTGCCAGGAGCCGGTAGGGAGTAGCTCCTGGCAGCTGCAGCCAGCGAACATCAGCTAGATTGTTTTTTTATTTATTTTTTATTTTGATCGGCAGTACGCCAGTATCCCCTGGGCAATGAAATCTCCCCTAGGCAATGAGCATGTAAACTCCCCATGGCAACAAGCAGAAAATCCCCCATGGCAACAAGCATGTAACTCCTGGCAACTACCATGTAGTTAAGTGGCACTTATGTGACATAATGTATATTGGCCATTATGGTGTGGGGCATATTGTGTAATGGGCATTACGCTGTGGGGCATATTGTGTAATGGGCATTACGCTGTGGGGCATAATGTGTAATGGGCATCACAGTGTGGGGCATAATGTGTAATGGACATCACAGAGGGGGGTGTAATGGTCATCACGGTGTGTGGCATAATGTGTAATTGGCATTACAGATAAACAGTGTATATTAATTTAAGTAGCCTGTAATTCTTTGGGCTTGATTTTGAGGCGTACTAGGTCACTGTGTGGGCCTTTATGTTTATATGTTACTGTGTGGCCTGCAGCCCGACAACTTAAATGTGAAAGGACAATGACCATTAATGCAGTAACCAATGTCTGGTCATGCAGGTTGCACAAGTGAGGTGTAAGATAATTGTTTTCCTGCTAGACCACACCCCTTAGAACAAGGCCATGCCAGTTATATTAAGCCACACCCATTTATTTTAATTTGGTGCGCGCAGTTTCATCACTAACATATTATGTATGGGGGGGCATTTTCATTTCTTCTGCCCGGCTGCTTCCCGCGCAGGGCACTCGCAGATCAGAGACACCATAGAGGTCTCTCTGATCTGCGTGTGCTGGAGAAATAATTTGATGGTCACTAACGGATTATTTCTCCCCCGCACCCAAGGCTGCGAATGTATGATTATGCAAATGATCCATTTGCAGCTGTGCGGGGGGATCACGGGTGCGAGGGTGGGCGGGCGGTTGTGCGAGCGGCGCCGCCATTTGGTCCACACGCAACACCATGACATTTTCAGCGTTGCATGTGGACCAGAATAAGGTCCAATAGCCCCAAGGGCCCACCAGGGGTTTCCCTTGTACTCTTGTGGGTGAGTCCAAACCTGCTTATACATCTGCAATCGCAGAAACACGTCTTATGCTGTAATATTAATATTTGCTTTCAATCTATAAAAGACAATGGTGTCCTCAAACTCCCTCTAGCTGTCACCTTCATTATCACAATGACATTAATAAAAGAAAACAGAGAAGACATTTTACAGTTTTAGCACCAGCGGGACTGATGCATGTTAGTATGGAATCGCACAGCTACAAGGAAGCAGCTGTGCAAGTCTGTCTAATTAAACCTGTATTGCAGCAGGAGGCGTCACTTCCTGTTAGTGCGGATCCGGGTGTTGCGTAGAGATGGGCAAAACGAGTCACTAGCGAGAGCTGGGAGCCAGCAGATCAGTCAGTGAAAAGATCTGTATCTTTTGGACGCCTCAACGGTTCGCTTTGAAAGAAGGGGTAATTTGATAATAACGAAGCATAATTTGTTTTATAATAATTTATTGCCATTTTTTTACTTTTTTTTTTTAAACAGTGAGCTGAACAAATAAGAACATACATAACCGAGTAAAACACTGATCGATGGCTGGATGCAGAATCGCCATCGATGGCAACCATTGATGGCGTCTGCACCGATGGCCATCCCTAGCAGCAGTTATTATTGTTTCTTTTACTTGCAGTAGCAGCACTGAACTCAGTCTCTTGAGTTAGTACATCTCAGCTGCCACAGATGGCAGTGCTGAGCATAGGCAAATGCATTGTAATGAAAAACGAAACTGAAAGTAAAAGAACAACGGATCACCTTTTTAGGATCGGTGGCTCCCTCAGCCTTTTATGGGATCCGTTCAAAAGACCCGGTTCGTTCGCGAACGCAGGGACGTGCAGTGAGGTAAATGGCTCAAGAGTCCCTGGCTCATTGAGAGGGAAGCTTTCTGACTAAAGTGAAGCTTGATTACTTAAGTGAGTTGGAAACTGAAGCAGGTGAGTTAGAACACTGAAAAAGGTGAGTTTGAACACAGTCTAAATTTTCATCTTCTATTTTATTGTATTATATTCATCTTCTTTCTATCGTATTGCAACCTGTTGCTCAATTTTGACATTTAATTCATTTTTATCTATATTTTCTCCAACATTGTATTTCATTTTACTCATTCACTATTATCTTCTCTTATCTTTGCCACACATTTATTGCACTCTGGTTCCCTCTTCACGCCTGCTCACATTTGCCTCACTTCTGACCTTCTCTGTTCCCTTCATCCTCTCACTTGTTGCTGTTTCATACTTAATTGGATTACTCAATCAACCTGATTTTACCCACTTGTCTCCTCTCTGACACTAGTTCCTTGCCTGTTACCTTCTCTCTCACTCTGTTTTCTACCAAATCTACTACAGACGCTGTCTGTCCTCCCAAATCCCTCTGTCTGATTTCACTAACCTACCCTCTCACCTTCGGTTCCTCATGGCTGTTAATCTCTCAACTTCACTTTCTCCAACTGCTCCTCCCCCCTCCCATCCCATACCTATCCTGACCACTCGCCCCCGCACCCCCACCCTCCCAACGACCCCCCCTCGCTTCTGCAATCCCAAAAACCTTATCCACATAAATACACAACCCACCCCCCCTCTTTCCTGTGCACTATGGAACGCCAGATCCATCTGCAACAAACTCCCTGCCATCCATGACCTATTCATCTCTAGAGCATTCCACCTCCTTGCTATCACCGAGACCTGGCTCTCCACCTCTGATTCTGTCTCTCCGGCTGCTCTCTCCCACGGTGGCCTCTCTTTCTCTCACACTCCCAGGCCGGATGGTCGCCAAGGTGGCGGTGTGGGTTTTCTCCTCTCAGCCTCATGCACCCACAGTGTCATTCACCCTGAACCCTCTCTCCTTTTCTCCTCCTTTGAGTCTCACTCTATCCGTCTATACTACCCCTACCACCTCCGTGTTGCTGCAATCTACCGCCCCCCTGGCCCTATCTCCCAATTTCTTGACAACTTCGCCGCCTGGCTCCCACGCTTCCTCTCCTCTGACCTGCCATCTGTCATTCTTGGTGACTTTAACATCCCCTTGGATAAACCCGCTGATCCTGGCACCTCCAAACTCCTCTCTCTCTGCTCCTCTCTTGGCCTATCTCAGTGGACTACCTCTCCCACCCACATCCAAGGACACTCCCTCGATCTCGTCTTCTCTCGCTCTTGTTCCCTTACTGACTACACTATCTCGGCTTTTCCTCTTTCTGACCATCACCTCATCTCCTTCTCCCTCACTGCTTCCCCCTCTCCCACTCCCCCTCCCAAGCGCATTGTCTCACGGCATAACGTCAACACACTTGATCTTGCTGCCTTCTCTAACACGCTGTGTCCTCTTCTCGCCCCAATCACCACCATGTCCTGCCCGAACCTCGCCGCCTCCTTCTATAATGACACCCTATCTTCGACATTGGACTCTGCCTGCCCTCCATCCTCTATCCCCCTTCGATGCTCCAACCCCCAACCGTGGCACTCGCCTATCACCCGATTCCTTAAAAAGTGCTCTCGCACTGCTGAGCGCTTCTGGAAGAAATCACGCTCCCTCGCGGATTATCTCCATTTCAAATTCATTCTTTCCTCCTTCAGCTCTGCCCTTGCTCTGGCCAAGGAATCCTACTTTAAGTCCCTCATCCTTTCCCAATCATCCAATCCCCGCAGGCTCTTCGCCACCTTCAACTCCTTGCTCTCCCCCCCTCCTCCAGCTCTTCCGTCCTCCATCGTAGCCGCTGATTTTGCTACCTACTTTTCAACCAAAATCTCCTCTCTCAGGACTGCCATCACTACTGCCATGACCCCACCCTCTCCCTCCTCCCCTCCTACATCCCCACTCCCCTCCTTCCAACCCCTGTCCTCATTTTACCCCACCACTGCTGCTGAAGTCCACTCTATCCTTCAATCCGCTTCTCCCTCCACCTGCCCGCTTGATCCTATCCCCTCCAATATTATCCGTCGTCTCAGTCCGTCAGTCTGCTCTCACCTGGCTCACCTGTTTAATCTTTCCCTATCCTCTGGGATCTTCCCTTCCTCCTTCAAACACGCTCTTGTCTCCCCAATTCTCAAAAAAACAAATCTGGACCCCAACTCCCCATCCAACTACAGGCCCATCTCCCTCCTCCCTTTTGCCTCCAAACTCCTAGAACGTCTGACCTATAATCGTCTCCTAAACCACCTTACTGCTAACTCCATTCTCGACCCCCTCCAATCCGGGTTCCGCCCTTTACATTCCACTGAAACTGCCCTGACCAAAGTCACTAACGATCTAATATCGGCTAAATCCAAAGGCCTCTTCTCTATCCTCATCCAGCTTGATCTGTCAGCTGCCTTTGACACTGTTGACCACCCTCTCCTGCTCAACACACTCCGCTCCTTTGGCATCACTGGCACGGTATTCTCCTGGTTCACCTCATACCTCTCCGATCGCTCCTTCTCCGTCTCCACTCCGAGCTCCTCCTCTCCTACTACCCCGCAGCCAGTCGGTGTTCCCCAAGGGTCTGTCCTTGGCCCTCTCCTCTTCTCTCTCTACACCACCTCTCTGGGCACTCTCATCAGCTCCTATGGTTTTCATTACCACCTTTATGCTGATGATACCCTAATCTATCTCTCTTCCCCCGATCTATCCCCATCACTCCTGTCCAAGGTCTCTGAATGCCTCACAGCCATCTCAGCCTGGATGACCCAACGCTTCCTGAAGCTAAACATGGCTAAAACTGAACTTCTAATCTTCCATCCCCCGAACATCCCCTCTTCTCCCACTATCTCCATCAGTATTGGTGAAACCGAGATCACCTCCACCGACCAAACGCGCTGCCTTGGTGTCATCATTGACTCCTCCCTCTCTTTCACCCCCCACATTCGTGCTCTCTCACAGTCTTGCCGCTTTCACCTACGCAACATCTCACGCATCAGACCATTCCTCTCCACTGACGCGACCAAAATTCTCATTCACTCTCTTGTCATCTCCCGCCTTGACTACTGCAACATCCTTCTCTCCGGGCTACCTCTCACCCGCCTCGCACCTCTCCAATCCATTCTTAACGCTGCTGCTAGGCTCATCTTCCTCTCCCGCCGCTCTACCTCCGCCTCCCCCCTCTGTCTATCTCTTCACTGGCTCCCCATTCCTTTCCGAGTTCTCTTTAAACTCCTCACCACCACCTACAAAGCTCTCTCCTCCTCCACCGCTCCTTACCTCTCTTCACTGATCTCTATCCACACTCCCTCCCGTCCTCTTCGCTCCATCGCTGACCGCCGACTGACCTCTCACCTAATCACCTCCTCCCACTCCCGTGTCCAAGACTTCTCTCGCGCTGCCCCCCTGCACTGGAACAACCTCCCGCCACCCATCAGGCTTTCTGATTCCCTTACCTCCTTCAAGCGCTCCCTCAAAACCCACTTTTTTCGACTAGCCTATCCCTCCTCCTAACCTCTTTTGATCCTCCTATCCTGCCTCCGTTCCCCTCCGTTCCTACTTATCCTATTGTTTTTCGTTCGTCCACCCACCTATTTTTAGTATGTTAACTCTTATGAGTAGGGCCCTCCTTCCTCACGTACTCACCCTACCTCTTTACCTCACCTGTGCTCCTGTCCTGTTCTTCCCTTCCTCTACTTCATCTTTAGTCTCCTTGACAATTTTGACACCTACTTCTGAACTGATGCTGATTTTAGTTCTACCAGCTATACCCCCATTTATACTGTATTTTTCAACACACCCTGTACGTTACCTCGTCATTTTTTTTGTTTGCTATGTACGGCGCTGCGGACACTTTGCGGCGCCCTATAAATAAACGTACTACTACTACTACTACTGGCAAGGACCAGAGCCAGATATGCACACAATTTATGTGCCATGGGGTACATGCCGGCATTATACACATGTACAGTAGTATATATTACTGGAGATTCGCTGAGTTTTGATAGGAGATGTGCAGAAAAGGTAGCCAGGTGAGGCACTGCCTCACCTGCCATAGACTTTTTACTCCAGCGTTTTTACTATAAAAATGAATAGAATTATAAAAATAAGATTTTTTTTATATATTCTTTGTATTTTTGACATATTTTATAAAGTCAAAACTCTGGCATATACGCTAGTATGACAGGAAAGGCTGTGCCTCACCTGCCTCACCCCACTGCACGCCACCTTGGTTGGCTGTTTATCACTCTTCACTTTATCACTTTTGAAGCTTGATACATCTGGCCCTTTGTGTGTACAAATACAACCATATTTGAAGTAGGATGCTGAAGTTATTTCAATGGCTTATGGTATCGCAAGCAGTGACAGACCCTCAAATCAATTGTGACACACCTGCGTTTGAGTAGCCACTCCCACAAAAATGCTTCCTATCTGTGACCACTATCAAAAACAATATAAAGACAGACATAATAAATAGATGCAATTTAAGATGACAAAACAAGTCACTATGCTTATTACAAATTGTTAGAAATATTCATGCAATGTATTATTGTAAAATAAAGCAGAAATAAACTGTAGAACTGCTCTCACGGAATCTACCTGCACAATTTCTTAGTAGCAGATTGATCCAACAAAAACTGAAAATTTTTCCAAAATCATTTCACGACTTTTTAAAAACTTTCCCAACAAACATCCTCTGTGGAATCCCTAAGGATCAGTTTTATCAAAATCGGCATCTGAGGATGTGATATGACGAAACCCCTTTAATACATTCCAGTGATAGGGGGATGATGGCAGTTGGGACAGCCGGTGATCAGCACTGCTCTTCTCTGCAAAGTAGCGGTGATCTCTGAGTAGATGCCGTGCGCATGGAGCAGAGGGGATCACTGAATAGATGTAATGCGCACGGCATCTTATAGCGTGAGGAAGGGAGGTGGGGGCTGTCCAATAAAAATGGAGGTTGTGGTGCTAGGCCATGCCCCCTACACTCAAGGCCACACTCACACCTCCTGAGACCCCACCTTTTTAAGATTAATTTAGTGGTCCATATTAAATTACTCACATATGTGGCAATCTAATTCTATCTGTCTGTCTGTCTATCTACCTATCTATACTAGTTAAAAGTCTATCTAAATGACGGCTTAGTCCCTATCTGCTCCTACCTCCAATCTGTCTTCACAGCTCCCTCCCTCCATATCCAGCAAAGTTTGAAAAAGATCATTTTGCTTTCACTTTCTGTTAAGGAGTAATTTGGACCATTGAGTGTCCTCTAGTGGTTACTGGTGGTACTTCACCTTAGAGGTGCATAGTAGGTAGCCTTTTATATCATATATACATATGGTAGATGGTGGTACTAGCGCAACCCCCCCCCCCCCTTCAATGTCACTCAATGTAAACAGTTCCGAAGCAATCCATGCTCCGAAGCACACATATTTCTTAGCACTATACCTTTGAGCCAGGGTGGCAGCTCCTCTCCTATGGGTTTCTGTTCAAGGAATACCCTTTTACAACAATCTGGAAAAAAGAGTGAGATGGGCGCCTCCTAGTGCAATGTGTAAATAACCAAGTGGATCCCTCCACCCCACAGGGAAAGACAACAGCACCCCAACAAATCAAGGAGTACCGTTTACAGTGGTATCCAACCACTGTGTAATGAGTGTGTCAAGGTTAGATTTCCTCAGGATATCAGGAACGTTTCTTATCAATCCCTCTCAATCTCCCAATGTTTTCTCATCAACAGTTTACATGGGAAAAGAGCATAAGAAAAACAGACTAGTGTGATAACGTACACACAATTTATTACAACCACAAAATGACATAAAATCTTCGTACAGTGTTAAAATAAATTTTCCGCTTATCTGATATAGGTTGAAGCCAGTCAATCACCAATAGATAAGAATCAACTCGACACGTTTCGTCCTTGCCCTTCTGGCTGGACTTCCTCAGGAGTATGACTCCACTTAGCAAAGGGTTCTTTTTATCTAGGGCTTTCTATCACCATATCCTGTTTGAGCTTCCCGCCACAGCGAGTGCTCACTTACGGTTCCGGGAATGCTATTGGAACATATAAAAACTCCTTCCGGAAGTCCCGGTGGAACGCACAGGACTTCCGGTTTCTTCCCCACTAAAACGAATTACCGCTATCGCGGCAATTTCCACCTACCTCATATTTCTGGAACGCACAACCAAGTTTCCGGAGGTCCCGCTGAAACCCACGGGACTTCCGGTTAGTGAATTCAATTTCCTTACACCGTAATGGCGGTAAAATCTGCTTCAATTTACATCATTACACATATTCAAGAACTTAGCTCTTAGTCGAGCATCAATTTACATTACTCATGATGAAAACAATGTTTACATTGAAGGAAAAAATTATGATACATATATTCCTATTGTACTCATGGAACGAGAGAACATGGTACATCGGGCTAGTGGGTGCAATTTCAAATGCAAATGCAATTTATATTACATATACTAGATATCAAGAGAGAAGCTATAAAATACACAAATGTACAATAGGAATATATGTACAGTATCATAATTTTTTTCTTCAATGTAAACATTGTTTTCATCATGAGTAATGTTGTAAATTGATGCTAGACTTAGAGCTAAGTGCTTGATTTGTGTAATGATGTAAATTGAGTCTTGACTAAGAGTTAGGATTTCTATGACAACCATTAAGTTTGCAATAGGACAGGAAGGGGAAGTGGGTTTTACCGCCATTACTGTGTAGGTGCATTATATCCAACAAACAGAAGTCCCATGCGTTTCAGTGGGACCTCCGGAAACTGGGTTGTGCATTCCAGAGATATATAGGGTGACATTCTACGGGATGAGAGTTTTTCGCACGTCAGTTTTTCGCCCATTATCGCACTTTTTTCAAATCGCATTTTTGCCTTGGATTCGCATATTTAATGAGGTGCGTGTTCCGGCAAGAAAAGTGCGATTGAGTGCGATAATGGGCGAATTTTCGGCATGAAAATGTGCGATTTTTAGGCATGAAAATGTGCGAATTTGAGCTTATGTGCGATTTTGGGTTTGTATAAAAGAAAAAAAAATTGCGTGGGGTCCCCCCTCCTGAGCATAACCAGCTCCGGGCTCATTGAGCCGGCCCTGGTTCCAAAAATACGGGGGACAAAAAGCGTAGGGGTCCCCCGTATTTCTGAAACCAGCCCCGGACTCTTGGACTGGTCCTGGTTCCAAAAATACGGGGGCCAAAAAATCTGGGGGTCCCCCGTATTTTGAAACCAGCACCGGGCTCCAACAGCCCGCAGTGTCATGCCACAGCCGGGGACACTTTTTACATAAGGTCCCCCGGCCGTACCATTAGCACCGTGGCTGGTCAGCCTTGGACGGGGTACCTGGAGGAGTGGGGACCCCCCCAATAAAGGGGTCCCCGCCCCCAGGCTTCACCCGTCCAGGGCTGAAGCCCGGGGCTGTCACCGGCGTCCTTGGCCAGTGGACGCCGGCCTGATGGGGTTAAATCTTTCAATCCTAATATTGCTTTATACAGGAGAACTACAAGTACCAGCAGACCTCCCCCGCAGGCTGGGAATTGGAGGACCACAAGTCCCAGCATGCTGGGCATTAATGGGCCCGCTGGGACTTGTAGTCCACCTTTAAAAAGAATGTTAAAAGAAAACACACACACAGAAAAGTAAAACTTTATTACATACACACACACACCTCACTTTTACAACAATATACTCACCGATCCAGGATCCAGCGCTGGTCTCCCTTCTGCAGCAGAGCCGGCTACCCCCGCACTGACAGCGGGGACAACCGGCTGTCTCGGATGCAGCTAACAGTTTCTGTCGCGTTGTCCCAGCGCAACACAGGCTGAGAGCGTCTTCGGTTTATGCGTCTCCATGGAGACGCATAGCTCAGCCAATCAGGGCTGAGCTATGCGTCTCCATGGAGACGCATCGCCCAATCATGCTCTCAGCCTGTGTCGCGCTGGGACAACGCGACAGAAGCTGTTAGCTGCATCGGAGACAGCCGGTTGTCCCCGCTGTCAGTGCGAAAATTTCGCCAAATAATACAAATCTCATCCCATAGAATGTCACTCATAGTGTGCTGAAGTGAATTGCCTACGATAGACCGCAAGTCCCATGCGTTCCAGTGGGACTTCCGGCAACTAGGTTGTGTGTTCCAGAAATATGAGGTACTGTAGGCGGAAGTGAATTGCCGCAATAGCAGTCATTTGTTTTAGTGGGGAAGAAACTGGAAGTCCTGTGCATTCCACCAGGACTTCCGGAAGGAGTTTTCATGCGTTCCAATAGCGTTCCCGGAACCATATCCAACACTCATTACACAGTGGTTGGATACCACTGTAAACGGTACTCCTTAATTTGTTGGGGTGCTGTTGTCTTTCACTATGTGGTGGAGGGATCCACTTGGTTATTTACATATTGCACTAGGAGGCGCCCATCACATTATTTTTCCTATTTATCTATCTCTATATATACAGACGGAGCATCTTCCATCATTGCAGGGGCTGGCGGTGGATTTGCCATGCACCAGCCCTGCCAGCCACCAGAAGGGGATGTGGGCACATGAAACAGTGCTCCCCTCATCTCGCCGCCGGTCCCCGATGTGTCCCCCCCCCCCGCACCCCCCCTTTAACCCTGCCCATCTTCCTGAAGCGGAGATGGGCAGGGTTCCCGTCCCCCCACTGACAGGAAACTGGGATGTTCGTGCATGTGGGACGCTTGCGTGTCCCAGTCAGATGTAGCGCCGCTCACCAGTGGAGGTGGTCTGACGAGCCCCGGCACTGGATGAGCGGCACTACATCTATCTACATATATTTAGGTTAAGGTGAGTTAGTTTATTTTGGTGAGTGCTGGGCCCCCCTGTATTTGTATTTACTAGAGTGTGTGGTCGCAGGCCACTGCACCCCAACCTGGGAAGTGTGGGTGCTGTCTGCACCCCATTCTTAGGAATGGCGAGTGTGGTGGTACTGTTTTTCAAAACAGTTTAGTAAGCTGTTTTGAAAAAAGCCCATTAAAGGGGCTGAAACTTCAACTAATACTCTGGCTGTTTGTTGCATTATTTATTTAAGTCCCTAGTGCCGCGATCTAGTTGAATAAGTTAAAAGGCCATGTACAGTATATTTATTAAATTGTATGACCCTATTTGTAAAAGGGATGCTAAGAAAGCACTTGGAGACCAGCTTCGGTCAAGGGTTATACCTTTCACATAATTCACAGGCTCTTAAATACACTTGTTCCTATGCAGCCCTCATTCTATCTAATAATTTATCCCACTTATTAAAAAGTATAGATATTGTTCTCTATTTTCACCTCAAAAGTTGGGAGGTATGGCATGTGTATCAGTGCCAGATTAAGCTTTCGGGGGGCCCGGGGCACTTTAGACACTGTACATACATACACACCACATGAAAAACCTGTGTTTGTACCTCTGCACCTTACTCTGTAGGACTGTAGGAGACCTCACAGCCTCAGTGCTGCCTCTGATTAAAATCCCCCCCCATGACTAGGCTGCTGCTGCTGCTATCCTCCAGGTGCCTGAGAAGCATGTAATGCGCTCCACCAATCAGAGCTCAGCGAAACCTCTCACCCTCTGCCCTCTTGTGCAAAGTGTCATGGGACTTAGTCAACTCCCAGTAATGCACTGCACACTTGTGCAGTCAGTGTGCCTTGGCTCCTGATGCTCAGCAACATTAATCATTGTCACATTGGCAGATAGGTGAAGCTGCAGCACTACCCCACTCCCATGCACGAAACCTTTAGCTAAAAAAAAAAAAAAAATGTTTTAAATACATGCCCACCACAGGGGGCCCCTAGCTAGAGGGGGGCCCAGGGGTAATGACCCCCTTTGCCCCCCCTTTAATCCAGCCCTGATGTGTATATTCTCTGCATGAATATGGGACAGTTACTGTATCTTACATGCGTACAGAGTGCCTGGTTGACACCCAACTGGCAACTAATAACGCTCTCTTCACGGTGTAGTTGGATCACTTAGACAAACACAATGATGTGTATGATCAATGTAGCAAATGGGCTAATTAAAAATAAATTAGGAATAAATAATATATTTATTGAAATATGGTGAGATAATAGTTAATGCAAATGAACAGTAGCAATACAACCAGATTTCCTTTTCTTTGCAAGTTATTTTAATATATCCTATCACTTTCATTGGTACTTGTTTCCTAGCACGGCGCCAGCGATAAAAATTGTATCCATCGGGTCCTAAAAAATTGCGCCAATCGCATCGCATGCAACCAAATCACATGTGATGCGATCGACGTGATTTTTACATTGGAATCAATGTAAAATGGTCCCTGAGACCCGATTTTACATTGGCCCCAATGTTAAATGCCCCCCAGACCCCAATTTTCATTGTATCCCCACCCTGATGGGTCAAATGCCCCCCATTGTTAACGCCACCCCACGATGAACGCCAACCCGAAGCGTGGCGAGCGCAGCGAGCCCGCGAGGGGCGGCAGTACGCGTCCTCCGACCTTTTCATACCCCCACTATCCACGTCAGCGTGGAGTTGATTGTATATAGTGTGGTGAGCACAGCGAGCCACCGAGCCCGAAGCGTGGCGAGCGGCCGCGCATTACTTCACAGGTATTACGCGTCCGCTCGCCGCGCTTCGGGCTAGGTGGCTCGCTGCGCTCGCCACACTATACAAAATCAACTCCACGCCGACGTGGATAGTGGGGGTATGAAAAGGTCGGAGGAATCGTACCGCCGCCGCTCGCCACGCTTCGGGTTGGCGTTCATCATGGGGTGGGGTTAACAATGGGGGGGCACTTCACATACAAATTACCCATCAGGGTGGGTATACAATCAAAAATCAGGTCCATTCGGCCATTTAACATTGTTCCCTATGTAAAATCGGGTCCATCGCATTGGTCGCATTGTATGCCATTATAATGGCATACAATGGACCGGAATTTACATAGGAATTTAACATTGAATACAATGCATTCAATGTTAAATCGCGCCGTCACGTCGGTCGCATTGCATACCTTACGTTAAGGCATGCGATGGACGCAATGGACGCGATTTTTTAATTGTCTGGAAAAAGGCTAAAAATAGCCCAAAAATCACGTCGGTCGCGTCCATCGCATACCTTAACTTAAGGTATGCGATGACCCACGACGGGCGCCGTGCTAGGAAACAAGTACCCTTTCATTATATATATGCTAGCAACCCAAGCCTGCTTTGCCCTTTGCCAGGCTCTGTGTTCCTCCCCGCTTTATATACGAAGCACATGTCAATGATAAACTTGATTCATTAAAATCGCAGGTACTTGTGAGTTATCTGGGCGTTTGATTTTTTGATTGTATGCCTTAAGTTAAGGCATACAATCAGATGCGATGCGATGCGATATCGCATCGCATCGCATCGCATGCGACCATCGGATGCGATGACCCGATTTTTCCATAGGAATCAATGTTAAAATGGACTGAGTCCATTTTAACATGGAATTCAATGGGAAAAAGGGGTCCTTTTCATACCCCTACTATCCAAGTGGGCATGGAGTTGGATATAAACCTGTGGCGAGCGTAGCGAGCCACCGAGCCCGAAGCGTGGCGAGCGAAGCGAGCCCCGCGAGGGGACGGTATTCCGTGTCCCCTCGCGGGGCTCGCTACGCTCGCCACGCTTCGGGCTCGGTGGCTCGCTACGCTCGCCACAGGTTTATATCCAACTCCATGCCCACTTGGATAGTAGGGGTATGAAAAGGACCCCTTTTTCCCATTGAATTCCATGTTAAAATGGACTCAGTCCATTTTAACATTGATTCCTATGGAAAAATCGGGTCATCGCATCGCATCGCATCGCATCCGATGGTCGCATGCGATGCGATGCGATGTCCCGATCCGACCCGATTTAAAAATCGGACGCCCGGATAACTCACAAGTACCAAATCGCAAATTTGCCGACATTGGGAATTCTCTCTCCAGGAGGGAACAGGCAGTTCAGCACAGGAGGGGGTGGCTCATGGTGAATAATGCAGGGCAGGACCATGGTTTGGGGGTGTTGTATATTAGTCTGAGCTGGGGGCGTGATTACATCATTGTGGCAATGGCATCACCAGATAATGCTGAGATTACCGTCACTGGAATTCTGGGGGTATGGTTATAAATTTTCTTCCATTACCATGGAAAGTGGGCCACAGGTGGCAGCTGAGTCCGGGAGATCCTACCCACTTTTCCAGGTGGTTGGGAGTGCCCCACACTTTTCAGGAGCCTCCCTGCTGTTGTGGAAGGGAAGTACAGTATGTGCTAAGGTTGATAAGGAATCTAAGTTGTAGGAACATTTAATGGAAGGCAAATAGTAAATCAAATCATTATAAAACAATCAGTACTTGTTTAGTTTCATGGCGGCCGATATATCGGCTGTGATATCGGCTGATATATCGGCGGATCCGATGCGATTTTTTTACCTGTTCATAACCCCACTATCCACTACGCATGGAGTTAATTTTATATAGTGTGACGAGCGCAGCGAGCCACCGAGCCCAGAGTGTGGCGAGCCCTGCGAGGGGAAGTGGATTACTGCGCTCGCCACACTATAAAAAATCAACTCCATGCATAGTGGATAGTGGGGTTATGAACAGGTAAAAAAATCGCATCAGAACGCATCGAATCGGCCGATATATCGGCCGATATCACATCCGATATATCGGCCACCGTGAAACTAAACAAGTACAAAACAATTAGTGGTGTAACTAGAAATATCCTGCCCCCTTGCCCAAAAAAATTCTGGAGGCCCCCTCCCCCATACATTTATTAGAAGTTTTTAACCTAAATGCTCATTGACAGGGGTTTCATGCTCGTTGCCAGGGATTACATGCTCGTTGTCAGGGGTTTCATGCTTGTTGCCAGGTATTACATGCTCATCGCTAACGGTTTCATGTTAATTGCTAGTGGTTACATACTCATAGCTAGGGTTTCATATCCATTGCCAGTAGTTTTTTGGTAAGTGGGTTACATGCTAATTGCCAGGGTGTTACATGCTCATTGCCAGGTGCAATATACAGTATATTCCAGGGGCAATATAATATATAGAGTTAGAGCTACAGCATTTGACCCCAGCAGCAAATGAAATCTAGAAGCCTACGCTATATCCTGCTAAATGAATGCAATATCCAGAGGCGAACCTACCATTGCACAGGGCCCCCTAAGTACTAAGGGGCCCACTGCCATCACCCACTGCTGTGTTGCATATTGTTAACCTTGGTTGAAAGCGGAGGAGGGGGGACCAAATGATATTATTGCACCTGGGCCAACCATTCACAAGTTCCGCCACTGGCACTTTCTGCATCGTTCGCTGCAAAAACCTCCGCTCCACCTGTACAAAATGTTTAAAGCTGAATTACAATTGATTGTTAAAGCTGAATTTCTAATCACAAAGCCTGCGTGGCATTTGCCAATAAGTCTCATACCGTAGCGCCATTGTTTCCACTTACAAACAAAGCTAATTTCTTATCAACCTCTTTCCTGGCGCTCCTCCGTTACATACTCTGACACTGACGCGGCCTCCATTGTTCCTGTTTGCAAGTGTAGTGTTTAAGCAGGTGTGGTAGGAGCAGATTAAGCTGGGAAAACATTTCACCAGTTCATTCAGCTTAACAGCTCTTTGTAACAAAGTTCACGAAGATGAAACGCCTCCTGAATTAAACACTTTGCTTGGATCCGTCTCCCGCTATCTACCTGGGAGCCATAAATTGTTTCTGAAAGGGAGCAGATTATCTGATATTAGGTTATTAAAATAATACATCCCCGGGGACTGCCGGGAAATAGACTTAGACAAAGTATTATATTTTATGCTCTTGTGCGTTATCCTAGGTGAGGACCCGAGAACCCGCGTATTGTCCCAAACAATCATATTTATAGAAAGGAATTCAGCTGCCGACAGATGGGTATTAACCCCTGAAGTACAAGCCATTGCGGCCCATTTAGAAATCTAGCAATCCCGTGGTAACTTGTCATTTTAAAGTAGATATTTATTTATTTATGAAGAGGTTCTTATACAGCGCAGCAGGTTCCGTCAGAAATAGAGAGAAAACAAACTGGGTAGATACAGACAAATGTTAGGAGGGCCCTGCTCGCAAGCTTACAACGTTGTTCTAACACCCCATGTATGAGATATATACAGTACATACTGTACATAAAAGTAATTAACTGCTATTGTTTCATTTCACAATGACTTTCGCATCGCCAGTCTCCGGTGACTGGGAGCTGGAATGATGTCTCTCAAAGTATGTGATGTATCTGATTAAGTTGTCTATTGATTTATTGTGACAGCACTTTAATAACGATATTTAAGGTAGCTTATCACTATAATAAAACACAGACCAAAATAAACACACAGACAACCACTGCATAAGTTTAAAAGGTCATTATGAGTTTATTTAAGTGGAATGACCCTTCCGGTAAGGAATGGCAAGGAGAACGATGACCAACTCTATCCAAATAAGGTAATACTACCAATGGTGGTGACTTAAATGCCCCAATTATATAAATGAGGCAACTGAAACACCTCATCTGGCCCAAGGCATAACCTGCGGTGAGAAGGCAAACACCCCCCCTGCTCTGGTATAGTGTGACCATATCTGATAGAGACCCCCCCCCCCCCCCCCCCCTGTACGGGCAGGACTCACCAGCCGTCCCTGTAAAATGGTGATGGACCCTCAATGACCACTTATGTCCCATGTAGGGATGGCCATCGACTATCGATGTTCCAAAAACATCGATGGTTGGGACCTAGTGCTCGATGTTTTGGGCATCGATAGTGGATGGTCGAATAGTTTTATGCCATCGATGGATGGCTTCGATGGTAAAAGTTGTGGACGCATGCGCACTTTATCCGCAGCGTAATTGTGTCCAGCTGCATCGCTGCGGGTGACCCGCCCCGCCGGGAGGTGCGCGCATGCGCAAAAGAAACTTAGACTGGATTGATGGCTAAAGTTTCTTCTGCGCATGCCGGCCGAGCAGGCTGCCCGCAGCGACCCTTCCCGTTGCTCTGCACATGCGCGGCTAAGCGATGGCAGGAACCATTGATGGTGTGAGATAGAATGGTTTATAGCCATCGATGGTTCCTGCTCTAGAAGCCATCGATGGGGGATGTGCCAATGGCCATCCCTAGTCCCATGTGGCTGCTGGTTAAAAGCGAAAATCTGAAATTTATTTCAAATTGAAATAATTAGCCGAATCAGAGAGAACAGAAAGGGAGGGGGATTGGGCTACCAAGCACCTAAAAGGAAGTGCTCAGAAAGTGCAAGTATTCAGATTAGCTATAAATAACCCTCTAACTTACCTCCCCAAACTACTCTGGTAGGCCCAAATAATAAAATAATCAGCTTAGACAAGCTTCCCTATAACTCCTATGACAAAAAACAAATCCATAGTTACCTACCCTCCTGCATTCTGCAGGAGACTCCCTGACAAAGCAGCAATCTCCCTCTCTCCCTCATTAGTCTAGCAATCTCCCTCATGTCACCTTCCCCACATTACACTGTTACAGTTTTGGGGAAAAAAGAAATGAGAGACAACTACATTTACATTGATTCATCAGCACCATTTCCCAGCACTTTACCTACATTTGGATCTGAAGTAATTTTAAAAGATTCCTCTCAGATGTAGCAGTACACACCCACGCTTCTAGGTGCCACGTTCACATTCTCTCCATATATGGAACCAGACACGCCCTTTGGGTGGAGTATGACACGCCCCCTCAATGGTAATAATCTCCCTTAAACTAGTTTTCAAAAGTAGGCAAGTATGACTTAATCATATTGAAGGCACAGAATAGTATAGTTGTAGATTATAATGACCATCTTTTACTTTTTGGATGTATAATAAATAATGTAGATAAATAAAATGTAAAAGATTAAAGCCCCATATACACTACCCAATTTTAAAAAAAAGATATCGCTCAGTAGTAGAGTAGAATCGGGTCTCTCTGAGGGCCTTATTCTGGTTGGTGCGGCCGGGCCGTACGCGTACGTTCCGGGGTTTTTCATGATCTGCGCATGTGTACATTCGCTAATGCGCAGGCGCGAACACAACACAATGCTTACGGACGGGGTCTCTACGTGCGAAAAAACCTGTACGCGAGAGTACGGGCATTGGGGGCGGCATAGGGGCGTGATGAGGGGAGCGGCCGAAATAATGAGGGAAAATGGGCGTAAATATGGGCGTACACGGGGGGGTGCACCAAAAATGAGCGGTGCTACTACCGCACGATCGCCTAAAGCACCGTTCATTTCGGACACAAAACAGGCGGCCGCCAACCGCCAGCTCAGACCACCCCTACAGATACCGCATGCCAGCGTGCGCCTGGGTTTGCTAATTAACGCTGATTACTACTCAAACACATACACCTGAATGTAATAAGCAATGCTGCAGTCTATTAAGTCCAAACCATGATTTCACTACCTGCAAGCCACACACAGCACTCAAACACATTGGAAGCTTATCTTTCTATACTTCTCTACATTTAAAGGTTTGTTTAATTTAAGGTAAGAATCTTTTTAAGACCTGCTTATATATGCTAAGGTAGGTATTTGCTAAACAGTTATACACATTCACTACGTGCTTTCATAGACTTTACACAGTAGCACACTCAATCTACACAAGTCGACATGTGTCAACGTGTTCACTCTAATACAAACATAGGTTTTTTATTTATGATACAATAACATAAACCACATCTAACACCTACAAAGGATGTTTCAGCAATGTTTTAAGCCCATGCCCACTATTTTGCACACAATCTTTGTATAGTACCCAAAATACAGAACTGTACCACTATCTGATCTGCTATGAATTGGATTTGACTACACTCTGGATGTAAGATGCCACCAATCACATTATTGCACTCACATCTCTCTAACAAAGGATTCCTACATCTGCTTATGACACTGTAAAATCATATATATTTAAAAAGTTATACATGTTTGTTCACAAGCAATTTTCTCATGTTTGGCCGATTCACACATCTTTTTTTAGGGAGGACACATATGCATTCCTACACAAATGTACCTTTTGACCCTTGTTTGTCTGCCTCACCCACTCCATGAGGAAAGCATTGTTCTGGACCTGCTTTTACCTACTACTGTAGGAGCTACCTCACCTGCACACAAACTGCTTTCTCACCTATTAAGTTGCTCTGCACATGTGCTGACACAAACTAATTAGCAGGGAAAAGTTGGATAGGAACATGGGAATGGCCATGGAGAGGGTTACACATGGGAAATTTCTACCACACTTCAACAAATGTTCAAAAATACCCTGGTCAGTAAGTACACATAAATCTAGTATTTGTTTCACACAAGAAATTACACATACAACAATTTTGTTTTAATTGGTAAAATAAATTTATTTGCTGTTCAGCATCACAGCTTATTTGTCACTTTCATGTCATAAATCAAATAAACAAATAAAATAGACACAAAAATAAAAAAACAGCCAGAACAAGAGGTTGCATATCTCCAAACATGTGTTACCCTGCAAATGCAATGGTGAAAGAAATGGGGACACCAGAATACGTACTGCAACAACCAGGGTGAATACTAAGCAAGATACACACCACCAAAAATTTATCCTGCATTTGTAGAGGTCAAAATAAGAACTTTAATGCCCATGGCACGAAAATGGATCGATGGCCAACTCAGGAAGTGGATGTCCAGTGCAATTTAAACATTTGGGGTCCAACCACAGAGGAAGTGAACCAGGTCTCATTATTTGGGCCCTTTTTCCCCCCTTTTAGATGGGGCCTTGGGGACAGGGGCCTTTGGCTCAGATGGCTTGCGGCGTCTTCCCCTAGTGGACACAGGAGGGTCAGCAGAGGTGGAAGGTTGGGGAGCAGCTTGGGGTGGGCCAGCAGATGGGGGATTGTCCCTTAGGGACCTGGCGGTGGTCAGCAGCTCCGCAAGAATGTCATTCTGGCGGCTGACGTGTTGGCCAATGCTTTGCATGCCAGCCGCCAGAGTGTCATTCATGCGGTTGAAGGCCTCACACTGCAGCCTGTTTGTGGCCTTCCAATCCTCCAAAAATTCCCCAATCTGCTGCTGACGGAGCGCAGCATCCACCCCTTGCTGCTCGATCCTCTCCAGCATCACCATCACGCTCTCATTCCATGTCTCCTGTGGCTGGGGCTGGGGGTGTCGTCTTGGTGGAGGCTGGACCACTTGCTCCACCTGTGGCTCTGCAGAGGAAGATGCTGCCGGTTCATCCTGGGTTTCTGCTTCTGCTAGGATAATAATTGAAAACAATGTCACCATCACATACGCACTAAAAAATATCTTTCAAAATACAATGCATTACTGTGACTTACCATCAAAAGCAGCATCAAAGACCTCCGCCGGGAGCTCACTGTCCATATTGGAGATCCCCCTGACCTCGGCCACATCAATGACGTCCAAGGCGTCCTGCTCCAGGGGGGTATACTCCAAATTATCGGGCATAGGACCTCTCCCGGTGGACATGCTGTGGTTGTACCGGTCAGTCATCTTCCTCTTCAGTGTCGTTTTGAAGTCTGTCCACCTACAAGTTTAAAAATACAAATATCACCATGAGATATGTGCACCACTGTGCTAGTGAACATCATGACTACGTTACATTTCCTAGTGTGGGTGATCTTATGTTTTTTAGCCATATGTGTCCCACACACACATTAATGTCTCCATTAGGAGGCATTTCAGTGTCTCATCTCATTCATTAGGCCACTAAATGCACATACATAGATCACTATGCAGAAATGACATCATCCATGGCCAAATTATGCACCTCCACCTGTTGTGAAACTACACATTCCACCATAGCTTGACAGTGTGGTTATTATGGAGTCATTTAACTATGGGATGGCATACTGGGATGTGTAGTTTCTCACCAGCTACATGTGCACAGTTTGGTCATTCTTGTTTCAGTTGCATCATATGGAACATGTTACAACAACTCTTTCCAAAACACACTTTCTCTTGTCCCATCACATACTTCACATACTTCACATGAGCAGAACTGTGCCCATAACCTCACATCACACCAATGGTGCATGTTTCATATATCAATGTGGGTTATTAGACATGGTTGTGTTCACATGTGACATTGAAGTGTAGCACTATCTACAAACACACCTTTCTATTATTCTCAAAACATACATGTAACATATGTACACACATATGACATTATCAGGGGGACAAACACACTTGCCTTTTCTTCACCGCTAGCCAATCTCTGACCACTGGTGACACCTGGTTCACTTCCTCTGTGATCTTGTCCCAAAGGTTTCTCCTTGCACTGGCACCCGGCTTCCTGGTTGGCAATTCGATCCATTCGCGTGCTCTGGGCACTAAAATTCTTAATTCTGCCTCTACAAATGCAGGGTTTCTCTTTTTGGTGGTGGTATCCTGCTCAGTCCTCACCCTAGATGTTGCAGCTCGTTTTCTGGTGGCCCCAGTTCTCTCACCATGCACCTGCTGGGTCACACCTGTTTGGAGAGATGCAACCTCTTGTTCTGGCTGGTTGCTTGGCCCTTGTGGAGCTGGTGGAGGTTGAACAGGGGCTGTTAGTGAGGGGCCCGCTTGGTCTTGCAGGCTACTTCTCTCTTGAGCCCTCCTTCTCCGCTCCTGTTCCCTCTTCTGCAAAGCTTCAAGCAGGGATTCTGCTGTAGCTCTCTGTAGAGCGTCCCCAGCTGCGGAATCGTCTGAGTTAGACATGTTTGCAGCAATTCTGGCCTGCATCTGACTGAATATTTATATGTTAATCTCCCGCCATGAACAAGGGGGCGTATATTTTTCCCCGCAATGTAGTAGCTAATTTACGCCGATATTTCCCGCCGATAATTGCCGCTTAAATTACGCAGGTCTCAACGCACCTGATCAATCACCTGTATATGCACATACACAGGTTGTGGAGCATTGTGTGCTACATCGTGAAATGTGAGCACCTGTCATTCCAATGATGAGTGTTGTCAGCTGGTATCTGTTGGAGTTCGTGTATGCTTTGTGAGTCACATTTCAAAACATCACGTTATAATGCTTTCCTTACATATGTCATGAGTCTGAAATTGTCATACACCAACATGTTGCATTGTGACCCTTTTAGCAGCGTATTTATTAGTAGACGGTTGCGTGTATTCTTTTACGCACACTGTATATACAGTTCCTCTCTATACATTGAATGCATGCTGTTGGTTATGGTGTGTGTATATCGGAACGGTCCGCGTAAGTTTCTATTCGCATCCAGTTTGTTAATGTAAGAAGGATTAATAAAGTTAATACTAAACAAACACTTTTTTACACCAATCAGCAAGCACCAAAAGTGATATATGTACCTGCAATTAATAACTGCGCCATTGCCACTATGACTTCAACCAGGGCTAGGGCGTTTTCTACCCAGGAGCTGTTGGCCTTGGTTGAGGTCATGGACCGGCGCCTGGGGCCCAGGGGCCCATATGTGTCCAACATGGACAAGCGGCGGGCATATAATGCTGCCCGCCGGCTAATCTTCGCCCGGACCGGCGTCCACAGAAGCCTGGGCCAAGTTGAGCGGCGCTGGTCTGACCTGCGCCGGCGGCAGCCAGTGTTGCTTTCTTCACTTTGCCGCCATATTGCCCGATGTAAGTTTTTATTTACTAGTATGTCTGCGTTTTTTTGCAATGTTTTCTGTACTTTTTATAAATATGTTCCTGAGTATGTGGGTGTATATGGGGTGTATAGGGGGTGTATATGGGTGTATAGGGGGTGTATAGGGGGTGTATAGGGGGTGTATATGGGGTGTATAGGGGTGTATAGGGGGTGTATAGGGGGTGTATATGGGTGTATAGGGGGTGTATATGGGGTGTATAGGGGTGTATAGGGGTGTATAGGGGGTGTATAGGGGGTGTATAGGGGGTGTATAGGGGGTGTATATGGGTGTATAGGGGTGTATAGGGGGTGTATAGGGGGTGTATAGGGGGTGTATAGGGGGTGTATAGGGGGTGTATAGGGGGTGTATAGGGGTGTATAGGGGGTGTATATGGGGTGTATAGGGGGTGTATATGGGTGTATAGGGGGTGTATATGGGGTGTATAGGGGGTGTATAGGGGGGGGGTTAAGTAGTTGCTCAGTTTTTGGGTGTAGCATATCAATTAGTTTGCATGATAAATGTCTGAAATATAACAGCAATGATAATTTGGAAGGTTATGAGCATGACTAAAGTGAATTTTTCTTTCCCCCTTTTTTATGAAACCCAATCTTCGATTTCTATGCCATCAACATGAACATTTCAGCACGGGCAAGAGCCCGCATAGAAGCCCGGGACCAGGCAGCCCAGGAGCAGGCAGCCCAGGAGCAGCCAGACGAGGAGGAGGAAGAGGAGGAGGAAGAGGAGGAGGAAGAGGAGGAGACAATGGGTCAAGCTGGGGCCCACCAAATTTCGCCATCCCCTTCCCCCACCCCCTCCCCAACCCCCACCCCCTCCCCAACCCCCACCCACACCCCTACCCCCACCCACACCCCTACCCCCACCCCCTCCCCAACCCCCACCCCCTCCCCAACCCCCACCCCCTCCCTAACCCCCACCCCCTCCCCAACTCCCACCCACACCCCTACCCCCACCCCCTCCCCACCCCATTTCCAACCCCCCTACACCTCTCCACCACCCACCCCCAAACCTCTTCAATCCTAACCCACTACCAGTATCCAAAGTCCTATCCCATCCCCCTTGCTCCTGACCCCCCCAACCACCGCACACCCAACCAGCGGCGAGCAGGATGGCTCAACTAGCCGTAAGTAAATAATGTGTCTAATGTTTACCTACACATTTCTACACATAAACAATCACAACAACCACATATGTGTATCCAACATCAACATTAGTTGCAACATATCACTGCAGGGCGACCATGAGGTGTGGCCTGTCCTTCTCCAGGAACAAGGGTCCCCTTGGTGGTTTTTTGGAGTGTGGCCATGCCTCACCCCTTGAATAATTGACATAACAGTACATCCAATGAGATATCCGACATTAGTGGTGTTGTAGTTATGTGGCTCCAGGTGTTGGGTAACTCCACTTCCCAGCATGATGTGCAACATAAATTTATAGATTGTTTTGTTAATAGTGTGTGAGGCCATGCGGATGCATGCTTTACAAACATAGCTTTAGGCCTATAATTTGTACAGCAATGTCCTAAATTTAAAATAGTAAGGAGTGCTTAAGCCGCAACAATGTCATAACCCTTAAATAGCACAGCCTAATTGTGAGGTTAGAGGAGAGTCCCCCAAAACCAAACTACCAATTGGGATACAGCATACATTCATCCAAGAAGGAGTAATTTAATTAATGTTATTTACTATGTACAGTATGTGTGTGTTAACATATTATTTTTTAGTACTGTGTTTACAGCAGACCCATCTTCAATGTAGTTTAAAAATGTATGTGGCCTTCACACATAACTCACAACTTTTTATTATGTACAAATACAACAAACATTTGTGTATGTTATATATTAATTTTTTTTTTTTATCCCTTCACTACAGACACTGAACAGCACCAGGAGGAGGTGGCACGGATCATGAGGGAAATATTCCTGACCCTCCTATATTTATATATTCTTTTTGGCCAACTGGAGGCCCTCATTTAATTTATTTTTACCCCCCCCCCCCCCTTAATATGTTTGTTCAAAATAAAAGTTTATATTCTGTTAGAAATTGCCTGTGTTTTTAATAATAAATATGTTAGAGGGCTTGTAAGGGTAGGTACATACAGATGTGTAATGTAAGTTATATTTGTAATTTGAGGTGAGGGGTAATGATTGATGTGTGAATGTGTGTGTTTTTGAGTAAAATAACACATAGTGAAAATGCATGAATGTTTAATGTTGTTAGATTAAAACATCACACATAACATCAGGGTAGGTATACATGTTACACATTTTGGACAAACTAATTATGGACATAATTTAGTACATATACAGAAACACCAACATAACTTGATTTAAAAGTAACAGCAATATGGGGACACATAGATAGTGATTAAAATGCCACATTAGAACATAACAAATATACATGTAATGAGGGTTAAAATGTTGTTTTATTAGGGTCTTTATTAAGGTAGACAATTGAGTTAATAGAAAACAATAATTGAATAACAATTAGAATAATTAATTAATTGTCTGATTTGTAGTTGAAAGGCAAGATTTGCAGGTCCATATATGTGAAGGGTATGCCAGCGTGCACGGACGTACGCTCACTCTCACGAGCGGTGACATAAGCTGAGTTTTCTATTGAAAACAATAGGGACCCGTCCGTGCAAGCTGGCGTACGCTCAGATAGCCGCAAGAAGTCGGTGGGAAGACGGACGAGAGACGTCCGTAAACGGTGGCGTACGCTCTGTTGTACGCCAGTTGTCGGAGTGTAAGGGCTGGGCCGTCCGTGTACGTTGGCGTACGCTCAATTGTACGCCACTCCCCTTTGACGTTGTTTCTGGCCGTACGTATGCGGCTGACTTGTGGGTGGACTTAACCCCAACGGCCGTGTACGGAGAGCGTACGTTAATTTGGAACGTACGCACGTTTGGCCGCTACGATCAGAATAACCTCCTATGTCTGGCCGCTGGCTTTGTACTGTCTTCGGGGTTCCCCATAACGCCCATAGGATTAATGCCACTGCTTCTTGCCCCCCATTTTTATTTAAATTAAAAAATGTGTTTTTTTTTTTTTTTACTGCGAGGGGTGTGCCATATCATACCAGGGGTGTTGTATCAGTCCAGAAGTGAGCCAAGTGTGCTGTATAATAATTAGGGTTAGCCAAGTGTGTCATATCATTTCTGGGGTTAGCCAAGTGTGTCATATAATTTCTGGGGTGCTGCTAAATCAGCCACACAGTTCCTGGGGAGCGGCCCTTTTTAGTAAAAGAATAAAAAAAAGTTTTCTCTTTTTCATTTTAATTGCAGGATTGCTGTCATTTGGCCTAAAAACAACATTATGAGGTGTGAGGTGTTCAGAATAGACTGGAAGTGAGTGGAAATTAATGTTATTGAGGTTAATAATAGTGTAGGAACAAAAGAGACCCCCAAATTCTGCGATGTTAGAGATGTTTATGTATTTAAAAAAAAATACAGATCCAAAACATGAAACACGAAACACTGAAAGATGATATTTCGGAACAGATCCAGATCCAAAACACTGTCAGAGATACCGACCCAAAACATGTTTCACGAAACACTACAAGTCATACTTGTCTACCCTCCCGGAATGGCCGGGGGGGTCCCGCAAATCGGGTCCGTCCCGGCCATTCGGGAAGGTGGGCAATTATCCCACATTTTCGCTACAGCCCCCCCCCTTCCCTGCGGTATAAACCCCCGAATTTTGCGGGTCCGCGGGAAGGGGGTGGGGCTAAAATGGCGTGGTTCGTGTCATTTTAGCCCCTCCCACCATCTACAGACCCGCAAATTGTTGCAGCTGCCAGTCATGGGGGCAGGGCTTAGTGACGTCAGCCTCACCCCGACCCCAAAACATAGCCTCTTTCCGCCCCCCTCTCACTCCTCTCCGGGCTTCTACTGGAGAGGAGTTTTAAGAAGTCGGCAAGTATGCTACAAGTGCCCGGTGCACATCCCTAGTTATAAGATATCATCTGCCTTCATGGCATAGTGTGTACGGGGCGTAACCCAAAGCAACCAGTCAGCTTCTAACTGTCATTACGGACTCTTAGGGGTAAATTTACTTACGTTTCTAAAAATAAAAAAAGGTGATATTGCCCACAGCAACCAATGCGATTCTGTCTATCCTTTTCTCAGATAACAATAAAGAAATTATACACAGAATATGTTTGGGCAACATCCCCACATTTGACTTTTAGAAGCTTTTAAAAGTACCCCTAGGTGGGGGTGAGTGGCAGGCACCAGAGTCGAAGTGGCGGGGACCAGTGTGGAGCTCCATAGTAAGGGGACGAGCGCGCATCTCGTGTGTGAGCGTCCACTTCTGGTGACTAGCGGTTGGGGATCCGACCCCCAGACCCCCGCTGGATGGTGAGCGCTCCATCTAGATGTGTGAATTTTAGCAGAAAGAAACATTCATCATTTGACCAGTAGAGGCGCTGTTCCATGGCTGATAAATGTATTGCAGCTGCACCTTTGTCAGTAGTTCATAACAGAGGCTGCCACCGCTATTCAAGACAAACCGACCTTCTATCATGAATGGTTAATAGGCAATCTGGACATCCCCACACTAGCTGGATAACACCGGAGTTAACCAATAGGGAAGCAGCAGGAGTCTGTGCACCCAACCGACTGACTGTACAATACTAAAATACATGATGATGTTCTTTTTACGTATACAGTATAATATGATCAGGTAACCTGTATATCGCCGCAGGCAATAGCTGTAATTGTTTACTCTGCATTTTCTATTGTAAGTTGCTTAGACTTTAAAATGCCCATCGGGAACACCTTCATTTTTTTAACTTTTACATGGACTTAATATGATGTTTTGTTTTTACACCTAGTGTTACGAGTATATTACAGTTTTATAGTGCGGGGAATATTTCTAATACTTGCCTTATTTTTTTAATTTTATTTTTATTATGAAAATATAATTTTTTGGTACTTGTGTACTAGCACCTGAATCCATTTTGAAGGTCTCTCACAGCAACGTTCGCACTCAAAGGGATTATTAAAAATGTTTGCTTGGTAATTTTCACACCTATTTTGACAAATCCCCTTGACACTCAAAGGGCTAAACAAGTTTTAATTGTTATAATTCAAGATTTGAACAACATGGATGCATGTACTAAAGCTGTGTGCTACACACTGTACAATTATCTATCAGACCATCTAAATTACTGAGGATCCGACAGCGGATTGCCGAAAGGCCTGCAGATACAGTGGCGTAACTATAGCACCGCAGCCCCCGTGGTCGCGGGGGGGGGGGGGGGGGGGCGCTGTGCATGTGGGGGCGCCGAGGGGCTGCGGTGCTATAGTAATGCCCCCGCCCCCCATCCCCCGCAGGCTTACCTGTCTGCGCGTCCCGGCTCCCCTCCTGGCTTCAATCAATTCTATGGAGACGGACCACGATAAAATGGCCGCCCCATAAAGCAACAGTTCTCTGAAACTGTCTGCGGTACGGGGGCAGCCATTTTATCGTGGTCCGTCTGCATAGAATTAATTGAAGCCAGGAGGGGAGCCGGGACGCGCAGATAGGTAAGCCTGCGGCGATGGGGGGGGGGGAGGCCGGCAGGGAGGGGGAGGCGCCCCCCCATTAACGGCGGGGGGGCGCCCCAAACCTAGCTATGCCGCTGTGCAGATAGTTCTGGATACTGTATGTATCTGTAATGCTGGACATGGGCCCTTATTCAGATCTGATCACAGTAAAAATTTGTTCTCAAAATGGGCAAGGTGGGGCAGATGTAACATATGCAGAGAGAGTTAGATTTGGGTGGGGTGAGTTTAAATTAAAATCTAAATTGCAGTGTAAAAATAATGCAGCCGGTATTTACCCTGCACAGAAACAAAATAACTCCCCCAAATCTAATTCTCTCTGCACGTTACATCTGTCCCACCTGCAGAGCAAATGGTTTTGCCCATTTTGAGAAAAAATTTGTACTGCGATCAGATCTGAATAAGGGCCATATACCAGATCAGATTTCCTCCAACAACCCAATTGACTAACCGTCCAACTGGTCTATATCCACTGCTCAAAAAAATAAAGGGAACACTTAAACAACACAATGTAACTCCAAGTCAATCACACTTCTGTGAAATCAAACTGTCCACTTAGGAAGCAACACTGATTGACAAGCAATTTTACATGCTGTTGTGCAAATGTAATAGACAGGTGGAAATTATAGGCAATTAGCAAGACACCCCAATAATGGTGTTGTTCTGCAGGTGGTGACCACAGACCACTGCTCAGCTCCTATGCTTTCTGGCTGATGTTTTAGTCACTTTTGAAAGCTGGCGGTGCTTTCACTCTAGTGGTAGCATGAGACAGAGGGCAGTATTCAATGAAGATATTCTCCGTGCACGGCGAGCATTTTTTTTTGCTCGCCGTGCACTCTCCGTGTTCCGGAGGGCTCGCTGCCACTCCTGCTCCCCCTATTCAACGTGTTAAAGACTCGCCGCCACTCGCGGCGAGTCTTAACCCCTGCAGCGGACGAGCGTCCGCGGCAGGGAGCTGTCAGGGAGCCGGGGGACGTAGCAGCCAAGAGAGATTAAAGTCTCTCTTGGCTGCTGCAGGGGATATGGGGAGGGGAGCAGGGCTCCCCTGGACCCAGGCAGCACAGGCTGCCCCCCCTATAGCCAGCGGGGGACCCAGTATTCACTGTACCCGAACGTGCTTCGGGTGCAGTGAATATATGAATATCTAATGAGCGGCTCGAGCGCTCCGGCCCCCTGCTGGCTGCACTGTGTAAAAAAAAAAAAAATGTAAAAAAATATTTTTTTAAAAATAAAATATATATTCATGTGCTATAGGCACATGAATAAAAATAACATGGCCCTTCACAGAAAAAAAAACCTGATTTTTTTACACCAAAATTAAAAAAAACACCCTTTTAGTTTAAAAGTTCACATTCCTGCTCTCCATCAAAAGATGGAGAATTTCTACACGGAGAGAGACGGCGAGAATCACTTAGAAAGACGGAGAATATTTCACATTGAATAGGGTGGCTCGCCTTTGGAGAAAAAAAACCTCTCTCCACCGCGTGAAAAGCACAAACTCTCCAGAAATCACAGCGAATTTTTCTCATTGAATACTGCCCAGAGTCTACAACCCACACAAGTGGCTCAGGTAGTGCAGCTCATCCAGGATGGCACATCAATGCGAGCTGTGGCAAGAAGGTTTGCTGTGTCTGTCAGCGTAGTGTCCAGAGCATGGAGGCGCTACATGGAGACAGGCCAGTACATCATGAGACATGGAGGAGGCCATAGGAGGGCAACAACCCAGCAGCAGGATCGCTACCTCCGCCTTTGTGCAAGGAGGAACAGGAGGAGAACTGCCAGAGCCCTGCAAAATGACCTCCAGTAGGCCACAAATGTGCATGTGTCTACTCAAACGGTCAGAAACAGACTCCACGAGGGTGGTATGAGACCCCGACGTCCACAGGTGGGGATTGTGTTTACAGCCCCACACCATGCAGGACGTTTGGCATTTGAAATAGAACACCAAGATTGGTAAATTCACCACTGGTGCCCTGTGCTCTTCACAGATGAAAGCAGGTTCACACTGAGCACATGTGACAGACGTAACAGAGTCTGGCGACGCCAAGGAGAACGTTCTGCTGCCTGCAACATCCTCCAGCATGACCGGTTTGGCAGTGGGTCAGTAATGGTGTGGTGTGGCATTTCTTTGGGGGGCCACACAGCCCTCCATGTGCTCGCCAGAGGTAGCCTGACTGCCATTAGGTACCGAGATGAGATCCTTAGACCCCTTGTGAGACCATATGCTGGTGCAGTTTGCCCTGGGTTCCTGCTAATGCAAGACAATGCTAGACCTCATGTGGCTGGAGTGTGTCAGCAGTTCCTGCAAGATGAAGGTATTGATGCTATGGACTGGCCACCCATTCCCCAGACCTGAATCCAATTGAGCACATCTGGGACATCATGTCTCGCTCCATCCACCAATGCCACAGACTGTCCAGGAGTTGGTGGATGCTTTAGTCCAGGTCTGGGAGGAGATCCCTCAGGAGACCATCTGCCACCTCATCAGGAGCATGCCCAGGCGTTGTAGGGAGGTCATACAGGCACGTGGAGGCCACACACACTACTGAGCCTCATTTTGACTTGTTTTAAGGACATTACATCAAAGTTGGATCAGACTGTAGTGTGAAGTTCAGATCTAGGATGTGTTATGTTAGTGTTCCCTTTATTTTTTTAACAGTTTATATATACTGTGTATATATTTATATATATATATATATATATATATATATATATATATATATATATATATATATATATATATATATATTAGACCACAGGTCTTCAACCTGTGGCCCTCCAGATGTTGTGGAACTACATGTCCCAGCATGCCCTGACAGTTTTGGCATGCTCTTATAGGAAAAAATATAGCAATGCATGCTGGGACATGTAGTTTCACAACATCTGGAGGGCCGCAGGTTGAAGACCCATGTATTAGACAATATACAGTATATATTTAATGTATTTCAGGTTTTAGGCAGGTGTAGAAAAAAATGTAATGCCTGAATGCTTTCGGCGCTGTATACACTTCAATGGAGCCATCGTGCATCTAGTGACTGTTGGTGCACAAAGCACTTGAATTCCCCCCATAGAGGTGAAGAACAGCGTCACCTTTTTATTATTACGGATAACAATATTGCATTGTGTTGTGTTCGGTCCTGTACTTGATTGCAATATATATTTATGGATAGAATGTTGACATTCTCAAAAGATTACAACCGCTCTACCGCCAGTCCTGTCACAACACAAAGCAAAGCTCTGCAGATGGGTGTATCGAAAAGGATGGAGAACCGGGCGTTTGTACCCCTACCGTATAGCTGACGGATAGAAATGAGTATAAAATAGACATTTACTTTATAAGCCGTCACATCACACTCTGCTGATATCAGCTGTCACAAGGACAATATACTTTTATATTATTAATTCTTTTCTCCCGAGAAGAACTGAAGTGATCAGATGACTTTGGAAATCATTGAATCTCATGTGTATTCATATCTTAAAAAATGATTATGGGGCTTAAAATGAAAATCCAAAGAAGTAATAATTGATTTATGAATCTCTCGGAGTGAATGTGAAAGTTAAATATATTAAATTTTCCCAGGTATCTGAAGCCTATATTAAATACAGATGACAAAACGTATTGTTCTGTATTTTGAAAAATAATAACGTGCGCACATGGAGGCTCCTCTGAGTTTGAAACTTTGCTGCAAGAAAGTTTCTTAAACCTTTCATAGATAATGAATCACATTTACGTCTTCGCTAGTTTAAAGCCCGGTCAAAATGACGGCTCCTGGAATGTGCTTTTACTTTGAGTTGTGACAATTTTTACGTTCACTCTGAGCTGTGACAGTTTTTAGACAACAACCTCTCCACCTCACCTCAGTCCCTATCTGCTTCTACCTCCATTCACGGGAATGGATTATTGGGTAGACAGCAACTAGGTTGACAAGCATCAGGTCGATACGCATGAAGGTCAACATGACTACAGGTTGACATGTAGGAAGGTCGACATCAGTGCAGGACTGGGACCAAAAATCGGCATAGGCATTTTAAGCACAGAGGCCTGCTGATGATGGCAGTGTGGGAACTGGCAAATCTAGAAATATGGTAATGGGTGGTCCCAGATACTACTGGGACCCTTGCGTGGCCAAGCCGTGCGACGAAAAAGGGTGTG
Organism: Crinia signifera; assembly: GCF_055691185.1. Classification (NCBI taxonomy): domain Eukaryota; kingdom Metazoa; phylum Chordata; class Amphibia; order Anura; family Myobatrachidae; genus Crinia; species Crinia signifera. Next base: position 23,822,242 of record NC_139219.1, on the reverse strand, counting down.
GCCTAATGGAAAGGGTGCGTGGTATCACAAAAAGGAGGCGTTACCCATTGTACATTATGGAACACACCATACTGCCCATTACAGAATAATTGTCATCTGTTATGCCCATTACACATTATGACATACACACACAGTAATGCCCATTACATGTAAGGGTACACAATCTTTTATGCCCGTAACACATTATGACATACACACACAGTAATGCCCATTACATGTAAGGGTACACAATCTTTTATGCCCGTTACACATTATGACATACACACACAGTAATGCCCATTACATGTAAGGGTACACAATCTTTTATGCCCGTTACACATTATGACATACACACACACAGTAATGCCCATTACATGTAAGGGTACACAATCTTTTATGCCCGTTACACATTATGACATACACACACACAGTAATGCCCATTACATGTAAGGGTACACAATCTTTTATGCCCGTTACACATTATGACATACACACACACAGTAATGCCCATTACATGTAAGGGTACACAATCTGTTATGTCCATTACACATGGGGGCGTAAAGAATGGGGCAGTGACTGCTGGAAGAGGAGGGGTGTGGAGTGGGTGAGGAGAGGGAGGGTTCTCTACCTTCAAAAAGTGCAGGGGAGAGTTAGAGACTCATGGGGAAGCTTCTATAACACATCCCTCATCATCAGTGTTCTGGGAGCAGAGACCCAGACAGAAGCCCCTGCAGTCGGACTCACTCAGGTGCGCTGTGCAGGACACTCACCACCAGCATGGATCCACCGTCCACGTGATCACTGTGACAGGGCGACTGGCTCTGCCCTGTGCCCCGCTGTTCACCTTCTCCCAACCGCAGGATATTAAAGATGTGGTCGTTCTCTGACAAGTGGCCGGCTCCTCAGCTCCCCCCACATGCGCTGCTCAGACTGGGGGGGCGGATCGAATGTGCGGCGGTCACATCATGATGTCATGATGTCAATATACAAATGATGTGACCACTCATTGCTTGGCACAGGAGGCCCCCTTCTCTCTCAAGGCCACCATACCACCCTAGTGCACAGCGCAGTAGAGTCTGAGCGCTAGAGGGCTCAGACTCTACTGCGTATGCACAGAAATAAAAAGTGGTGCTGCGGTCATTTTTTGGATGATTCCACCAACACTGCTGCCTTCATCCCGGGACTCCGGAGGGGTAAGTATACAAAATGTGTGCAGTGTGTGCGGAGTGCCCCCCCCCCACTTTGTAGGGGCGGGCAGGCACACCCGCTCAGGGAGAAAGAGAGGACAGGCTGCCGCTGCAGCTGCCTCTCTCCCCAGCCAGGACACAGCACTGAGCAGTGTGTGCTGTTCTGGGGAAAATGCAGGCGTGTCTGTGCAGCCCCAGTGGAGGGCCACGGTGGCTGTGTGATGTCACATGCAAATGCAACCACCCTAAACATAGGCGGGTGTTTAGCCAGCTGTCACCTGGGAGATTGCAGCCTCCCCATATGGTCCAGAACCATTCCGGTTTTTACTACATCCCTGGACCAAAGAGGGAGGCTGCAATCTATCCCTCCCTGTCTCCCTGGAAACAGGAAGTTTGAAAGAGATCAAAAATTGCTTTCACTTTCTGTTATGACATCTTTCAGCACACATTATATTATCTCTTATATAATAGCCCAGAACTGTCAATCTGTGAGTTTGTGTATAACGCTGGACGGAGTCTGGGAGGGATCATACACACACAAAGTGACCCAGTTCCGGATATATTTACAGGCCATCAGAGCAGGGACTTACTGGGATGACACCAGGGCGCCACAAACACAGCCTTATAAAAGCCACTTTAAGTTTAAACATCCCACATACATTACCTGCGCCCGAGAAGCAGGGGCGCTGTGTGATGTCAACCCCATGACTCCGCCCCCCCATAGCCTATCAAAGCTCTATGACTCTGCCCACAATCCTAGTGCCGCTTGCCACAGGGCTCCATGCTGCACCGCCCCATCCCTGCTACAATGCCACCAGCAGCCCATACTTGCTGCGCATCCAGCCTTGGCGCAGTGATGTCACCTCGCCACTGCTCCTCATCCAGCCCGACTCCTTTTCCCTACTCAGCCGGTGCACCCACCAACACAACGTTCCGCTGCTCCGAGTGCACAAAATGTGAGTGCTGGGGACCCGCCCAGCATTTTTTGTGTCCGTCCATCTCCCTGCTGTGTGTCTCCCTGTGTATGACAGAGAGAGGGGCGGTTGGCCCGCGCACAGTCATTAAATCTGTGTAGTGTGTGTGTGTGTGTGGGGGGGGCACTTCTGCTGCAATTAAATGTCACTGTCTGTTACCCCCCTCACTGCATTCTTCACCACCCTGTCACGGGGAGGCCCCGGACACTCCGGGGCTTGGGTAAGGCAGCACACACCTCTCTGGACATATGTTGGGGGGGCAGCTCTCATGTACTGTAGCCTTCGTATGCTCTATCCAATCTATTTTTGTGGTCATGCTACCTAGGAAGAATAGGATAATGTCTTACTACAATCAACATAATGCTGCTTTCACAAAAAGCCGGCCAATGGCACCCGCCACTCCCCTAACCGCTCTTCCAGCACCTGCACTATCCTCACACTCGCCCCTACCACACCTGCACCTCACCCACCAACAGAACCCCAGACACCCTCTTGCACCCCCAGCAGCACCTCACCCACCCCTTGCACACTCCCTCACACCTCTCACACCACACACACCCACCCTTCACCTAAGCCAAAGACACCTACAGTACCCCCGCACGAGCTACCCCTGCACACACGCACTCCTCTCCAATCCACGGTCCAACTCCACCCCCCAAACGCACCTACTGCGCACACAGTACGCTCAAACCCACACTAGCTTCACACATACCCGTTTTTAGCAACTGCCCCTCACCCAACTGCAACACCACCACACCTGCACCCCCTACATGACCCGCTGTGCCCCCCCCCCAGCTACAGCACCCCCAAACCTGTAAATCCAGCACACCTGCCCCTCCCACAGCACCACCCCCACTCGCATTACTAATGCACCCAACCATGCCACCCCGGACCTTCTCAACCCACAGTCCTCCCACACCAAGCTGAACCAACACCCATCACACAACCCCACTACCCATGCACCCATACCACCCCTAGAACACCACCATCGATTCCGCACCCACGGCACCCCCGCAACTGCCCCTCACTCAACCAGTCCACCCCACACCACCCACACAGACCACACCCGCAACACCACCGCCTGCAGTATCCCTGCACCTGCCACTCTCCCACCAACAACACCTGCAATCAACCTTCCTCACCCTCGGCACCCTTACACCCGACCCTCACCCACGTCACCCGCACACCCACTCGCCACAAACCACCACACCCGCCACTCTACCACCTGCAGCATAGCCACTTTCACCTGTAAAAACCGTACACGGACGGATCACCGCTTATACACCGACAACTGGCGTACAACCGAACGTACGCCACCGTTTACGGATGGGACTCCTCCGTTTTCACACCGACATCTTACGGCTATTTGAGCGTTCGCCACCTTGTACGGACGGGTCTCGCCTGTTTTCAATGGAAAACTCAGCGTATGTCACCGATCGAGAGAGTTAGCGTACGTCCGTGCACGCTGGCATACCCTTCACATATATGGCCCTCATAATCTAGCCTTTCAACTATAATTAAGACAATTAAATGATTTATTCTAATTGTTATTCAATTATTGTTTTATGTATTTTTATCAAAATGAAAAAAAAAAGTTTGTATTCGAGTGAAAACGTTGACACATGTTGACTTGTGTAGATTGAGTGTGCTGCTGTTTAAAGTATATGAAAACACTTACTGAATGTGTGTAAATGGTTACCAAATAACTACCTTGGCCAGGGATGTGCGGTGAGGTTTGTGGTTGGTGAGGCACTGGCTTGGTGGAGCCAGCGCCGACAGGCTCTGTGGGGAGCGTTGGGACCAGGTTGCTCATGTGCTGACAGGTAGGTGCGGTAGCTGCCCCCTGCATAAGCAGCAGTGACCAGAAAGAACAGCTCCTGCCTGTCATCACTGAAAGAAGCAACCTGGACCCAGCGTTCGCCGTTGCTGGCTCCACCAAGCCGCCATGGCATCTGCCTACATACATTTTTCAATAAAAAAAAAAAATGCGGCCAAATGTAATAGCCTCTTAAGGGGCAGACTTGTTTGTGTATGTGTTGTGTATCTGTGTATTTGTGTAAAGTGACAGAGGTGTGTGCTGTTTCTGTGTGATTGTGTAAAATAAGTGTGATTTTAAATGAAGTATTTTAGCCCAATACTGTTTAAAAGAACCTCTGAGGCTAGTACATTAGGCAAATATACTTCATTTAAAAACACTTATTTTACACAAACACACAGAAACAGTACACATCTCCACCTCTGTCACTTTACACAAACACACACCTCTGTCACTTTACACAAATACACAGATACACACCTCTGTCACAACACCAGCACACACAAGTACTGTATGTCCCTTAACACCTGTGCCATAAAAAAAAAACACTTTGGGGCAGATGTATTAAGCCTTTACAGAGATAAATGTAAGGGTGATAAGGAGAGATAAACATCCAGCCAATCAGCTCCTTACTGACTTTTTTCAAACACAGCCTGTAACATGACAGTTAGCAGGTGATTGGCTGGACGTTTATCTCTCCTTATCACCCTTGTATTTATCTCTTGTTAAGGCTTAATACATCTGCCCCATTACCGTTGGTCCAGGCACTGCTTGCAAGCAGCCCAGACAGACCTCCAGCAGAGATCCAGAGTGTCCGGGGACAGGCACCCGGACACAAAACGAGAGCGCCGGTGGGAGGCAGAATAGTGACAACGGACAGGAGAGGGAAGCGCAGCGTGCACCGGTGTCCACATAACAGAAGTAGCTGGGAACCCGCCCCAGCTCCGCCCGCTCCCCCCAGCAATACAAGTCCCGTTCCCCCCGGCAATACAAGTCCCGCTCCCCCCGACAATATGAGTCCCGCTCCCCCCAGCAATACAAGTCAGCCGGCCCCCGGCAGTACAAGTACAGTACAAGCCCCGCTCCCCCCGGCAACATGAGTCCCACCCCCACCACCACCACCACCGGCATTAAAGTCCCGCTCCCCCCAGCAATACAAGTCCCCGGCCCCCCGCAGTACAAGTCCCGCTCCCCCCGCAATACAAGTCCCCCCGGCAAAACACTTATAAAAATTGCACTGTGACTGTGCTATAAACGGCGGGCACCTCACCTATAGCAGTGCCACGGTGACTGTCAGGGACCTGCTTTCTGCCTGTATGACAGCACGCCCCTGTCACTGAGACAGCACCACTGTGCCCAATCACTTCTGCCTCAGTGACAGGGAAGTGCTTTCATATAGGCAGAATGCACGTCCCTGTCACCGAGGCACTGCTATAGGTGCCGCCTATATGAGTTTTCTAAATGAGCGTTTACAGCCCCGGAGCTCAGCCCTGCCCACTGCCCGCCCCTGTGTCTGCTGCTTTAATATAGACAGCGGGAGGCATCGCTCTTGATGCCTCCTTAGCTAATAAAAAAAAAAAAAAGAGTAAAAATTATTATAATAATACAAAGCATATACTTATGACACATAATATGTGTCATAAGTATTTTCTTTGAATTGTATTATTATATTAATCATTAATGACAGGGGATGCTCTGCCTCCCCTGACTGCACGTCCCTGACCTTGGCATATATAAGCAGGTCTTAAAAAGAATCTTAACTAAAATGAAACCAACCTTTACATGTAGAGAAGTGTAGAAAGATATGCTTCCAATGTGTTTGAGGGCTGTGTGTGGCTTGCAGGTAGTGAAATAATGGTTTGGACTTAATAGACTGCAGCATTGCTTATTACAATCAGGTGTATGTGTTTGAGTAGTAATCAGCGTTAATAAGCAGACACAGGCGTTCGCTCTCATGCGGTATCTCTAGGGGTGGTCTGGAGGTGGCGGTGGCGGCCGCCTGTTTTGTGTCCGAAATGCACGTTGCTTTCGCCGATCGAGCGGTTGTAGCAGCGTACATTTTTTGTGCACACCCCCGTGTACGCCCATGTTTACGCCCAGCTTTCCACATTATTTTGGCCGCTCCCCTCAACACGCCCCTATGCCGCCCACAATGACCGTACTCTGAGTGTTGTGGAGTCGTCGCGCCTGCGCATTGCGGAAGGTACGCATGCGCAGATAAAAAAAAAACCCGGAACGTACGCTTACGGCCCAGCCGCCCGAACCAGAATAAACCCCTATGCCTGACCACTATGAGGTGAAGTACCACTAGTGACCACTAGAGGCCGCTCGATGGGCCAAATGATTTCTCTATGTGCTAAAAGATGTAATGGCAGAAAGTGAAAGCAATTTTTGCAGGGACATTTATCTTTTTCAAACTAGCTGGCTACAGAGAGAATTAGCTCTGAAGACAGAAATTGGAGGTAGGAGCTTGTGGGCTAAAAACGGTCACAGCTCAAAGTGAAAGTAAAAACTTTCACAGCTCAAAGTGAAAGCACATTGCAGAAGCCGTCATTTTGATGGGCATGTAACTAGTCTTGCAATAAAGACTCAAACCTGTAGGATGTATAGCTCTGTGCCTTTGATAAATAAACCCCCAAAATATTCCATCGTGTATAAAGCATCATTGAAAATCATGACAAATTGTGAGTTATGTTTCTTTCATATAGACATTGATGTCCTGAATCAATAAAATCCAACATGGGACCGGTGAGATAGGAAGAGTTAAATGCCTTCCTATTACTATCCCTTCCCAGAGTAGACTAAAGCCTTTCTTAACACTCCAGTCTGTGATGTGACAGGACAGGCATTGAAACCAGAGAATGCTGCCGTGTTTGTAGTTCTGCTTCCTACACCGAGTTCAAAATGTAACTATTCTCTGCTAGATTATGGTAGCAAAGGATTATGATAATGTGGCATATACTGTAGACAGAAACCGGCATTACTCAGAGAGGCTCGGCAGCCAGGCGTGAATCAAAGACTGCAAACGGAAAATCTCTACATGGATTCAGGGGGAAAACTCTGCTGAAAAAGATAAATGAATTGCAAATTTCCTATGAAATGTTGAACATTTAGATACAACCACTTGAATTTAATATTTATCTTTGCTCGTAGCCAGCTCCAGGTACGTGGAGATGGGCTGACATTTCTACAAAGTATCCGTCACTCTTTGACTCATTTGCTGATCCACAAAGGACGAGGTTGTATATTACAATGGCTGCTCCGGTACAGTAGCCAAACAAAACTCTCCAGCTTCCTTCAATCTCTATTCTTGGGAGCTCAATGGGATTTCTCAGGAGAGCTCAGGTGGTGGAAGCAGATAGCGAGATTAACAAAGAGTAATGTGAAGCTACGGAACATGTTTTACGTAACAATGACAAAAATCGTCTTTTGTTCCTAAGTCGGGATAAGCAGCGGTAAAAGGTACTACTGTAATGCACAACATACAAAAGTGGCACGCTTTCATTTAAAGGTGTGTTCCGTCATCTGATATTATGTTTGCCCATGGCTAATCTTATGCTTGGGGGCACATGCCTTGGAGCCTAATTCCATTGCAAATGCTGTAATTAAATTAAAGTGTAAATTGCATAATAATTAATTCAAATGGTACCATGCACACCGTCGTCTTATATATGTTTTTTTTTTAAATAGAGTCTTTTTTATTGGAAAATAAAGGAAAAAAATGTACAGAGCACAGTAGTACATTAATCAATCACATATAAAGATAATTATGCATATAATACATGAATATAATATACATGAATATAATCTGCATACAAATGTATTAAGTATATGGAGTTATGCATATATAGAAATAAAGACAATATTGAACACTTAATATCTGAGTCTTGTACATTCAAAATATCTAGGCCATAATATCAATTTCTAATAATTGAAGAAAGATGAAAAGGGAAAAGAGAAAAGAAAAGAAAAGAAGAGGGTATCATGCAGATATCAATTAGGGAATATATCCCACATACAAAAAAGGAAGCATCACATTGAAATAACCATCTCCTCACAAATTGATCAGTAAAAACCGAAATAGTAATAACACGTTCCAGACACATTTCCATTTCAATTACTAATCTACTTATCTGAGGTTACCAGAATTCTGGCCCAGTATTCTTTTGAGTGAAACGAAGAGTGTGTGGATTCCAACTATCCGTTCCAAATTTTATCAAACTTAGCCATGGTACCGCGGGACATGTATACATATTTTTCACTTTGTGCAGTAGTGTTTACCAGGGCCTTCCACTCTCCCAATGTAGGTCCCAGACTAGCCATCCAGTGCCTAGCTACCCCCACCTTCGCAAGAGAACAGAGATTTATCACATACTGACATTCTGTATTGGTAAGAGGGGTATTTTCCCTACTGCCCAGTACACATAGCTTGGGTGTCAGTGCCTGATCAGATATCCCAGTGGAAACCATGGTCGCCTAAACACCAGCCTAAAAGGAGGAAACCAAGGGACAATCCCACAGAAGATGCCAAAAGCACCCCTGCAGGGAGTGGCATTTAGGACAGTCTGGGGTGGCACGTCCTCCAAAGGCTACGAGTTTTGTTGGGGTCAGATATGTCCTGTGGAGTATGAATAGTTGCACCTGTTGGAATCTCGCCAAAACCGTAGCATGTCTGGGAAGTGCCAACACCTCCTCCCATTCTTCCTCCCCCAGCTGCCCAATATCTACCTCCCACCTGGACTTCAGAGTGGGCAGGGAATCTTTATGTAAATAGGACAGTAAAAGGGAATATGTCATATAAATAGCCTTAGTCTGACCCAGGTTGCTTACAGAGGTCCTTATTGGGGAAGGTGTCAATACAGGGGGACTATTGTTAAATTGTGTACCCAGGGCATGGCGCAGTTGCAGGTACCTAAAAAAAATAGAGTTGAGACAGTCCATACTCCTCCTTCAACCGTTGAAACGACTTTAGCACGCTGGCCTCATAGAGCTGCCCAATAGTCACCACGCCCCGAGACGACCAGAGCCGCCTACCTGACATACACGCGGTTTCAGAGAGTTGCATGGAGTGCCAGAGGGGAGCCTCCGGATCAATATCAGTATAGCCCACTATCCGCTGGACCTCCCGCCAAATCTTGACGGCTTGGACAACCAGTGGAGGAACACATCTGGGCATCTCGCCGCCTAATAATAACTGTAGGGGTCACCATGGGGCAAATGTGATGTAGGAACACAGCGGGAAGTGATGACCGATCATTATCCTGTACCCAAAGCCTAATACGGGAAAGTTGACAAGCATGATAGTAAAGTCTAAACTGCTGCAGGGCCAAACCCCCAACCGCCCTCGACCTGGTAAGTGTATTAATGCTAATCTTAGGGCGTTTGTTCGCCCAAATCAGGGAGGACAGCTAACTATTTAGGTGTCTAAAAAAGGAGACCGGGACATAGACTGGCGCCTGCAGTAACACATATATCACCTTAGGTTGTATGATCATTTTAGTCAAACTAACCCTACCAAGTACGTTTAGGCGGAGTCTACTCCAGACTGAGGTTTTGTCTTTAATATAGGATAAAATTGGAGTCAAGTTCTGAGGAATGAAATTGTGGCTATTATTTGTGACAAGGATTCCCAAGTATTTAAACTGGGAAACCCAACGAAGTGGAAGAGGGACACCCGGGTCAAGAGGTGGGGAACCCTGCATGGGCATAATGGATGATTTGGCCCAATTTATGGTAAGGCCTGAGAATCTACCATATTCCTCCATTATCTGTGTCTTATATATACTTTTAATTGGCTTATTTATAAGGCGCCTAATGAATTATGCTGCTTGGCCTGTACCTTTACTTAACTCTTATGCCTAGAAATAACTCACACAAACACCTTATTCTAAAAATAATGACACGGACACCAACTGCGTAAGTTTAAAAGGTCATGAAATATTTATTGTAATGGTATGACCCCTATTTGTCTAAGGAATGGCAAAGAAATCACTTGAGACCAGCACCAGTCACGGGTGTTGCCATGGTAGCGACCGAAGCGCCCCAATCTGACAACACCCCTTATTGTGGGGTACAGCCCGCGGAGTGAGGGACACCCCCTTCTACGGCCTGGCGCGGACCTTCCATGGCCTTGCGCGGACCTTCCATGAAGTATCCACCATCCTGCCGCTGGAGCCTGGGACTCGCCCGCCATCCTGGCAAAGGGGAGGCAATACCACACAGAGACCACCTGACACCCCACCTGACTGCTGGTCAGGAGCCCCTTCTCGCCGATTTATAATTAAAGCTATAGAATCAATTTCTCACTAGATTGCTTAGAAAATGCCCCTACATTGCTCAATGGCCCTTATTCTGGTTCACTCACAAAGGCAAATTCCTTCTCAAATGGACAAAACTATGTGCACTGCAGGGGGCAGATGTAAAATGTGCAGAGAGAATTAGATTTGGGTGAGTTATTTTGTTTCTGTGCAGGGTAAATACTGACTGCTTTATTTTTACACTGCAATATAGATCTCACTTTGAAGAAAAACCCCACCCAAATCTAACTCTCTCTGCACATGTTACATCTGCCCCACCTGCAGTGCACCTGGTGTCGTCCATTTAAGAAAGAATTTACCTTTGCGAGTGAACCAGAATAAGCACCAATGTGGAGGAGACATAGAGCATAGAGACCGGTGTTCTCTTCAACACAGCGCTGACACTTCACTGACACATCGCAGACACATCGCTGTGTGCTGAGCTATCTCAGAGTTCTGAGTGATCTAGCATCACTTGGAACGCTCAGCAAATCTCCGTGTTGGACTAAAATTGTATTATTCAGTTGTTTTATACCTCCACATATTGCGATAAGTGCTTAATGGATTCACTAGACTTTTTGGTGACCCCATTAAAAGAAAAAAGCTCTTTGTTATTCGTTTATTATTTGTTCCTTTGTTATATAACACATTTTGATATGCTGTTATGTCCGGGATTCAAAACTATGGCCTGTTGTATTCCAGTCAAGTGCCTTACTTATTGAGTTATTTGACGTGCAACAGAACTTTGAGAATTCTAACTACATGAAGCCACTTGTAATAATCAGCATAACAATTGAGCAGATCCATGTAGTGTGCAGCCAATGAATAGAGTGTCTGGCTGCAGTGCCACAGGTGGTGGGTTGGAGTCTGCTGTGTGTGCGGCATATTGGGAAGTAATAACAGGCAGTGTGACTATATGGGCCTTATTTTGGTTCATTCTTTCTGACAAAATCCTTCTTAGATGGGCAAAACCATGTGCACTGCAGGTGGGCATATGTAACATGTGCAGAGAGAATTAGATTTGGGTGGGGTTTTACTTCAAAGTGAAAGCTATATTGCAGTGTAAAAATAAAGCAGTCAGTATTTTCCCTGCACGGAAACAAAATTACTCACCCAAATCTAATTCTCTCTGCACATGTTACATCTGCCCCCCCTGCAGTGCACATGGTTTTGTCCATCTAAGAAGGATTTTGTCAGAAAGAATGAACCAAAATAAGGCCCTATGTGGCAAAGAGTTCTTAAGTTGGGTTCATGATTGTTGTATAGGTGTTAGTGAAGGAAAGGGTGGGGGAATGGACTAAGGAGGCTGAAACTCCGCCTTGTCTTTGGTCCAGAGCCTGCAAATATAAGTCAGTCTCCAATGACTCATATTTGTGAGCCCAGGAGAAATACGGGGTGGGGGGGCATTTTTCATCAGGGCAGTGTGGCGAGCTCTAAGGGACTTGGTAAGCTGCGATCTTACTGAGTCAACCAGAATCATGCCCATGGTGCCAGGCTACAGTAGAACTGAGGGTTGAGCAAAGAAAGGGCCTGGTTAAGGTTTGCTTGGAACATCACAGCCAGTGGTGCAAGTAGAATTTTTTTCTTGGTGGTACTGATGGCCTCCACCAAAAATGGGCGTGACCATGTGTCATGAGGGGGCGTGGCCACACAAAGCTAGAGGAGTGACTAAATGACAATAGAGGCGTGGACACAGGAGACAGGCAATGAGAAACAGGGAATGACTGGGGGTGGGGTTGGCTCTTGGGGGAGAGCCGGGCAGCTTGTGCTTACAATTGTGGAGCCTGCTCTTCATGCTGTCGGCTCCGCTGATGCCTATCAGTGTGACAGGCTAAGTCAGCAGTAGCGGGTAGCTGCATACAGCACCAATCATAACGCTGGGTGGGCGGGCTGCGGATGCATTATATTTAGACTTAAAATAAAAATAGAATTGACAGTGGGTCAGGGGGTAAGTGGTACTGCGTACCTGCAACATATTTCTTACAGGTACTCCGTACCATGCCGTACCCCCTTACTTGCAACACTGATCACAGCTATTACCGAGTGCCGGAGACGTGCGGTGTGCTCGTCTCCCCAGCAATGAACACCCTGAGGAGTGTGCAACTCACGAGGTCATTCGTTCCTGGGGTCTGCACGGAATTCACCCCTGCACTGAGGGACTTTTCTCTTTCTGAGGCTTTGGTACATAGGCCCTAATCTTTGTAGCCCCTTTTCATCAGTTGTTTTGACACATTTATACGCTGTATAAAATGGGAGGGTGTGGATTGGCTGGGACACAACATTAAATCTAACTCTCTCTGCACATGTTACATCTGCTCCACCTGCAGTGCAGCATTATGGAACTGCCTATGATTCATCAGCCACAAATGTACTCTCTTATTAATACATGTTTTCTGCTATGGCCATACCACCCAAATGATCGGATCCCACCCGGACCCAGTTGGGAGTCCCCCCTGCTACCTGGGGAAAAGAGACGCTGAGTGCATGTGGACGGCAGAGAGTGGATGGGGCATGGTCAGCGGCTTTAAGAGCTGGCCATGTTCCCAACAGTGGCGAAAACCGGTGGCATAGCCTCCCGGAGAACCGCAGACATAGGCCACGTCCCTTTATCGGGAGGCCACACCTCGTAATTACAGGCCGATTTCCAGGACCCTCCTGGCAATTCCGGGAAGGTGAGCAACCCTGATCTGTATATGGATCAATATAATATTATGGTACTTATGTATTATCTGGGCTGTCGATTTTTTGATTGTATGCCTTAACTTAACGCATACAATCAGATGCGATGCGATGAGATATCGCATCGCATCGCATACGACCATATCGCATGCGATGCGATGCGATGACCCGATTTTTCCATAGGATTCAATGTTAAAATGGACTGAGTCCATTTTAACATGGAATTCAATGGGAAAAGGGGTCCTTTTCATACCCCTACTATCCAAGTGGGCATGGAGTTGGATATAAACCTGTGGCGAGCGTAGAGAGCCACCGAACCCGAAGCGTGGCGAGCGAAGCGCGCCCCGCGAGGGGACGGTATTCTGTGTCCCCTTGCGGGGCTCTCTACGCTCGCCATGCTTCTGGCTCTGTGGCTCTCTACGCTCGCCACAGGTTTATATCCAACTCCATGCCCACTTGGATAGTAGGGGTATGAAAAGGACCCCTTTTCCCATTGAATTCCATGTTAAAATGGACTCAGTCCATTTTAACATTGAATCCTATGGAAAAATCGGGTCCATCACATCGCATGCGATATGGTCGGATGCGATGCGATGCGATGGACCCGATTTCAAAATCGGCAGCCCAGTTAGTACATTAATACCAATATTATTATTACTGTATAACAATGTAACACACTATGCAACTCTTGGTTACACTGTACTTTAAACCCATGGGAAAATTCTACGTGGAACCTGAAGGAACACGAAGGCTACCAGTCGTGTTTGTGGGCTGACTATACATGGATGTGGGCACATGTCTATGACAGAAATATTGGCAGGTTCAAATATAATATTTATAGTTGTTCCATTCATAGCCACATAATAAAGCCAAAGCTCATGCCGACTTATAGCGCAGTTTTCACCTTACAATCACTCTGAGATTAACCACAGAGGGACACGCTGCACTTACGGAAGGAAGAAAGCTGTTCTCTATGTATAATACATGGGCTTAGAGCCACATTCACTTTTGGGCACTTTTAAAGAATTTCATTAAGTGCCTTTCAAAGGCGTACAACATTAACGTTCTCGTTCACATTATTTCATGAACATAGCTGTTCCGCAAATTAGGGAATCCAAAGGGCTTCCTTTTAAGAACGTCTCGAGACAGAATTAAAATGTGACAATTTAATTTCGCAGCGAGAAGTTCCTGTATTTTGCACTTGGATACGAGCGGGTGCCATATTTTTGTAGTTCAGAAATTAAGACATGGAAACAGAAAGTTAGATGCATGTTTTATACTGTGGTGCCATTTGTAATGTCAGAAGCCTTGATTCCCATAATGGTTCTTCTGGCGAATAACAAAACGTCACCTGTAGGCTTAATTGTTATTATTATTATTATTATTATTATTATTATTATTATTATTATTGTCATTATTATTATAATACAGGTTAAGTATCCCTTATCTAAAATGCTTGGAACCAGCAGCATTTCAGTAATACATCATGTCCCCAGTAGTGCCAGTTACAGATCATGTCCCCAGTAGTGCCAGTTACAGATCATGTCCCCAGTAGTGCCAGTTACAGATCATGTCCCCAGTAGTGCAAGTTACATATCATGACCCCAGTAGTGACAATTATATATCATGTCCCCAGTTGTGCCAGTTGCAGATCATGTCCTCAGTAGTGCCAGTTACATATCATGTCCCCAGTTGTGCCAGTAGCAGATCATGTCCCCAGTAGTGACAATTACATATCATGTCCCCAGTAGTGACAATTACATATCATGTCCCCAGTTGTGCCAGTTGCAGATCATGCCCCCAGTAGTGCCAGTTACAGATCATGTCCCAAGTAGTGCCAGTTACATACTATATCATGTCCCCAGTTGCAGTGCCAGTTACATATCATGTCCTCAGTAGTGTCAGTGATATCCCATTATCACTGCTAGGCAAATTCCCGGGTCTAGCATGTTGACCCAGTAATTTGCCTTTTAACACAGGTTTTTTTTTCAGTGAAAAGGGGAAAACCTGTGTCAAAATTCCCGGGTCTCTAACCCTGCTTTTTTATCCGTGTTTGAGATCCGGGTATGCAGACACGGGTTGACCCATTCACACTGCCAAAAAACCTGTGTTAAAAGGCAAATTACCGGGTAGAACTGCTTCATCCGGGAAATCGCCTTAGCAGTGAGAACGGGGTCTGGTGCTGCAGTCCCCGGCATTAAAATGATTGGTAAAAGCCATGTTGTTCACACTGGCAGTGTGAACACGGAATTACTTATCATGTCCCTAGTAGTGCCACTTACAGATCATGTGCCCAGTAGTGCCCGTTACATTTGTCCCCAGTAGTGCCAGTTACATATCATGTCCACAGTAGTGCCAGTTACATATTATGTTCCCAGTAGTAACAGTTACATATCATGTCCCCAGTAGTGCCAGTTACATATTATGTCCCCAGTAGTCCCAGTTACATATTATGTCCCCAGTAGTGCCAGTTACATGTCATGTCCCCAGTAGTGTCAGTTACATATCATGTCCCCAGTAGTGCCAGTTACATATGTCCCCAGTAGTGCCAGTTACATATAGAAACATAGAAACATAGAATGTGATGGGAGATAAGAACCACTTGGCCCATCTAGTCTGCCCCTTTTTTAAACATGTTACCTCAAACCATATTTGATCCTTATTTTTTTGTAAGGATATCAATATGCTTATCCCAAGCATGTTTAAATTGTACTACTGTATTTGCCTCTACCACCTCTGATGGGAGGCTATTCCACTTATCTACTACTCTTTCTGTGAAGTAATTCTTCCCCAAATGTCCCCTGAATCTTCCTCCCTCTAGTGTCAGTGCATGTCCTCGTGTTCTGCTGCTCCTCTTCCTGTGAAGAATGTCTCCCACCTGGACCTTGTTAAAACCCTTGATATATTTGAAAGTTTCTATCATGTCCCCCCTTTCCCTTCTCTGCTCTAAAGTATACATATTAAGGTATTTTAGTCTTTCCTGGTATGTTTTGTGATGTAGGCCATGCACCATTTTAGTTGCCCTTCTTTGTACAGTCTCTAATGTATTTATATCCTTCTGGAGATAAGGCCTCCAGAACTGAACACAATACTCTAGGTGAGGTCGTATCAATGACCTATACAGTCAGGGGCAAACGCAGGATTTTCAGAAGGGGGTTTCCAGAGGGGCGGAGCAAAGCACGGAGATGGACACTTAGGTGACCCAGTATATGCTTTGATGTCCCACGGGTGGTAGGGGATATTATATCAACCGCTCAGCATGTAGGGCCTGGATCAGAAATTTCCACTAATTATCCTTTACTGCACAGATGGTGGGAGATGAGGTGGGAGAAGGGGGCATTGGGCTGCATGAAGGGGCCCTGATACATAACTTCCGGGGTGGTAGAAGATGTTTAATACGCAGAGGAAGGGTGTATAGTGGAGTGGGCTTATTATTCATAATTTTCTGGTGGTAGGACAACTTGCTTGACTGCAGATATCTCCAGTTCCCGGAAATAAATTTCTTAGATTTTAATGTAATTAAAAACTAGAGAATCCCACCTACCAAATAGTGTTGGGGACTAGGGGATCAGAGTTCAGGAGGCAGAGCAATCTGCCAATGAGTATATAAAACTACATATCAGGTGTGTGGAGCTGGAGCATTAACCTGCTGCTGGAAGGCTGATATCTCTGGTTCTGGGAACAGTAGAGACAAGCTTCTAGTGTACTTCAAAGGGGGAGAGTCCCAGCTTTTCGAATATACCCTCAGATAAACTCTAAGTCAGACAGAACCTGAAATATCTGACTGGGAAGAGCAATTAAAAGGCTTGGATGGGGACCACTTCTTTGAAGTCAGATATCTCCGGTTCCCAAGGTCTGATTTTAAAAATTCTTGTACTCATGGAAAGAGGGGACCCTCAGCTTTCAGACTCCTGGGGGGTTTCTGGGTACTCGGAAACCCCCCCTGCGTGCGCTACTGACAGTGGCATTATTACTTCTTTCTTTCTACTGCTGATACCTCTCCCTATGCAACCAAGCATCTGACTTGCCTTCTCCATTGCTTTGTTACATTGCCTGCTGAAAGTCCCCTGAAATAGTGACACCTGAGGACATACTGAGGCCATATCATGGCCTCAGTAGTCCCAGTTACATATTATGTCCCCAGTAGTCAGTTACATGTCATGTCCCCAGTAGTGCCAGTTACATAACATGTCCTCGGTAGTCCCAGTTACATATTATGTCCCCAGTAGTCAGTTACATGTCATGTCCCCAGTAGTGCCAGTTACATATCATGTCCCCAGTAGTGCCAGTTTCAAATTATGTTCCCAGTAGTAACAGTTCCATATCATGTCCCCAGTAGTGCCAGTTTCATATTATGTTCCCAGTAGTAACAGTTCCATATCATGTCCCCAGTAGTGCTTTTAGCAAAAAAAATAATAATTTAGTGAACGGATATTTGGATAAGGGTACTCAACATGTATTAATATTAGTTAAAAGCCTTAAATGATGGCTTCTGCAATGTACTTTCACTCTCTCCATATCCAGAAAGTTTAAACAGATCAGTGTCCCTGCAAAAATTGCTTTCACTTGGTTTCATGAGACAGATCTGAGGAGGAATGTAATGCTGCCTGTATGGTGGCAGTGCGGGATTCCGGGGGCAAACTCATTTTTTTTTTTGAAGGGACAATCACTAACATGGCAAAAACATGCCTTGTAAGTGATTTCCCCTTTAAAAAAGTCTACATTTTCCGGCATCCCGGCATGACATTCCACCCCATTAACTTGTTTCGTGCTTCTTATGCCCCCCTCTCACCCTAAAATTAAGCATTTGCAAAGCCCTTCTGTAAATCCTACGCTGGCGCCTGCAGTACATGGTGACTATAATTTGCTGCATATGAAATTGTATATTTTTTAAAATACAGACAAAAACGACAAGCCACTCCAACTGTAAAATTGCAGGTTCCCACATACAGTCATTTGATGACTGAGGCTTAGAAGTTAATGAATAGCGGAGACCGAATATGGAAAACGTAACCCAAGTCCAATTTGTGGGAACGAAAGGATGAGATCTTTAAACCATATTCCTTTATCTGACAATACTTGTGCTTATTACAATGGATATTGATCTACTGCTGCAGAACCATTTTCATTTGCTGAAAATTGCTGTTTCCAAATCAATCAGCTATATCTAATAATATCCTCCGAAATTCTCATTCCGAGACCGTCGCTTCTGTAATCAGGGATTTGCTTGCGAGATTTTCAGAACGATCTTCTGTTCAGGTTAATGTACTTTTGTAACCTAAAAATATTTTCTTGATAAAGGTCTTTGCAGCAAACTCCTGTACGAAGAACCCTGCTATTCCAGAAAGTGCAGTAATGTCCTGTTCCCTGTGATTGAGTTGGGCTGTAGACCGCAATGTGGTAGTAGGCAGAGGTATTGTACAATGATTTTATCCCAACAGCGAACTAAAGAATTACCCTGGATGTTACGGTGTCATAGGCAAATGCAAGGGGGGTTTCTGGTTGCCTGGAAAACTGCCCTCCCTCTTGGTAAGTGGCTCAAATTATGACAATAGTAATGTGTAATATGATTACTAAAGATGCTGTCACATCATGCATTTTAAGGTTGGCAGCTTCACCTATCAAATTTGATGTGTGTGTGTGCTTCTGAGTCATCAATCATTGCCCTGGGCCAGAGAGCAGCTTCTAAGAAGAAACCGGAGCACTCCCATGAGGTGGGAGAATATGTGCTTAGAAAGTGCAGTACTGGCTTTATTACAGAGCCACACTCATACTGTATATCCTACCTATGGCAATTGGATTAATACACAAGGCACACTGCAGCGTTTGCATTATGGCACAACATGGTGCAATCTGGTGTAATGTGGCATATGGAGTTGCCTGTTAGTTTAATACAGATAAACGCTGGGCTACAGGATCACTGAACACAGATCATGCACAGTAAAGAGAAATGTAAATATATAGTACAGTACCATCTGCCTTCACATGCATGCAGAGCTGCAGATTGCTTTCATTTCTGATTTTACTATAAGCTACTGCATGGTACCGTATGTACCAAAGTATTTATTAAAGAAAGAAAAGATTGTCATGAGTGTGGCGCACCTGGAGAAAATAGGGACCAATAATAAAATGTAACTTTTATTCTTTATATTTCTAAAAACTGCAACATATAAAACACATATAAGGGTAAAGACAAGGTAAGTGGATTAAAAAGGATAAAAACGTAGTGGACCCCAAATGTCAGTATGTCCCTTTAATAGTTATCAGATTGGGTCAATGAGTCTTATCGTATGTTTTACAGTGTGTATCCACTCATATGTATCTGGGCAGATCGACAGATTGATCGGATAGATTTTTTTCTATGTGTCATCCATGTACTGATTGATATCTGCTATTATATTCACCTCTGAGCAGGACAGTTGCTAATGTGGCATGTACCCCAACGTGATCGGCTGTATTAACGTGTCGAGGGTGCCACACTTAGCCTCCTGCTACCGTAGAGGGGGAGAGGTAGCGTGGTACACACACAGAATGTCTGTCACCATGCTGACAAGCCCCGGGGTTTGTGGGGAAATTGCAGTCAGTAAATAACCTCGCGATTCCCACACCAAAAGACCTGTACCATGCGCCGGCCTCTCTCTGTGTCGCAGAGAAGGAAGCGCAGGATGCCAGTTACACGTGCACCGTTGCGCTGGGGTCTGGAGAGACCGCGGTCAGTATGTAATACCGCGACTCACCCGGTCACCTCTCTGCTGCCCAATACTGTGCGCACTGAAAGAAATTACAGATCAAAATGCATTCAAAAGGGAGGGGACATTGGGGATTTTAACACACTACGTGTGTTTGGCCGACGCACGTGTCGCTACCAGCTTCATCAGGACCAACCAGGTAGGCACCTGGAAGTCCTTCTTATACCTGCACTCATGAATATTCATGAATTCAGGTGTGGGAGCCAAATAAACTATCTATTCTATGCGGGACTGGTAAATATGAGAAAATGCTTTGCTAACAGCTGACACTTGATGCCTTGTTTTAAAGCCATTTCTAGCCTCTTACCAGAACTGAGAGAATATATTCACCAAGCTTCTGTATGTTATGTGTTGTATGTCTTGTTGTGTCTTTAGTATCGAATTGTAAATGACGTGCATTTTTTCATTTTTATATTACACGTATGATGTCTTTATTATTATTTTTTAAATAAATGTTATATTATTGAAATAATTGCATATTATTTTGCTGAGCACAACTGCGCCCCTTGAAAGCACATGCAAGCATAAGCTGCATGTTCTTCTTTTTCTTTTCTGTTTTGATTTGAGGCACACAACCTCTAACAAGGTTCAGCAGTAGTGCACAGTGGTTGGTATCCTTTAAGAATACATAGAATCAGCACTCCAAGTAACCCTAGGGTTACATTTCTTGGTTTAAACATAAACATAACAGGCCGGGGGGGCTGTCAGACCCGGATGTTCCTGCGAAACATACACCGGAACCCACGGCGGCACAGAGCTGAAGCATGTTATACTGTGAGTATATAAAGTCTGTTTGGATTGTTCATTGTATGTTGTGCTGCCTGATGAAGGGCTAAATAAAAACCCGAGTGCTTGCAAATTATGGTGCTAGTCTATTCACTTTTATTTACCAAAATCCGGGAGTGACTGCATCTGGAGTGGAATGTATTGTTTACAGCCAGTGCAGCTCGGTGGTTGAATATCAAAGGAGGGTACCAGTCTTCTGGATTTGTTGTATGTCATGATTGGGACCATTTAGAAGGACATTTCTCCCTTTTCAGTGCTCCTCCAGGCTTGCTTTCAATGTACTCTTGCGTTGTTTTCACAGCTCGCATCTTGGCGTCTGGCCGGAGCGTCTCAAACCCATCCAGCCTCCTCCATTTTGTCATAGTCCTGCACACCTCTTCGCTCTCAGTGACCTTGAGTCTCAATACTCCACAGCATCTGGATTATCTGCAGACCTGCTACTTCCAAACCAGATTTCCCTCCAGTACACAGAAATGGGTGAATCCATCTTGGACTCTGTCACATGACCTTATCCACAGCCAACCCAGTGTAACCAATTCTGACATAATTTTGCTACAGCCTATCAACTGGCAAGAAATACTATAAGTATGTTGAATCTGGAATAGGAATATGGCATTGCAATGGTGTCTACATCAAAGTAGTATACTTCCCTTCCATCGGTTCCAACCAATCTCCTGTGACTCACCATAGTTTCCTAGCTATTCGCTGTGGGTATCCAAGCCCATCATCCAACCATCGACTCACCGTTAATGCACCACTTTTTGGTCCCGGTGTCTCTAAAAGGGGTCCGGCCACTACACTAAATTGGTCCGGGAAATAACATATGTCAAAGTTGCATAACATAGAGGAGGTAGAGGACACCTGCAATCCCAACACCGCCGGGGTCCCACTACAAAGTGGGTCAGGGATACATGATTTGGCAGAGTTGCATAACATAAAGGGGGTAGAGGACAATAGGTTTAAGTACAAGGATAAAGTTCAAGTAATGCTAATTGCACAACCACACCAAACCAACGCCAGGTACCTCAGCTAGTAAATAATAAAATGTGATCTTTACTTTAGGTGCGGTAGCTTGCCTACAATTAATTCAAAGTAATAATATTAAAGCTTTCAAGAACTTTTCCCAATCCGCCGATCCCCGCTCACCACAACCCCAGCGTTCTCCATCTAAATACAGTACGTGTAATATCACTTACCTTATGTCTTTTTCAAACTGAAGTAGGACTTTAGGCGTTTTCCTACTTTTTTTGTGAATTTGGATTTTTATGCGAAGTCTTCTGTTGTTTTTATTTCATCCCTACTAATAAATATTTATGGACGTGAAAACACTGGGGATCGGAACTCTTCTGGTAGATATTCAGTAGTCTGAGCTGACAATGGGAACTAAGCATTGACATTAGTGAGATTGACGTTTGCACAATCCTTTCTTACAGTTTCAATGGTTAATTAAATTTCATTTGAGAAAAGAGGTTGATTTATCCTCTTCTCCGTTCCTTCTGCGATGGATGCAAAGTTGTAGTTTAATCATTTTCTTGCAACTTCATCACTTTATCTGAGATGTCCTTGACACGGTGTTATCACACAGCAGCTGCCCCCGGGCTTCCCATTCCTTATTTATGTTAGACGTGAGAAACTTTAGCTGTTCTTTCTGTTTGGCCGTTTATTACACTCATTTGTAAAGACAGGTTACCTTTTATAACTACTCTTGAAAAGTACTGTATATAGTGGCACAGAGTTGGGGCACGGAGTGGGTACTCTTTACGTAGGCCCTGGCCTCACCTATTCTATTGGCCACACCCCCTCTCTGTACCAGGGCCTCAAAGAGCTATTGGGGCCACTGACTATAGGGAGTGTGGGGAATTTACTAGGATCAAATGGGTAGGAATGCACACATTCCTACCCATTCGATCTTAATTAAGGCCGGGGTTAGCTTTTCAGCGGATTCGCCATTTTTACGAATGGCAACTTCAGCCGAATCCAGATGTATGCATGAGTACACCACCGATCGAACTCTGCTCCATATTGCTATCAGTTCTCCGGTGCTTAGCTCACTTACTATACAGTAGTTCATTCCTACTGCTGAATTCGGCCGCAAATTCAGCATAAGATACGACAGGAAAAAAAAAAAAAAAACATTTCCAGCTGTATTTTGATGAAGCCTGCATGCATCAGTCAGATAAATAATAATAAAAAATAATTAAAAAAATGCGTTAGGTACCTCATTCCTGGTTTCCCAAATACAGCCGAAAAAATTAACTGGGGTCACCCCATATTCAAGAAACCAGCACCGGGCCCTTGGACCCATTCTGTTTCCAAACATATGGGGGGGGGGGGGAATAGAAGGGATCTTCAGTATTTTGTAAACCAACCGTGGCTGTTCAGCCCTGGACAGGGTCCCTGTGGGAGTGGGGTCCCCCCAATAAAGGGATCCTCCCAAGGCTGAAGCCTGAGGCTGTCCCCGGCGCCCCTCGGCAGTGGTCGCCAGGCGTTTAATGTGAATTTGGCAGCTTTGTAAATCTGCAGAATTATCAGGTTGTATTTTCAGGCCGATCATGGCTGTTCCTGGTTGTACCCATTTTGCCCCTAATGAAGTCATGGTAATGACGAAACACACTGGGATTTCTGCATTGACCGGATGATGCACACAAAAAAGTATATGTAAATTGTATATGCATTTGTTTGCCCAAAGGGCGACTTTTATGTTATTTTATATCAGTTTTACGTATTAAATAACTTTTGAATACAGCTTAATTGCTTCAGCGCCCTCTGAAACATTATTTTCCTTTACAAACATACATACATATATATATATATATAGCAGAGAGATCCGCACTCCAGATCAGGACAACATCAGTGGGGTGCTCCGCTTAAAGTACCACTAGTGTACCAAACTATAGTTCCAGGGGCTGATCCACAAATCAACCAAGCGTGCACACTCCAGAATTCCAGCAGTGACAATTTTATTATGCATCATACATCACCATTGTGAAAAGTCAAGCGACGTTTCGGACCAATAATGGTCCTTTATCAAGACAGCATCTATGACAGCCAACCAACGCCACAGCAATGTACAGGACAATGTGATAGTGTGCCTGGGGCACCCCTTATACTGGTCAATAATTAGTGCTATACCAATCATCTGTGTCAATTACCCTCTCCATATAACGGAGACTCATAGGGCTCAAATATATATAAACATCACCCAGCTCATACCTGTGTCCACAGCAGCGTGTATCACACGCTGACAGCAGCGCCGGGTTCCATACAGCGCTGAACCCGGAAGTGCCGAACCCGGAAGTGACGTTGGTGCGTTCCACCAGACTGTCACTTCCGCTGTTTGCGTTTCACAGCCATCCAAATAGCGCTTGTCAGGCTACATCCAATACAGGATTACAGCCTATGACGCGCTGCCAATGCTCATTAGTGTTCACTAATGAGCATTGGCAGCGCGTCATAGGCTGTAATCCTGTATTGGATGTAGCCTGACAAGCGCTATTTGGATGGCTGTGAAACGCAAACAGCGGAAGTGACAGTCTGGTGGAACGCACCAACGTCACTTCCGGGTTCGGCACTTCCGGGTTCAGCGCTGTATGGAACCCGGCGCTGCTGTCAGCGTGTGATACACGCTGCTGTGGACACAGGTATGAGCTGGGTGATGTTTATATATATTTGAGCCCTATGAGTCTCCGTTATATGGAGAGGGTAATTGACACAGATGGTATAGCACTAATTATTGACCAGTATAAGGGGCGCCCCAGGCACACTATCACATTGTCCTGTACATTGCTGTGGCGTTGGTTGGCTGTCATAGATGCTGTCTTGATAAAGGACCATTATTGGTCCGAAACGTCGCTTGACTTTTCACAATGGTGATGTATAATGCATAATAAAATTGTCACTGCTGGAATTCTGGAGTGTGCACGCTTGGTTGATTTGTGGATCAGCCCCTGGAACTATATATATATATATATATATATATATATATATATATATATATATATATATATATATATATTTCCCATGCCCATATTTGGAGCCTTATTTTATTTTTTAATTTGAATCAACCTACAATTTAGTTTTGTTGACTCTTTCATACTTATTACCTGCCAGCAAATATGACAATAACAATTGCAGCAAGGCGTAATTTAGAATTATAGAACAAATGATACATTTCCATCTGCTATGCGAAAGGCACAGTTATATTATCATAATAGAAAAATTGTTTTCCCCCCTTAAATTGAAAGCAGCTATTTCTATGTATTGTGCATGTAGAGGAGGCTCAATGTAGTAAGCCATCATGTTTTATTTTCCTGTCGCTGAAATTAGCAGGATAGTTTTGTAAGAATGCAAATTGATGATATTGTAATGTAAATGTACATTCTCTCTAGTGCTGTGTGCTACCATTCAGAGGCAGGCATTACATTTTCAGTCTTCAAAGAATTATGAATCATAAAGTCATCCAGCTTTAAAAAAGTGATACTAAAGCATAAAATTGTCCAAATCCAGACACTCCGGGTACAGAACCCTGTTAAGCCCACCAAATATTCCATCCCTTCCCCTTCCCTACCTCTCCTGTTCCTTCCCTTCCCCACCACATACCTTTCCTATCTCTCCCTTTCCTTCTCTTGCCCACCTCTTCCCTTCCCTTCTTCATTTCCACTCTCTTTTCTTCCCAACCTCTTCCACTTCCTTTTTTCTCCCGTTCCTCTCTTTCTTCTCCATTTCTTTCCCTTCCCCTTTACCTTCCTTTCTCCTCCCTTATCCAACCCTTACATTCCCCTCCCTTTTCTTCCATACCCCTCCACTTTCTCTCCTTTCCCCTCCCTTTCCACTCCCCTTCGTCCCCCTCCCTTCCCTTCTTAGTTCTCACTTTCTGTCCTCCCAACCTCTTCCCCTCCCTTTTTTCTCCCTTTCCCCATACCTTACCTTCCACTCCTTTTTCTCTCTATTCCACTCCCTTACCACACCCTTACCTTCCTCTCCCCGTCCTTCCCTTCCCCGCACTTCCCTTTTCCTCCTCTTCCCTTCTTCTCCCTTTCCCCTCCACTTCCTTCCCTTCCCTCCCCTCTTACCTTCCCTTATCCTCCCCTTCCACTCCCTTACCCACCCCTTACTTTTCCCTTACCTTCCTTCTCTACTCCTCCAATTTGTCTATCTTCCCAATCCATTTCCTTCCCCTCTACTTCCTCTACTTTCTCCTTTCTTCCCCACCTCTTACCGTCCCCTCCCCTTCCACACCCCTTCTTCCTCCTACCTTCCCTTCTCTACATTTACTAACGGATACATTTACTAAGCTCTGTGTTTGTCACAATCTGCAAACATGGGGGTATTTGGTAAATGTTTCAATCCCAGAAATTGACCAAAGACGCATGGACAGACACGCAGGTCTGTCAAGTACTGTCAAGTAGTAAACACTGAAATACGGGAATATGCCTAAAATTCTGTGTGTAAACACAGTTGGATCACGTGCGTGAATGGGACAAATTCGGAACAGAATACACCACCTTTCCCCCAGCATGTTTCCCATGTACGGCGCCTTAAACATATTTATTATAGTTAAAAAAATATATATAGCATAAAGTTCTATAGATTTGGGGCCTAAATCAGATCTGATTGTTAATATGGAAAGCCGCCAAGCACAAATTTCCAAATTAATTGTGAATGGGTTGCTAACTGGCATTAACTCGTAATCGGGAGTGGTTTTTCCTGACGCTCCCAGAAAACAGCCAATTACCACCCCAAACGCCATCTTCCTATTAGCCTCCGGATGGCTTTGCGTTTACGATCCGTATGCATTTTCTGTTATTAATCAGCCTCACAAATGCGCAGTCATTACAGATAATTTACAAACTCTCTAATAAGTGATCAGGCCCTTATATAGGTACAATGTGGAAAATTAGATCTGGATGTTTGTTTTTTTGTAACCATTACTATTGTTTGTTATCCAATTTGGACCTTTTCAATTTGTGTTTGGTTAAGTTTCTACATCTCCCTGTGTGTGTTACTGCATAAGGAGGGGTAAAACAAATGGTTGGTGATCTACTGTAGTTAACTTAGAGGAATGGTCAAGAATGTGGCAATTACGGTTTAATGCCCATAAAATGCTAAATCATGCACTTGGGTCTCAAAAATCGAAAGGCTAAATACTGTATAGTATTAATGGCGCTATATTGGGAACTACTGCAGGGTTGCCGACTTTTTAATGCTCCTCTCTGGGAGAAGCCCGGAGAGGAGACTTTGCTTACCCGATCGGGGGCGGGGCTTGACGGTGACGTCATTAAGCCCCGCCCCCTCTACGGGAAATAGACAAAATTACTGATATCCATGAAAGGGGGCGGGGCTAAAATGACGCGATTGTGCCATTTTAGCTCCGCCCCCTCCTCTGAGACCCGCGGATTGCGGCATTTACATGCCACGATTCGGTGGGTTCAGGGGGGTCCCCCAGATTCCGGGAGGGTTGCCCACCCTTCCGGGGGGCCGGGAGGGGGACCCGATTTTCGGGAGACTCCCGGGAATTCCGGGAGGGTCGGCAACCCTGAACTACTGAGGAGGAAAGGAATCTACTGTAGGAGTAAATATTTCAGTTTACATAAAGGCAAGTAAGCAATGAGGAAGGCAAGTCAGATGCTTGGTTGAATAGGGAGTGGAATCAGCAGCAGGAAGAAGTAATAATGCCACTGAATAGGTCACTGGTACGGCCTCATCTAGAATACTGTGTCCAGTTCTGTATAGGTCATTGGCACAGCCTCATCTAGAATACTGTGTCCAGTTGGAATCGGTACATCTGTCAGACCAGACTTAAGGCCCCCTCAAGCAGCCCATACACGCTGCTTTGTGGGCTTGCTTTCCGTGCTTTACTAGCACGGATCACATTGCATTGCATTGCATGTGCATCCGTTGTGCATGCAATGCGATGCAATGTGATGAAAAAAGTATGTGCTTGCACATACTTTTTGTACTTAGGTTTCATCACATTGCATCGCATTGCATGCACAACGGATGCACATGCAATGCAATGTGATCCATGCTAGTAAAGCACGCCCACAAAGCAGCGTGTATGGGCTGCTTTACACTTGTTCAACTTATTGTTCAACAAATTGAACCTGATTGACTCGAGATTTATCCTATGTGCAGGAGGTTCAATCTGCTCAATCTCTTGGTTATACCCAATGGCAAGGGATTGTGGATTGTGTCCTACACATCAGGCACATAAGATTTTGTCAGACAGGCGCATCAGATCTTGTCAGATAAATTGACTCAAATTGGATCAAATCTCACAAAATCTCACAAGTGTAAGGGGCCCTTTAGGTCTACAGTCATTAGGTCGACCCCGGAAGGTCGACTGGCCCCAAGGTCGACAGGGTTAAAGGTCGACATGGGTCAAGGTCCACATGACTTAAGGTCGACATGGGTTTTTGGTCCGAATGTCGACACAGTCGACATGGACACAGTTGGAGTTGAACCGCAGCCCCTCGCATCGCTCGCTTCACTCGCAATGCTTCGCCCTAGTGGATGGTAGGGTATGAAATACCGCCTGTCGGCACATGTCGGCTCAAAAAACAGTGAAAAGCTCATGTCGACCTAATGACTGTCGACCTAAACCCATGTCGACATTGACCCATGTCGACCTTAAGTCATGTCGACATTGACCCATGTCGACCTTTAACCCCGTCGGCCTTGGGGCCAGTCGACCTTCCGGGGTCGACCTAAGGACTGTCGACCTAAGTGTGGTCTGACAGATGACCGTTTCCCGTCCAGTTCTGTATAGGTCACTGGCACGGCCTCATCTAGATACTGTGCCCAATTCAGCTTCTGCCGCCCACTTAGATCTTTAGCCCATGCATTTAAGATCTAGTCAGATCACCTACATGTGCATAAGGAACATTGAGATGAAATACAGCCCGTCGGCACATGTCGGCAAAAAAGTGAAAAACCCATGTTGACCCTTTCAATGTCAATCTTTCCATTGTCGACCTAATGCTTGTGTTGATCTTCCAACCATGTCGACCTTATGCCTGTCGACATATCTAATATGTCAACCTAAGCATGTCGACATTTAATGGTCGACTTAATGCAGGCTGACCATATACCAACTGACTGCATCCCCACACCGCTGTGTGTGTATAGGGTGACGTGGGCTAAGCGATCAGCGCTAGCTAGACCACTCAGCACAAAAGTTAAACTCACATCGCCCCGTGTGTATGGGGCTTTAGTATTATAGACATTCTCCATAAAACCAGCGGATCTGGCAGTAAAACCTCTAATGAAAGACTGTAAGTGACACCGAATGAGAGAAAGACAGAGAAAGAACATTGATTACGGTCACAGACCTTTTGCTAAGAAGCCGGTGATGACTGGTAGAGAATAATTTCATTTAAAAGTGTCTGTCCTGGAACATTGATCTCTCTCCTCTCAGTTTTATGGAATTGCTTTGACATTACTTTTCCTCTGCAGCTGAACAATGGGAGCGAGCAGACTGTACCTTTCTGTGCTTATGGGCCTGATGAAGTCCCATTGTCTCAGTAATACCGCGGTATAAACTTGTCCTTCCAAGCTCTTACGCACGGGAAGAAAACAGGGTCGCACTTGACTCACATTTACAGCTTCCATTGATGTCTCAGTAATAACAGTGATAACAAGCATTTATCCAAAGTTAAACGTTTTCATACTAAGTGGAAGATGTATCAATCCCTGGAGATAAAGTGAAGAGAGATAAAGTAGTATCCTATGACTATTATTTTCAAAAACAGACTTTAATATGACCGAAGCTGATTGGTTGGTTCTTTATCTTTCTCTCTACTTTACTACTCTCCAAGGCCTAGTACGGTTCCCCCATAATGTGGGACAGAGCTGTAACTTGACTTTTTGGTTCCCTGTGCTAGAAAGAGAATTGGTGGCCACTACCAATACCCCTTTAACAACAGAAAATGCAGGGACTTACTCTGGAATATGGTCCCCGGATAATGCAGGGACATTCCCATGTTGGCCCCTTTCTCACCAGCCTAGTCCCTGCATTTTCTGGTGTGAGGGGGAACCCGACAGCTCCGTGTCCACAGCAGCTTCGTGTCTCCTTCAGGCGGAGGGGTCACCCAGCATCCCCCCCCAGCGACAGGCAGCAGCGGGTAATGGTGGTGGTGGTGGGGGGGGGGGGGGGACGACACCCGGCAGCTCCACATTCCCAGGTCCCAAGCAGTTCACCTAGCCATGGGCAGCGACGAGAAGAGGCAGACCATCAACATCGAGGCAGAGTCCCAACAGCGAAGAGAGCGCGGCACCCGCTTCCAGCACCACAGCCAGGAGAGGAAAACCCGGGATGCTGGGTAAGTACCTTTCACACCGGCCTGTATCCCGGGCTAGCTAGCAGGGTTGAAATTTTGGCCTAGAGACCTTTCAGACCAGTGCTAGTCACGGGTTGTTCCTGGGCCCAAACTGGGAATTTAGGCTGGTGTGAAAGGGTGTTGCAACTTTAGAATCATACACACAAATGTATCTATTTCCTATACAAATGACATGTACACACAGCCGCACGCATGCACAGAACTGTGGAATTTGCAGAATATCGATTTACACACTTCTGAATCATCCGCTATATATATATAAAACTGTAGTGATTGCTTTCAGAGGTAACAGTATAATAAGCTGTGCAGCTTTCTAATCCATCTCTGAATTGGGGACACATTATTCTATTCACTCTATGGTGAACGGCTATCATTGGACGTCACAAATAATGGCGTCCACCAGCGCATGCATGCGACGGCTGATGAATAACATTGCCGGGGAGAACTATCAGCTCTTGGAATCTGCCAAATGAATTATTTAATAGAGAACACTTCATCTGCATCATGGACCTAGTAAGTGTTTTATTGACTGTAAAAATCAATATACCGTATTCTCTCAGTTCCAATATATTTTTGCCACTAGGGGCGCCGCCCCATAGGAGTCTATGGATTTGCGGAATGATTTGACAGTTGAGCAGGTAATGTCAGTATACAGTATTACAGTATCGTGGCTTCTGCCCATAGTAATAAATCTGTGCACTTTGAAATGTAATTATGCCTTATTCGGAAATGTGTTTTTTTTTTTTTCTTCGAAAAAGTCAGTCGGCAAAGAGCGATATATTAAATTTGTTTCCCTAGGTCTCTTGCTTTGTACATTACCCCAGATCAAGTATCATTTAACTTAATGGTGCTTCCTGGAGATTCGTCTATGGCTGCTTCATTCAAGCGATCCCATATGAACGGCCCCTAGTTGTTCCTGACCTAGGGCAGCATCACAAGAGCGATAATTGAGACTGCATGAAATTGGCTTCTTCGTCTTATGATGGAAAATAGAGTTTCTCCTCCCCAAAGCTACATTTTCCTTCACGTCCCTATATCTCACCCAGGATTGTATAGTCATTTACAGCATCTGTCAGTTGCTAGGAACCTTGCAGTTATATACTGTAAGAGACAATTACATAACTCTGATTTATGTGATTACAACATATAGAACATTCTGTTTTATATCTACACTAGACCCCTTACATTCCTCTGTCTGATGTTGCCTTTAACATGTGAAGGTTGGGTCAAACCCATATTAGGTCGAAATGCATTGGATCGACGTATTAAATAGGTTGACATGGCTAAGGTCAAGAGGGTTGAAAGGACAACACAAGCATTAGGTCAACAATGGGAAAGTAGATAGTCAAAAGGTCGACATGAGTTATTCACGTTTTGGAAAACTCGGCTCCTGATTGGCTGATGAGCGGCCAATCACGCACTTCGGGGGGAGGAGCGGAGAATGTAAACATTTTCAGCTACTCCCGCTCCGGCTTGGTACCGCGTATCGCATTTTTTCAGTTGACTTTACCCTGGGATGCTACTTGGAATGAAGAGGACACGATCTTTGCTGGAGGAGCTGGTGAGTATAATTTCCATCCGCAGGTACCACATGGATATTCTACATCACGGGTGTCAAACACAAGGCCCGCGGGTCAAATCCGGCCCGCCAGACCTCGTCATGTGGCCCGCGCGAGGAGATAGCACGCAGGGGCAGTGTGTCCCAGCTCCTGCCTAGGCCACCTCCTCTCACCCACCCCGCGCGCACTCGCTCGCTCGCTCGCCGGAGCTGCGGGGTTGGTTGCTGGGACTGGGACGTCACGCAGCTGGTGATCCGTGTTGGACTGCTGGTAGTAGCGGTAACCGTGTTTGCGAGGCGGCTGACTGAAATAGGTTAGTAGTGTATAGCTCGGGCTGGTCACTGTACGTGGGGATCTCTCCTCTAGTCACTGCGTGTCTATCTTGCTAGCCCACATTAAAATGTCTTTCCCAAAATGGTGTCACCACCTCTAGCATCCCTAAGGCAGCTCTGTACCTTCTGTCCCTGTCTACCACTGAACCCTGCACCTCAATATAATTAGTACTGGATGTGGAATTACATTTCTTCAGCATAGCTCTGTGTTTGATGGCCCACCATTTTTGTTATCACATTATTGTTATATGCATGTCCTGTTTCATACTGCTTTAAAGTATACCTTGTACAAGTTTTCTGTCATTTGTACTTTTTGGGGGACCGGCCCTTGGAGGGTGACCAAACTGCTGATGCGGCCCCCGATGAATTTGAGTTTGACACCCCTGTTCTACATGGACAAGTGGACCGATCTTTTTGGTCAAAGTAGGTGTGTATTGCATGTTTGTGCTCCGTATGTATTAAAGTTTTACTTTTCAGGTATGTGTGTTTATTGGACTATTGGTTATGCTGTGAAAAGATGAGTGTCAGCAGGCCCATTAATGCCCGGCATTCTTGGACTTGTGGTTCTCCAAAACCCAGCATATGAATCATACTGTAGTTCCACAGCTGAACCAAATCGTTATTGATTCTATATTTACACAGTACAATTGGCCCGGTGCCCACCGCCCTGGGGCAGTAGCTTCCCTCTCCCACTCTCTATGGTTTTCAGGGGAAGGCTAGGCACTTAGAAGAGGGGTTCAGGTTATGGTGCAGGAAGGGGGGTTAGATGTAGGTGGTTGGGTACGGGTGTTAGGGTTAAGTACTAGTGGGGATGGAGTGTTAGGCTGCTCTGAGGGAGGGTTAGGGGGGACAGGGTGAAGATAAGCATACTTACCTGACACCTGTTGGGATTCCTTCCTTTGAAATGCCAGAGTCAGGATTCTAAGCACCGGCATCCTCACTGCCAGTCATAAGTATGTATCTCATCTATATATCTATATATTTATATATATCTACTGTATACACACATACGGAAAGCGCCCAGCCCCCTCCATAAAATTTCAGGGTTTGCCCTGGAAATATTCTGAAAGAGGATAGGCATCATTAAAAGGAAATTTAATTTACCATTGATAATTTATGTTCTGATTTCTTATTGGAGATCCAGAGCCGGCCTTAGGCATAGGCACACTAGGCAATTGCCTAGGGCATTTGGAATTCCTAGGGGCATCAGCAGCTTCTGCTGATTAAAATGATATGCAGCATGCCTATATTCTGTGTGAGTGAGGCTGTATCTGCATATGAAATAGTGTATTCATGGAAATCACTGTAACATAGCATTCCGTATGCAGGTACAGCCACAGTCGCACACAGAATATAGGCATGCTGCATATCATTTTAATCATCGGAAGCTCCTTGTGTGTCCTGTCACATAACAATGCAAATAAGACGAATTTTCAGCAAAAAAGGCACCCAACATTAGCAGAATTGGCCAGGAGCTGCGTGGCCTAGTGAGTCAAGATGTATGCGGAAACATCTGAATCCAAGCAGAGGCAGAGGTCACAGTATTAGCGGCTGTGCGAGTGCGGTCTGCGGGTGGGTTGGTTGTGCAATAGTGTTCGGCATATGTGTAAGGGGCATTATGTGTGTCATGTATAAATGCATTAATAATGTGCGACATATGTGTAACAAGCATTATGTGTGTCATGTGTATAAGGGCATTAATAATGTGCGACATGTGTAATGGGCATTTTGTGTGTCATGTGTATAAGGGCATTAATAATGTGAAACATGTGTAAGGGGCATTATGTGTGTCATGTGTATGAAGGGCATTAATAAAGGTTGGCATAATGTGTAAGGGGCATTACGGTTATAAGGACATAAATAATGTGTGTCATGTGTAAGGGGCATTACTGTGTGGTATTATCAGGGGTGCCGAGAGAAAGGGGTAGGGGGTACAAATTACCCAGGCCAAAGCCTGATGGGAGGGCCCAGTGGGGGCCCTGGGCCCCCTCCCCTTAAGTGACAGCAGCAGCTGCAGCTGTTCTCCTCTGCCCAGCACACACTGCTTTGTGCTGGGTTGCAGTGTGGCCATGGAGGTGGTTAAAATACAATATTTTCTCAGGATTTTTTTCTTAGGGTATAATTTGATGAGTAATGTATATAAGGTAAAGTGGTACTACAATGTGATGTAACATGAATAAGGGACACTCTCACATGATATAATGTGAATAAAGTTGCACTACTGTGTGGCATAATTTGAATTTGGGGTAAAATTGTGTGGCCATGCCCCTTCCCAGCAAGAACGCACCCCTGTTTGGGCTGCGCACCAAATGGGTGCACTGTTTCTATTTAAAATATTGCGGGTAGGAGCACCAAAATGATGACTGCTATGATGAGGGTTGATGGTGCTGGGAAAGGGGAGCAGTGTCAGAGGCGGAACTAGTGGCGGTGCTAGGGGGCACCAGCCAAAATCTTGCCTAGGGCATCATTTAGGCTAGGGCCGGCTCTGTGGAGATCTATATCTGGTACCCACTGAGGATCCAAAAATAAATCCCCAGTAAGTGCCCTGTTTTCGCATCTGTGATGACAAAAACACATAAGAGGCAGTACATTTTTCACGTGAAAATGGCTTTAATTGAATTGCCCCATAAAAAAAAATCCACAAATTTACAATAAAACCTGTTTTTTCGGGCATGAATGAATTCCCCCCTTAAACTCATTGAGTAAGGCAAGATTTTGTATTTCATCAGCATTTCTTCCATGTTGGATAAAGTTAGGGTCCTTATTGTTCGAGGGAAATTTCTTTAAAACGTTTTTGAATACTTCACAGACTTTTTTTTTCATCGGTATCAATTTCAGTTTCAAACATTTTACCTGTTAGAAATTTCTGAACATCTGGACTGACGAAAACACTTTCTTTCATTCTATCTTCTGACGGTCCTGGAAAGTTGATCAAATGTTAATATAAGAATTCATGTCACAGCTTTATAGTGAAATTTTTGTTTTAAAGATTAATGTGGTTATTCTGGAAAAATATGAGGGATGATTGAAAAAGTTTGTGGCCTAAGGTACAAAGAAATGTGCTATACAGTTGTTTTGATTTCCCATCAAATTGTATTTAATTTTGGTATATATAACAAGTTCCGAGTTAATAACTTGTTTTTCTTTTACAGACATTCGAAATGGACAGTGTGCTGTGTGCTGAGCTGGGGGGAGAGACAGCTGCAGCGGCAGCCTTTCCTCTCTCTCTCTTTCTCCCTTCTGCCCAACTCCCTCTCGACACCACTGGACATATTTGCTCTTCGCACACATCATCATAATCTACCTCGTCATAAAGGATTTTACACCTACAGAGATCCATGAGGACATGCTTATGAAACTAGGAGAGGCTGATCCTTCTTACACCATGGTTGAAAAATTTGCAGCATAGTTCAAACAAGGAAGGGAGAGCAACAAAGGAGATCCCTGTTTCGGGAACCCTATCACCGTTACCAGTTACCACACAAGAAGCCAGTGACAAAATCCATGACATGATATTGGAAGGTGAACAGAGTGTGAAATTGGCAAATAGCTATTTTTTTCTCCTAGGAATGTGTTCATGCTGATATTCACGAAGAACTCCAAAAAACAGAGGTTTCGGCTCCATGGGTTCCAAAACTTCTTGTTGTTGCTCACAAGCAGGAAGGTATCACCATATCAAAGAAAAATCAGGTTAAGTTTGATGCAGATCCCGATAGGTTTCTTCAGCAATATGCAGGGCTATTTTTGTGCAGGCTCCAGCAGGAACTGTGGCCCTTATTCTAGTTCACTCTTTCTGACAAAATATTCCTCAGATGGACAAAACCATGTGCACTGCAGGTGAGGCAGGTGTTACTTGTGCAGAGATAATTAGATTTGGGTGGGGTTTTACACCTGCCACACCTGCAGTGCACATGGTTTTGTCCATTTAAGAAATATTTTGTCAGAAAGAGTGAACTAGAATAAGGGCCACAGTTCCTGCTGGAGCCTGCACAAAAATAGCCCTGGCAATATGTAACCAAGGATGAGACTTGGGTGCATCACTTCCAGACTGAGATTAAAGAACAGTCAAAACAATGGAAGCACCAGGGATCTCCTGCACCAAAGAAGTCATGCCTGCTGGAAAGGTGATGGCCTCCATCTTTTTTGGATGCTGTAAGGGGTACTGCTGGTGGACTACAGTACCTTGATAAGGGTAAAACTGTCACCAGAACATAGTACTATCATTTTTTGATTCAGCTACAACAAAAAATCAAGAAGATCGATATGGGAAGTTGACACTAAGACAATGCTCCAGCATACAAGTCACTGATTGGCATGACTCCCATCCAACATTCCAACACCCACCTTATTCACTTCGATTTGGCTTTGTCTTACTACTACCTCTTTCCAAAACTGAAGAAAAAATTCAGTGTTCGCCATTGGATGATGTAATTGAAACCGTTGATCAGCTTTTGGGTACAAGATGCTAACTTCTTCAAGACAGGGATATGTATGCTTCATGACCACTAGTCTAAGTGTACACATATACAAGGGGATTATTTAAAAAAAACTCCTTAAAATTGCATTCAAATGAATTCTTGTTCCTTAGGCCACAAACTTTTCAATGGCCCCTACTGAAAATGAAAATTGAAGTTTGCACGAAAAATGGTAATAGAACTATTAAGTATTTTTTATGAAAACAGCACCAAAAACACCTATAAAAATCTGCTACTTTCAGACAATCTTTCCATTATGTTGTGCTATCAATCATCAATATCAAAGTTTTGCCCTTCTGCTCCACAGGAGGTTTCTGTCCCCTCCCAGGCTCACCTTTTGACGCCTGCATTAAGGTTTGACAGTTGTACCACCCCGTCAAACTCCCCATCTGCCGCTGCACAGCTCCGGACCGTCGGGAAAACAACAAAAATAAAATCAAACAAGTTAAACAAGATTCGTGAACTTATCCCCTTTTGTCAAGTGTTAAACCTGCTACCAGAAGTTCATCCAGTGTTCTAATCCTTGTTTATTTTATGTACTGTACAGAATATAATACAACTTTTGGAATCACAATAAGTCATTTTAACCTACAAGGAATTACACTGACATAACTAAGTGCTAAATTCGATATTTTTGCTTGTTCATCCAGAAGTACAATTGTATATTTATAGGTAAATTATCGACCACTCTGGAAACTTTTTTTTTTTTTTCGCTTTCGTGAAATAACTGGGGAATCGCCAACTGAACAGTTACTAATGTTTATATGATACATCATACGCTGCCCTTGTTTGGCGGACACACAACGGAAATGTCATTATCTTTAGCAATCCCCTTGTGCTTTTTACAACTGTAATCAGCAGCTGTTTATGTCTACCACGTCTGGAAGACAAATGCACTGTATGCTAGTCTGTTCTATAAAATCAGTATCATGCTAAATTTGTGGCGTTGTCCTTCATCTTTGGTTAGTTTTAAAGTGGATGTTGATCAAGCAGACATTTGGGGCCTCATGATTCGGCCTCAGTGATAATATTGAGCAGTCTTTGGAGGTTATTCTGATCGGAGCGGCCAAACGTGCGTACGTTCGCCATTACCGCACGCTAGCCGTACGCGGCCGTTAGGGTTAGGTCCACCCACAAATCAGCCGCTTACGTACGGGCAGAAATACCGTAGAAGGGAAGTGGCGTACAAATGAGCGTACGGCAACGTACGCGGACGGCCCAGCCCTTACACTCCGACAACTGGCGTACAACTGAGCGTACGGCGCCGTTTACGGACGTCTTTCGTCCGTCTTCCCAACGACTTCTTGCGGAGATCTGAGCGTACGCCAGCTTGCACGGACGGGTCCCTATTGTTTTCAATGGAAAACTCAGCTTATGTCACCGCTCGTGAGAGTGAGCGTACGTCCGTGCACGCTGGCATACCCTTCACATATATGGACCTGCAAATCTTGCCTCTCAACTACTAATCTGACAATTGATTAATTAATCTATTTGTTATTCAATTATTGTTTTCTATTAACTCAATTGTCTACCTTAATAAAGACCTAATAAAACTACATTTGAACCCACATTACATGTATATTTGTTATGTTCTAATGTGGCATTTTAATCACTATCTATGTGTCCCCATATTGCTGTTACTTTTAAATCAAGTTATGTTGGTGTTTCTGTATATGTACTAAATTATGTCCGTAATTACTTTGTCCAAAATGTGTAACATGTATACCTACCCTGATGTTATGTGTGATGTTTTAATCGAACAACATTAAACATTCATGCATTTTCACTATGTGTTATTTTACTCAAAAACACACACATTCACACATCAATCATTACCCCTCACCTCAAATTACAAGTATAACGTACAGTACACATCTGTATGTACCTACCCTTACAAGCCCTCTAACATATTTATTAGTAAAAACACAGGCAATTTCGAACTGTAATGAAACTTTTATTTTCTACAAAAATAATAAGGGGGGGGGATAAAAATTTTTTTAAAGGCGGGCCTCCAGAAGGCCAAAAAGGAGCTGGAGGTACAGGAGGGTGATCATGATCTCCCGCATGAGGACTGCCACCTCCTCCTGGTGCTGTTCAGTGTCTGTAATGAAGGGATAAAACAAAAAATTAATATATAACATACACAAATGTTTGTTGTATTTGTACATAATAAAAAGTTCAGAGTTATGTGTGAAGGCCACATACATTTAGAAACTACATTGAAGATGGGTCTGCTGTAAACACAGTACTAAAAAATAATATGTTAACACACACATACTGTACATAGTAAATAACATTAATTCAATTACTCCTTCATCAATGAATGTATGCTGTATCCCAATTGGTACTTTGGTTTTGGGGGACTGTCCTCTAACCTCACAATTAGCCTGTGCTATTTAAGGGTTATGACATTGTTGTGGCTTAAGCACTCCTTAGTATTTTAAATTTAGGACATTGCTGTACAAATTATAGGCCTACAGCTATGTTTGTAAAGCATGCATCCGCATGGCCTCACACACTATTACCAAAACAATCTCTACATTTAAGTTGCACCAGTGGCAGATTAAGCCTTTGGGGGGCCCGGGGTACTTTAGAGCGGGGGGCCCCCTTGCACTTGTCATTACTGGCCGCACACTGCATGGGCGAATATTATACTGTCAAAACACAGAGTAAAGGCAGAATAAACTTGGTCAATGGTTACCTGCAGGGGATATATATATATATATATATATATATATATATATACACACACCACATGAAAAGCCTGTGTTTGTCCCTCTGCCCCTTACTCTGGAGGAGACCTCACAGTCCTAGTGCTGCCTCTGATTAAAAACCCTCCTATGACTAAGCTGCTGCTGCTGTTCTCCATGGACCTGAGAAGCATGTAATGAGCTCCACCAATCAGAGCTCAGCACAAACTTCTCAGCCTCTGTCCTCTGGTGCAAAGTGTCATGGGACTTAGTCAACTCCCAGAAATGCACTGCACACTTGTGCAATCAGTGTGCCTTGGCTCCCGATGCTCAGCACCATAAATCATTGTCACATTGGCAGATAGGTGAAGCTGCAGCACTACCCCACCCATGCACAAAACATTTAGCTAAAAAAAAAAAACATAACTTAAACATTTTATTTTTAAAAAATACATGACAACCACAGGGGGCCCCTAGCTAGAGGGGGGCCCTGGGGCACTGACCCCTTGCGCCTCCATTATAATCCGGCCCTGTGTTGCACATCATGCTGGGAACTGGAGTTACCCAACACCTGGAGCCACATAACTACCACACCACTAATGTCGGATATCTCATTGGATGTACTGTTATGTCAATTATTCAAGGGGTGAGGCATGGCCACACTCAAAAAAAACACCAAGGGGAGCCTTGTTCCTGGAGAAGGACAGGACACACCTCATGGTCGGCCTGCAGTGATATGTTGCAACTAATGTTGATGTTGGATACACATATGTGGTTGTTGTGATTGTTTATGTGTAGAAATGTGTAGGTCAACATTAGACACATTATTTACTTACGGCTACTTGAGCCATCCTGGTTGCCGCTGGTTGGCTGTGCAGTGGTTGGGGGGGTCAGGAGCAAGGGGGATGGTCCTGGAGTTTGGACCGAGGTAGTGGGTGTGAGTGGGGAGTGGAGAGGTTTGGGGGTGGGTGGTGGAGAGGTGTAGGGGGGTAGGAAATGGGGTGGGGAGGGGGGGTGGGGGTTGGGGAGGGGGGGGGGGGGTTGTGGAGGGGGTGGGGGTTGTGGAGGTGGTGGGGGTTGTGGAGGGGGAAGGGGATGGGGAAATTGTGTGGGTCCAAGCTGCACCTAGTGTCTCCAGTGTTGGGGAGGGGGAGGGGGTGTGGGTTGGGGAGGGGGTTGTGGAGGGGGTGGGGGTTGTGGAGGGGGTGGGGGTTGTGGAGGGGGAAGGGGATGGGGAAATTGTGTGGGTCCAAACTGCACCCAGTGTCTCCTCTTCTTCCTCCTCCTCTTCTTCCTCCTCCTCCTCTTCCTCCTCCTCTTTCTTCTCCTCCTCCTCCTCCTCTTCCTCCTCCTCTTCTTCCTCCTTCTCCTCTTCCTCCTCCTCTTCTTCCTCCTCCTCCTCTTCCTCCTCCAGGGCTGCCTGGTCCCGGGCTGCCTGGTCCCGGGCTGCCTGCTCCCGGGCTTCCATGCGTGCCCTTGCCCGTGCTGAAATGTTCATGTTGATGGCATAGAAATCGAAGATTGGGTTTCATAAAAAAGGGGGAAAGAAAAATTCACATTAGTCATGCTCATAACCTTCAAAATTATCATTGCTGTGATATTTCAGACATTTATCATGCAAACTATTTGAGATCCTACACCCAAAAACTGATCAACTACTTAAACCCCCCCCTATACACCCCCTATACACCCATATACACCCATATACCCCCCATATACACCCATATACACCCCCATATACACCCATATACACCCATATACACCCCCATATACACCCATATACACCCATATACACCCATATACACCCCCATATACCCCCCCATATACACCCATATACACCCCCATATACCCCCCCATATACACCCATATACACCCATATACACCCATATACCCCCCATATACACCCATATACACCCCCATATACACCCATATACACCCATATACACCCCCATATACACCCATATACACCCCCATATACACCCCCATACTCAGGAACATATTTATAAAAAATACACAAAACATTGCTAAAAAACGCTGACATACTAGTAATCAAAACTTACATCGGGCAATATGGCGGCGAAGGCTGCTGAGGAACACTGGCTGCTGCCTGCGCAGGTCTGACCAGCGCCGCTCAACCTGCCCCAGGCTTCTGCGGATGCCGGTCGTCGAGAAGATCAGGCGGCGGGCAGCAGTATACGCCCGCCGCTTGTCCGCATTACTGACATATGGGCCCCTGGGCCCCAGGTGACGGTCCATAACTTCGACCAGGGCCAAAAGCTCTGAGGTGGAAAAGGGCCTAGCTCGAGGACAAGTCATAGTGGCAATGGCGCAGTTATTAATTGCAGGTACATATATCACTTTTGGTGCTTGCTGATTGGTCGAAAAAATTGTTTGTTTGGTATTAACTTTATTAATCCCTCTTACATTAACAAACTGGATGCGAATAGAAACTTACGCGGACCGTTCCGATATACACACACCACAACCAACAGCATGCATTCAATGAAGAGAGAAGTACTGTATTTACAGTGTGCGGAAAATAATACACGCAAGCCTCTACTTATAACTACGCTGCTTAAAGGGGGCACGATACACCGATATCCATGGAGAGGAGTACTGTATTTACAGTGTGCGGAAAATAATACACGTAACCCTCTACTTATAACTACGCTGCTTAAAGGGGGCACGATACACCGATATCCATGGAGAGAAGTACTGTATTTACAGTGTGCGGAAAATAATACACGCAACCCTCTAGTCATAACTACGCTGCTTAAAGGGCCACAATGCGACATGTTGCTGTATGACAATTTCCTACACATTACATATGTAAGGAAAGCATTGTAACGTGATGTTTTGAAATGTGCCTCACAAGGCATACACGAACTCCAACAGATACCAGCTGACAACACTCATCATTGGAATGACAGGTGCACACATTTCACGATGTAGCCCACAATACTCCACAACCTGTGTATGTGCATATACAGGTGATTGATCAGGTGCGTTGAGACCTGCGTAATTTAAGCGGGAATTATCGGCGGGAAATATCGGCGTAAATTTGCATCTACATTGCGGGAAAAAATATACGCCCCCTTGTTCATGGCGGGAGATTAACATATAAATATTCAGTCAGATGCAGCCCACAATTGCTGCAAACATGTCTGACGATTCTGCAGCTGAGGACGCTCTGCAGAGAGCTACAGCACAATCCCTGCTTGATGCACTGAACAAGAGGGAACAGGAGCGGAGAAGGAGGGCCCAAGAGAGGAGTCGCCTGCAAGATCAAGCGGGCCCCTCAGTAACAGGCCCTGGTGAACCTCCACCAGCTCCACAAGGGCCAAGCAACCAGCCAGAACAAGAGGTTGCATCTCTCCAAACAGGTGTGACCCAGCAGGTGCATGGTGAGAGAACTGGGGCCACCAGAAAACAAGCTGCAACATCTAGGGTGAGGACTGAGCAGGATACCACCACCAGAGAAACCCTGCATTTGTAGAGGCCGAAATGCGAATTCTAGTGCCCAGGGCACGCGAATGGATTGAATTGGCAACCAGGAAGCCGGGTGCCAGTGCAAGGATAAGATCACAGAGGAAGTGAACCAGGTGTCACCAGTGGTCAGAAATTGGGACGCGGTGAAGAAAAGGTTAGTGTGTTTGTCAGGGCAATTTTTCAGCAGTCTCCAGCAGGAACTGAGGCCCTTATTCTAGTTCACTCTTTCTGGCCAAATATTTCGTAGATGGACAAAACCATGTGCACTGCAGGTGAGGCAGGTGTTACTTGTGCAGAGATAATCAGATTTGGGTGGGGTTTTACACCTGCCTAACCTGCAGTGCACATGGTTTTGTCCATCAAAGAAATATTTGGGCAGAAAGAGTGAACTAGAATAAGGGCCTCAGTTCCTGCTGGAGACTGCTGAAAAATTGCCCTGGTCTTTGTCCCCCTGATGTCATATGTGTGTACATATGTTACATGTATGT
Source organism: Crinia signifera (assembly GCF_055691185.1). Classification (NCBI taxonomy): domain Eukaryota; kingdom Metazoa; phylum Chordata; class Amphibia; order Anura; family Myobatrachidae; genus Crinia; species Crinia signifera. The sequence continues at coordinate 23,779,405 of NC_139219.1, read as the reverse complement.
TTTGAGACTAATAGAAAGGTGTGTTTGTAGATAGTGCTACACTTCAATGTCACATGTGAACACAACCATGTCTAATAACCCACATTGATATATGAAACATGCACCATTGGTGTGATGTGAGGTTATGGGCACAGTTCTGCTCATGTGAAGTATGTGATGGGACAAGAGAAAGTGTGTTTTTGAAAGAGTTGTTGTAACATGTTCCATATGATGCTACTGAAACAAGAATGAGCAAACTGTGCACATGTAGCTGGTGAGAAACTACACATCCCAGTATGCCATTCCATAGTTAAATTACTCCATAATAACCACATTGTCAAGCTATGGTGGAATGTGTAGTTTCACACCAGGTGGAGGTGCCTAATTTGCCCATGGATGATGTCATTTCTGCATAGTGATGTATGTATGTGCATTTAGTGGCCTAATGAATGAGATGAGACACTGAAATGCCTCCTAATTTAGACATGAATGTGTGTGTGGGACACATATGGCAAAAAAACATAAGAGCACCCACACTAGGAAATGTCACGTAGCTAGGGGTACCACATAGTCCCTTTAATTCCGGACACATATTATTACACAGGTTCTGTGGCTGGCTGACTTCAAGACTCCACTTCACCTAATTTTAAACTGCCACAGAACCTGTGTAATTAACATGTGTCCGGAATTGAAGGGACTAGGTGGTAACCCTACACGTAGCACAGTGGTGCACATATCTCATGGTGATATTTGTATTTTTAAACTTGTAGGTGGACTGACTTCAAAAGTTCACTGAAGAGGAAGATGACTGACCGGTACAACCACAGCATGTCCACCGGGAGCGGTCCTATGCCTGACCATTTGGAGTATACCCCCCTGGAGCAGGACTCCGTGGACGTGATTGATGTGGGGGAGATCAGGGGGATCTCCAATATGGACAGTGAGCTCCCGGCGGAGGTCTTTGATGCTCCTTTTGATGGTAAGTCACAGTAATGCATTGTATTTAGAAAGATATTTTTTATTGCGTATGTGATGGTGACATTGTTTTCAATTCTTATCCTAGCAGAAGCAGAAAGCCAGGATGTACCGGCAGCATCTTCCTCTGCAGAGCCACAGGTGGAGCGAGTGGTCCAGCCTCCACCAAGACGTCGCCCCCAGCCCCAGCCACAGGAGACATGGGATGAGAGCCTGTTGGTGACGCTGGAGAGGATCGAGCAGCAAGGGGTGGATGCTGCGATCCGTCAGCAGCAGGTGGCGGATTTTATGGCGGAGTGGAAGGCCACAAACAACCTGCAGGTTGAGGCGTTGAACCGCATTAATGAAACTCTGGCGGCTGGCATAGTAAGCATTGGCCAACACCTCAGCCGCCAGAATGAACTTCTTGCGGAGCAGCTGTCCACCGCCAGGTCCCTAAGGGACAATCCCCCATCTGCTGCCCCACCCCAAGCTGCTCCCCAACCTTCCACTTCGGCTGACCCTCCTGTGTCGACTAGGGGAAGACGCCGAAAGCCAGCTGAGCCAAAGGCCCCTGTCCCCAAGGCCCCATCTAAAAGGGGCAAAAAAGGGCCCAAATGAGACCTGGTTCACTTCCTCTGTGGTTGGAGCCCAAAGGTTTAAATTGCACTGGACATCCGCTTCCTGAGTTGGCCATCGATCCATTTGCGTGCCATGGGCATGAAAGTTCGTATTTTGACCTCTACAAATGCAGGATATTTTTTTTTGGTGGTGTGTATCTTGCTTAGTATTCACCCTGGTTGTTGCAGTACGTAATCTGGTGTCCCCATTTCTTTCACCATTGCATTTGCAGGGTAACACATGTTTGGAGATATGCAACCTCTTGTTCTGGCTGTTTTATTATTTGTGTGTCTATTTTATTTGTTTATTTGATTTCTCACATTAAAGTGTCAAGCTGTGATGCTGAACAGCAAATAAATTTATTTTACAAATTAAATCTAAATTGTGGTATGTGTCATTTCTTGTGTGAAACAAATACTAGATTTATGTGTACTTACTGACCAGGGTATTTTTGAACATTTGTTGAAGTGTGGTCGAAGTTTCCCATGTGTAACCCTCTCCATGGCCATTCCCATGTTCCTATCCAACTTTTCCCTGCTAATTAGTTTGTGTCAGCACATGTGCAGAGCAACTTAATAGGTGAGAAAGCAGTTTGTGTACAGGTGAGGTAGCTCCTACAGTAGTAGGTAAAAGCAGGTCCAGAACAATGCTTTCCTCATGGAGTGGGTGAGGCAGACAAACAAGGGTGAAAAGGTACATTTGTGTAGGAATGCATATGTGTCCTCCCTAAAAAAAGATGTGTGAATGGGCCAAACATGATAAATTAGCTTGTGAACAAACATGCATAACTTTTTAAATATATATGATTTTACAGTGTCATAAGCAGATGTAGGAATCCTTTGTAAGAGAGATGAGAGTGCAATAATGTGATTGGTAGCATCTTACATCCAGAGTGTAGTCAAATCCAAATCATAGCAGATGAGATAGTGGTACAGGTCATTATTTTGGGTACTATACAAAGATTGTGTGGAAAATAGTGGTCATGGGCTTCAAACATTGCTGAAACATCCTTTGTACAGATGGGTCACGGTCCATCCTTGCTGGCGGGTCGCCAGAACGTATGCGCTGGCGACCCGCCAGCAGCCTCGCCAGCGAGGAGACTGAGACGCGCGTGCGTCTCACGCGCACGCGCGTCTCAGTCTCCGTCGCTAGCGTGGCGGAAACCCTGTCCGTCTCCGCCTCAGGGAGACGGACGGGGTTAGGGGGGGGTTAGGGGGGATGCGGGCAGGTGGCGGGGACCCCGGGTTACCGCCGGCAAGCCGGCGGGGACCCGGGGAAACGTTTGGAAGCGCCGTCGGAAGGGGGCGCGCGCGCCTCTCGTGCGCGCGCGCCCCCTTCTCACGATCGCCATGGCGCTGGCGGGGGATGGCGGCTGGCGACGCCAGCGCCATCCCCCGCAAAGATGGACCGTGACCCATCTGTAGGTGTTAGATGTGGTTTATGTTATTGTATCCTAAATACAAAACCTATGTTAGTATTAGAGTGAACACGTTGACACATGTCGACTTGTGTAGATTGAGTGTGCTACTGCGTAAAGTCTATGAAAGCACGTAGTGAATGTGTCTAACTGTTTAGCAAATACCTACCTTAGCGTATAAAAAGATTCTTACCTTAAATTAAACAAACCTTTAAATGTGGAGAAGTATAGAAACATAAGCTTCCAATGTGTTTGCGTGCTGTGTGTGTGGCTTGCAGGCAGTGAAATCATGGTCTGGACTTAATTGACTGCAGCATTGCTTATTACATTCAGGTGTATGTGTTTGAGTAGTAATCAGCGTTAATTAGCCAACTCAGCCGCACGCTGGCATGCGGTATCTGTAGGGGTGGTTTGAGCTGGCGGTTGGCGTCCGCCTGTTTGGTGTCCGAAATGAACGGTGCCTTAGTCGATCGTGCGGTAGTAGCACCGCTCATTTTTGGTGCACACCCCCGTGTACGCCCATATTTACGCCCATTTTCCCTCATTATTTCGGCCGCTCCCATCAACACGCCCCTATGCCGCCCCATTACCCGTACACTCGCGTACAGGTTTTTTCGCACGTTGAGACCCCGGCCGTAAGCGTTGTGGAGTGTTCGCGCCATTAGCGTATCTGCACATGCGCAGATCATGAAAAATCCCGGGACGTACGCGTACGGCCCGGCCGCTCCAACCAGAATAAGGCCCTTTGTGCCTTGTGAATTGGGAGCGTTAAGGAAGATTAAGGGGGAACAGATGACTTCATTCAGCGCTATTGATTTTTGACAATGTGCTACAACACGTTAACGAGAAAAATTATCTCCACAAAATGTTCTCATTAGAACTACTGTATACTGGGTCCCACTAGCCCTAAGTCAGGGCATTGCTCTTTACATACAGAAGTTGATCGTTACAAGCTGTCATATTTCTGTGAAAAGCTATCCCAAATACAGTATGCCCAGAACAATTGTAGACATCCTGTTGGAGTTCAGAAAGAAAAAGATACAAGGGGGAATCTGACCCAGCCACCTTTCTGCCCAGTGGCATAAGTTCGTCCCAGTTGCCCAGAGGCAAGATAAATATTGGTGACTACCCCCCAACACACGCCATCTTATATAAATAAGTATGCATGTATGTATGTATGTTATGGATATTAGGTTTAGAATAAAGAGAGTGTGACATCTATGATCCGGCTGGGAGGAGGAGTCAGCCACAGAAGCGACATCAATGGCTTTTAATTAACTGATTCAAACTCATGGTGGAGGAGAGGTGCCCCCTTGGGAGCATGAGCCCGGCAGCAGATGACTCTATTGCCTCCCAGAGTTCTGCCTCTGTTTCTGCCACCCTGGTCTCAGGCCCCGGTCCTGACCAACAGGTAGACAGAGAAGGGTATTGGTCATTGGGTTGACCAATAACATACATTGGGTCGACTAATGAAGGTTGACTTGGTTTAGAAGAAGCTAGGTAAAAGAAAGCGCTTGGATTGGAGGGATAAGTTAAAGCCAGTCTCTAGTGGTAATTAGGACATTTACAGATACAGAAACAACATGAAATAACAATATTAATAACATTTAATAATCAGTTTCATAAGTACCGGCTGATACCAGACATTCCAGACAGTCTAATATTGTTAGTAAAGTAAGTGTTCATATGTTGTCAGTCCAATATTAGTAGTATTAAATTGGAGTTTAATATTGTTACCACATTCCTGCTTTACAATCGGCTGGAGGGCATCAGGGAAGTGCTGAGAAATTAGCAATTGACTGTAAGCTTTCAAATAGTTGGAGACACAGCGCAATTGCGGTTTAAGGCTCCAATATGCCGGCTGGCAATACCTTTCAGATGGCAGAACTGACGCCTTTCCCTGCTTACTTATGTCAGCGGCTTTCACAAAGATCAAGACCTACACTTGTACCTCTCCCTGTACCACTCTGCCTCCCCCTTCCTTATACCGTCACACTGTGCCTCCCCCTGCATCTCCCTGTACCACTCTGCCTCCCCCTGCCTTACGCTGTAACACTCTGCCTCCCCCTTCCTTACACTGTCACACTCTGCCTCCCCCTGACTCTCTCTGCACCACTCTGCTTCCCCTACCTTACATTGTCACACTCTGCTTCCCCCTGCCTTACACTGTCACACTCTGCCTCCCCTTGCCTCCTCCTGGTGCACTCTGCCTCCCCCTTCCTTATTCTGTCACACTCTGCCTCCCCCTGCATCTCCCTGTACCACTCTGCCTCCCCCTGCATTACAATGTCACACCCTGCCTTACACTGTCACACTCTGCCTCACCCTGCATCTCCCTGTACCACTCTGCCTCCCCCTGCATTACACTGTCACACTCTGCCCCCCTGCCACACTCTGCCTCCCCTGCCTCTCTCTCTGCACCACTCTGCCTCCCCCTGCCTTACACTGTCACGCTCTGCCTCCCCTGTCTCTCTCTGCACCACTCTGCCTCCCCAACCGTACATTGTCACACTCTGCCTCCCCCTGCCTTACACTGTCACACTCTGCCTCCCCCTGCCTTACACTGTCACCCTCTGCCTCATCCTGTCACCCGCAACTGTGCAGTTAATATTATAAACTCACAAGGCTCCGTTCTCATCATCAGTAATGTGCAGCACAACTTTGGGATAGAGCGTTCATTTATTAGATGCCGCTGCTAATGTGCGGAAATCGCTACGGGCATCTGCCAGCCTCATACAGGTCTAGCAGTTGTACCACTCTGTCAGTCACTGACGTCTCCTGCTTAGGATAGGAAATTCTCTGTGCCGGGTGACTGGAGTAACAGAGCAATTCAAGCATTTAATCAGTGGAGCTCGGAGCCTGGAAGACCCCGGAAAACATAGTTCTGCACTCAACGATGGTACAGCAGATCCACGTGTGAATTGCTACTTTATACTAAATACATCCATTCGTATATAACACGTATTACAATCGTGTCTATCTCTTGGGAAAGTAAAAGCTCTCAGTAGAACCAATACAATATTCCTGGGGTTTTAAAACACATACGGATGGTGCCACGCTCACCGTGGCCACATTACGCGTAAGTCGTTGCACCCATGAGCCATCAGGCCAGAGCCCTGAGCCGTGGGTGCGACTATGAGCACCAAACGAGCAGCCAGTCTACCTAGCCATTGTGGACCTCTCAACCCTGTTGACGATAGCCATGTCAACCTATTTCATGGGTCAACCTAACCCATGTCGACCTTCAGGGGTCGACAATGCATGTCGACTGAATATGTGTCGACCTAAGGACCGTATACTCACTGGCATGTCAACCTCTTGCTTGTGTCAAGCATATCGATCTTCGGTTAATGTCGACCTTCTGCACATTGATCATTTGGCTTTGACCTATTGGACTATTGACCTATACATCGTCGACCTTTCCTCCAGACCCCGACGTCACTCAGGCTCCCAGTGTTTAGCAAATTGTTTCTTACAGAACACGGAACAGGACTCTGACATTATTTTATTATAAGGCGGCTCTTTGACCTTTTCATGTTGAGAATAAGATTATTACTATGAACCTGGAGGCGCGTAGATGCACAAAACAATTTTCTGAGAGCCGCGGTCTTAGGAAATAAAACATTATTGTTTGTCGCTAGCCGGCCGGAGCAACACACAGCTGCGAGCTGCAATCTCTGCGTTACATTTCCCGGCACATTAACAATCTGATGTCGTGCCTACTGTACAGCAGCCTCCTGGAGATAGCGCAGGAATTACCGTGGGCACAGCGGGGGTCATTCAGATGCTGCCGCCATAATGCAGCATATCAGTACATTTTGCATGCGCCGACAGACACAGGATGGCAGCAGACCGCCGGCGATTGCCATTTAGGAGTGGTTGGCAATGACTTTCGTTTCTCCAAATGGAGTCATATCGCCACTGCTGCGGGTATCGGTCATATTGTTGACAGTATGAAGGTCGACAGGTGCTTAGGTCGACACATGGAATAGGTCGACAGGCCTAAGGTCGACGGGGTCGGAAGGTTGAAACAAGCATTAAAATGGGAAAGATTCAACTGAAGTTAAAAACTTGGTACCAGAGTTGTTTTCTTATAGCAGCTGCTTAAGTAAGGGAGTGGTCAATCCCATAAGTATACAAGAGAAAGAAGAGAAGTTTTTTAAGCAGCGCTAACAGTGAAAAACAGCCAATAAATTCATAAAAAAAACAATTCATTACACAATAAAACAATAACAAAAAAAATTATATAAAAACAGTGTAGGTATGAATGGACAAGATGGTGGGCAAGGTGTTGGAAGGACCAGGGGCGGTGAAGGGATCAATAATATATAACCTGCGCTGATCCAATGAAGGAAGTCCTGATGGAATGCAGTCCAGAGTTGAATCATTTCCCGGGTGTCGCTGGAGGGATCGGTCCTGAAGGATGTTTTTGATGCAGGACCAATCTTAAACCTCAACCAGTGATGCGATCAATTGTCCCGATAGTGGTCTGTAGCATCCAAACAGGGTAAAGGTGGAAAACCAAATGGTTCAATGGGGATCAGATGAGTGAGCAGGTGATGGTCCAATTCAGCAACCAGAGGTCCAAGGGTGCCCCCTGCAAATTTTGCAGCATTGCTTGTGGACCAGAATAAGGTGCAATGTTTCATAAACTTCCTAACGGTGGATGAATGACCATGTGAATCAATACATGAACGCTATAGCCTTAACTAAATTAATGAGTCGGAGACAGGTTTGGCAGAGAATGTCGGCTGATTTATTTCAATAAACTCTAAACTTCAAGCCACTTAGCTGCTCACCTGCATCCAGGGGGGTTCCCTGCTCCCGACTACCGCCCTCCAGTGGCCGGCGCCCTAGGCAAATGCCTAAAGCTGCCTAGTGGTGGTGCCGGCCCTGGGAGGGGGTGTTCAGATGGGTGGCATTTAACTGGGAATATAGGCAGCCTAGTGAACAGGTCCGAATCGAGACAAACATCTGTAGATTCTTGAGAAGATTCTGCTTTTTCTTTTCTTTCTTTTTTTTTTTTACTCATATAGGTATATTTACTATAGTGCAGGTTTTAAGAAATGGAGATGTTGTCCATATCAACCAATCAGATTTCAGCTACTGTTTTTATCTTCTAAGTAAATTCTGACTGGTTTCTACGGTCAACATCTCCACTAAAGACCCGCACTTTAGTAAATGAACCCTCTGCACTAGACCCGTCTTCCCGACATTTCAGCCTTGTTATTGTTATATTATACACAGGAATAGATTACTCCCGGAGGTAAATGAAAAGGTATGACAACAATATTTATGATCGAAATTTACAGTATAATGGCCGTATGGATTCACAATTAAGTGCCAGATGTTACTGTATTCCATTCATCAGTAAAATATTACACCCTTCACATAAATAATTCAATAACTGCAGGAACCAGGTGTTAGAACAATAACCGCACAATCCCACCATAATCCCACAGACATATTTGGATTTGTTTTTCATCAGCGCTAGTACAACAAATGCTAAATCACAGTTGACTCTTGTGTCAAGACGCTCTTATATTACTCACGCTCCAACAATGGAGAACCCGAGACCTTCCGGTGTTTTCCAGAGCAGTCATTTCCAGGAAGTACTCTGTGGGGTAATTCAGACCTGATTGTTGAAAGGTGGGAAGGTGATGACGAGCAATCCTGGCTCAGGTCGGTCAACTCCAGCCAGGTGCTCAGCTCCCTGTTACACAGCAGGTGCGACCAAACCTGGACAGCATTGTGGGTAAGGCAACGGAGCTGCGGGTTGGTCATTGCAGTGTCTGTGCCTTTGTAATCAACCCCTGTGTGTTTTAAATAGGGTCATGAGACGCACCTTCTGCATGCTGCTTAGACATGTACATACCTCCCAACTGTCCCACTTATCGCGGGAACGTCCCGATATTTTGGGACATTCCCGCGTCCCTCCCGCCGCCGGCAGTGTCCCGCGGCGGGGAGGGGGCAGTTGGGAGTCCCCCCCTGTAGTCCGTGAATAGACGCTGTGCGCATGCGCACAGTGTCTATTCTTGCTGGCAGGGGGGCATGCCCCACAGCGGCGAAAAATGGGGGCGTGGCCTCGCGGCAGTGCCTCGATTATAGACCACGCCCCTTTCCATTAGGCCACGCCCCCGAAAATTGCCGCGCGCACCCTGTCCCGACCCGGCTTATACAAAAGTTGGGAGGTATGCATGTATAACCTATGACGTTGCTCGCTCCATAGATGTTGGCTTGCATGAAGCCCTGGTTCACGCTTGGTAGCCATTTTGTTAACCTGCCTGGTACTTGAGTCTGGCCTGCTCTGAACGGGATATGGTCATTAGGTCAACTAGCATTAGGTCAACAATCATTGGGTCGACACCATTAGGTCAACATGCTGAAAGGTCAACATGGGTCTAGGTCGACATGGGTCTAGGTTGACAGGTCATTAGATCGACACAAGCATTAGGTCAACATGGGGAAGGTCGACATGGGGTTTTTCACTGTTTTTTGAGCTGACATGTGCCGACAGGTGGTATTTCATGCCCTACCATCCACTTGGGTGTGGTGGGAGAATAAAATCGTGTGCCCGAAGCATGGCGAGCGCAGCGAGCCATGCGAGGGGACTGGGTGCACTTTATCCTGTGTCCATGTCAACTGTGTGGACATTCAGGTCAAAAAACAGTGAAATGCCCCACGTCGACCTTTTGACTGTCGACCTTGCCCATGTCAACCTAATGCTTGTGTCGACCTAATAGCCTGTCGACCTAGACCCATGTCGACCTAGACCCATGTCAACCTCTCAGCATGTCGACCTAATGGTGTTGGCCCAATGCTTGTCGACCATCATGTTGTAGACCTAATGATCCATAACCTTATGGACAGTATGGTCACTGTATGCTCGCTCTATCCCCATAGCCTCTTTGTGTTTTAAATAGCAAAATGAGACGCACGTACAGAAGTGCCCATTGTAACCGTCCAATTGTCAGAACTTGTATTGTACGGTACTGTACAAATGGAAACGCAGTGCCCCATTTGCAGCAGTGGGATGCGCAAGCATCTCACATGCAAGCATGTCCCATTCTCAGCGGATGGTGGGCTCCATCTGTATATCCATCCACTGCTGGATTAGTGGAGCATTACCCACCTAGTGGTGGAGAGGTGTATTGCATGCATATTGTATGGCGTACCTCAAAGTGCCTCAATGTGTCTGAGCATGTTACAAAAGTGGTACACCAAAACCCTCGCCTTGGTGTGCTGTCGGGATGAATAAGCCTGGCTCCATCTGTAATAGAACATTTTTTTAAAATTTAATATATATTTATTTCGCCCATCGCATCGCAGACCATAAGGCATGCGATGTGATGCGATTCTATACAATTTTAAATTGTATACCATCGAATTGTATGGCATTGTATGCCATTCTATCGCATATACAATGGTATGCGATTTAAAATTGTATAAGCACCCTAATGGGAGCTTACAATGTTAAATGCACCCCCACGCCACCCCCACTATGAACGTGAAGCGTGGTGAGCGAAGCGAGCCCGCGAGGGGCGGCGGTACGCGTCCTAAGACCTTTTCATACCCCCACTATCCATGTCGGCTTGGAGTTGATGTTATATAGTGTGGCGAGCGCAGCGAGCCCCACGAGGGAACGCGGAATACATGTAAAGTAATACGCGTCCGCTCGCCACGCTTCGGGCTCGGTGTCTTGCTGCGCTCACCACACTATATAAAATCAACTCCACGCCGACGTGGATAGTGGGGGTATGAAAACGTCGTAGGACGTGTACCGCCGCCCCTCGCGGGCTCGCTGCGCTCGCCACGCTTCGGGTTCATGTTCATAGTGGGGGTGGGGGTGCATTTAACATTGTAAGCCCCCATTAGGGTGCTAATACAATTAAACATTGTATAGGGGGCATATACAATTTTAAATCGCATCGCAGTGCATCGGGTGTATGCCATGCGAAATATCGTGGGCGCCGTGCTAGTACACAAGTACCTTTATTTCAGTATAACAAACTTTTATTGATATTGTGAAGAAATTATATCCTCAAAAAGGCAAAAAAAAACAATCAGCTGAAACGTGATAAATTCATTGTGACAGAGCTACTGTGTGACTCTATTACAGGGTATAAGTCACATAAAGTCACTCACCGCTTATGTGTAATTTTTATGAAATTCTGTCAAGAAGAAATGGGGAAAAATTTGCTTGGGGTTAATCTGGGTTAACTGCATACAGTTGGCTCCCGTCCCTTCCTATCTCCAGGGTAGGAATACTTATTTGTGTGTTACCTGCTGAGATGCCTCTTAGTTTGTTCACGATCATGGCCTGGCTGAGGTTTGTACACCTCCCCATGGTTTCCATTACCATTAGCGCAGTGTCCTAGTAAGATAAGCAGCGACAGGGTCTGCGGCTGTATACAGGACGCTGTGGAGTGATATGTGTTTATTACCGATAAAGCAAATTTGAATGCAGCCAATAATTATATTATAACCATATATTTATATTATTAATATCTAGAAAATAGTTCTAAACCAGTTTAGATAATATATATAGACAGATGTGCCGGTTTCCTGTATGATCAGCTGATTCTGAACATCCGAAACCGGATATTGCGTCAATGAAACGCATATTGGAGCGTACTCCTCCGTGTCACCTCATAAACAGTCCACTTAAAGTGGAGGATATAACGGGCAATTGATACATCAGTACAGGAACCGGACATTATATCGGTGGCACGCATGTTGGGGCGCATCCATCTATGCATCCTTCCATATAGTCTGCAAAAAGTACAAGATAATAAACATTGGTACTTGTGGATTATCACGGCTCCCATCGCATGCCATCGCATGCCAAATATAGTGGCATGCGATCGCATGCGATATTTGCAGTTTTTACCGGTTTTTTTTTTAACCAAAATCGCATGCGATCACATCGCATGCGATTTGATTGCATGTGATCGCATGCGTTTTTTAACAGAAAAGCATCCAAATTCATTGAAATTAGTATCAAACATGTTCAATGGCCCCCAAATGTAATTTTTGAGGCTGTACCACCCCCACTATCAACGCGAACCTGAAGCGTGGCGAGCAGCTGGCGGTACGCGTCCTACAACCTTTTTATACCCCCACTATCCACGTCGGCGTGGAGTTGAGAATAGAAAGTGTGGCGAGCGCAGCGAGCCACCGAGCCCGAAGTGTGGCGAGCGGACGCGGACAACTGTGAAGCCCGTGAGGGGACGCGTATACCTGTGAAGGTATCCGTGTCCCCTCACGGGGCTCGCTGCGCTCGCCATGCTTCGGGCTCGGTGGCTCGCTGCGCTCGCCACACTTTCTATTCTCAACTCCATGCCGACCTGGATAGTGGGGGTATGAAAAGGTCGTAGGATGCGTACCGCCGCCCCTTGCGGGCGCGCTGTGCTCGCCACGCTTCGGGTTCGCGTTGATAGTGGGGGTGGTACAGCCTCAAAAATTACATTTGGGGGCCATTGAACATGTTTGATACTATTTTCAATGCATTTGGATGCTTTTCTGTTAAAAACCGCATGCGATCGCATGCAATTTTTTCATGTGCGATGGCCATCGTGGGAGCCGTGATACTCCACAAGTACCTAAACATTTTGGCTCAGTGTATAATATTCCTTATTGCCAGCTAATATCCGGGCCATGTCACTATTAAACATATGTTCATGATGTTTACACTGAGTAATTTTAAATCTGACATGCTATTAATTGTGTATTAAGAATGTGAAAAAATAAGTATCTTATAAAAAAAAAGAGTGCACTGAAGTGATAAAACAAAAATAGAATAAAACTAGAATGACACGGTACATGATTATCAATATATCCAACATCTCCAAGGCACTACGATAAAATGCTTGTGCATATACTGTAGTTCTAATCTCAAGTATTGCACATATGTAGAGCATTACATCAATACATGTAAGGTAATTAGGTAGTAAGGTATTATATTAAAAAAGGTCAGAAGCTCTACCGCTATATTGTTCCACTCCATTGTTGATGAACGGTGTAGGGAAAACGTGGATGTTATTTAGTTACACATCCAGGAAGACGCTGTATTGAGTCATTTAACCCACATGGCCAAATAGTATCAAGTTTGGGTATCCACATCGCCTCGCGACGTAGCAGCAATTTTGCTGTCTCCTCCTCTGGTCAGTGGTGGAATCCTATCTATGACCATACAATGCAAGGTTGATAAGGGGTGGTGAGCAGTCAAAAGTGCTTCGCAACTGGCTTGTCTGTCTCACCAGTACTCAAAGCCGTCGATATCGATGATCTGTGATTTGCCATCCTTTATTTGAAAGGACATATTGTTTTGCCCACATAGACTAGTGAGCATGGGCAGGTCAAGGTATAGACCACATAGTCCGACATACAGGATAGACGATGTAAGATGTTGATCTTTTTTCCCGTATACGGGTGATGGAAGTGTGATCCTGTTGTCATGCTCCGGCAAGTAGCACACCCAGTGCATTTATAGCATCCTTTTTAAGCAACAGTTAACTGTTACTGGCTGGCGTCGATGTCATTTGTGGACGCATTAAAAGATCTTTCAGGTTGCGCCCCCTTCTGTAGCTAATTAGCGGTTTACTGGGTAGCTTTCCTTTGAGTATAGGGTCAGAGGATACCACATGCCAATGCTGACTGATCATCTGTTGAACTTGTTGACTCGCGGTGGTGTAAGTCGTGGATATGACAATTGGGGTATCTTCTTTTTTTTTGTTCCGATTATTACTAGATATAGCGATCTTGCGGGCCTTCGATAAACATTGTGAGATGATTATATTAGTGTATCCCCTTGTGCGAAATCGGGACATCATCTCTTGTAACTGTATTTCCGCGATATTCGGGTCTGAATTATTTCTCAGGACTCGCAAGAATTGCAAAATAGGCATATTCCTTTTGAGACCAATAGGGTGGAAGCTCTCTGACCGACATTAAAGCATTGCGGTCTGTCTGTAACGTCAAGAAATTCTATGGAGTCCGATTGTACATTGATTGTAAATCAGATTGGTGAATCAATTGAATTGAGATGATGAAACATCTCCAGCAAAGATGAATGAGTGTCATTCCAAATCAGGAATATATCATCTATGAAGCTATGATAACAGGTTATTGTACCTCCAAATTGCGGGTGTATGTGGGTCCTCTCATACGTATCCATAAACAGGTTAGCATTTGAGGTTGTGATCTTACTACCCATTGCTGTACCCGCAGTCTGGAGGTAAAATTGACCATCATATTTAAAATAGTTGCATGTCAGGGTTAATTCTAATAGAGCAATCAGAAACTCGACTGGTGGTTGAACTTGGTGACTTTCTTGTCATTTTTCTTTAACTGTCTGAAGTCCCATATGATGGGGAATGACTGTATATAGGGAAGAAACGTCCATTTTGTTCCCGTGAAACTGGGCCATTTGGTTCCAGAGAAATCTGCCCTCAGAGAACATGAACAGCCATGAAATTATATTTCAGAAATAAAAAAATCTGTTTACCCGCAATATCTCCGGAACCAATTACCTGTTGTATTCCAGTCAAACACTCCACTCATTCAGCTATTTGACCCTGAATAAAAACTACGAGATGTCTAGGTATAATCATCAGATCTGTGTAGTGTTGTATAGGTATTATCAATAGCAGCGAAAGGAGAAAGGAGCAGTCAGGAGAAGCTGGGTCTCAAAGGGGGGAAGCTAATTGAAAGGTAATTGACAATTGCCACCAACAGCCCCCCTACCCTGCAGTGCTACTGTATGTGCATTTGCACCCTCTACACCACCATAGTTATGGTCCTGCTGGATGCATACCCTTATTGGGACAACTCTGCAATTGTAAAAAATGTGATTATTTTCCCCAGTCACATATTACGTTTGCTGACTGCATATTGATAGTGCAGGTGTTCCATAAAATGGGAGACAGTTGTACATTTATGTCCAGGTACAAACAGGCATTCCATGCTGTGGGATGAGATAATTATATGAATAAGGCATCATCATGGGGAGATTTAGGAGCGCAGTAACACTATGTATGCACCCGGGAAAACGTACAGGTGCAAACGCTTCCCACTGAGCCTCGTGATTTCCCCCCAGTCCATCCAGTAAATACACCCTTCTTAGTTTAATCAGTGAAAAATATTATTATTATAAAAATCAATTTTTATGTAATTTATAACATGTTCTGTAAGACAGAAGGGTTTAATAAGCCATTTAATAGGCAGTAATAATAATCACAGTATTTCAAGCCAAACATTTAGCGACGTGAGTAAATATAACTTTTCTCTTAGGGATATATATTGATTAAATCTTTAATCAGGGTATTTTATAAAGGTTATGTCTGCTTACTACAGTAGTCTTGACTGTCTTCGAAAGAAGATTGACTTTAGGTATTATTTTATGTGAGCCCAGAGCCAGGCAGCAGAAGCGGAGACATACAGTATCTACAGTAAATTAGGCATGTGCACCGGCCACTTTCCGTGTTTTGGGTTTTGGGTCTGGATCTCCGGCCGTGTTTTTAGATCTGGAACTGTTTTGAAACACGACCATTCCGTGTTTTGTGTTTTGAATCTGGATTTTTTGGAAAAAACATAAAAACCACTAAAATCACAGATTTTTCTTTTTTTTGCTCCTACGCTATCATTAACCTCAATAACATTAATTTCTACTTATTTCCAGTCTATTCTGAACACCTCACACCTCACAATGTGGTTTTTAGGCCAGAAGGTTACACCAAGGTGGCTGGATGACTATGCTAAACGACACAAGTGGGGGGGCACAACTAGCAGTGGCACCGCAGTGACAGACAGGATGGCAGTTTTAAAAACTAGGCCCTGAATAGTGTGCAGTGGACACAACGAGAGAAACAGCATGGAGCATGTGCGGAGAGAGCCAGGAGAACCTCATCAACATACAGTCAGCATCTGCATAGTGGTACGCAGTGGCGTAACTATAAATTTTGCTTCCCCAAGCCACCCCCCCATAATGCCACACACCGTAATTCCACATGCCGTAATGCCACTTACACAACACACCGCAATGCCCAGTACACATTATGCCAAACACCACAATGCACCTCACACTATGTCTGACTGTAAGGCCCCTCACACTATACACCACACACCGTAATGCTACTTACACTATATGCCACACACCGTAATGCCCCATACACTACACACCACACATCGTAATGCCCATTACACTACATGCCACACAATGTAATGCTCATTACACTATATGCCTCACACCATGATGCCCCTTACACTATTCGCACACACTGTAATGCTCCTCACACTATACTGTGTGTCCATGCCCCACATCATATACCCCTTATACACATTATGCAACACAATAGTAGATCCCATTATACTTGAATGAGTCAAATTAATATTATACAACAGGAAATAAGCCAAAATTCAAACAGATGGATGAGCCAATATTCACAGGTAATGAGTCAAAATTCACACAGAAAAACACAGAAAGTTCATGTTATGCCACAGGGATTGAGCCAAAATTCACATTACGCCACATATATTGAGCCAAATATCACACTGAATGAGTATAAATTCACATTATGCCAAAATAAAGAAGCAAAAATTAATATTGTTTGAACCAAAAATCACATTATGCCACACTGTTTGACCCAAAATTCACACTGAATAAATCCAAAATCACATTAAGCCACACGGATTGAGCCAACATTTACATTACAGTATGCCACACATGTGGAGATGAAAGTCACATTATGCCACATGGATTGAGACAAAATTCACATTATGGCAAAATTCAAAATTCAGGGGACTCAGAGAGGATGTGGGACACAAAGAGACGGAGGGGATGTGGGGGCAGAGGCAGAAATGACAGAGGCAGGGAAGTGGGGACAGAGACAGAGTCCCACAGGGACAGAGGCGGAGGTGATGCGAGGACTGAGATGGTAAGGACATAGGCAGAGGGGATGTGGGAACAGTGGTGGTGGGGACATACATGGCAGGGATGTGGATACAGAGACGGAGGGGACATGGGGACAGAGATGGAGGGGATGCGGGGACTGACATGTGGGGAGAGAGGCAGAGGGGATGCGGGGACAGAGGCAGAAGGGATACTGGGAAAAAGGCAGTGGGGACAGAGGTGGCAGGGATGTGGAGACAGAGACATAGGAGATGCGAGGACAGTGACGGAGCTCTGCAGGAGGCTACCTTTCCAGTAGGGTGTTAGTGCAACATGGCTATTATGAGGCAATGGGCTTTTCTGGATGCCCCCCCTTCCCCACTACTGTTTTAATTTATTCTTTACAGAGACCTTTGTTATAGAGGCCACCTCCCACCCCCACCTTGTTTCCTAAAGAATGTTTTAACATATAATTTCCTTGCCCCAGTGTGTACTCATACACACACACAAATATACTCACCGTGGCTGTCTTTTGGCTCCATGAGAGGATGAGAGGTGCAGGCAGAAAGCTTCTCAGTACAGAGGAGAAGCCCCCTGGGGCCTCGGGGAACGGCTCTGGAGGTGTCAGGCTGGTTACTGTGCCGGCTGGCATCAGACGCTGCGGGTTGTTCCGGCGCGCAGTGACCCGACAGACTGCTGCCCGCGGCAATAACAGGGCTGCCGCGTTCTTCTGCTCCCTCCCTCAGAGTCAGCGGCCAGGGAGGAAGAAGCGAGCAGCGCCGGCGACGTGTAGGGAAGGGGGAGGAGTCAGGGATGCGAGGGCTTCCTCCGCGTCCCTAACTAATATCATCTCTTTAAGCAGCAATGCCGCTTCTGATCTTGGCGCCCCCGCAGCGCTGTCTCCTCCAAGCCACTGCGGGGGCTGCCTCATTATAGCTACGCCACTGGTGGTACGATAAGTGCGTAAGTGCATCCATTTGAGTATGGGATAAATGCGTCTAATGTTATTTTTTCACATTTCAGTGTACAGAATGGAGGACAAACAATAACAGATCAGAAAACAAAGGGCAGTAACACTGGACTGGAGTTATGCAGCAGTAACACTGGACTGGAGTTATGCAGCAGTATTGTAATAACCACAGGTGTACATTGGTTGTGTTCTCTTACCGGTATGTCCACTTGGAGGGTGCTGCTTCTTCTATGTCACAGAGTATTGGAGGCAGGAGACTCAGCGTGGTTCAAAAAGGGTTAACACTTTATTTGCGCAGTATAAGGCAACCTGCGCCTTCAAAAACAGTAAAGAATGCACAATAACAGTTACGCAATTCACCAATCGTCTGGCTAACTATGGCTGTCAGGAGTCGCTACGTTCTCTGGTTCTAGCAGGCAGATTTAAACAACTAATCTAGGCTTCATGTTCACTGGCCTGTAACTTTTGGCATATTATGTGTATAAATCAAAACAATACGTATATTCACTAGTATATCACTAACGGCAGACTGGACTAATTAAGGCATGGACCACAGTAAACATATAAATATCCCTATTGCATAAATAATGGTAAACAATTCTTACGGCATAGATAGTGACAACAGTAGATATTATTGCGCAATAATTAATGGTTTTATTGTGCACTTTTAGTACCTGAGGTGATATCACTGTTAGTCCTTATAGAATCCTTGGAGAGGAAAGTTCAATCACCCCTTAAAAGTCTAGAGTCTATCACAGAGATCCCAAAGGTTCAGTTCCTGCTTTGGACTATATACTTGTACTGAATACTGTATTTGTAATCCACTGGGTTTTGGACATACTTAGTGAGATAATAAATGTCTTTCCTGCAGCAGTCTTTTGTTCAAGAGGATCCAACCTTAAGAGGTTAAAAACAAATCAATGCAATAGGATATTGGTTAACTTGCTGTAGCTGCCTCTTCTATAAGCTGTAATCACAGGGGCCAATGATACTTTCACCCCCTGCCACTGAGCAATTCTGGAGTTATTCAATACAGTCTTTTAACATGACAGTCTTTCTTGGTGTGGCTGGTTAGATTTGAGAGAGGGTTACTTAAAGATAAATTTCGTTTGCCCAGCTTCTTAAAGTGTTCATTCACACAAACTTACATGAGTGTCCATTCACACAAACTTTTGTGTGCTCAGTCTGACCATCAGTGCTGTGCAATGCATCTTCACTCTCTCCTCACATGAGCCCAGCAACTTCCTGGTTTTTTTTCTCTGACCTGCAACTTTATTTAACAAAGTGCAAAAAGCACAATTTGGCTGGGATAGTCCATTTCCTACATCCTGGAGGGGTATTTACCTTTTAACAGGGTCCAGTCTAATTCAAATAGGCAATTTAATGTATGCATACATATATCACATTCTTCCCTTCTGAAATTTTGCATGTCCTCATGCAACTTTGCATGTCTCTCTCTTATATCAATACAAAATGTACATAATCAAACATTAACGCATTATTTCTGGAAGATATTATAACACATACTTTGACCATAAGTTTACATTGTACAAGCATTACAATTACTCTCTAAATCGGAGG
The DNA here is from genome assembly GCF_055691185.1 of Crinia signifera. Taxonomy (NCBI): domain Eukaryota; kingdom Metazoa; phylum Chordata; class Amphibia; order Anura; family Myobatrachidae; genus Crinia; species Crinia signifera. The sequence goes on along the minus strand of NC_139219.1, from coordinate 23,759,995 downwards.
GGTTTGACCCCTCGGATACTCTGGACAGCTCTGCCGGGCGTCTGTTCTAACCCCTTTTCCTTGGCCTCTCCTCTTCTCTGCGGCAACTTCATACCGTGCTGTTGGAGTACTCCCACAAGGCGTTGGAAGTATGCTGGGTCGTGCAGAAGATGGTAGGTGACTTGTGGTATTGCGTCTTCTGTACGGTCTCGTACCCCATCCTCCAGACTCATTCTGCCCCGGCAAAGCCCGAGTTGGTTTATGTGTACCATCTTGAGAACTTGGTGGTCATCTCCATCTCTTCTTATCCCATACACCCCAGTGTCTGTAGCAAGCAGGTGGACAATCACGTAGGGTACAGATTCCCAGAAGGGATCTAACTCATTACTCCGTTGGTTATCCATCTTCCAAACTCGGTCTCCCACTCGGAACGATGCGGCATTCGCATCCTGGCCATAACTTGTCCCTTGTCGGTGGTGGGCTGTCTCCATCCTTTCTTCCACTACTTTCTCGGCCAGTTCAAGCCGATGCTCATTCACCCTGTCAGTCTGTATAACATCTGTCCCCTCGGCGAGGGTGTTAAGCTCCTGATTCGCTGCTCGGTTCCCCCTACAACAATGTCGTCGGTGGAATAATAGCGGTGGACTTCTGCACTGGACAGGTCTCTGCTGAGGGAACGCTTCCTCCACTCTCTCCCTTTCACTCGCTTGATTCGCACTTATGCCTTCTCCACCAGATTCTGCAGCATCCTCTACTTTTGGATGGTAGGACAGTCTGCGGAACCGACGTCTGTTGGGAGCAAACCGGCTTCCTTTAACCGGTACACCGCCGGGGCCAGTCACATTGACTGCTTCAGCACCCTTTTCTCCTTCCACCACATCAAATTCCACCATCTCGCCATTTTCAACACTGCACAGCCACTTCCGTGGGTTGTTTCTCTTTATGGCCGTCTGATGGACAAAGACGTCATCTTTTTTGTCACTCCTGTTGATGAAGCCATACCTCTTCCGGACATTAAACCACTTGACGGTTCCTCGTACCTGCGTAACTAACACTCTCTTCCCCGCCTGGCTTTTCTGGTCATAGATGGTATATTGCATGATTCGTCTCACAGTCTGAGGTCGGCTGAACAGTTCTTGTGTCAGTGTCAAGATTAGTTCTTCAGGGCAATTTCTTAGGACGTTCATTCCGATTATTACGGGCAGTAGCCATTTATCTTCGAAGGTCGTAATCAGACACCCTTGTTTGTGCAGTTGAGCATGTCCTATTTTGATCCCGGCCTCCCAATATCCACAGCAGTCAATATTTTGCCCGTTGCTGGCTAACAGGTTCAGCCCCGCTGGCGGTGGTGCCAGGATTTCTTCTTTTTTCCAGTGCTTAGCAAATTCAACCCATTGAACAGTGGTGACCTGGGTACAAAAAGAAAGTAATGATAGCGCCTGAACTGCTGCAGCCTAACCAAACACCTAGAGATTCCTGAATCTCTACCATACAACAATATACAACAAATGGTGTCTGTAGATGGCGCTGCAGTCCCTTCTTCAAGAGATGATAAGTTTCTATCACCAAAAGGAAACAATCCACCAATCTTCCGTCCAGTCGTATAGTAAGGATATAGGACTGACCTGGGAAAGGTTCCCTATGTGCATGTAGCAGTTTCTTTATACTTCTCCCGACCTCTGCATACACAATATTCAGATAAAATCCCACCAACAGGAAACCCTTAGAGATGTGCACTCACCAGGATCAAGTGCCCTATGTGCACTGAAAGGTTTCTTTATGGGCGACCCTTCCTCTCACAGGACACAGGGGGACAGCTGACTTCCAGAGTGCTTGCAAAAATCCAAATCTGATTGGACCTCGATATGGCTCGACACTCAGAGGTGGTGGAGATGATGCATTGATGATTACAACATTGATGGTGACAGTTCAGAGTACTTAGATATTGTATTTATACAGCTGAAGTTGAAGTGCGTGGAAGCAGCAGGAGTCAATGCAGTAGCACCGCTAGAAATCAGGCTGTGCTGGAGCTGATAATAGCACTTGGTCCAGAGACAGGAACATCCATCAGGAGGTTTGATGAATTAAGTACCGACCGAGCGCAGCCTGATTTCTAGCGGTGCTACTGCATTGACTCCTGCTGCTTCCACGCACTTCAACTTCAGCTGTATAAATACAATATCTAAGTACTCTGAACTGTCACCATCAATGTTGTAATCATCAATGCATCATCTCCACCACCTCTGAGTGTCGAGCCATATCGAGGTCCAATCAGATTTGGATTTTTGCAAGCACTCTGGAAGTCAGCTGTCCCCCTGTGTCCTGTGAGAGGAAGGGTCGCCCATAAAGAAACCTTTCAGTGCACATAGGGCACTTGATCCTGGTGAGTGCACATCTCTAAGGGTTTCCTGTTGGTGGGATTTTATCTGAATATTGTGTATGCAGAGGTCGGGAGAAGTATAAAGAAACTGCTACATGCACATAGGGAACCTTTCCCAGGTCAGTCCTATATCCTTACTATACGACTGGACGGAAGATTGGTGGATTGTTTCCTTTTGGTGATAGAAACTTATCATCTCTTGAAGAAGGGACTGCAGCGCCATCTACAGACACCATTTGTTGTATAGTGGTGACCTGGGATCCAGTATCTAACAAGGCTGGTATGGTGACTCCGTTGATTTCAATCTCGATCACAGGACATTGCCCGACATACTTTGGTAGCCATTCTTGGGGTGCAGGACCTATTGCTGAAGGTTCTCCCGACGGTTGGTCCTGGACCTCGGGAGTTCTTCGTTTAAATGTTCGGGTTGTCTACAGTCTCTCTCAATGTGCCCGCTTTTCTGGCATCGCCTGCATATCGGCCTTCCCTGTTCGTCAAACCGATCCGATGGGAGGCAACGAGAGGTCCACGGAATATTCCTCCCGTCATTACTGTACCGGGGTTCTCTTTCCGTCCTCCATGATCTCTGTTGGGAAGGGGTTTCTTTCAGGGCTCTCAGTTCTCGGCAGAGGTCGGTCATCACTTGGGTCAAGTCAGCGATCTGATCTTTCATTTCTGCAATCGGGTCCTTCGCAGTGGTGGCTTGGGATTGCTGCCAAACAGCTACTTCAGGATTCATAGCCACTTTCCCTTTTCTAGGCTTGTCCCCAAAAACCTTGACCGCCAGTTCCTTGAATTTGGCAAAGCCTATGGGTGCCTCCTGTCGGTGTAGCATCTTGAGTTGACCCTTCGTGTTTTCATCATATATCCCATCCAGGAACTGGTTCGTAAGTGTCTCATTCTCTTCTACGGCTTCGGTAGGGGCGCACTCCTTGATGGCTTGTAGTGCCTCATGCAGTTCTACTGCAAATTCTCGTAAAGTCTCCTGTGGTTGTTGCTTCCGTGCGTAAAATTGCGTCTTCAGTTCTGATAGCATCTTAGCGTCGAAGATCGTTGCCAATTTGTTCAATATCGCTGTCGCTGATTCTTTCTGATCTGCTGGCCATGATTTTACTTCTCTCTTGGCGAACCCCTTCAACTGCGCCGTTAGGATTTCGATCTTCTGTTTTTCATTCAGCCTGTGTACGTTAAATAGGATCTCCATCTGTACAAATGTAACAATGTTGGTATACACCACAGTGCGCACAGAAGCTGCTGGGATGGTTCTATCTCACGGGTATTTCTTCTTTACCCAGATAAGACCATATAGTGACAAAAGAGTAGAGATAGATCCTCAACCAGCGCTAATATAAAATAAATACAAAAAACTTCCCTTATGGGGGCCTTTTTCCTTTATGTAGTTTTTCACCCTTGATTCTCACAGGGATGTCTCCACATCAAAAAGACCTCAGATGAAGATATATGTGAAAATACAAGCATATCATCGCATAAAACTGTATTTAATTTTCACAATAGTTTAAAACATGGGGGTACAATGTTAAAAAGGGGGATTTTTCCACAACATCTGGGTAAGCATACAAAGTGCACTGGGCTGTCAGCTTAGCCCTGGAAAGGTAATTACCAGATGGATAGGAACTGTTTAGCGAAGAAAAACAGTTCAAATAGACATATGGCAAGTCACATACGGATCCCGGGTCACGCAGGTGCTCTCACAGTCAGTCGGTAATCTCCTCTCCTGGGCGTCTGCCTGGCCCTGTGTCCACCAACGCGTTTCGGATCCCTCTGGATCCTTTATCAAGGTGTATGCTTAATTGGGTATCTGAGTCTCTATTTATGTAAAAAACAGCCAATCATAGATGTCCGTTTTCCCGCTCTTTCGCGGGTGTAGATGAAGTTAATTTCCGGGTGTAGATTCCCCGGAGGGACGCGCGCGTCACTTCCGGGTACAGACAACCTGGAGTGACGTTCGCGTCACTTCCGGTTCCGGCCAGGTTCCAAAGTGTATAGTGCACGCGGCGGGGAGCCAGATGAGCGCCGCGCGCACTTCCGGTTCCGGTTTCTAATTCTGCTGGGTGTAGATGAAGCCAGCAGACGGGTGTATGTAGCGTCTATGCTACTTCCGGTTTTTTGGGTCCAAACAATGCGGTCACGTGATCAGCGCTTCTAAGGGCAACATCTTTTGCCCACACATCAGTCCATATAAAGTCCATATTATTTGACCAACAGGATTCAGTTTGTCTATGAATAAATACATATATAAGAGTGAGAAGATAACAAATAGCAGCACAGTATACATATTTGGAAATAGCAGCAATATATGGGTATATATAACGAATTGTATGGGTAAAAGCAGAAGGATAAAACATCATAAAACATCATAAAAACATCATAAAAACATCATAAAAACCATTTCAGCTCAAAATCTGCATTTATACCATTCGGTTTGAGCGTATTGAAATTATAGATCATTTGCATCTCTGTTTTTGCAAGTTGAGTGCTCAGATCTCTTCTTCTGCTATTCCCTTCCACATATTTGATACCCATGAATAATTTAATATGTTTAATAGAGCACGCATGGGTGGTTTTAAAGTGCTGTGCAAGGGAATGTGTTTCCACACCCTTTTCGATGTTGCGAATGTGTTCGCTCATGCGTACTTTCAGTGGGCGTGAAGTTCTGCCAATGTAATATTTTTCACATGAGCACCCGATCAAATAGATGACGTTTTTAACGTTACAGGTTATAAATTCTTCAATCTTTTGTTCTTTGCCGTTGATATTTACTTTTTCCACCTTTTTCTCGCCCTTAATGTTAATACACGCTTTGCAAGACCCGCATCTGTGGAAACCTCTTGTTCGGATTCCCCTCCTTAAGGTGTTACTAGGATGCATACTTCGGGTCAGCTTATTTGCTAGATTAGGTGCTTTCCTATAGATGAAAGAAGGATTTATCGGTATCTCATTCCCGATAATAGGATCCTTTCTTAGGAGGTGCCAATGTTTTCTTATTGAGCTGGTGAATATGGAAAAGAGATGGTGAAACAGAAAATGTCTCAGCGCTGATGGTCAGCAAGTGGGGATACTAGCAAGTGGTGACCCCTCACCACAGAAAACACAAGTGCAAAGAAAAATGTGTATAGAACACATATAATTTGTAGTATTCCCTCCTGCGAGCCAATTATATCAAAGGGCGGAGAGGGACGTTCCTTCCTTACTAGGGACGGTCCTCTTCTCCGCTATATAGGATAGTGCGAATCACGTCAAAATGGATACGTCTGACACCTTCCCCTCACCAAGATTCTTCATATAAGAAAAAAGGTACCATACGCCCCTTATAGGGAGTGGCGTCTCCTCTTCTCCGAATATGTAAATTTCTCAAACACATCAAAGGCCCCAGTACACTCCTTTCCTCCGTAAAACTTCAAAGGGTCTCAGAGGTATATATGGAGACACAATGGAACCGCATATGGTGTAACACAGTTTTATTTAACGAACAGCATATGGGTAAAAAATGGGTGGGGAGATATAATATAAAACATACACAAAGTTTTAAAAGATGATTTGCCACATAGGAGTAAAAGTCAGAACAATTACCAGAGCCGATGGAGAACTAGGTGGACTAAGTTCTCAAAAGCGCTTATGGGAATACAGTCCCGGAAACCATCCCCCAAAGGGCTCCAGACAAAGGTCCCCGGCAAGTGCTCCAACTCCTGTGGGTATCTGCAGAAGGTCCAACGCGTTTCGACCGTCACTTACGGTCTTTTTCAAGGATAAATTACACCTCCTTGCAGATAGTTATTTAAAGGCCTGTAAGCCAATCAGATTCGGGCGCCGTTTCGCGCCTCCTGTCACGCAGTGGTGCGCGTCACGGGACTTGCGTGCCCCACTTCCGGCAGCGGAGACATTGCATAGATGCCCCGCTTCCGGTTTCACAGACGCGGCGGCGGCCAGTGATGTTATCGGTTCTTTGCCCCGCTTCCGTCAGCTAATGGATGATAGCGCTGCCCCGCTTCCGGATGTGGTTGCAGAGGTAGTCCAACGATCCAAAACACTTCTGTATTGGGCGCACATTATGTCGGAGTCCCACTTCCGATCCTCTATTGTTGGTGTGCGAGTACAGCTGTCATAGCTTCTGGTGTCTCACTTAATTTCTCTTCTCCATAGAAATAAAGTGCGCAGTGCTTCGAATGTATTTCATTAAACGTAATCCGTATATTACCAAAAATAGAAAAATACAAAATGTGCAAATTAGTCACCAGTATAAAAAAAATGGTTATTTCTCACACAATATGAAATGATTAAAAAACAATCTAAAAATGAATATAAAAAGTAGCTGGTGGTAAAAAATTAAATGAAAGATAGAAGCATATAAGAAAGGGGAGTGGTTAAAATGTTCATAAAAACCATTTAATTTCAAAATCCTTATTAAGACCGTTGGGATGCAAAGTGTCCAGATTATATATGCATTTCATCTCTTCTTTCGCCAACTGTGATGTTTTATTCTTTTTTCTAAGGTCATCTTTTACTTCTTTTATACCGACAAATCTTGTAATATGGTTGGTGTTACATCCATGTACCACTTTGAAATGGTGGGATAGGTTGTGTGTCTCCACACCTTTCTTAATATTGTTAAGATGTTCAGTTATTCTTGTTTTGAGGGGCCTTGATGTCCTTCCAATATAAAAAAGCTTACACGAACACTCAATGGCATATACCACATTAGGGGTATTGCACGTAATGAAATTTTCAATGGTATAAGAGGTTTGATTGATAGATAATTCAGTTGTTTTTGATTGGCCTCCACTTTTTATCATTCTACACCCTCTACACAAACCACAAAAGGGTTCCACAGGTGTGGTTTGTGTAGAGGGTGTAGAATAATAAAAAGTGGAGGCCAATCAAAAACAACTGAATTATCTATCAATCAAACCTCTTATACCATTGAAAATTTCATTACGTGCAATACCCCTAATGTGGTATATGCCATTGAGTGTTCGTGTAAGCTTTTTTATATTGGAAGGACATCAAGGCCCCTCAAAACAAGAATAACTGAACATCTTAACAATATTAAGAAAGGTGTGGAGACACACAACCTATCCCACCATTTCAAAGTGGTACATGGATGTAACACCAACCATATTACAAGATTTGTCGGTATAAAAGAAGTAAAAGATGACCTTAGAAAAAAGAATAAAACATCACAGTTGGCGAAAGAAGAGATGAAATGCATATATAATCTGGACACTTTGCATCCCAACGGTCTTAATAAGGATTTTGAAATTAAATGGTTTTTATGAACATTTTAACCACTCCCCTTTCTTATATGCTTCTATCTTTCATTTAATTTTTTACCACCAGCTACTTTTTATATTCATTTTTAGATTGTTTTTTAATCATTTCATATTGTGTGAGAAATAACCATTTTTTTTATACTGGTGACTAATTTGCACATTTTGTATTTTTCTATTTTTGGTAATATACGGATTACGTTTAATGAAATACATTCGAAGCACTGCGCACTTTATTTCTATGGAGAAGAGAAATTAAGTGAGACACCAGAAGCTATGACAGCTGTACTCGCACACCAACAATAGAGGATCGGAAGTGGGACTCCGACATAATGTGCGCCCAATACAGAAGTGTTTTGGATCGTTGGACTACCTCTGCAACCACATCCGGAAGCGGGGCAGCGCTATCATCCATTAGCTGACGGAAGCGGGGCAAAGAACCGATAACATCACTGGCCGCCGCCGCGTCTGTGAAACCGGAAGCGGGGCATCTATGCAATGTCTCCGCTGCCGGAAGTGGGGCACGCAAGTCCCGTGACGCGCACCGAAACGGCGCCCGAATCTGATTGGCTAACAGGCCTTTAAATAACTATCTGCAAGGAGGTGTAATTTATCCTTGAAAAAGACCGTAAGTGACGGTCGAAACGCGTTGGACCTTCTGCAGATACCCACAGGAGTTGGAGCACTTGCCGGGGACCTTTGTCTGGAGCCCTTTGGGGGATGGTTTCCGGGACTGTATTCCCATAAGCGCTTTTGAGAACTTAGTCCACCTAGTTCTCCATCGGCTCTGGTAATTGTTCTGACTTTTACTCCTATGTGGCAAATCATCTTTTAAAACTTTGTGTATGTTTTATATTATATCTCCCCACCCATTTTTTACCCATATGCTGTTCGTTAAATAAAACTGTGTTACACCATATGCGGTTCCATTGTGTCTCCATATATACCTCTGAGACCCTTTGAAGTTTTACGGCGGAAAGGAGTGTACTGGGGCCTTTGATGTGTTTGAGAAATTTACATATTCGGAGAAGAGGAGACGCCACTCCCTATAAGGGGCGTATGGTACCTTTTTTCTTATATGAAGAATCTTGGTGAGGGGAAGGTGTCAGACGTATCCATTTTGACGTGATTCGCACTATCCTATATAGCGGAGAAGAGGACCGTCCCTAGTAAGGAAGGAACGTCCCTCTCCGCCCTTTGATATAATTGGCTCGCAGGAGGGAATACTACAAATTATATGTGTTCTATACACATTTTTCTTTGCACTTTTCTTATTGAGCATTCAATTTTTTTATATTGACTGTTATAGTCTGTGATGAAAGCCCATTTTTTATCATCCTTCTTTTCTATCACAAGATTTTCAGTTTTATTTTTCAATAAATTAGATCTTTCTATAATGTCTACTTTCTCCATTTCTTTTTTCACAATGTCATTTTTATATCCACTCTCCACAAATTTCTCAGCCATAATCTTTACTTGTTCTTTATAAATGATTTCATCCGTACAGTTGCGTTTGAGGCGTTTAAATTGCCCTTGGGGAATGCAATTGAGCCAATTTTTGTGGTGGCAACTGTCTAAGTGGATATAACTTTGTGAGTCTGTGGGTTTATTAAAAGTTTTCGTTTTTAAAACACCTCCTTCCTCATAAATAGTTATATCTAAAAAATCCACAGACGTATTGCTTATATTAAAACTGAATTCGATGTTAAAAGGATTATCATTAAGAAAAACACAAAAATCATCTAAAAGGGCACGGCTTCCTTTCCATAAAAACAAAACGTCATCTATGTAGCGGGCCCAGGACACCAGGTTCGCTCCGAATGGGGTGTCCGACCATATATAGGCCCTTATTCTGGTTCGTGCGGTACGGCCCGCGTGCGGCCGTACCGCCGATGTTTTCCGTCTGCACATGCGCAGAGGTCAATCTGCGCATGTGCAGGCGAATTCGCCGCACATAACGTTTGTACGCCGCAAAGGGGGCGTATAGGGGCGTGAGGGGCTTCATGCCCTCATTTCCCTATGTATACGCCCCGCGTTTCATGGGCGTTCCCATGCAAACGCGGGGCGTACGCATGGTAATGAGGCCATGACGCAACTCATGGGGGCGGAAAGCTGACGTCGCCGGATGTCAGCTTTCAGCCCCCATACAAGCTACCACACGGACGATTGTCCGTGTGGTCTCAGCTTGCGGGAGCTGCCGCGGCGTGCGGACCTGCCTTCGATGGTCGACGACCATCGAATGCAGGGGGCAGCTCCCACCATGGTGGAGGCGTACGCCTCCACCATTTTCATGCGGATCGGCAGCCGTCCGTGTACGGACGGCCGTGCCGATCCGTCTTGTAGGCGGGGATTCGTCTGGTGCGGTCGGAGCCGCATATGCGGCTCGACCGCACCAACCAGAATAAGGGCCATAGTCGGACTCCCATTGTCCCATAAATAAATTAGCGTAGCTCGGAGCGAACCTGGTGCCCATTGCAGTCCCGACCCGCTGTAGAAAAAAATCTCCTTTAAACATGAAATAGTTGTTATTAAGAATAAAATGGACTCCTTTAACTAAAAATTCCTGAAGAGTGGAGTCTAAAGTGCTATTCTTAAGTGCATTAGTAATGGCTTCAGTTCCATGTTGGTGATTGATCACAGTATATAGTGATTTAACGTCCGCCGTTACTAAAAAATACCCCTCTTCCCATTCATAGTGGGGGATCTTTTGAAGTAAATCTTTTGTGTCCTTTAAGTGTGACTTGTTTAAAAGGACCAGGGGCTGTAAGAAAAAATCTATAAACTCCGATAAGTTTGATGTAATCGACTCTATTCCGGAAACAATCGGACGCCCCGGTGGTACCAGGGGGTCCTTATGTATTTTGGGTAATACATAAAATACTGGAGTCATGGGTTCTGCTATCCATAAAAAACTGGCTTCTTTCTCCGTTAAAGTGCCATTCTTTTGGAAGATGTCCAAAAGGATCTTTAAATTTTCCATTATCTTTTTAGTGGGGTCCGATCTTAATTTTTGATATGTCTCGGTATCCCCTAGCTGCCTATAAATCTCTGTTTCATATTTTTCTGTGTCCATCACCACCACCCCCCCCCCCTTTGTCAGCGGGTTTGATGGTGATGGTGTTGTTCTCTTTTAGAATTTTAAGACTCTCTCTCTCCTTCCGTGTTAGGTTATATTTAATTCCTGTTGTTTCCATCCTTCTTATATCTTCCTGTACTGAGATGCTGAATGTTTCCACCCAGCTTCCCTTTACATGGGACGGGAAGAAAATGGACTTGGGTTTAAAATGTGACTTCTGTTCTATTTGGGCTTCCTCAACGTTAGAGGATTCCTGTCCTAAGAAAAAAATTTTTAGGCAAATCTTACGGACAAATTTATTTATGTCTACAAATGTTTGGAATTTGTTAATGTTGGCCGTTGGTGCGTATTTTAGTCCTTTCTCTAAAATACTATTTTCTTCTTTTGATAGAATGTGACTACTAAGATTAAAATTTTTAACCTTGCTGATAATTTTGGGGGTTTCGTTTGGTTCTTTTCTTTCTTTCAGCTTCCTTTTTTTGGTTTTATTTTTACGTTTGGTCTCTACTTTTCTTTTCCCCCCCCGTGTGCCTCTATGTGTAGTTTTCTTTATCTGAGGTGATATCCATCTCTTTTCTCTAAAAAATGAGATGATTCCTGGTTTCTAAGAGGGGAGTACCTATTTGTATTTTCCCTTCTCCACTCCGAATGGTTATATCTATCTCTTTGATGTGGTCGCTCTTCTCTCCATGTTTGACGATTTCTATTCTCTCGTTGATGGGAATTATTACTGAAATAGTAATTATTTTTGAAGTGATCATAATTCTCATATCTCACTCTGTGATTATCATATTTTTGATGGGTTTCCTGTGTTTTTCTTATTTTGGCGTTCTCTCTTTTAAACTGTACTTTCTGGGGAGGGATATTTTTGATTATTTCTCTTCGTTTAGGGTAGTGTTTTTCGATAGGAGTATATTCTGGCCTTCTTCTATCCTTTTCTATTATTTTTTCAGATGGTTTAGGTGTACTATAGGGACAGGTTGCCTCATGTTCGATTTCTGACGTGGAAAAGTCATCCTCCGAATCTGAGGCACCCTCCTGTGCATCTTTTTTGTCCCTAATAAATTTACGCATCTTTTTATCCACCAGGGTTCTTTCGTTCTTTTTGATGCTTGCCTCTACCCTGGCCTCCAAGGTCTTATATTCGGGCATATTTTCGAAGGGAGCAATCAAATCCTTATAGACTTTAATTTCCTCATCAAGTCTGACAAGATCTTTCCTCCTTTCTTCTATAATAAGTGACATAAGTTGAAAGGAACAATTGAAAGTCACCTTGTGCCACTCATCTTTGAAGTTCTGTGAAGATATGCTAAAGGACGCTTTTTTATGTATTTTTAGACCCTTTGGTATGAGTTGGTGGGCTTTATATTGTTCCAGGGTCACAGTTTCCCACCAAACTCTATTTTCCTTTAGCATGGTCTGTTCTAATTTTTTCATAATGCTCTCTAGACTTTCATCTAGGAGCTCTATATGCTCTCCACCATATTTGAAAAGATTATCAAATTTAGAACGTCTCTGTTCTTTATATTTGAACATAATGCTGCTCTGCAGTATTTACCTGAAGAAATACAAACAATACAAATGTAACAATGTTGGTATACACCACAGTGCGCACAGAAGCTGCAGGGATGGTTCTATCTCACGGGTATTTCTTCTTTACCCAGATAAGACCATATAGTGACAAAAGAGTAGAGATAGATCCTCAACCAGCGCTAATATAAAATAAATACAATAAACTTCCCTTATGGGGGCCTTTTTCCTTTATGTAGTTTTTCACCCTTGATTCTCACAGGGATGTCTCCACATCAAAAAGACCTCAGATGAAGATATATGTGAAAATACAAGCATATCATCGCATAAAACTGTATTTAATTTTCACAATAGTTTAAAACATGGGGGTACAATGTTAAAAAGGGGGATTTTTCCACAACATCTGGGTAAGCATACAAAGTGCACTGGGCTGTCAGCTTAGCCCTGGAAAGGTAATTACCAGATGGATAGGAACTGTTTAGCGAAGAAAAACAGTTCAAATAGACATATGGCAAGTCACATACGGATCCCGGGTCACGCAGGTGCTCTCACAGTCAGTCGGTAATCTCCTCTCCTGGGCGTCTGCCTGGCCCTGTGTCCACCAACGCGTTTCGGATCCCTCTGGATCCTTTATCAAGGTGTATGCTTAATTGGGTATCTGAGTCTCTATTTATGTAAAAAACAGCCAATCATAGATGTCCGTTTTCCCGCTCTTTCGCGGGTGTAGATGAAGTTAATTTCCGGGTGTAGATTCCCCGGAGGGACGCGCGCGTCACTTCCGGGTACAGACAACCTGGAGTGACGTTCGCGTCACTTCCGGCCAGGTTCCAAAGTGTATAGTGCACGCGGCGGGGAGCCAGATGAGCGCCGCGCGCACTTCCGGTTCCGGTTTCTAATTCTGCTGGGTGTAGATGAAGCCAGCAGACGGGTGTATGTAGCGTCTATGCTACTTCCGGTTTTTTGGGTCCAAACAATGCGGTCACGTGATCAGCGCTTCTAAGGGCAACATCTTTTGCCCACACATCAGTCCATATAAAGTCCATATTATTTGACCAACAGGATTCAGTTTGTCTATGAATAAATACATATATAAGAGTGAGAAGATAACAAATAGCAGCACAGTATACATATTTGGAAATAGCAGCAATATATGGGTATATATTGGAACAATATAAAGCCCACCAACTCATACCAAAGGGTCTAAAAATACATAAAAAAGCGTCCTTTAGCATATCTTCACAGAACTTCAAAGATGAGTGGCACAAGGTGACTTTCAATTGTTCCTTTTAACTTATGTCACTTATTATAGAAGAAAGGAGGAAAGATCTTGTCAGACTTGATGAGGAAATTAAAGTCTATAAGGATTTGATTGCTCCCTTCGAAAATATGCCCGAATATAAGACCTTGGAGGCCAGGGTAGAGGCAAGCATCAAAAAGAACGAAAGAACCCTGGTGGATAAAAAGATGCGTAAATTTATTAGGGACAAAAAAGATGCACAGGAGGGTGCCTCAGATTCGGAGGATGACTTTTCCACGTCAGAAATCGAACATGAGGCAACCTGTCCCTATAGTACACCTAAACCATCTGAAAAAATAATAGAAAAGGATAGAAGAAGGCCAGAATATACTCCTATCGAAAAACACTACCCTAAACGAAGAGAAATAATCAAAAATATCCCTCCCCAGAAAGTACAGTTTAAAAGAGAGAACGCCAAAATAAGAAAAACACAGGAAACCCATCAAAAATATGATAATCACAGAGTGAGATATGAGAATTATGATCACTTCAAAAAGAATGACTATTTCAGTAATAATTCCCATCAACGAGAGAATAGAAATCGTCAAACATGGAGAGAAGAGAGACCACATCAAAGAGATAGATATAACCATTCGGAGTGGAGAAGGGAAAATCCCCTCTTAGAAACCAGGAATCATCTCATTTTTTAGAGAAAAGAGATGGATATCACCTCAGATAAAGAAAACTACACATAGAGGCACACGGGGGGGGGGGGGAAGAAAAGTAGAGACCAAACGTAAAAATAAAACCAAAAAAAGGAAGCTGAAAGAAAGAAAAGAACCAAACGAAACCCCCAAAATTATCAGCAAGGTTAAAATTAATTTAATCTTAGTAGTCACATTCTATCAAAAGAAGAAAATAGTATTTTAGAGAAAGGACTAAAATACGCACCAACGGCCAACATTAATAAATTCCAAACATTTGTAGACATAAATAAATTTGTCCGTAAGATTTGCCTAAAATTTTTTTTCTTAGGACAGGAATCCTCTAACGTTGAGGAAGCCCAAATAGAACAGAAGTCACATTTTAAACCCAAGTCCATTTTCTTCCCGTCCCATGTAAAGGGAAGCTGGGTGGAAACATTCAGCATCTCAGTACAGGAAGATATAAGAAGGATGGAAACAACAGGAATTAAATATAACCTAACACGGAAGGAGAGAGAGAGTCTTAAAATTCTAAATGAGAACAACACCATCACCATCAAACCCGCTGACAAAGGGGGGGGGGGGGGGGGGGGCTGGTGGTTTTGGACACAGAAAAATATGAAACAGAGATTTATAGGCAGCTAGGGGATACCGAGACATATCAAAAATTAAGATCGGACCCCACTAAAAAGATAATGGAAAATTTATAGATCCTTTTGGACATCTTCCAAAAGAATGGCACTTTAACGGAGAAAGAAGCCAGTTTTTTATGGATAGCAGAACCCATGACTCCAGTATTTTATGTATTACCCAAAATACATAAGGACCCCCTGGTACCACCGGGGCGTCCGATTGTTTCCGGAATAGAGTCGATTACATCAAACTTATCGGAGTTTATAGATTTTTTCTTACAGCCCCTGGTCCTTTTAAACAAGTCACACTTAAAGGACACAAAAGATTTACTTCAAAAGATCCCCCACTATGAATTGGAAGAGGGGTATTTTTTAGTAACGGCGGACGTTAAATCACTATATACTGTGATCAATCACCAACATGGAACTGAAGCCATTACTAATGCACTTAAGAATAGCACTTTAGACTCCACTCTTCAGGAATTTTTAGTTAAAGGAGTCCATTTTATTCTTAATAACAACTATTTCATGTTTAAAGGAAATTTTTTTCTACAGCGGGTCGGGACTGCAATGGGCACCAGGTTCGCTCCGAGCTACGCTAATTTATTTATGGGATAATGGGAGTCCGACTATATATGGTCGGACACCCCATTCGGAGCGAACCTGGTGTCCTGGGCCCGCTACATAGATGACGTTTTGTTTTTATGGAAAGGAAGCCGTGCCCTTTTAGATGATTTTTGTGTTTTTCTTAATGATAATCCTTTTAACATCGAATTCAGTTTTAATATAAGCAATACGTCTGTGGATTTTTTAGATATAACTATTTATGAGGAAGGAGGTGTTTTAAAAACGAAAACTTTTAATAAACCCACAGACTCACAAAGTTATATCCACTTAGACAGTTGCCACCACAAAAATTGGCTCAATTGCATTCCCCAAGGGCAATTTAAACGCCTCAAACGCAACTGTACGGATGAAATCATTTATAAAGAACAAGTAAAGATTATGGCTGAGAAATTTGTGGAGAGTGGATATAAAAATGACATTGTGAAAAAAGAAATGGAGAAAGTAGACATTATAGAAAGATCTAATTTATTGAAAAATAAAACTGAAAATCTTGTGATAGAAAAGAAGGATGATAAAAAATGGGCTTTCATCACAGACTATAACAGTCAATATAAAAAAATTGAATGCTCAATAAGAAAACATTGGCACCTCCTAAGAAAGGATCCTATTATCGGGAATGAGATACCGATAAATCCTTCTTTCATCTATAGGAAAGCACCTAATCTAGCAAATAAGCTGACCCGAAGTATGCATCCTAGTAACACCTTAAGGAGGGGAATCCGAACAAGAGGTTTCCACAGATGCGGGTCTTGCAAAGCGTGTATTAACATTAAGGGCGAGAAAAAGGTGGAAAAAGTAAATATCAACGGCAAAGAACAAAAGATTGAAGAATTTATAACCTGTAACGTTAAAAACGTCATCTATTTGATCGGGTGCTCATGTGAAAAATATTACATTGGCAGAACTTCACGCCCACTGAAAGTACGCATGAGCGAACACATTCGCAACATCGAAAAGGGTGTGGAAACACATTCCCTTGCACAGCACTTTAAAACCACCCATGCGTGCTCTATTAAACATATTAAATTATTCATGGGTATCAAATATGTGGAAGGGAATAGCAGAAGAAGAGATCTGAGCACTCAACTTGCAAAAACAGAGATGCAAATGATCTATAATTTCAATACGCTCAAACCGAATGGTATAAATGCAGATTTTGAGCTGAAATGGTTTTTATGATGTTTTTATGATGTTTTATGATGTTTTATCCTTCTGCTTTTTAACCATACAATTCGTTATATATACCCATATATTGCTGCTATTTCCAAATATGTATACTGTGCTGCTATTTGTTATCTTCTCACTCTTATATATGTATTTATTCATAGACAAACTGAATCCTGTTGGTCAAATAATATGGACTTTATATGGACTGATGTGTGGGCAAAAGATGTTGCCCTTAGAAGTGCTGATCACGTGACCGCATTGTTTGGACCCAAAAAACCGGAAGTAGCATAGACGCTACATACACCCGTCTGCTGGCTTCATCTACACCCAGCAGAATTAGAAACCGGAACCGAAAGTGCGCGCGGCGCTCATCTGGCTCCCCGCCGCGTGCACTATACACTTTGGAACCTGGCCGGAACCGGAAGTGACGCGAACGTCACTCCAGGTTGTCTGTACCCGGAAGTGACGCGCGCGTCCCTCCGGGGAATCTACACCCGGAAATTAACTTCATCTACACCCGCGAAAGAGCGGGAAAACGGACATCTATGATTGGCTGTTTTTTACATAAATAGAGACTCAGATACCCAATTAAGCATACACCTTGATAAAGGATCCAGAGGGATCCGAAACGCGTTGGTGGACACAGGGCCAGGCAGACGCCCAGGAGAGGAGATTACCGACTGACTGTGAGAGCACCTGCGTGACCCGGGATCCGTATGTGACTTGCCATATGTCTATTTGAACTGTTTTTCTTCGCTAAACAGTTCCTATCCATCTGGTAATTACCTTTCCAGGGCTAAGCTGACAGCCCAGTGCACTTTGTATGCTTACCCAGATGTTGTGGAAAAATCCCCCTTTTTAACATTGTACCCCCATGTTTTAAACTATTGTGAAAATTAAATACAGTTTTATGCGATGATATGCTTGTATTTTCACATATATCTTCATCTGAGGTCTTTTTGATGTGGAGACATCCCTGTGAGAATCAAGGGTGAAAAACTACATAAAGGAAAAAGGCCCCCATAAGGGAAGTTTTTTGTATTTATTTTATATTAGCGCTGGTTGAGGATCTATCTCTACTCTTTTGTCACTATAGGATCTCCATCTGGTCCCTGAAGTCGCGGAATCTGCTGGGTTCTGACGATCTGGTCTCTCCTGCAATGGTGGGGAGCCACGGTGCTCCCAAGTAGTATGGCATGTTAATCATCGCTGGTATCCATGCAGTAGAGCTGCTTCCTCCAGATGTATCTCCTTGGTCCGTGCCCCGTATGGCTTGCGGGTTTCCTTGAGCTTCTTCTTGCGACATCTTGAATGATGCTGGGTTGGGGTTTCTCCGCTTTTAGTGTACGTATCCTGTTCGTCAGACGCCAAATGTGATAACCACAGGTGTACATTGGTTGTGTTCTCTTACCGGTATGTCCACTTGGAGGGTGCTGCTTCTTCTATGTCACAGAGTATTGGAGGCAGGAGACTCAGCGTGGTTCAAAAAGGGTTAACACTTTATTTGCGCAGTATAAGGCAACCTGCGCCTTCAAAAACAGTAAAGAATGCACAATAACAGTTACGCAATTCACCAATCGTCTGGCTAACTACGGCTGTCAGGAGTCGCTACGTTCTCTGGTTCTAGCAGGCAGCTTTAAACAACTAATCTAGGCTTCACGTTCACTGGCCTGTAACTTTTGGCATATTATGTGTATAAATCAAAACAATACGTATATTCACTAGTATATCACTAACGGCAGACTGGACTAATTAAGGCATGGACCACAGTAAACATATAAATATCCCTATTGCATAAATAATGGTAAACAATTCTTACGGCATAGATAGTGACAACAGTAGATATTATTGAGCAATAATTAATGGTTTTATGGTGCACGTTTAGTACCTGAGGTGATATCACTGTTAGTCCTTATAGAATCCTTAAAGAGGAAAGTTCAATCACCCCTTAAAAGTCTAGAGTCTATCACAGAGATCCCAAAGGTTCAGTTCCTGCTTTGGACTATATACTTGTACTGAATACTGTATTTGTAATCCACTGGGTTTTGGACATACTTAGTGAGATAATAAATGTCTTTCCTGCAGCAGTCTTTTGTTCAAGAGGATCCAACCTTAAGAGGTTAAAAACAAATCAATGCAATAGGATATTGGTTAACTTGCTGTAGCTGCCTCTTCTATAAGCTGTAATCACAGGGGCCAATGATACTTTCACCCCCTGCCACTGAGCAATTCTGGAGTTATTCAATACAGTCTTTTAACATGACAGTCTTTCTTGGTGTGGCTGGTTAGATTTGAGAGAGGGTTACTTAAAGATGAATTTCGTTTGCCCAGCTTCTTAAAGTGTTCATTCACACAAACTTACATGAGTGTCCATTCACACAAACTTTTGTGTGCTCAGTCTGACCTACTGTAGGGATGGGTAATCATATGATGTTTCATCGGTAACATCGGATTTATGGTTCCAATGTTCGATGTTTAACCCTGCGATGTTGAGGATCCAATGTTTCATCAACATCGCTAGATTTCTCCCCCAATGTTTTTCTCAATCTTCCAATGTTTTTTCTTTTATGTGTCAATGTGTGCTGCTTTTAATGCTTTGCAGCTAGCTCACTCTCTCCTTCATTTATATTCATTAAAAACTTAAGAGACTGATAAAAAAAAAAACATTAACAAACATGACAGACACTGCTGGCTGGGCTTTCATATGTGTGTGTGGCTGTGTGCTGCTGCTGTGGGTGGTAGCTGACAGTGAAAGACAGTCTGGCCAGCCATTCAGCAGCAGCACACAGGACAGCCCTGCCTCACTGCAACTGGTGCTGTTAGTGAGTCACTGTCGCTGTCTGCTGTGGTGTTTCTAGCACTGGTCTGGTTTGCATATCAGTGCTGATATACAGACCACACTGTGCTAGAAGCACTACAGCAGACAGCGATACTCCAGGCAGGGAAGAGGAACTGCATGGGTTTTCAAAGATAGTGGGTGCTAGAATGAACAGTATAATGCGATAGTCACTAGTAGTGACATTGTGGTGAACTCCCTTCATATTTATTTATTAATTGTTTCTTATATAGCGCAGCATATTCACTTGCGCTTTACAATAGGAGACAGTGATACAACAAACTGGGTATTTACAGTCAGTCAAAGGTATGAGGGCCCTGCTCGCAAGCTTACAATCTATCAATTGATTTATTATTATGCAGCAAGCATATCACAGCACCTTACAAAGGGCCTGATTCAGTTATGGATGCAGACATTTGCACAGTTTATTTCTTTGAAATGCAATGTCAGTCACACTGCACAGATACTGAGTGACAGGTACAGTAGTTTCTTTTTGAGGGAGGGGATGGGGGCTGGTTTGTCAAATGCAGACGTGTTTCAAACCTTAATTTGCAGTTGCACTGGCTCCAGCGTCTTTGTTCTGATGGTTATTCTAAGCAACAATGTAGTATGTTCTATGTTGCACTGTGTGTACAGTTTTTTTGCTATTTTCTATGATCAACATAAGTTATTAGCCTGTTGCTACAGTTTAAAATCTAGGTAAAAATAGCAGCTTGTGAGTTGTTGTAATAAAGGTTTGATAGTTAACGCTTCATGTTTTTTTCCTTCCGTAACAAATTTGATTTACCACAAAACATGAACCACATATCCATTGTGTGTGTATAACTGTAAGCCTCCAACAAGATAAACTTAATAGAGGGATTATTTATCATTTCAGAAGCTTATTAGTGTATTATATGCTTTGGTAACCAGTTTATTTTAAAAAATATCGAAACATCGGTTAACATCGGGTTCACAGTACCAATGTTTAGGTCTAAATGATGTTTTGCAACCAATGTTGAAAAACATCATTTGATCGATGTTTTCTTTCGATGTCCCATCCCTAGTCTGACCATCAGTGCTGTGCAATGCATCTTCACTCTCTCCTCACATGAGCCCAGCAACTTCCTGGTTTTTTTTCTCTGACCTGCAACTTTATTTAACAAAGTGCAAAAAGCACAATTTGGCTGGGATAGTCCATTTCCTACATCATGGAGGGATATTTACCTTTTAACAGGGTCCAGTCTAATTCAAATAGGCAATTTAATGTATGCATACATATATCACAGTATCACTGGACTGGACTTATACAGCAGTATCACTGGACTGGACTTATGCAGCAGTATTACTGGACAGGAGTTATGCAGCAGTATCACTGGACTATATACAGCAGTATCACTGGACTGGAGTTATGCAGCAGTATCACTGGACTATATACAGCAGTATCACTGGACTGGACTTATACAGCAGTATCACTGGACTGGACTTATGCAGCAGTATCACTGGACTGGACTTATACAGCAGTATCACTGGACTGGACTTATGCAGCAGTACCAGTGGACTGGACTTATACAGCAGTATCACTGGACTGGACTTATACAGCAGTATCACTGGACTTGACTTATGCAGCAATAACACTGGACAGGACATATACAGCAATACCACTGGACTGGACTTATGCAGCAGTAACACTGGACTGGACTTATAAAGCAGTATCACTGGACTGGACTTATACAGCAGTATCACTGGACTGGACTTATACAGCAGTACCACTGGACTGGACTTATGCAGCAGTAACACTGGACTGGACTTATACAGCAGTATCACTGGACTGGACTTATACAGCAGTATCACTGGACTATATACAGCAGTATCAGTGGACTGGACTTATACAGCAGTATCACTGGACTGGACTTATTTATTTATTTTTATTTATTTATTAACAGTTTCTTATATATCGCAGCATATTCCGTTGCGCTTTACAAAGGGGACATTGATAAAACAAAACAGGGTATTTACAGACAGTCAAAATGTAGGAGGGCCCTGCTTGCATTCTTACAATCTATAGGGAAATAGGCATTGATACATAAGGATAGATACTGTATTCTTTATTGCATCGATTCCGCCAGAATGCAAGGTTCTATGACTGGTTCTGGAATTTGATAAGCTTGCCTGAAGAGATGAGTTTTTAGGGAACGCTTATAGGTTTGGAGACTGGAGGAGAGTCCTATTGTGCTTGGGAGGGCATTCCACAGAGTGGGTGCAGCCCGAAGAAAGTCCTGCAGTCGGGAATGGGAGCGAGTAATGAGTGTGGATGAGAGACGCAGATCTTGGGAGGAGCGTAGAGGTCGGGTTGGAAGATATTTTGAGATAAGAGAAGATATATATGTTGTAGTTTGGTTTATGGCTTTGTGTGTAAGTAAAAGGATTTTGTATTGAATACGGTAGAATACAGGTAACCAATGAAGTGACTGACAGAGTAGCTTTGCAGACGATGAACGCCTGGCTAGGAAGATTAGCCTTGCAGCTGCATTCATGATGGACTGTAGTGGTGAGAGTCTGTATTGGGGAAGGCCAATAAGGAGACTATTGCAATAATCAATGCAATACAATAATTGAAAACTTATACAGCAGTATCACTGGACTGAACCTATGCAGCAGTATCACTGGATAGCATATCTCCCAACATGCTCTGCTCCTGGACTTCCCTCTTAATTTATGATTGCCATCACCTGTTTTAAACAGGTTAAGGGATCAAAAAAGTGTTTCGCCACAGGTCACAGCAATCATACATTGGGCGGGATTCTCTAATAACTCCGGCTACACATCGCCAGCACTCGCAGTGTTAATAATCGCATATGCAGTAACATATGCAATTTTTAAATCAAAAGCAATGGCCGGTGATGTGCAGCGGGTCCCCCCTCCCTCCCTGAACCCTTAATCGCTTTGTGGGTGCTCCGTTTCCTCCTCCCTGCACCCGGAAGCTGTGCAGGGAGGAGGAGGAGGTCACTGGTCCGGGCAGCACAGCAGGAGGCTGCCCGGACACCGGTGAGGGGGGGCGACGTGGATCGGTGGGGGGCCCACGGGGCGGCGTGGGACGTGAAGGGAAGCCCATAGGCTTCCATGTGGTAAAACCCACGAAAATTGGGTTTTTACGGCATTTTTTAGTTTGGAGAATCCCGCCCATTAAGAGGGAAGTTTAATAGCAGAGCAATGTGTCCCTCCTGGAGAGGGTGATATTGGGAGGTATAGGACTGGACTTATGCCACAGTACCACTGTGTCACGGCCGTTCATTTTGTGGACCCAGTTGTGACCGTAGCGGACAGTGGAGGTTACTGGAAAGTCCTGAAGGTATACAGTGAGGTGGTAACATATATTCTATATATATATAACTTTATTATAGACTGCTTGCAGGCTCTGGACTTGTGCAAACAGCCACAGAAGTTGAAAACCTGGAGTCTGGATGACCAGGAACGGATGCATGAATATCCAGCTGGTTGCAGAATACGGGTATGCCGAAATAAATATATCTTGAATAACCAAGGAACGCTTCCTGGGCAAAGCTCAACTGGGACTTATATGTGCCCAGAAGAGAGTCAATAAGCTAAATAATAACAGTCCTTGGACCAGGGTTGCCTAACTGACCCTCTCCATGAGGGAGAACATGCTCTGCTCCTGGACTTCCCTGGTAATGCCATCACCTGCTGTGAAACACCTTTCTTGTCAATTAACTAGTTTACCACAGGTGATGGCAATTCTACATTACCAGGGAAGTCCAGGAACAGAACATTTTCTCCTTGAAGGAGAGGGTCAGGTAGGCAACACTGCCTTGGACCGGGTAACATAAACTGGAATTGCCTTCTTGGCAAATAACTAAATAATAGCTGCTTATCAGGCAGGGTACGGTGACAAGATGGTGGCAGATCAGCCCAGACTCCGGGAGCTGAAATGACTGGTTGGCAAGGTCTCTGGCTTCAGATGATCTCAGGCTGGACTTGACAAGTGAATGACAAGGAACAGGGCACCGAAGGGTTACAGGAGATCTCTGCTGCAGGCTGGATTCACTCTGGTGTGTAATCAGTCAGCAATGCTCAGAACTACACTGACTGAGTGGCAGCATGGATGCAGTTTGAATTTAGCAGAGACTGAATATATCATGTCATGTACAGTAAGTTGTAATAAACAGATCTGTGACACACTGGACTGGACTTATAGAGCAGGATCACTGGACTGGACTTGTGCAGCAGTACCAATGGACTTTAATGGCAGTGCCACTGGACTGGACTTTTGCAGCAGTACCAATGGAATTATGGCAGCACTAGGCAGCACAGGACAATCGCTACCCCAGATCGCCACCCCACGTGCTCAACACCAGACCACCAGTGACACGGACCCTTCCTCCCAGTTCCCTCTCCAATGCTGGAGTAAAAATGGCGGCGAGCTGCCCGGACTTATAAACGATGTCCAGTTCCTGCGAGATCTGACACGGGATGACAAAATTTTGCCTTGTTCTGATCTCCGACGCTGATCGGGAATACCCAAGATCGGATCGGGGGTGCTCGGAGGCTCGGACTGACCACTAGAGGCCACACAATGGATCAAATTACTCCTTTGTTTGCCAAAAGATGACAAAACAAAAATTGAAAGCAATTGTTGCAGGGACACTGATCTGTTTCAGACGCAGCATATGGAGAGAGGGAGCTGTTAAGACAGAGATTGGAGGAAGGAGCAGATGGGGACTTGGGGCCTAATTCAGAGAGTACATTCCTGCGTAACATGCAGGTTAATCCGTAAAGGTCCCGACAAGCATCAAATGGATGTGTCCGCGTACACATCATATGTATGCCAGTGTATGGGCGAAAAATCATTCGATGGTCACCAAGGTGTAGAATCAATACAGCCAGTGTCCTCTTCCCCATCTCACTCACAGTGTGCTGCTGCTGGCAATTTCCCGGTGTGCCACCGCCATCACAGCGCCACCCCACTGGAACTGTGCGGATTTCCACACCATGCGTATTTATATGGCAACACCATCTTTCACGCACGTGCGCACTCTCTGCAGTGTCACCAGACCTGAAGACCCCACTAAATATACATTTAACTTCAAATTTGAATCTGTTGTAAATCAGAATGACAATAAGAGAAACGGAAGTAGTAAATGATGTTTTGTATTTTCCGTCAGTTAAGCCACTTGACACATGGCTTTCATTAAATTACATTTACAGGTTAAGCCTGTGCACAATTAGTTTGTGCTTTTGCACACATTAAAATGTAATAGATTATTGCTGAAAGGATTACTCTTGAATTTCCCTTCACCTTACCGTACTCCGTGCCCACAAACGCTGCCTTGAATCTTCATCTGAACATGACATTTCCAGCCCAATGGGACGAGATACTCAGTATTACTTCAAGGTTCTTGACTGAAGGATGCTATAAGGCGGATTTTAATTAAATAATTCTCATTCTAGTGTTTTCTTGTCATGCAGAGGGCTCTAAGGACAAGATCCATATATCTGATAACACCCGTGAGCTTGGGGATACTGCGAGAATAAATTCCCATTAGTTATGTTGGGGGGACTCATCTGCTTCCCGTGATACAATATTAATTACTGACAGCAAATATTTGCCAATGAGATTCGTTTAACAAAAACCGTAATAAAAATATAAAAAGGAATTTAATTATTTTTTTTTAATTGTTAATAAAAGTAATAACTTTAAAAGAAAAAAAGGAACTTGTGTATTTTGGCGGCGCCCATCGCATCACATACCATAACGCATGCGATGGTATGCGATGCAACGCGATTTCGGTGGTTAGTGTACGATGGCATACAATTTTCAAATTGTATGCCATTGTACATGGCATACAATGCCATACGATGCGATGTGATGCGACTAAACATTGTATAAGCACCCTAATGGGTGCTTATACAATGTTAAGCACCCTAATGGGTGCTTACAATGTTAAATGCACCCCCACGCCACCCCCCCCCACTATAAACGTGAACCCGAAGCGTGGCGAGCGCAGCGGTACGCGTCCTACGACCTTTTCATACCCCCACTATCCACGTCGGCGTGGAGTTGAGAATAGATTAGTGTGGCGAGCGCAGCGAGCCACCGAGCCCCGCGAGGGGACGCGGATACCTGTGAAGCCCGCGAAGGGACGCGTTTACCTGTGAAGGTATCCGCGTCCCCTCGCGGGGCTCGCTGCGCTCGCCACGCTTCACGCTCGGTGGCTCGCTGCGCTCGCCACACTAATCTATTCTCAACTCCACGCCGACGTGGATAGTGGGGGTATGAAAAGGTCATAGGACGCGTACCGCCGGCGCTCGCCACGCTTCGGGTTCACGTTTATAGTGGGGGGGTGGCGTGGGGGTGCATTTAACACTGTAAGCACCCATTAGGGTGCTCAAAAGCACCCTTTAGGGTGCTTATACGATTTTTCATCGTATAGGGGGTCAAAATCGTATCACATCGCATCGCATGCCATCGGGTACATGGCATGCGCGATGCGATGCGATACGATCATCGTACGATGCACAAATCGGGCGCCGCCAAAATACACAAGTACCGAAAAAAAAAAAAGGAATTTTTTTAAACTGATATTTTTTTAAATCAATGGCTTATACTGTGTGATCTCCGTATATTTGACTTTGATGGGTACAGTACACTCTACATATACAGTACATACAGCCCACAAGACTGAGATATCTGACCAAGATCCTAACGCAGGGCTGTGAATTCGATTGTAGGCGGCACTCCGGCATTAGTCTAGACTTACTGCGAATGGGGGAAAACCATTTGGTGGTGAGTGATTGTGAATGGTTTTCCCCTCTGTGCACAGCTGTTAATGTATCCGTGCACAGGGGCGGGGAAGGATTCTGGCGGGGGGGTGTTTACCTTATTGCTTGGCTTCGAAGATTCGCACCCCAGCGCTTAGGCCTGAATCAGACCCCAAGTGTATGTGTTGCAGATTGTAGTGAATGCATCTCTGGAACAGATTCTGTTCTCTCAAATATAGTCTTCCATGTAATAATGTTCAGAGTCCCACTGATCTATTGAGGGAAACTGCTAAAAACAGAGCAGAACATACACCTGCCACCAGTCTTAAGGTCCGTCCGATGGACAGGTGAAAGTTTATGCTTATACAACTCTCAAAAATTTTGTAACGTGAAAAATGTTTTTCAGCTAATGGACCCTTATAGGCCTTTAACCCCTTTGGGCTGAGCTGCGCTACAGGAGTGGGCTCTCCTGTGAAATTTCTGGATATGGGGCGGGCCAGCGGTGCACCACTGATGCCTCATCATCTCCCCTGCGCTGACACCCCCCCCCGCGTTGTCGATCCTCCCAGTCACTGCCCCCGTCGCTGATCGGCAATTCACGCCTCCGGGTGTCCAGACACAGGAATGCCCGAACAGACGAACAACTGAGCGCAGTTGAACACCCAAGTACGCCCAAGCCCCCCAATAAGCCCCCAACTTCTCCAAACGGCCATAAATAGCCCAGGGGAGCAGGGGCTGTTGCAGAAGTCAATGGCTGCCCAGTCTGTGGTGAATTTTTCTGGAGCAGAACAAACCCATCACTCAAGGGGTTAAGTGTCTACTTAAGGGAGTCTGTTTATTCTATTCAGCACCATCGATGGTGGTCTGTTGGAGGGTCCCGTGGGCCCCCTCCCCTGCTCCAGAGACCGGGCTATGGGCGTAGAGAGCAGAGGCTGCCACAGCAGCAGCACAGCCTCTCTCCCCCACTCAGCACACGCTGCTCAGTGTTGTGCTGAGCAGGGGAGAGAGGCAGCTGCATCAGCATGCGCTGGCCATGCAATTTTTTTTGCAGGGGCGTGGCCATGCCCCCTACCATTGGCCCATTTTATTACCTGGGCCCGGTGGCGCTTTGAGCCACCCTGGTTGTATTCAGAAAGACATAAGCTTTCCAATGACATATCACTATGGATGAAAAAAACGGAAACAGTGTCTGTGGTCTCATGGGAAAAGCCCAGTTGTAGTGCCCACTGTAGTGGTTCCCCTTACACAATTTGCCAACATAGTTGTGTCCCTTAGACAATATGGCCAAATATGGTCACCATAGTAGTGCCCCTTACACTATATGGCAACCCTAGTGGTACCCCTTACACAATATGCCCACTTAGTAGTGCCCCTTACAGAATATGGACACTGAAGTAGTGCCCCTTGCACAATATGCCCACAGTTGTAGTGCTCCTTTTTTCCTCTCATTCATGTGAAAATACTCAGAGGTATAAGAAGGGAGGGTTAAGCATTAATAGAGCAGGAGGAAGGATTAGGCTGCAGGTAGGGAGTGTTAGGGGAGAGGATTAGGATACTTCCAGATGTGGCACCGCTCATCCAGCGCCGGGGATCACCAGACCACCCCCACTGGCGAGCGGACGCTACATCTGACTTGGACGCGTGAGCGTCCCAGTTTCCCGTCGGCGGGGGACGGTAACCCTGCCAGTCTCTGCTTCAGGGAGACAGGCAGGGTTAGGGGGGGCAGGAAGGTGGGGGACGGCGATGGGGGAAGGCGACGAGGCGGCGGGGACCCGTCTTTTGCGTGCACATCCCCTGCCAGCGGCTGGCGAATCCACCGCCAGCCCCTGCATAGACATCAAGCGCTACATCTGTACCTACGAGTTGTGAAGATCCCTAATCTCATTATGCCAATATCGGTCTTCGGCCAAAAAACGTCCTAAGCACCAGAAACTCACTCCCAGTCCAGTCACTTTATCAGACTTCATTGCAGACTCAAGAAAAAGTACTTGAAGTTGCAGATGTTAAACAGCATAAAGTCAATGCACACGAGGGGAATTCAGCCAAAACCTTAGTGGGCGAATGCCAATAAACAAACATATAAACACATACCTTGTTCCGTTCTAACTCCAGAACTCTTGGTAATTAATTACATCATTACCACACAATGTTCTTTTGCACGACATGGAGAATTATGATGCAATTTTGTCTATTTAGTACTTCTGGATAGAATAAAACATTAAAGTGCATTTTTAATACCTGCTCTAAATATTCTTTAATGACAAGATAAAAACGGTAAACTTTCAGCGTGCCAAAGCTATGATCTCGCTCTGATGAAGCTGAGCACCAGCTGTTACTTGGACTGAATTTAGCTAATGTGTAATCACACCATAATCTCGGCCTAAGATGCAGCTTCGCACAACTTTTCTTTAGGAGATCAGGTGACTACCGAGCGCATCGGCTGAATTATAACTGTGGTCAGGTGATGAAATATTAAAGATGGAAATTCTAAGACAATTCATGATACCGTTATCGTAGGACCCTGCAGTCTGGGACGGAGACAGGGCCTAATTCAATAGTGATCGGAACGGGGCGAGTTCGGCCCTGTTCCCATGGTGGTGGTGGTGGGGGGGTCTGCACATGCGCTCGTGCATATTTGCACATGTGCAAACCCCGGGAACGTACCGGGACGGGTGGCTGATGTCACATGATGTCAGCGACGAGCCCTCTTCGATGGACATAATGACCTTATTCAGGACCGTTCGCAAAGGCTGATGCATGGGGACTAATGTTGTGTTACTGCGCATGCCCATTTCTGCGGGCACACACTACGATTAGTCGGATTGCTGGGGGCACGCACCCAGGACATCGGGCAGGGGGCGGAGAGGGGCGGCACCATTAGAATATGGAAATGCCCAGTGTTTCATGGGCGATCCCATGAGAATGCTGGATGTTCTCATGCCAATGAGGCCATGACGTGGGCGACGGAGGTGCCCACCCACTTCCTTCTGAGCGCGGACGCATATGCAATGGCACCTTACATATTTGTGCATGTTCCACATGATTCGATGGTCGGCGACCATTGAATAACTTCTCTCCCCTTCGGCTGCATGTGAGGGGATGTGTTCGCGTACATCCCCTCACATGGTACAGCGCTCACGCGGGGGGTGGTGGGGGATGGGGGCAGATGTTTGGCCATGCGACAGCCAATGTTTTAGGTCTCGCTAAGCAGCAAATAACCTTGCTGAATCAGGCTCATAATATTTATGTTGGCCGGTGAGGTGTGTGCAACTCAACTTTCATACAGCGCCATCAGTCACTGCTCATCTCATTATAATGGAGGATGAGTCTCCTGATGATTGGTCGGTAAGTTATGTGATTACCGCACATGCTGACAGACCCTTTATGTTATTTATATGAGATAAATATGTTTGATAATCTCTGTGTGTTAGATACTTTCACTTACAGCCTATAGTAAATGAATAATGAATTAAGAAAATTGTGTTGTATTCACTATTTAGTAGTATATAATGGGGCAGTACGGATGGTGTAATGGTTAGCATTACTGCCTCACAGCACTGAGTTCATTGGTTCGATTCCCAACATGGCCGTAACTGTGCGGAGTTTGTATATACTCGCCGTACTTGCGTGGGTTTCCTCCGGGTACTCCGGTTTCCTCCCACAATCCAAAAATATACCGGTAGGCTAATTGGCTCCCAACAAATTAACCCTAGAATGTCTGTGTGTGCGTGTACATGTGGTAGGGAATATAGATTGTAAGCTCCACTGGGGCAGGGACTGATGTGTATATTCAAATATCCTCTGTAAAGCGCTGCAGAATATGTATGCGCTATATAAATAACTGGTAATAAATAAATATATAAGGGGAGCACTGTGTATATATTACAGATAAGCAGGCTTGGTTTTCAGATAGAGGGAAAGGGTTGTTGGTCTCAGAAGACCAGTGATAAACTTGTGGACCCCCTTATTGGATAATACTCGTGGTAATTTTCTGGGACGGGGGTGTGCTACCCTAGGACAGTGGATACAAACACTTCAAAAAGAGAAAAAGGAATGTCCTATTTCATGGGTGCACCTAAAGATATATAAAATATAACTTTTAATAAACACTTTAATAAAAGAGTGAAACACACACACTTTTCCTACCTAAAGATTGGAGGACACACAAATAAACTTTGACTACATACTGTAAGTGTATTTGAGGGTGCGCTCTGCTTGCTACCTTCATTTTAATTATATGTAATTTCCCACTTTCATTGTCGTTTGTCTTGTATCTATTTTTATCAATTTTCACAGCCTTTTATTAAAGTGTTTATTAAAACTTATATTTTATATATCTTTAGGTGCACCCATGGAATAGGACATTCCTTTTTCACTTTTTGAAGTATTGGTTTTCAGATAAGCAAGCCTAACTGAATTTCAGGGATTGGTGCTTCTGGGCACCAGCTACGGTTTTTCCACCTTAGATGGATTACAAATTGAGGCAAAACGTCATCATCCTGGTATCTAATTCCTGTGTGGTTTTGGAGTCTATATAAGAGCCTGATCTGTTGATTCAAAGTCATTTCTCAGCAGACCGCGGACAGTGTAGTGCACTCCGGTGGTCTGTGCTTACATCACACTGCTGAGCTAACCTGCCTGTATGTCCACTGTGTCCATAACCATAATACACTACAGTGATCCTTAGTGTTAATATTGGCTAAACTAGATTACAGTGCAGGCAGCTATCAAGTCGTTGATATTTTTTTTCCTAATGCAGGAATTAAGTTATATCTATTGTCTAAGTGTGCCAAATTGGCGTTGGCATTGTGTACCCCACTGCGCCACTGTTTATATAAAAAATATAAGTGCTGCATTTTGACTCACCGCTTTTTTTGCCATATTAAAAAAAAAATGTGTCTTTTTTATTGTGCAACCTACAGAATGGGTGCTGCACCTCACTGCTACATTGTTCATCTTAGTTGTAATCTGTGAAAAAAAGTAAGAAAGGATTTTTTTTTTAATTGTACAAATTGTATGTGTTGAGTTTGATATGGATAACGATCAGTCTAGAGAAGAGCAGGAGCAGCAATCCACTAATAGCGCTGTAGACGCTGCTAGTCATGATAGTACAACATCTACTAAAGGTGGTCCAGGGGTTATAAAGTTTAGGATGGGGCACATGAAATCTAAATCATTTGCAATGTTAAAAAAGGGGTAGAGCTGTAGCCTTTAAAAGCAACAAATCGGTACCCAATAAAAGAACACTAAGGGGTAAATTTACTAAAGCTTATAACGATGAAAAGAAGTGATTTTGCCAATAGCAATCAGATCAGATTCTGTCAATTTTTTTCTAGGATGCAATTAGGGATGCCAATCCCGGGGCATTTTTTCAATCCCGGGATCCGGGATTGAAAAATGCTCAATCCCGGGATTCTCGGGATCCCGGGATTGGCATCCCTAATACAGTTCTGCTCCACACATACCCACCCCCACACCGGCCGACCCGCACATTTACTTACATTAGCGGGCGGGCGGCGGGCCGGAAGTGGGTTCGGAGGTGCACGGTGCCTCCAGGCTCGTGCACCTCCTTCTTAGCAGCCAGGCCGCAGGCCGGAAAGGATGCGGGCGGGCAGAGGCAGGCGGGCGACATGCGGAGGAGACTGGAAGGGGGCGTGCACAGCAGAAGGCTGCGCAGCGTGACCTCTACTGTCACACTACGCATCGCCGCACGCAGGGGTCAGGATTCGGGAGCCGGGCAGCGTCTGAGCTAGTGCTCAGACGCTGCCCGGCATTAGACTGCGCATGCGCAGTCTAATCCCGAAAATCCCGGGATTGGATAATCCAATCCCGGGATTGAAATCCCAGACTTTTTTAGGCCAAATCCCGGGATCCCGCCGATCCCGATCCCGGGATTGGCCACCCTAGATGCAATATAGAAATGATATACAGATCCTTTGCCTGCTTCCAATTACAGTATCTGCACAAGTCATTAAAGTTGAGCATACTTGTGAAGCAGAACAACATGAGGGGGTAATTGTGTAGTAATACCAGGCCTTATTCTAGTTCACTCTTTCTGACAAAATTTTTCTTAGATGGACAAAACCATGTGCACTGCAGGGGGGCAGATGTAAAATGTGCAGAGATAATTAGATTTGGGTGAGTTATTTTGTTTCTGTGCAGGGTAAATACAGTACTGGCTGCTTTATTTTTACACCGCAATATAGATCTCACTTTGAAGTAAAACCCCACCCAAATCTAATTCTATCTGCACAAGTAACATCTGCCCCCTGCAGTGCACATGGTTTTGTCCATTTAAGAAGGATTTTGTCAGAAAGAGTGAACTAGAATAAGGCCCACTATCTGACACAATGGGAGGTATCCAATTAGCTCAGAAGAACCATCAGAAGTGAAAAACTGATTTTTTTCCCCCCACAATTTTTCCCAATTTTTCTTACATTTTTTTGTGAGCCATCAAATTTAGTCATCGTCTCCCACGCCCCCGAAAAAACCTCCTGAAAACACACAGGTTTCTCAAACCCAGTGTGGTTTTGCTGGCCACAGTCCTGTATTTGCTCAAAAAAAGGTCTCATTTTGGGGATTTGACAATCCCTGGTGAGACAATAACCTGCAATAATTACTCCAGGTAGTTAGATATCCCCCTAATAAGAGGATAAGGATGTCGATTATTTTGTTTGTGTAAGTCATCACACCTTTTTTTGCAGTTAGTATAAACAGTGGCGTAACTACATTTTGGGCGCCCCCCCCCCGCCGTTAAAGGGAGGGCGCCCAGCCACTCACCCGCCGCTCCCCCAGGTAGCAGTCAATGCAGGTGGGGGGGACGGACGCTGCGGGGGACACAGAGGCGGCAATTACTTACAGCTGAGCCGGGCGGGGGGAGCCGGGAGCTGTCAGTACGGAAGGAAAAAAAAAAAGCCCATACAATGAATGGGCAGCCTGTGATTGGCTGAGCGCTCTCTCAGCCAGTCAGCAATTGGCTGAGAGAGCGCTCAGCAGCCAATCACAGGCTGCCCATTCATTGTATGGGCTTTTTTTTCTTCTTCAGTACAGACAGCTCCCGGCTCCCCCTTCCCGGCTCAGCTGTAAGTAATTGCCGCAGCTGTGTCCCCCGCAGCGTCCGTCCCCCCAGCCGCCTCGCAGCGTCCCCCCCACCTGCACAGGTAAAGACTGGGGATGGTGCGGCGGGCGGCGGGGTGTAACGTAACTATAGCACTGCAGCCCCCGGCGCCCGCACATGCATAGCGCCCCCCCGCGGTCGCGGGGGCTGCGGTGCTATAGTTACGCCTCTGAGTATCAATTAAATGCATTTAAATGATTATGGAGCAGTTGTTAAAAGTCACTAGGTCTACACCAAAAAGTCAACAGGGTCAAAAGGTTGACATGAATAAAGTGTGATATGGTCAAAAGGTTGACACATGAAAAAGGTTGACGTGAGTTTTTCACATTTTTTTGGGTCAATGTTGATACCTGTTGACCTAGACCCCCAATTAGTGTAACTCGTACGCTTTCCATGCTTCGGGTCACTTTATGTTTCTTAATTGTAGTCCATGCGGATGGTAAGTATGAAAAATTC
This sequence comes from Crinia signifera, assembly GCF_055691185.1. NCBI lineage: Eukaryota > Metazoa > Chordata > Amphibia > Anura > Myobatrachidae > Crinia > Crinia signifera. Next base: position 23,726,210 of record NC_139219.1, on the reverse strand, counting down.
CAAAAACTGTAAAAAAAAACTGTGAAAAACTAATGTCAAACTTTTCATGTGTTGACCTTTTTCATGTCAACTGTTTGACCATGTTGACCTGAAAATTGTGAAAAACTAATGTAGACCTTTTTATGTCAACCTATTGCATGTCAACATTTTAGTGTTGACCTATTGACTATCTATCTAGACACTGTAGATCTGTCAACTGGAACCAGAAAAAACTGCTTCATACACTTTAATTCAATTAAATTATTTTTTATTTTATTTTAGTAACCGGATTACATTTCCTATACTGGGAAATGTGATCTGGCTGAATTTAAAGCAACAACCAGAAAAAAAAACTAAAAAACACAAAACTGCAGAGAGCGCTGTGATAATAACTCTATCTCATAATATCCAACATGCAGATTGCATGACTGTGGGGGCCAGAAAAGAGGGCATGGCCTTGGAAAAAGGGTGTGTGGCTTCGTGAGATGCTTGAAATATGGCATGCTTGAAATATTTAGCCCGGTGATAGCGACGGCTGGGGCAGCGCATTGCTATCGCTATGGGGCATAAACACAACGATTTGTGCTTCATTTCTAAATGGAACTCAGCGATTTGTGCTCCATTCAGATCGCTTAGAAATGGGGCTTAAATCGCCCCGTGTGTTTGCCCCATTAGACAGTTCACCACTGCTCTGTGAAAATTGGGACAGTTGGGAGTAATGTTTTTTTTTTCAAACAGTGTAATTACAGGACTCCATGTCCCATAGCTCCACTGGAATAGCAGCGGTCTACTGCTGAGAACCACACAGGTGCTGCTGCAAATGTGGGTGCCCCTTCAGGGCTCACAGCCCAGTGACAGGCGACTCCATTGTCTCTGGGAATTATGTCCCTGAAATCCTGTTTATGCCCTACATTTGTTTCTACCATTTACAGCAGAAAAATCACGTTTAGGAATATATATAACTAGTTAGAAAAACCAAAGCAAACATTGATGCTCAAAATAGCTGTACATTATCCTGCAGATAATACAAATCAATTTCCATTTATCTCACAGTCTGAGATGCTGAGCATTGATTACAGCGGAGACCTGGAGGGGCAGTGGCTAAAAGTTCTGTTTTACTTTGGAGAAAGTTCTAGACTTCTATACAGAGAAGTCGATTTAAGCATTGAGGGAATCGGGGATTGTGCAGCCAGGAGGTTTGATCTTCTTATTGTAGCGATAAACTCTGTAAATGCTCCCTATGCCGGGAATATTCCACTCATGATGTTTCGCTCAACGTTCCGTCTTTATACTTTAAATTCTTATCAACAAATTGCCGTTCTGTTATGGATGATGTTTGCATATATTACACCCCCACATACAGATAAGCCCCTCTCATTCATTCCCAGCGCCTGCCAGAATATCCCCACTGGCAAGCGCCAGCTGAGAGGGAGTCCATCAGACTGGGACCCGCAAGTGTCTCCAGGGGCTGGCTGGCAAATTTCAGCTTAGGGGACAAACGGCCCCTAGCTTTTCTACCAGCACATTTTAACATGGTCTTGTTTTTTAAAGAGGGTGTTATATAAACAGCATATCAAATGGGTATTCTTGAATAAGAATTAACTCCATCCTCATCCTTACATATAAAAGTGCTGGAGAAAGGGAGCAGTGGGAGAGACCGCAGGGGAGAGGCAGAACAAGAGATAGAAAGTCTGCAGGGGAGAGGCAGAACAAGAGATAGAAAGTCTGCAGGGGAGAGGCAGAACAAGATATAGAAAGACCGCAGGGGAGAGGCAGAACAAGAGATAGAAAGTTCACAGGGGAGAGGCAGAACAAGAGATAGAAAGACCGCAGGGGAGAGGCAGAACAAGAGATAGAAAGTTCACAGGGGAGAGGCAGAACAAGAGATAGAAAGTCTGCAGGGGAGAGGCAGAACAAGAGATAGAAAGTTCACAGGGGAGAGGCAGAACAAGAGATAGAAAGACCGCAGGGGAGAGGCAGAACAAGAGATAGAAAGACCGCAGGGGAGAGGCAGAACAAGAGATAGAAAGTTCACAGGGGAGAGGCAGAACAAGAGATAGAAAGACCGCAGGGGAGAGGCAGAACAAGAGATAGAAAGACCGCAGGGGAGAGGCAGAACAAGAGATAGAAAGTTCACAGGGGAGAGGCAGAACAAGAGATAGAAAGTTCACAGGGGAGAGGCAGAACAAGAGATAGAAAGACCGCAGGGGAGAGGCAGAACAAAAGATAAAAAGTTCACAGGGGAAAGGCAGAACAAGAGATAGAAAGACCGCAGGGGAGAGGCAGAACAAGAGATAGAAAGTCCGCAGGGGAGAGGCAGAACAAGAGATAGAAAGTTCACAGGGGAGAGGCAGAACAAGAGATAGAAAAACCGCAGGGGAGAGGTAAAACAAGAGATAGAAAGTCCGCAGGGGAGAGGCAGAACAAGAGATAGAAAGTCTGCAGGGGAGAGGCAGAACAAGATATAGAAAGACCACAGGGGAGAGGCAGAACAAGATATAGAAAGACCACAGGGGAGAGGCAGAACAAGATATAGAAAGACCACAGGGGAGAGGCAAAACAAGAGATAAAAAGACCACAGGGGAGAGGCAGAACAAGATATAGAAAGACCGCAGGGGAGAGGCAGAACAAGAGATAGAAAGACCGCAGAGGAGAGGCGGAACAAGAGATAGAAAGACCGCAGAGGAGAGGCAGAACAAGAGATAGAACGTCCGCAGAGGAGAGGTAGAACAAGAGATAGAAAGACCGCAGAGGAGAGGCAGAACAAGAGATAGAAAGTCTGCAGGGGAGAGGCAGAACAAGAGATAGAAAGACCACAGGGGAGAGGCAGAACAAGAGATAGAAAGACCGCAGAGGAGAGGTGGAAGAAAAGATAGAAAGACTGCAGAGGACAGGCAGAACAAGAGATAGAAAGACAGCAGGGGAGAGGCAGAACAAGAGATAGAAAGACCACAGGGGAGAGGCAGAACAAGAGATAGAAAGTCCGCAGGGGAGAGGCGGAACAAGAGATAGAAAATCCACAGGGAAGAGGTGGAACAAGAGATAGAAAGACCACAGGGGAGAGGCGGAACAAGAGATAGAAAGACCGCAGGGGAGAGGCAGAACAAGAGATAGAAAGATCGCAGGGGAGAGGCAGAACAAGAGATAGAAAGTCCGCAGAGGAGAGGCGGAACAAGAGATAGAAAGACCGCAGAGGAGAGGCAGAACAAGAGATAGAAAGTCCGCAGAGGAGAGGCAGAACAAGAGATAGAAAGTCTGCCAGGGAGAGGCAGAACAAGAGATAGAAAGACCGCAGAGGAGAGGTGGAACAAGAGATAGAAAGACCGCAGGGGAGAGGCAGAACAAGAGATAGAAAGACTGCAGGGGAGAGGCAGAACAAGAGATAGAAAGTCCACAGGAGAGAGGTGGAACAAGAGATAGAAAATGTACAGGGGAGAGTGGAACAAGAGATAGAAAGACCACAGGGGAGAGGCGGAACAAGAGATAAAAAGACTGCAGGGGAGAGGCAGAACAAGAGATAGAAAGACCGCAGGGGAGAGGCGGAACAAGAGATAGAAAGACCGCAGGGGAGAGGCGGAACAAGAGAAAGGGGGTGCTAAGGTGGGAATCTGTGTGTGAAAGGGGTACCAGGGCATGGCACTTTCCCTCCTCATAAACTGTCCCTGCTGTGGGTACCAATGATTCCAGTTACTGCTTCAGGCAATGTGTATCTGTAGTTCATACTGTACTTGCGTACTTTTGAAAACTAGTTTCAGGGATATTTCAGGTGGTAGCAAATGCACCACATGAAGCATTTTAGGGGCCCTAAGGCTGTATCTAGCTCCACCTTCTGTCACTCAGGTGTGTGTCCTGCAATGGCAGGTAAAAACTATAGTAGTGCAAAAGGGAAAAAAGTTGTAATATACAGTAAGTACACTGCAGTAATTATATACATGCAGTGTTTGTGTAATATTGCATGCTACACAGCCCGACTCCAACATATTACACCCAGTGCATGCTACACAGCCCCACTCCCACATATTACACCCAGTACATGCTACACAGCTCCCCAACCCCATATTACATACATTACTCACCCACTTGGTGTCTTCCTGTGCCATGAAGATCAGGGAGCCACCCATGCAGGCAGTGTGGTGGGGGGAGGTAGTGTACAGAAGGTAGAATAGCTGCAGCATCCAGGAAGAGCAGGCCAGGCCTGGCCTGATACATGCAGCGCTCCAGGAAAACCGTGGCTGCCGGAGAGGCTGCACTACCACCTCCACCCTGATATCCCCCTGACGATGAGGCAGCCTCTGCTCACAATGTCTGCCTCCCAGACAGCGAGCACAGCAGGCCAGCCCCCTTCTCCTGATTGCTGCCTGTTGGAGGCTAAGCCTGACACACACTGTGCAGCAGACACCTTGAAGGTGACAGGCTGCAGCGGCCCTACTGATGCAGTATTGTAGTGGCTTTGGGGGGGCAGATGGCACCCTGCCCCCTGGCCCAGCCCACCACTGAGTCTCACACGCATGCACGTCCAAGTCGCTGGGCAGCGGAAACCCTGTCTGTCTCCGCTTCGGGGAGACCGGGCAGGGTTGGGGGGGCGGGTTAAGCGTCGGGGACGGCGGACGTGGAGGCGGTGGACAGCAGCGGGGAGCTCCGTTGGAACGGGGTGTGCGAGCGTCTCTGACGGATGGTGGGGCCCGGGGGCTGGAGAGAACTGGCGATTCTATTGCCAGCCCTCGAAAAGCTGAGAGGGGCTCCATCTTTATAGGAGATCAATTATATGCTGTAGTTATGTGCCATTCCTGACTTTGCTTGCAGGTGGACACCATGCATGTGCATTGCGCACCGCGAGCATGCGCCGCCATTCGATAATCACTCAGGAGCATATTATCACGTCATTAACAGTTTTTGCAGATGGGAATGTTGCAATGTGAATTATTGACCTATAATAGCCCTGGCATTGCTTCGATCGCTACAACTCAGAATGAAGCATCTCCATTTGTGTCCTGCGATGGGGAGGGGTGGAGACGATTTACTATGCCAAAAATACAAATTTTCGTATTGGTATTGATGGGACATTCGTATTTGTATTCAAAAATACGAATGAATACACCATCGAAAGAATACGACAGGAATCACCATTCAAAATAATGGTCATTTCTGATTTACTAAGCTATTTGGCGTAAAACTCATTGTTCCACAGTATTTGACAATAGTTTATTCAATTTTTTTACACAGAATCAGCCCGGTGACCACCGCTCCAGGGTCACCGGGGACAGCACCAGGCTTCAGCCTGGTCAGGTAAGTCCTGGAGGGGGGGGACCCCTTTATTGGGGGGGTCCCCACTCCCCCAGGGCCCCTGGCCAGGCTGACTGGTCAGTAGGGTGATGTTTTGGCCGCGGTACCTTAAATAATAAGTGTCCCCCGGCTGTGACATTACCCTGCTGGCTGCTTTGGCCTGGGGCTGGCTCTTAAAATACTGGGGACCCCTAGTAATTTTGTCCCCCGTATTTTGGGAACCAGCCCCGGACCTGGAGCCTTGGGCTGGTTGTTAAAAATCAGGGAACCCCTATTTGCCGGGTTCCCTGATTTTTTATTACCAGCCCCGGCTCCTTCAGCCTGGTGCTGGTTACAGCTGTGGGGGGGACCCCACGCTGTTTTTTTTTTAATGTTTATTTATTTATTTTACCTTTTTTTTTACACTCTGCAGCCTGCACGGATCTGACTGATCCATGCAGACTGCCAGCACGAATTCGTATTAACTGCCGTATATACAGCCACTAATACGAATCATTACGCCATCGGAGGATTACAAATCAGTCGTATTTGAGTGCTTTGTAAATTCCCCTCCGGAACACGACTTTGCATATCGCAGTCACAGTCATTCATATTAAGAATACGAATACGAAATTTTGTGTTCATATTCTTAGTAAATTTCCCCCATAATGTATGGGTCATGTATTGACTGTATGAAGGTCGACATACGTTAGGTCAACCACTAAAGGTCGGTAAGACTTAGGTCGACACCACAAATAGGTCGACACGAGCATTATGTCAACAATGGGAAGGTCGACGGTCAAAATGTCAACACAAGTTTTTTGTCCCGAATTTTGACGTAAATCCACATGGACACAGTTTCAGCGTACCACGTCCCCTCGCATGGCTCGCTATGCCCCGCGCACTATTAAATTCTCCTTGAGGATGGTGGGGTATGAAATACCGCCTTCCGGCACAAGTCGCCTAAAATGTCCATGTCAACCTTAGCCATGTTGGTCTACCTAGTGTATGTCAACTTTCATAGTGTAGACCTAGCAGCCGTATCCCGTTGTATGTATATTCAGATGAATGTTCAGCGGAACGCATCTGTGGCTGATTTCCGTACTGTCTGGAAACCCCACTTTCGATCTACCACTAATGCGGGAATCCACCTGCGTATGTCAGTGCGCCAGTCCAGTTGCGTCCGTGTCCAAAAATTAGCGCAATGAAACGGCGCTAGAAAAAATACATTTCTGTAGAGAAAAAAAAGCATCCTCGTTTTTAATTTGAGAAATAAGCTGCCGTCTAATAAGCAGCAGATGGCTCATCCTCTTGTAATTGTGTTACAGTGTAATTGTGCAGGTCTCAGCAGGCCAAGAATTAGTACTGCATGATATTTGAAAAATGGAACAATTTCCGCATGCACCTCTGTCTGTCTCTGGATGGATGGTAAGTGGCTTTCAATGGCTTTGTATCATGATTACGCCGCGCAGTTCCCCCCGTCTCCCGTATCGTTAATCGTACACTCATACATATTGCTTCACAAAGCAGAGGGGCGCAAGGAATTGACATGATTGCACGGGGCGAGATGGAAGGGATTATCCCCTCTCGGTGGAACAATCAGTCTTCAGAGTCATACACCGGGAAGCGACCAGAAACAATTGAGTCACAATGTAATATCATGACAGATAGCATAATTCATGTGACATTATCTCAAATTGATCCCTGCTCCGTATCTCCGAAGGATAGAGTGGATGAGGCTCCAGCGCATGCTAATGCTCCCGTCCGACCACGTACCCCTTACTGTTTCCATATAATTACATATCCGTTACTAACACATACGTGTGTAGGTTCCATTTATCTGTGCTGGAGATTTATCATATTTGGAGAGAGATAACGTACCAACCAATCGGCTCTTTCATTTTTCAAACACAGGCGCAGGTGTATTAAGCCTTAAATAGAGATAAACGTGATGGCGATAGTGTGATAAGAGTGATAAATGCCCAGCCAACCAGCTCCTAACTGTCATTTTGAAAACACAGCATATAGCATGACAGTAAGAAGCTGATTGGCTGGGCGTTTATCACTCTGGGGGCCAGATGTACTAAGCTTAAAGAGTGATAAAATAGGGAGTGATAAACCACCAGCCAATCGGTGCTTAACTACCATGTTATAGGCTGTGTTTGAAAAATGACAGGTAGGAGCTGATTGGTTGGGGGTTTATCACTCTCCAGGGAGGGGGGTGATTATAAATGATGCGATTTGCATCATTTTAGCCTCTAACCAAAGAGCTGTGAATGCCGGTATTTGACCGGAGGTGAGAGGAGATAAATAGGCTGATGTAGGGACCCCACTAATTGCAGAAGGCATGCCCACCCTTCTGGGGGTGCCGAGAGGGGACCAGATTTTCTGGACACTCCTAGCCATTCCAGAAGGGTAGTTAAGTATGGGTTACATGCTCATTGCCAGGGGTTACATGACTATTGCCAGGAATTACATGCTTATTGCCAGGAATAACATGCTTATTGCCAGGAATAACATGCTTATTGCCAGGGGTTACATGCTTATTGCCAGGGGTTAAATGCTTATTGCCAGGGATTACATGCTTATTGCCAGGGGTTACATGCTTATTGCCAGGGGTTACATGCTTATTGCCAGGGATAACATGCTTAATGCCAGGGGTTACATGCTTATTGCCAGGGATTACATGCTTATTGAAAGGCATTGCATGCTTGTTACCAGGGGTAAGATGCTCATTGCCAGGGGTTACAGGCATTTCATGCTCACTGCCATGGGTTTCTTGCTTGTTGCAAGGGTGTAGTTCTTCACAGTGCACCAGCGCTTCCAGAATCCAACACTTTTGGGTAGTGCTGTACGCGCTGCACTTCCCTGGCAGACGCTAGAGTCCAGTAGAAAGACAGTGGCCATTTTTGGAGGGCTATTTTCAGCAGAGTACATTTGGATGGCCAGACCACATGGAATATGCAGACGGGATATACAACTTCATTTCATACACATAGAAATATATGTAGAGATATAGGGGTAAGCACTGTTCATTATACAGAATATTTGCTGTTTTGTGTCCAAAATCACACCACAAGTTTGGCATTTGTACTTTTGATCATTGTTTATTACAAACTATAAAACTGCTGTATTTGGCAAATCCAAAAATTGCTTTGAAGAAGCTTTTATTTAAAAATGTCTTTACAAATTACTTTTTCTGCTTAAAAAAAAAAAAAAAGATTTGAGGATAATATGATGACAATAGAAATTTCAGTTACATATTGCTGATTTCCCAGAGAAGGGAAGCGCTGACAATCATCTATCAACACAAATATGTGATTCAAGAGTTGCAGATTTGAATCTTAGCCAATCGTATCCAGGCTGACAGCCAGGATTCTGGGGTAAGGCAGCACTGTACATCTTTGGGGACCCATAGGGGCTGCATCCCCTACAGCAAGAGGAGTAACATGGAACCAGTAGCAGCGCTGCCTATACGTTAAGCCCACAGTTACCGACAGTAGTAGTGCTGCTCATATGTAACGGCCACAGTTACCGACAGTAGTAGTGCTGCTTATATGTAACGGCCACAGTTACCGACAGTAGTAGCGCTGCTGGTACTTGTGTAGTAGCACGGCGCCCAATTTGCATACGTACGGCTTCGTAGGAAAATCGCATCGCAAGTGATTTTCCCATGTAATTTATTCACTGCTCTATGCCCCGCAGATGTGATCGCATCGCATGCGATTGTACCGCGTGCAAAATCGCATGCGATTGAATGCGATTTTATAGCTTGAGATGCCATTTACTTTATTATACACTTCTATGTGATGCAATGGTATTTAACCTCACACACACACTATACATGCCACCCCAAAGCATGGCGAGCGCAGCGAGCCCGGAGATGGGATGCGGAACGCGTCCTCCCGACCTTTTTCATACCCCCACTATCCACGTCGGCATGGAATTGAATTTATATAGTGTAGCGAGCGAGCCCCGCGAGGGGACGCGGATTATGTTACTTGTATTCCGCATCCGCTCGCCACACTTCAGGGTCAGTGGCTCGCTGGGCGACAACTCTTGGAGTAGTAGTTTTACTCGTTATGTATAGGCTGCGCTACTACTGTCGGTAGTAGTAGTAGGTACCGACAGTAGTAGCGCAGTCTATAGGTAACGCTCACAGTTCCCGACAGTAGTAGTACTGCCTATACGTAACGGCCACAGTTACCAACAGTAGTAGTGCAGCCTATACGTAATGCCCACAGTTACCGACAGTAGTAGTGCTGCCTATATGTAACACCCAGAGTTACCGACAGTAGTAGCACTGCCTATACATAATGCTCAAAGTTACCGACAGTAGTAGCACTGCTTATACATAACGCCCACAGTTACCGACAGTAGTAGTGCTGCTTATACATAACGCCCACAGTTACCGACAGTAGTAGCGCTGCTTATACAAAACGCCCACAGTTACCAACAGTAGAAGCGCTGCTTATACAAAACGCCCAGAGTTACCGACAGTAGTAGCGCTGCTTATACATAACACCCACAGTTACTGACAGTAGTAGCGCTGCTTATACATAACGCCCACAGTTACCGACAGTAGTAGCGTTGCTTATACATAACGCCCACAGTTACCGACAGTAGTAGCGCTGCTTATACATAACGCCCACAGTTACCGACAGTAGTAGCGCTGCTTATACATAACGCCCACAGTTACCGACAGTAGTAGCGCTGCTTATACATAACGCCCACAGTTACCGACAGTAGTAGCTCTGCTTATACATAACGCCCACAGTTACCGACAGTGCATTTTATAAGTTTGGAATTATAAACCCTTTAGACATTTGGGTTCATTTGTAAAATAAACGTTTTTTGTTTCTTAGTATTCAAAACTATTTCTTTATTGTTAACAAAAATAAGCTAAAAACAAAGCAAAACTGGTAAATAAAGAACTTCTGAGCGTGTGTGGATATTAATTAACTGGTTGGAAGTATGGGTGTGACTTCTTATCTGCACAGAACACTGATTTAAGTGACAATGAACAGAAAAGATGTAATAATAAGAGAAAAACACTATAAAGAAACACAATGCAGCCGCTCTGGCAGATGACGGAGGACGCTGTTCACTAGAACACAGGGACCGTTGCTCAGATCCACGCTTCAAGCAGACAAAGGGTGCAAATTGTCATGTGTGGAACGACAGCCGCGAGGTGCATTGTGCGGCTGTCCAATCAGCACTTCGCTCGTGTCAAGAAGCTAATTACAGCGTAACACTTGTATAACACAGCAACCAACTTTTTATCTCTGTGTGCGCTGCAGGATATTACAATTAAATATTCCTGACAATCAGCATATGAATGAGGACAGACCCAGATGGAATTTAAAGAGCGAGTAAAACTCTGTATATGTGATTATTTTATACTACTGTAGTTACAAGCCCGTCAAAATCATGGATTCTGTTTTTTTTCTTTAACTTTGCGCTGTGACCGTTTTTAGCCCAAAAACTTTCCACACCACCCCCAGTCCCTATCAGCTCCTACCTCATACCTCCCAACAGTCCTGAAAACCGTGGGAATGTTTCGGTTTTCGTGGTAATTCCTGTGTCCCTCCCATGGCCGGCAGTGTACCGCAGCGAGGGGGGCTGTTGGGAGTCCCCCCTGTCGGCTGCTGAGTAGCGGGGAATTAAACGCTGTGCGCATGCGTCTATTCCCGCAGCCAGGGGGCTGGGGGCATGGCCAGAGGCTCACAGAGCCTCTGGGTCATGCTCCCCTAGCGGCAAAACAGGGGCGAAATTAGGCAACGCCCCCGCATCATTCCATCCCTCCTCCGTCTCACGGAAAGTTGGGAGGTATGTTGCCTCCAATCTCAGTGGGCGTGCAGGGGGATGTCACTGGGGTCCGGTCAGTGTTTTATGGGCGTGCCCACAAAAACAGTGGGACTGCCTATGGTAATGCTGGGCGGACAGCCATCTCCATCTAGGACAAAAGTAAGTATGGTCTCACTTTTATCCACAAAGGGAGACAAGATCATTCGATGATGAGCTTGCGGCCGCATGCAAGCGAATGTGTATGAAAACAAATCTGCTCGCATGGTACTGCTGGGATTCACTCGGCGGGAGGGGCGTGCGTTTGGCGGGGCTCAAAAGGGAAAGTACATTGCAGAAGCCGTAACTTTGATGGGCTTTTAATTAACTACAGATGTAGTGCCGTTCATTCAATCCCGGCGCCCGCCAGATCCCTTTCACTGGTGATCTCCGGCGATAGGGACTGGGACGCTCGTGCGTCTCAGGCGCACACGCGCCCCAGTATCACGGCAGCTGGGCAGTGTCTCCCTGCCCGTCTCTGCTTCAGGGAGACACTGCTTAGTTCGGGGGGGGGGGGTTTGGGGTGGCGAGGGGGAGCGGCGACAGCGGGGGAGGCGGCAGGGAGCGGCGGAAGGCTCCGTTACCAAGGGGCGTGCGAGCAGAATCGCCAGCCCCTGCAAAGATGACCCCCGCTACATCTGTAGTTTCCATATAATAGTAGTAAATATGTTCTAACCTCTCTGTACATAGGGGATATTTCCCTTCTGCCCTCTGTGTCATCTGTGTTACTGTTCTGTGCTGCGTAACACCAGTACAAAAGACTCAATAGCAAATCTTGTACACAAATGATCAGTATCTCTTACAGATATTACACGTAACGCAGTCTTTTTCCGTCAGATCTCCGGCGCCGCATCTGATATATTTGAGAATGTGATGATGAGAAATGTAATAAATGACTCAGCGAGCCAGTTTCCCAATTTAGCCTCTGCGCCGATGCCTCGTTCCGCCAGTGTCATCTATATATCTAGAAATGATATCTCTTTCTGGTGACAAACTGCTCCAATGTAAATTGCCAACCGACAGAGTTGTTATGCTGAATAAATCTCTCTCATTTGTGGCGCTGGCTCCAAATGCAGCGCCGGGTCTCGCTCTCAGGCTGAGACGGATTAACCCTTTGAGCGTTAACATTGCTGCGAACGATCCTCAAAATATCTGTTAAAAACTGCCGGCGCCGCTCAGAGCGACTGTTCTCTTAGAATAAATAAATACAAATATGGCCAAGTCAATGACTTGAAGCTGAGTTAAATATTGCACCCCCCCAAAGAAAACAGTCGCTGTGAGCGGTGCTGGGCATTTTTAATGGATATTCTGATTATCTCTCACAACGTCGGCACTCAAAGGGTTAATAAAAAAAAGCGTTTGCTCAGCAATTTTCACACCTATTTTGACCAATTCCCTTGGCACTCAAAGGGTTAATGCTGAAGAGTGTGGCATTTGCTGATGAACCTGCTACCTTCTAAGGTTTGGCCTGAGGCCCAGGGTCATTGTACCGGTCTCTAAATGAGTTGGATATTAATTTGGTAGGCTGTTTGGTCTACTATTAGGATCACAACATATTGTATCAGCATTTAGCCTGCCAGCAGAGACCCCCTCCCCCCCAGTCCAAATGCTTTAGGGTATAAGGCGAAAGTTGCTCCTCCACCAGCCTCCCTCTGCCCCGGGATATCATGACCGCAGCTACCCATGGGTGCTGAAATTTTAAGGGGATGCTTTGGTACCCTGACAAGATTCTAGCTTTTAATACTTGTTTTTAATTGTTTCTGGTCCCTTTAATCATTGGAATCTGTACTAAATGTGTTCTAAGCCGTAAAAAGGGATGAAATGGAGAGCGATAAACCACCAGCCAACCAGCTCCTAGCTGTCATGTTACAGGCTGAAAGCCAGATGCACTAAGCTTCAAAAGTGATAAAATGGAGAGTGACAAACAGCCAGCCAATCAGCTCCTACCTGCCATGTCACAGACTGTGTTTGAAAAATGTCAGGTAGGAGCTGATTGGTTGGTTGCTTATCACTCCATTTTATCACTTTTGAAGCTAAGTGCATCTGGCCCTCAGTCTGAAAAATGACAGTAGCTGATTGGTTATCATTTTTTTTCTTTATCATTTTTCAATGCTTAATACACCTGGCCAGGGATACTTACGATATCCCAGGGGGGAGGATGATGGCAGTAAAAATACTGACCACAGAATCCCGATACGGGCCCTATAAGTAAGTTAACCCTCTTTCCCTACTTTTATAACCCTCCTGTGCAGCAGCCTAACACCCCACCCCAAAAGCCGGAGCCTAAACCTCCCTGCTAGTTCCTAAACCTAACTTTACCCTGCTACCTAAACCTAACCCCCCTTCCTGCAACCTAACCTGACCTCCCTTCCATAGCCTAACCCTAAATCCCCCACTAGTGGCTAAACCTAACCACCCATTACCCAGCCGCATGCTGGCCTGCCCAGTTACTTGAGCCGGTGTTAGTCAAAATGCCATTGTTGCTATAGTAACACGAGGCCTGTGTAACTCCTATTTACCCTTAGCATTTGCTTCTCTTTCTTATTAACTCACTTAGGGGCCCATTTATTAACATTATTTTACTAAAACAATGGGGAAAACTGTGTGTGTCTTTTCACATTATTTTAGGCTGTTGTGGCAGTTTTTGTGAAAAATTGCTCCAAATCCTTAATTTGCATTTGCTTAGTAAGCAGGTGATCACATTTCCTATGCTTATAATGGGAAATGCGATCTGGGTAAATTTACTAAAAACAAAATGTGAAGAAAAATATCATATTTAGCCCTGTGAAAATAGCAGCAGCTTCAGCTGGCGAATCGCAGGTCTCAGATGCAAATTCTGGGCTTCTGAACAGCTCTCTCTGCTCCTCGGCAGAGAAATCTGTGCTGGGACTGGACCAGGGCGATCAGCTGAGTGTGTCCGATGGACACACAGGCTGATCACAGTTTAAAAAAAAAAAATATATATATATATACTAGGTGATTCATCGCGCCCTACGGGCGCTCTTCACACCATCGTAAGGGGCTGCGCCCCCTTAATTTGTGAACATTTGTATATGAGAAAGATGGTTAGAATTGTATGAAAGATGGCCTGTATTGCAACTTGAGTTATAGGTGAAATGTGTTAAATAGAGAGCATATGATTTGGAAGGGGGGTGTATTGTTTTGTTTAATTAAAAAGCGGTTACAGAGTAAAGGCCCCCATACATTAGGCCGACTTGTCCGAAGGACAAGTCGGACCTAATCTACTGCCAACTCCCCGGGGAGGGTCACACACAATTTGGCACTTGATGTGCCAAGTTTTGCATGTGATGAATCGCTTGCGATTCATCACATGCAGTCCCCAGAGAGCTGCTGTCAGAGGGAGCCGGGAGGGGAGGGGGCGGGGGGGCGCGGGCTGCAAGCACAGGGCCAGAGAGTTTACTTACTGCACTGTGAGTGTGAGGGGACCAGATTGCCGGGTAGCGTAGGGGAAGCCGGAACGGGCAGCAGCGGGCGCACATAGTAATAAAACACACAGAAATGAATGGACAGCCAGTGATTGGCTGGGAGCTCTCTGACTGAGAGACCTCTCAGCCAATCACTGACTGTCCATTCATTTCTATGTGCGCCCGCTGCTGTCCGGCTTCCCCCACGCTACAGGGTCTCTGGTACCCATCACCACGTTCACCGCTCCGGCGCTGCTTGCGGCGATCACCGCACAGGTCAGTGCGCCTCCCCTTGCATTAGCCCGCCCGCTCATCTCCCCATTTGCCGCGTCCCCCGCCCGCCTCCAGGCTGCACATAAGATTTACCAAATCTTATGTGCAGCCCGTCCGACCTCCCGACCCCGACCCGATGCGCACGGGACCGCGCATCGGGTCGGATGGCATGTCTGCACATACGATTTGGGCCGATTTCACTGCCCGATCCATCCGGATCGGGTGAAATCGGGCCCAAATCGTATAGTGTATGGGGGCCTTAAGATGTACATTGATAGTGTGGATGGTACAGTGACATTTGTGGGTGTGGGGAGGGGGGCTGTGTGTGCATGTTGTTTAGGTGTGTGTGCGTGCAATAGTATAGTAGGGTGTTTTTGAGTCAGCGGCTCCCCACTGGCGGAGGTCACGACATAGGAAAACAGGAGGCTGGGTAGTGATAGGGGTGTGTGGACATAAGGGGGACTAAAGAGGAGGGTGGGAGATACTGTGCAGCTTCTGCCAGTGGGTGAGGGTCCAGTGTGGCAGTACAGGAGTACAGGATGGTGGCCCTGAGTCAGTGTCTCCTCCTACTGGGTGGGAGTTCGGGTGCATGAGAGCAGGAGGCTGGGCTATGAGGCATGATAGGGGTATGTGGGCAACACAGCATCAGCGACTCCCCAGTGGTGGAAGTTACGGTTCAGGAGAGCATGAAGCTGGGTAGTGATAGGGGTGTGTGGGTATACGAGGACTAAAGAGGAGGGTGGGGGACACTGTGCAGCTTCTGCCAGTGAGTGAGGGTCCAGTGTGGCAGCACAGGAGTACAGGACGGTGGCCCTGAGTCAGTGTCTCCTCCTACTGGGTGGGAGTTAGGGTACATGAGAGCAGGAGGCTGGGCTATGAGGCATGATAGGGGCACGTGGCCAAAACAGCGTCAGCGGCTTCCCTAGTGGTGGAAGTTACGGTTCAGGAGAGCAGGAAGCTGGGTAGTGATAGGGGTGTGTGAGTATACGGGGGACTAAAGAGGGGATTAGGGGTGCCGTGAATTGTGGGAGGGGCGTGGGGGGTGCCGTGAATCAAGGGAGGGAGGGGGCGCAGGTGTCCGCGAATCGCGGGAGAGGGCGGGGGTCCGCAAAGCGTGGGAGGGGGCGTGAATTGCGGGAGGGGGGCTTGCGAATTGAGGGAGGGGGGGTGTGCGGGGGGGACGTGAATCGTGGGAGGGGGCGTGAATCGTGGTGGGGGGGTGTGCGCGGGGGGTCCGTGAATTGCGGGAGGGGGGGGGGGGGCACGGGGCGCGATAAATCACCTAGTTAGTTATATATTCTTGTAGAAGGATGGTAGGATGTTGCTGTCATTCAGAATGCATTTACATAAACAGTAATAGTAGCAGTAAAAGATCTGACTTAAAACACCTACAGTAAAACAGAACAGGTGTTATATATTATACAAAGAATTGGTTGATGATGTGTAGGTTGACGCACACATAGTTGTCACTGTAAAAAAAATGCTACAAGAAAAAATCAACACAGAAAGGTCAACACATGTAAATGTTGACATAGGTGTGGCACTTCATTGGTGTCCATGTCGACACATGAGAATGAATATGAAAACATTAAAAAAAGAAAAATAAATCTTCAAAAACTCATGTCAACCTTTTTCATTGTCGACCATAGCCGTATCAGTGTTTTGCATGTGCCATTTAATCCTGGGGTTGCCGTGAATCGCGAGCAGGGGTGGGGGGGGGGGAGGGAGGAGGTGAGGTGTGTCCGCGAATCACGGAAGGAGGGGTCGTGGGTGGATGCCGTGAATTGCGGGAGGGGGGGTCGCGGGGGGGTGTGGGTGCCGCGAATCGTGGGAGGGGGGGACGCGGGGGGTTGCAGTGAATCGTGGGAGGGTGGGTCGCAGGGGTGGGGGGTTGCCGCAATGACAGGGGGGGGATCGCGGTAGGGGGGGTCGCGGGGGGTGGGGGGTACCGCGAGGAAGGGGGGGGTTTGGCACAAATCGTGGGAGGGGGGGTCGCGGGGTGCCACGAATCGCAGGAGGGGGTGTGTCACGGGGTGGGCCGCAAATCGCGGGAGTCGCTGCGAATTGGGGGTGTGCTGTGAATCGCGGGAGGGGGGTCGCCGGGGGGTGCCGCGAATCGCCACAAGAAAAAATCAACACAGAAAGGTCAACACATGTAAATGTTGACATAAGGGTGGAACTTCATTGGTGTCCATGTCGACACATGAGAATGAATATGAAAACATTGAAAAAGTGAAAAATAAATCTTCAAAAACTCATGTCAACCTTTTTCATTGTTGACCATAGCCATGTCAGTGTTTTGCATGTGACATTTAATCGTGGGGTTGCCGTGAATGGGGGGGGGGGGGACCCATTGCTCTGTTTCTGGAGTTTCTTCTTAATTTATGGATTACCATCACCTGTGCTTAAACACCTTTCTTATCAATTACCCTGTTTAAAACAGGTGATGACAATCATAAATTAAGATGGAAGTCCACAAACAGAGCATTCTGTCCCTCCTGGAGAGGGTCATGTTGGGGGGTATGGAGGGGCGGGGCGCTCACCTGGTGTGTCTGGTGAGTAGCTGTGTCTTTGCTGTGTAACATAGAGAGGGCTGGTTCTCTGTCGTGTGAGTCAGTCATGTGAGTCAGAGGCTCCACCCAGCGTTACAGCTTCAGACACACTTTGAGTGACAGATGTAGCCAAATATATAAGAGACTAGGTGATTCATCGCGCCCTACGGGCGCTCTTCACACCGTCGTAAGGGGCTGCGCCCCCTTAATTTGTGAACATTTGTATATGAAAAAGATGGTTAGAATTGTATGAAAGATGGCCTGTATTGCAACTTGAGTTATAGGTGAAATGTGTTAAATAGAGAGCATATGATGTGGAAGGGGGTGTGTATTGTTTTGTTTAATTAAAAAGCGGTTACAGACTAAGATGTACATTGATAGTGTGGATGGTACAGTGACATTTGTGGGTGTGGGGGGGGGGGGGGGGCTGTGTGTGCGTGTTGTTTAGGTGTGTGTGTGCAATAGTATAGTAGGGTGTTTCTGAGTCAGCGGCTCCCCACTGGCGGATGTCACGACACAGGAAAACAGGAGGCTGGGTAGTGATAGGGGTGTGTGGGCATAAGGGGGACTAAAGAGGAGGGTGGTAGATACTGTGCAGCTTCTGCCAGTGGGTGAGGGTCCAGCGTGGCAGTACAGGAGTACAGGATGGTGGCCCTTAGTCAGTGTCTCCTCCTACTGGGTGGGAGTTCGGGTGCATGAGAGCAGGAGGCTGGGCTATGAGGCATGATAGGGGCATGTGGGCAAAACAGCGTCAGCGACTCCCCAGTGGTGGAAGTTATGGTTCAGGAGAGCAGGAAGCTGGGTAGTGATAGGGGTGTGTGAGTATACGGGGGACTAAAGAGGGGCTTAGGGGTGCTGCCGTGGGTGGATGCCGTGAATTGCGGGAGGGGGGGGGGTCGCCTGGGGGGGGGGGGGGGGGTACCGCGAATTGTGGGAGGGGCGCGGGGGGTTGCAGTGAATCGCGGGAGGGTGGGTCGCGGGGGCGGGGGGTTGCCGCAATGACAGGAGGGGGGGTCAGGGGTGGGGAATCGCGGTAGGGGGGTCGTGGGGGGCACCTTGTACAGCGGGAGGGGGGGCCCGGGGGGTTGGCGCGAATCGTGGGAGGGGGGGTCGCGGGGTGCCGCAATCGCAGGAGGGGGGGTGTCACGGGGTGGGGCCGCGAATCGCGGGAGTCACCGGGGGTGCCGCGAATTGCGGGGGGTGTGCTGCAAATCGCGGGAGGGGGGGTGCCGCGAATCGCCACAAGAAAAAATCAACACAGAAAGTTCAACACATGTAAATGTTGACATAAGTGTGGCACTTCATCGGTGTCCATGTCGACACATGAGAATGAATATGAAAACATTAAAAAAAAGAAAAATAAATCTTCAAAAACTCATGGCAACCTTTTTCATTGTCGACCATCGCGGGAGTCACCGGGGGTGCCGCGAATTGCGGGGGGTGTGCTGCAAATCGCGGGAGGGGGGTCGCGGGGGGTGCCGCGAATTGCCATAAGAAAAAATCAACACAGAAAGGTCAACACATGTAAATGTTGACATAAGTGTGGCACTTCATTGGTGTCCATGTCGACACATGAGAATGAATATGAAAACATTGAAAAAGTGAAAAATAAATCTTGTCAACCTTTTTCATTGTCGACCATAGCCATGTCAGTGTTTTGCATGTGCCATTTAATCGTGGGGATGCCGTGAATGGGGGGGGGGGGGGAGGGAGGGAGGTGCATACCTCCCAACATGACCCTCTCCAGGGGACACATTGCTCTGTTTCTGGACATTCTTCTTAATTTATGGATTACCATCACCTGTGCTTAAACACCTTTCTTATCAATTACCCTGTTTAAAACAGGTGATGACAATCATAAATTAAGATGGAAGCCAACAACCCAGCGTTACAGCTCCAGACACACTTTGAGTGACAGATGTAGCCAAATATATAAGAGATTCCAAAAAAGAAAAATAAATCTTCAAAAAATCATGTCAACCATTTTTATTGTCGACCATAGCCGTGCCAGTGTTTTGCATGTGCCATTTAATCCTGGGGTTGCCCTGAACCACGCGCGGCGGTGGGAGGGGGTGAGGGGTGTCCGCTAATCACGGGAGGAGGGGTCGTGGGTGGATGCCGTGAATTGCGGGAGGGGGGGGTCGCGGGGGGGGGGTGCCGCGAATTGTGGGAGGGGGGGCGCGGGGGGGTTGCAGTGAATCGCGGGAGGGTGGGTCGCGGGGGCGGGTGGTGGCCGCAATGACAGGAGTGGGGGTAAGGGGTGGGGAATCGCGGTAGGGGGGTCGTGGGGGGCACTGTGAACCGCGGGAGGGGGGGCCGGCGCGAATCGTGGAAGGGGGGGCGCGGGTGCCGCGAATCGCAGGACGTGGGGGGGGGTGTCACGGGGTGGGGCCGCGAATCGCGGGAGTCACCGGGGGTGCCGCGAATTGCGGGGGGTGTGCTGCAAATCGTGGGAGGGGGGTCGCGGGGAGTGCCGCGAATCGCCACAAGAAAAAATCAACACAGAAAGTTCAACACATGTAAATGTTGACATAAGTGTCCATGTCGACACATGAGAATAAATATGTAAACATTCAAAAAAAGAAAAATAAATCTTCAAAAACTCATGTCAACCTTTTTCATTGTCGACCATAGCTGTGCCAGTGTTTTGCATGTGCCATTTAATCCTGGGGTTGCCGTGAATCACGCGCGGGGGTGGGGGGGGGGAGGGAGGAGGTGATGGGTGTCCGCAAATCACGGGAGGAGGGGTCATGGGTGGATGCCGTGAATTGCGGGAGGGGGGGTCGCGGGGGGGGTGTGGGTGCCGTGAATTGTGGGAGGGGGGGGGCGCGGGGGGTTGCAGTGAATCGCGGGAGGGTGGGTCACGGGGGCGGGGGGTTGCCGCAATGACAGGAGGGGGGGTCAGGGGTGGGGAATCGCGGTAGGGGGGGTCGTGGGGGGCACCGTGAACCGCGGGAGGGGGGCCCGGGGGGTTGGCGCGAATCGCCACATGAAAAAATCAACACAGAAAGGTCAACACATGTAAATGTTGACATAAGTGTGGCACTTCATTGGTGTTCATTTCGACATATGAAAACATTGAAAAAGTGAAAAGTCAACCTTTTTCATTGTCGACCATAGCCATGTCAGTGTTTTGCATGTGCCATTTAATCGTGGGGATGCCGTAAATGGGGGGGGGGGGGGGGGGGGGGGAGGTGCATACCCAACATGACCCTCTCCAGGAGGGACACATTGCTCTGTTTCTGAACTTTCTTCTTAATTTATGGATTACCATCACCTGTGCTTAAACACCTTTCTTATCAATTACCCTGTTTAAAACAGGTGATGACAATCATAAATTAAGATGGAAGTCCACAACCCAGCGTTACAGCTCCAGACACACTTTGAGTGACAGATGTAGCCAAATATATAAGAGATATATATATATACAGTAACGTCGCCGCCGCAGACACCTGCATGTGTCAAATCCCGATCGCCGTTGCGGGACCGGCGCATGCGCAGTAGCCTCTTCAGGAGCAGACCCATAGAATGGTATACGGTCCCGGGTCCAGATCAAGCGCAGTATTGTCAACGGTACTAAACATGCACAGAGCCCGTTTTTTAGGGGCTGCCCGCAGTTGCGCATAGAGAGGCTTCCCAGAGGTAGGAACACCTCCCAATGGGACTGCCTTGGTGCCTGACAGGTCGGACTTCAAATAGGAAGTCACTGCCAGTCACAGTGAAGCCAGTGCCGTCTCACAGACTGTATTTGGCTTCATACAGTGGTGGATTCTACCTGGGAGGCTGCAGCCCTGCAGCCCATAGGTAAAACCTGCCACTGGTGGCAGCTGCTGCGGCACATGCTCAGTACACCTGATGAAATGCAGAATTGGAAATGGAAAGAGAAGCGAGACCCCTCCCCGTTCCACCCAAACCATGCTAATGTTTTACTACAGGTATGATTGTTACTCCATGTAATGCCTGAGCCTGTGTATTGCATGTTATACACACAAGATGGCAGTGACGTGAGATTGCTGTGAAATCAACTTCCTACAGTTATATAAATACCTAGAACAAACCATTGTCTCCCCGGCTCCCACTCTGCCTGCAGCAATACAGAATTATGGGTCTTTCTGCAGCGCAGAAACATAATATTCACTTTTCAAGGTTGAGGAATCCTTTATTTATCCTCCAACACGCACTGCATTCTTTCACCGCACACAGGCCATAAAACTGCAGCAAAATGCATGTATTGTATAGTAAGATGAGAGAACACATAGATCACATTCTCAATCCTGCTCTGTAATATAATATGTTTCTCAAAGGCACATTTTCCACTACAATAATATAGTGGAATATTGGATGCGAGTGTATTTGTGGTGTGTGAGGCAGCCCGATTGCATCAATTTTGTGTAATGCTACAGGGTGGCAGATGACATCAATATACAGTATAAAGATCTGCACAATAATAGGAGGCAGCAAATGTTGAGCCCTGTGAGGCAGTAATGCTAACCATAACACCATCCATACTGCCCCTATGGCCAACTGTACTTTCCCACTACCATGACTAAATGACAGATTGTGTATTCCCTCATTAAAAAATATTTTAGGCTGAGCTGCAAGCCACAAATGCACCTCATCATCAGATTGGGATCTTTGTCATCTTTTGGGCTTCTAAAGGGGACTTGTCGATCCAACAGAATCAGTTCATATGCAATCTCAATGTTCACATCAGCCATGGATATGAACGGGAGTCCGTCACCTTCTTCATGGCTGACACTTTTGCAACCTTCTTTGACCTTCTCTATCCATTCCTGCACACTTTGGATCCAGTGGCCTGTGACTTTGCTTAAGTAAATAATATAACAGTGCTTAGCATCCCCCATAGTACAATCACTCACCTTATTACAGAAATAAATAAATTAAAAAATATAGTCCTTGTTCAAAAAATTTGGGTAAAATGCATAGGGTTCCCTCTGTATTTAAGGGATCACCTCCAGGATCTTGGAGTTGGCCCTTATTTTAAAAAATACTGGGAAATTTTACATAGGGGTTCCCCATATTTTTAGAACCAGCAACAAGCTTCTCTTGCCAGGGAGTTGATGCCACAGTCTAAGGACACGCTTGAATGGGTCCTCACCATCAAAGCATTCTCCCACCTAAGTAGTCAGCCCAGCATAGGGATTCCTGGGATGCCAGTGCCAGGATGGTGACGACTGACAGGGTGCCC
The DNA here is from genome assembly GCF_055691185.1 of Crinia signifera. Lineage (NCBI taxonomy): Eukaryota > Metazoa > Chordata > Amphibia > Anura > Myobatrachidae > Crinia > Crinia signifera. The sequence continues at coordinate 23,703,666 of NC_139219.1, read as the reverse complement.
TCACAGCACATCAGTTTATTTTCTATTTTACATTAATATTTACCAGCCACAGCATACAGGATTTGCATGGTACATGTAGCCAGATTGTCTGGTGGCACACCGACCAATTATTGCTCTTCAATTGACCCCAGCCTATATTGATCCTGAGGGGGACAACCTCTAGAAATGAGGGTTGAACCTTCCACCAATGAAATGACAATTTACACCGTTTCTGCAGCCACAATATTTTATTAAAATGGATGTAATTTTCTTTTTAATTTTTTTTTATAATAGTTAATGTATTAGTGATTTTAGTCAACCCCGAAGACAACTTCAGGGTTGAAGATGGGTATAGTGCAGTAGACTGCTCTCCCTTGCCCAATCCACTGCCCACTCCTCATCCCTTGCTCACTTCGCAGTCTCCTGTCTTCTCCCCTGCTGAGACCACTGACCAGTCCTCTGCCTACTCTTGTGTCCTCTCCCCTGCCCACCTCCCTGTCCTCTGCCCTGCTCACACCCTTAGACAGGGCAATGCACCACAAGCAGATGCGCCTTCTGGAGGAGATAATTAGTTCTTACTTATTCTTATTACAGAGGTACATACCTCCGAACATGACCCATTCCAAGGCCTGATTCAGACCCACTCGCTAGGCACTGTATATTCACTGCCTAGCAAGCGGTTAAGCACCGCCCCGATGCATCGGCCCACCTGCATTCCCAGGGGCATGCCCAGCATTTTCATTGGAACGACCATAAAACGCTAGGCGTTCCACTGCTCCAGGCCTGTTGTCCGCCCCCTCCCCCTCTGGAGTAAACCTCATGTGCAAACATCAAACTTTGGGGCAGGGGCTGAATTTGGCCCACTACGTGCGGGACTGAATTGGCCCCAAATCTCTACATGAATGAGCGTCTACTGTATGTAGCATTAGTACTGTATAACACGTTGGCGAACTGAGGCTATTGGCCACAAGGGAGCCCACCCATCATGGAGTAAGCTCTGCATACTGTACACAGGGAAAGTGGAAGCAAAGATGGACAGTAAAAGGCAATGGTGCTTCAAATATCCATCCGCGTGTAGTTTTCATTATTGCAGCAATCGCCACCTAGCTGTGAAGCAGTGTAAGTACATGCTTTGGCCATAGTACGCCTCTGTGCGCCATAACAGGACATTTCTCATGGTATGACAACGAACTCAGGATGGTGGGCCAAGAAGATAGATGAGCGTGGCTACATTTGTACCTGGACCTCTTAATCTATGATTGGCGTCACCTGTATTGAACTATTTAATATCTAATAAAGGAATTTCAATACAGATAATTGCAATAAAAAAAAAATATATAAAGTCCAGATATAGACCATATTTTCTCTACTGGATGGGTCATGTTGGGAGGTGTATATTGTGCATATTAAATATAAACCACTGGAGTACAATAGATTTAAACTGATAGTTTTATAATGACTGGATTCTGTTTATAGCTCCACCTATTTTATAAAGTTTCCTTGTAGTAGAACAAAGGCAATATAAACAACCTTAACCCTTTCAGTGACAAAGTTGCTGTGAGAGAGCAATATCCACTTAAAATGCCAGCGCCAAATACAGTAAATAAAAATTCCGGCAAGTCAATTAATTGAAGTTTAGTTAAATATTACACCCCACAAAAAAGAACAGTCGCTGCAAGTGGCGCTGAAATTTTTAACAGGTATTTTGAGGTTCTCTCGCAGCAAATGTTGACACTCAAAAGGGGTAAAATTGTCACATGCAAGCAACTACACATTGGGACAGGAATCAGGAGAGTTAGTGATGTCACTGTTCTGGCTGGGGGGGTCCCCCCTGATAGAGGGGGCCCGGGGTACAATATACCCTGAGCCTCCCCTCAATTTGGCTATGGTTGTGTGCATTGATGAGGGAGTGGTGGCAAACACGCAAGTGTCACAAGAGTTTTTGGGGTGTATCAGGATTTAATAATTTTGTCAATGCACCTAAAGTATCTGATGCTCATCAGGGGCCTCGGTGGAGGTGCAGAGTGAAACCATTGGTGACCTTTAGGAGGCACAAAACTAAGAGGACCAATTGGAGATTGAAAGAGGCCTGGGCTAAGAGATTTGGATGTGCCAGGCAGATGTTCAAGGCAGCAATGTACCGCAGGCAGGGCCGGCGCCACCACTAGGCAGCTCTAGGCATTTGCCTAGGGCACCTGCACCTGGAGGGCGGCAGTTCGCCCCTCACCCCCAGCGAACTGTGTAAAAAACTTGCGTCCCCAGCGTCCCTGCAGTGCTGGGGCGGTCAGGGGTGTCCGTGCCGTAGGGGTACCTGCGGCGCCGTCATGTGTATAAAGCTGGCTGCGGCCGGCGGGGTCCCTGTAGTGAATAGAAATTAACTAGCGCTATGCACGCGGCGGCGCGGGAAGCGCTAGTTATTTTCTATTCACTGCAGGGACCCCGCCGGCCGCAGCCAGCTTTATACACATGACGGCGCCGCAGGTACCCCTACGGCACGGACACCCCTGACCGCCCCAGCACTGCAGGGTCGCCTGGGCTGCAAGTTTTTTCCACAGGTACCACCCCCCCTCCCCCCGGCACCGGGGCGCCCCCACCCCGACTCGCCTGGGGCGCTCCGGTGCCTTGCACCGGCCCTGACCGCAGGGAGACACAGAGCTCAAATTGGAAGCTCAGTGGATCATTTGGAGATGGATATGGTGGTCTGGTTTCTGAAAGACAGAGGCTTAGTTGAGGGGTCTCAAGAGACAGCTCAGTGGGGAGCTGCCCAATTACTAGGTGGAGGAACTTGTCACTGGCCTAAAGGCTTCTACCTTTGATCTATGACTTTCAAGACTTTTATTAATCCTCCAGGCAATAGAAAAAGTTTTTTTTTTTTAAATATTTAATTTTAAAATTCCCAACAGTTCCAAATCAATTTATTGTCCAGGTATAATCGCATATACTGTGCTAGTAATATTTTGCTGTAAAATTGCATCTCCAAGCAAGAATACTGTATGTAGCGGAAAATACATAACACACAATTACAATTATTACATGTGCAGGATCAAAGTGGACACTTCATCTATCTATGAGTGCACATAGGGCTCAACATATTAGACATATGCATCGTTCTTTTATACATTAGACATTGTTCAGTGGACGGACAGCTATTGGGAAAAAATTTTTAACAGTTCTGGTTGACTTCGCATGGATGGACCTGTAGCGTCTTCCTGATGGTAGCACTTCAAACAGGTTGTGGCCAGGGTTAAGCTTATCCGCCTCAATTTTCCCAGCACGCTTCTTGAGCCTAAACAGGTATAGTTCCTGGAACGTGGGAGGTCAGCCCCAACAATCCTTTCCACTGACTTTTCTACCCTTTGCAGTCTCTGTCACTCTCGTTGGCAGCTCCATACCAGACTGTGATCGAGGAGCATAGGACTGACTCTACGATGATGGTGTACAAGATAAGTAGCAGCTCCTGGTAGATGTTGAATTTCCTGAGTTTCCTCAGGAAGAACATCCACTGCTGAGCCTTCTTGACAACAGCACTTTTGGAGGGTCCTCATTTGAGGTCTCAGATTTTTGACCCTAGAAATTTGAAGTCGATCCACAACACCACACTGTCTTCTATAACTAGCGGGATCATGGCATTTGGTTTCCTTCTAAAGTCCACCACCATCTCAACCATTTTGAGGGGGTTAGGGTCAAGATTGTTCCTGCCGCACCACTCTGGCATGCAGACTCATCTTCATCCTAGATAAGGGCTATGACAGTGGTATCATGTACAAATGTTATGGTTTTGACTGATTGCTCAGCTGAGGTGCAGTCATTAGTGTATAGGTAAAAGAGCAGGGGCAAGAGGACACATCCTTGAGGGGCACCCATACTGTTTTGTGCACATGCTGGATGATAATGACCCGACTTTCACCACTTGCTTCCTTGCAGTCAGGAAATCAATGATCCAGGAACATGTCAATTCTGGATCAGACTGGAGAGAAGTTGGGCTGCAGGATGCAGGGAACAATTGTGCTGAATGCTGAGCTGAAATCAACAAAGAGGACCTTTACATAAGTTCCTGGACAGTCCAGGTGCTGCTGGATGTGGTCACTCGGTATGTGAACTGCAGGGGCTACAGATGAGTGTTAGTCGCTTCTCTCAGGTGGATCAGCACCAGTCATGTAAATGTTTTCATGATCACTGATGTTAGTGCAATAGGCCTGATGTCCTTCAGGTCTTTTGCAGTTGAGTTCTTGGGAAAAGGGACAATTGTTGAGCATTTGAAGTATGAGGGAACCTTGCACGTCTCCAAAGATCCTGGTAAAAATGGGGGCAAGCTGAACAGCTCAGGTCTTTAAGGCAGATGCCAATACTCCATCCGGACCTACTGCTTTCCGGGGTTTGACCCTTTTGATCATAACTTCTACCTATAGTGAGGCTACAGGAAGAAGTTATGTTCAAGAGGGCCAACTAATTATGTTCTACTAATTATGTACATTTAATATATTGTTATCATTGTTAGACGATGTGTCGGCTAAACATGACATGCAGTATATCACAGGCTACAGCTGTGTCCTGTGATAGGAGATGCTTTCTGCTCATCATCCTCTGGAGTGACTGGGAAGATGAGCCATGGTGAATCCTCTTCTGGGAGACACTGAGTAATGCTAAGTGACACCTTGTTTTTGTTCCTTTTTAGCATCTTCACGGTACATTAATCAGAGGTAGTAATGTATAATGAGGAATTTATAGACCGTCTCCAGGTGCAGTGATTGCCACCGCCGAGGCTCTGAGCAGTGCATGCATTCATTTACTGTATATATATTTTCTATGCTTGGAAAAACAATCATTTGAAGCTCGGGTTTCTTCTCTCTTACATTATTTATCATGGGCCTAGACCGCAAGCATGACACAAATTCAGAAGCTTCTACCTTATATTTTACAGGAATTACAACAAAACCTATGCAAGGTTACATGGGGTCAGGTGAGTGGGATAGAGAGTACTGGGTGATGTGGGCAGACAGCGCTGGGTGAGGTGAGTGGTGTAGAGAGCACTGGGTGAGGTGAGTGGTGTAGAGAGCACTGGGTGAGGTGAGTGGGGTAGAGAGTACTGTGTGTGGTGAGTACAGTAGAGAGCATGGGGAGAGGTGAGTGGGGTAGAGAGTTCTGTGTGTGGTAAGTGGGGTAGAGAGTACTGGGTGATGTGGGCAGACAGCACTGTGTGAGGTGAGTGGTGTAGAGAGCACTGGGTGAGGTGAGTGGGGTAGAGAGTACTGTGTGTGGTGAGTACAGTAGAGAGCATTGGGAGAGGTGAGTGGGGTAGAGAGTTCTGTGTGTGGTAAGTGGGGTAGAGAGTACTGGGTGAGGTGAGGGGGTAGAGAGTACTGGGTGAGGTGAGTGGAACAGAGAGTGTTGTGTGAGGTGAGTGGGGTAGAGAGCACTGGGTGAGGTGAGTGGGGCAGACAGTGCTGGTTGAGGTGAGTGGGACAGAGTGCTGTGTGTGTGGTGAGTGGGGTAGAGAGCACTGGGTGAAGTGAATGGGGCAGACAGCACTGGGTGAGGTGATTGCCCCCCCCCGGCGCTCACCCACTCCACGGGAGGGGGGTGGGTGAAACGGAGGCGGGAGATGCGTCTTGCTCCACGGGGGGCCAGCGGGTGGCAGCAGAGAATGATGCTTCGCTCCATGGGGGGGGGTGGGAGGAAGAGAGGGACTGGAGCAGCGTCTCGCTCGAGGGGGGGAGGGGGGGTTGGGGGGATGGGCTGGGGAGAGAGAGGGAGTCACTCACCTGACCCGGGGGAGGGGGACTGCTCCAAGTGCTCAAACCCATCTGTCAGAGGACACGCCCACCTGTCATGTGTCCCCGCCCCCCTTCTCAGGCCAGCAACACCGAAAGCAGCTCAAGATTTTAAATACACAAAAGTTGGGAGGTATTCAGTAGGACCCTGTAGGACAGGCATTTCCAAATTATGGCCCTCCAGCTGTTGTGAAACTACACATTCCAGCATGCCTTGCCATAGTTTTAGCATTCCCTAATAGCAAAACTGTGGCAAGGCATGCTGGGATGCAGGGCCGGTGCAAGGCACCGGAGCGCCCCAGGCGAGTCGGGGTGGGGGCGCCCCGGTGCCGGGGGGAGGGGGGGTGGTACCTGTGCAAAAAACTTGCGCCCCGGCGTCCCTGCAGTGCTGCTGGAGCGGTCAGGGGTGTCCGTGCCGCAGGGGTACCTGCGGCGCCGTCATGTGTATAAAGCTGGCTGCGGCCGGCGGGGTCCCTGTAGTGAATAGAAAATAACTAGCGCTTCCCGCACCGCCGCGCGCATAGCGCTAGTTATTTTCTATTCACTACAGGGACCCCGCCGGCCGCAGCCAGCTTTATACACATGACGGCGCCGCAGGTACCCCTGCGGCACGGACACCCCTGACCGCTCTAGCAGCACTGCAGGGACGCCGGGGCGCAAGTTTTTTACACAGTTCGCTGGGGGTGAGGGGCGAACTGCCACCCTCCAGGTGCCGGCGCCCTAGGCAAATGCCTAGAGCTGCCTAGTGGTGGCGCCGGCCCTGCTGGGATGTGTAGTTTTACAACAGCTGGAGGGCCACAGTTTGGACGTGCCTGCTGTAGGGTAGTCGGTTGTCAATGTCAACCGTTTGTCAATGTCAACCGTTTGTCATCGTCAACTTACTGGATGTTGATCCTTTGTGTCAATAAATCATCTGTTGAACTAGACAGTGTCTACTCTTTGATCTACACACCCCTGGGGAATAGACCATTGCTTAGCTAAGGCTGAGCTAACAATGCAGGAACTGCAAAGGTCTTTTTACTTAAATAAAAAGAAAAACATTTTGCCTGGAGATTTCCCAGAAGTATTACAAATATGTCTGATGCTATTAATTTGAATGTATGCAAATATGCTAGAGTGCGTACAGAATTATCCTCATTTCTGTGGTTTCTCCCCAAATACAGATGCAAAATACGGTAATAATAACTGATAGGTATAAGTAAAAACTATTTTTTTTCTTTCAGAGCATTGGCGATATTAGCAAATTAAACCTCAGAGATTTAATTTATAATCAAAGTCGTCAGTACAAATGAGCAATCTGTAGCCAAAGTAAAATGCTGCAATAAATATAGGATTATACAGTTACGCAGCCAAGCCCCAAGTGGGCTCCGAGCCAGATCCTCGCTGAGCGTAATTTGCATATCTTGAATCATGTCTCTGAATCTTCCGTAAAGTTTACCATATTTACATAATACTCATCTATGTGTCACAAGTGCGATTACTGGCATTCTATAACGCAGCTTTTACGCGTCATGTGAAAAGCATGATCATAACACGCCGCAGTAGTACATTAACATTACAGATAAATCACACTAATAACTTTCTACTTTAGTCCGCTGCAAGACTGACAAAATGTAGAAAATACTGTGCAGATCATGGTTTTATTCAGTCTAATGCAGCAATACCTCAAATATTACAATCAGTCTGCAGTCATATTGGTGTCATTAACAATGTCGATACTAATGTTGAATTGTCTTAATGTTGACATTCAGAAAGTTTACAACTTTATTCATTATGGTTGCATTGTGCATGATTTTGATAGGAAAACAATAAAACTGTACTAAACTATTGTTATATTATTTATAAAATGTCAATAAAATACGTTTTGCAGTATTTTGTGAGGACTGGTGTCCCAATTCTGATATATTGATTACATGCACTGTGCTAGTTCCTGGCTCTGGGCAGTTGGTGATTACAGGCACTGTGCTAGTTCCTGGCTCTGGGCAGTTGGTGATTACAGGCACTGTGCTAGTTCCTGGCTCTGGGCAGTTAGTAATTACAGGAAATGTGCTAGTTCCTGGTTCTGGACAGTTGGTGATTACATGTGCTGTGCTAATTCCTAGCGCTGGCTCTGGGCAGTTAGTAATTACAGGCAATGTGCTAGTTCCTGGTTCTGGGCAGTGGGTGATTATAGGCACTGTGCTAGTTCATGGCTCTGGGCAGGTGATTACAGGTGCTGTACTAATTCCTTGCGCTGGCTCTGAGCAGAGGGTGATTACAGGCACTGTGTTAGTTCATGGCTCTGGGCAGTTGGTGATTACAGGCACTGTGCTAATTCCTGGCTCTGGGCAGGTGAATACAGGTGCTGTGCTAGTTCCTGGCTCTGGGCAGTTGGTGATTGCAGGTTCTGTGCTAGTTCCTGGCTCTGAGCAGTTGGTGATTACAAGTGCTGTGCTAGTTCCTGGCTCTGGGCAGTCAGTGATTATTGGAGCTCTATAAGTTCCTGGCTCTGGGCAGTTGGTGATTACAGGCACTGTGCTAGTTCCTTGCTCTGGGCAGTTGGTAATTGCAGGCTCTGTGCTAGTTCCTGGCTCTGTACATTGGGTGATTATAGGCACAGTGCTAGTTCCTGGCTCTGGGCAGTTGGTGATTATACTATGCTAGCTCCTAGCTCTGGGCAGTTGGTGATTACAAGGAATGTTCTAGTTCCTGGCTTTGAGCAATTGGTGGATACAGGCACTGTGCTAGTTCCTGACACTGGGCAGGGAGTGATTATCTTGTCTCAGATTAGTGGAAGCCTCAGACCTACACACAATAACACAGATGGTAAAAACTGTTCAATGCATATGGATTTGCAAGTGGATAGTGTAAAAATTCAAATAGTATTTAAAAAGTAAATTACATTATGGCATTTTTCAGTAATTGCAAGCATACGAAATTTACGTTTGCATTTTGCTTTGTGTGGCATACTACAGTACACCTTGCATATATTTGCTGAGCATGCACATTACGATATAATATGTTATTGCTGGGAAAAGCCATAAAGACACACATAACTGCATTCTATTCTATAAAATATATAGTTATTTGTGTGTGTGTGTGTGTGTGTATATATATATATATATATATATATATATATATATATATATGGTTTAAATATACAGTACCCCTATTTATCCAGCTATAAATATATCCCGGGGTTAGGTCCATTTTTTGCATCATGTTTGGTCTCATATGAATCTGTATTTTACCAGCAGTAACCTGGTCATTGCGAATAAATAATCGCACTGCGTACGCAAGTTATGAGTTTAGTAAGTAGATATATATATATATGTACAAAGATATGTCTGATAAAGAGGAGTTGCAAGTCAGGTTTAAATCATGTCATGGTTTAAATATACAGTACCCCTATTTATCCAGCTATAAATATATCCCGGGGTTAGGTCCATTTTTTGCATCATGTTTGGTCTCATATGAATCTGTATTTTACCAGCAGTAACCTGGTCATTGCGAATAAATAATCGCACTGCGTACGCAAGTTATGAGTTTAGTAAGTAGATATATATATATGTACAAAGATATGTCTGATAAAGAGGAGTTGCAAGTCAGGACCCGGAAACTGTATACTGAACAAAGCCAGCCTATGGACATTGATGACTTGGAGGGTGTGTGTCTTTTAGACCACTGCAAGGAGATATCATGAGTGCACTGGATGCTTTATGTGATATTGTATACAGTACAAACATATCAGGCACCAGAGGAATAAGGTAACATGCACACACACTTACATGATGTCTGAAGACTGATGACCCCTGGACCCGGACGCACTTGCTTACTTGTTGATTGTAATTCTCATCTATGTTGTATCCATCTGCTGTAATACTACAGGCTGTTATGATAAGTATCTCTTTGCTGTAACTCTATCTAGATTGATATAAGTATCCATTTGTTGTAAATAGTTACTGTATACTGTACTTATCTGCATTTGCTGTTATATCTTCCGTTTGCTGATTAAACCTGTTTTTTGAGTTAGACCACAATATAATAATATATACAGTTGTACACTCTTTCTTAAAGGTATTAAGGTTAACCAGAGTTATGCTATGCTAATAGCCACAGTTTGTGTCCACAAAAAAACTGGCGTATAATGTTTATTTAGTTATGGAACATAACAGATGGGGGCTCGTCCGGGATTTTGATCTGGGTACTTGTTTCCTATCAGGGCGCCCAGGTTTTCTACGTACGGCACCGTAATGAAATCGGATCTCATCGCATCGTACACATACACGATATTGAACGATGCGATGCGATGCGATCCGATTCGATTTCCCATAGGAAACAATGTGAAATGGCTCAATTTAGCCAAATTATCATAGGAACAATAGTAAATGGACCAAAAACACCCCTGAACATTGAAATGTCCCCCCAAAAGTAGTTGACGCCACCCCGCCATCAACGTGAACCCGAAGCGTGGCGAGCGCAGCGAGCCCGCGAGGGGCGGCGGTACGCGTCCTCCGACCTTTTCATGCCCTACTATCCACTAGGGCGTGGAGTGAGAATAGAATAGTGTGGCGAGCGCAGCGAGCCACCGAGCCCGAAGCGTGGCGAGCGCAGCGAGCCCCGCGAGGGGACGCGGATACCTTCACAGTTATACGCGTCCCCTCGCGGGCTTCCCAGGTGTCCATGGCGACGCGGACACCTGGGAAGCCCGCGAAGGGACGCGTTTACCTGTGAAGGTATCCGCGTCCCCTCACGGGGCTCGCTGCGCTCGCCATGCTTCGGGCTCGGTGGCTCGCTGCGCTCGCCACACTATTCTATTCTTACTCCACGCCCTAGTGGATAGTAGGGCATGAAAAGGTCGGAGGACGCGTACCGCCGCCCCTCGCGGGCTCGCTGCGTCGCCACGCTTCGGGTTCACGTTGATGGCGGGGTGGCGTCAACTACTTTTGGGGGGACGTTCCACTGCTCTGTGGGTTTTTTTGGGGTTTCTGGCCCATTTACCATTCTTCCCTATGCTGATTTGGGTAAATTGATCCATTTAACATTGTTTCCTATGGGAAATCGAATCGGATCGCATCGCATCGTTCAATATCGTGTATGTGTACGATGCGATCAGATTTCTCTACGGAAAATAGCATGGTGCGCAATTAACTTAGCGGGCGCCCAGATAGGAAACAAGTACCTTGATCTGTAATCCTAGCTGACAAGTGGTTGTTGGTAGAACTTTCGGTACTGTTTTGGTCTGTATGTCTTAGTGATTTCACGGGATCATTTCAAAAAAATCCGGGGAAGAAACTGGTAAGTACACCAGTGGACTACATACATGGGTGGAAATGCTTCACGACAGGGGATCATCAAGGGTGAGTCAGGCTATGGTATTGAGACCATGTCGCATACTGGAGATGATGGTAGGATGCAGAGTAAGACGTCCGGTGTGTATATAATTGGTAAAGATGTGGAGATGGATGAGAAAAACTAACCCTGACCATTTTATAAGGTCAGCAGTTTTGATTAGGTTATACTCAATAATTAAGGAATTGAAATATTAAAAGCAAAATCTCATAAGAAATTAGTGCATTTTGAATGCGATCAAATCGCATGCAATTTGCATGCAATGTGATCCGAAGCTAGTTCAAAAAGTATGTGCTGCACTGTGCGATGGAGTGTGAGCGGGAGCGTGTATCGCATCGCATACCAAAAATGCACTGTGTATGAGCACCTTTACAATGAGTCCATTAACCCTATGCAGTCCAAAAATTACTAGTATAAATGTTTCAATTAATTGTAATTTTAAATAAATAAAAAAAAGGTCTACATTGAATGTTGAACGATGTTAATGTTCTTTTTTTAAAGTGGCTCACCATTGGATCTGCTACTAGCACTAGGGCTGTTGAGCCTGACGTTGGATCTGAAAGGGTTAATAACCATAATATATATATATATATATATATATATATTTTTTTTTTTAATCCTATTAGTAGTTTGTGTGGAATATACAGTATAGGAAAGTTATATGTATTAACAGTACTGTAATTAATTATGAAAACTAACATTTCTTTCCATTTCTTGCAAGAACTTCAAGAAAAGGTTAAAAAGCTGATTAAGGATGCCCAGGCTTCATTCACCTTTCCAGTTAATACAAGGATAATTGGACAGGTGACAAGTGTGTGTGTGTGTGTGGGGGGGGGGGGGGGGGGGTGACAACTTTCTAATTCTCTCAAACAGATTCTGTTTCTTTTCCCTGCAGGAACACAAGTTGACAGCATGCTATTAGAAGGCTACAAGTGGATTGGATGGAAGAGAATACGTCATATTGGGTAGAAAAGATATCTCTTTATTTCTTATATAGATGCCAATGAGGAAGATGAGCTGAGCTGTGGACAGATGATATTTCCTGAGATGACTGCATGGACCCCTAGATGATCAGAAGGAACCAGATGGCCAGATGCAGATGACCAGCAGCAGATGACCAGAACCAGATGACCAGCAGCAGATGACCAGAACCAGATCACCAGCAGCAGATGACCAGAACCAGATGACCTGAACTGGATGATGGTGCAAAGAAACAACTATAGGCCTTAGTTTCCAATGTTGAAAGGGGCTTGCTGATCACAGGAAGATTTTTTTGCCCTTGCATAATTACACATACAAAGACAAGTTTTTTTTTCCATCTACCTATGGCGCAGGAGAGAAACGCTTTTTCTCAACCCTTTTATACCCTTTGACTGCATCTGTGAAGTGTCAGATAATCCACAGGGGAATGTGTTTTAGGGTATCATAGAAGTTTGGTATTTATTAAACACTAATTATTAATTATTAATCTATGGATGGAGCCGGTCTAATTAAAGCGGCTCCATAAAGATGACGCCGGCTCCATCTTTATCTTACTTGAGATAAACAAACATCCTTTAGAGCATGTCCAACCTGCGGCCCTCCAGCTGTTATGAAACTACTCATCCCAGCATGCCTTGCCATAGTTTGAGCATTCCCTAATAGCAAAACTGTGGCATGGCATGATTGGACTACACAACAGATGGAGAGCCGCAGATTGGACACGCCTGCTTTAGACGATTATGGTTTATTGGTGGAGGACATAGTAATGTATGTCAAATTCGTTTAAACACTCATAAAATGGTAGGTGTTCCCCCGCTGCTGCCCTGTGCAAGCCCCTGGCCCTCCCTCTCTGCAGTGAATGGCCCGGGAAGCCATTCGCTGCTGGAACATACTGGACTTGCATACTTATATTTTCAACTCTCTGGGAGAGCCTAGGGAGGCAACACGTCAGGGGGGCGGGGAAAAGGCTGACATCACTTGGCCCCGCCCCATGTCATCAAACTCCATGATTTGCAGGCCCCGGAGAGGGAGCATGGCTTAAATAACACGAAATGCTGCTACATTGTCCTTTTAGCCCCACCCCATCTCTGCGGGCCTTAGATTTGAAGTGATTGATTCAACAGGGAAGGGGTTGCAGGGGGCTTTGGCCAGCATGCAGGAGAAGGGGAGCAGGGGCACGGGAGGCAGACCGCATTTTCGGGAGCCTCCCAGGCATTTCGGGAGGGTAGGCAAGCATGTGCTAGAAATGTAAATGCACAAACCCAGACCATCACGGCTGGGGACGAATTTGTATTGCAATGAGTGATCCTGAACTAACCCCTTGGTCAGCTTAGCTGCAGCCGAATAGTCATAATCTGGGTGTACTGCAACTGTTCACAGTTCTGAGCATGAAAAGGCAAATCTGCGCTCGTACAGCTGTCTCTACATTGTAATAATTATCACTCCGTTATTAAAAATGATAACATGCAGGTTGTATAAGGTTATGGATAATTAAAGTTCTAACTCACCAGTGAAGGATGATAAAGTAGACGTAGGATGCAACTTTTTCCAGGCAGTTCGGAGAGCAGGAGGAGACAGAGGTCAACATGTACCGACCTTCTTCTGATTACAAAATTAATATCTAAGCTTAAAGTGCAGACATCGTATGGGTGTTTATGGGTCAAGGGTATAAGTACAGGGTGAAAAATGAGCAAAGAAATATATACTTACATGTTTGTCATCGGCATTGGACAACAGGTCTTCCCAGCAAAATATAAATTATAATTGACTACAAATAGGAAAGGTAGGAGGTGATAGGCAGTGGGATAGGTAGTGGTAGACACTGGGCAGATTCAGTGGGTGATGCTGGAGTGAAAGGCATTTGGAGGTTCTTGGGAGAGGCGGGTGCCAGATGACTGACAGACAGTCGAGATTCCGTCAGTCATTACACAACGTCGGAATTCCAACTGTTAAAACCCCGACACTCGGGATCCCGATGGCCACCGGTTATTCTCCCTCATGAGGGTCCACAACCCCCATAGAGGCAGAATAGAAAAGGTGACAAGTGTAGTGAGCCACTGTGCCTGCAAGGGGCATTGTTGCGATCCCCCCACTGTCTGAGTCTGGGCAGTTGGGATTCCGACATCGGGCTAATGACTGTCGGGATCCCGACTGTCGGTGCACTAATCCACACCTGTAAGAGGCAGTGGGTGATGCTGGGGAGAGGCAGTGTATGATGCTGGGGAGAGGCAGTGGGTGACACTGGGGAGAGGCAGTGGGTAATGCTGGGTAGAGGCAGTGGGTGACGCTGGGTAGAGGCAGTGGGTGACGCTGGGTAGAGACAGTGGGTGACTCTGGGGAGAGGCAATGGGTGACGCTGGGGAGAGGCAGTGGGTGACGCTGGGGAGAGGCAGTGGGTGACGCTGGGGAGAGGCAGTGGGTGACACTGGGGAGAGGCAGTGGGTGACGCTGGGGAGAGGCAGTGGGTGACGCTGGGGAGAGGCAGTGGGTAATGCTGTGGAGAGGAAGTGGTTAATGCTGGGAACAGGCAGTGGATGATGCTGATTGATGGAGTCGGTGGTGCAGCAGGAGTAATGGACACAGACGACTTAGGGTTAAAGCTTGCAGGTTTACATAATTCTTGTTCATAAAGATACAAGTCAACTTAAAAATATACAATGCATGAACTCTAAGAAATAATAAATAGCCTTAACTTCAGGACTGCGAATAATAACAAGAAATAGATTAAGCGAGGGCTGCCTAAGCCAGAGCGTAGTTAAGAGGAAGTTGACATTTTTGGGTTTGCAGTAGAAGTTGATAAATGCTAGTTGTCTCAAGTTTGGTTGCAGTGTAGTTTTTTTCTAGTAACCTACTGTATGAGGGAGAAATGGGGCGTGAACTTAGGAGAGGGGTATATAGGCAGGATCCTGCAGGAGCTACTTCCTCTTTCAGGAGTTTCAGCCGCACCCAACCTCCCTTGTCTCCACCCTCCCATATCTCCACCCTCCCTTGCCTTTCAGGCATCCAAATTGGTTTCGGTATATATTTACCATTTCTTTAAACTAGGTGGTACAGGAATCGACAAAGGTCCAATGGTCACTTGTGGCATAAGAGGGCGTTGGAAGGCACTGTCCCCTGAAAGACAGCAGGTGTGTCCTGCCTTTACGGGGGCACTCCTCCACAGGAGTGTCCACACCAGCCAAAGAAAGGGTGGTGAGACTACCCAGCTTCAGGTTGTGCTGTAGTCAGATCGGCTGTTTCAGTCACCTCCATATTTAGTAGTTTGGGCATTTAAGTCGCCACCATGTTGTGTGACAAGGGCTGGACATCACGTGGTGCCTTATTGCCAGCCCTTTATGAAGAAGGGTCATACCAAATAATAATAACTATGACCTTTTACATCTAATGCTATGGTGTCCGAGTTGTTATTGTGTCAGTGTGTGTTATTCTAGATAAACTAGCTTAATGTCTTTGTTAAGCTACTAAATAAATGTACAGTATAGACTGGTTGTCAGCGGTACACTTCGCGGCTTGTCAGCTCCCAGCGCCAGCCCTTTTCCACCTTGGGGCCACGCTGGTTGTAGCAGACGAGCGGACGCCCGGCTACTGAGTCTGCTCCCGATGTCAGCTCATCAAACACCAGAGCACTATCGGTGGTAGCGGACTCTTATAACGAGTTCAATTACATCACACCAGGACGAGGACAACAAGGGGTAATATTTATGTCTTTACATAGGAACTAAGACAAATGTGTCAATTTAACTCCAATCTCCCTATACAAAGTTACGATTGACTTTTAAAAGGATCCATTCTTTAAACAGAGGCATTTTTCGCAATATTCAGGTTCAATATCAAGTCGGAGCCCTATACTGTATATATCAATTGTATCTGCATATGCATTTTAATATTGTGTATTTTTTAACATTATGTACTGTTTATTGTATTTAATTTTTTATTGAGTAAAAATAACAGATCAACACAGTGCGCGCTCTCTTTATTTAATTTAGTTCTTCTGTTTTGATTCTAGATAGGCATCTCTGGCCTTCTAGTTGATTGGGAGCAGCCATTTAAGCTGTGGACCGAGAGATATTAATATATATACATATATACTTACTAATTCATCATTTAACACATTGCGCCTGATTTTCCATTGTTATTGGTAAATTTCTTCTGTACAGTATAGACGCCTTAATAGGAACTAGAACAATGATTCCTTTGACTTGATATAGCATAACTTGAATAGGACTTAATCATAATTCTTTATGTAATACTTTGACTTAAAGAAACATTAATACCGTGACTTGAAGATAAACAATGTCAGTCTCTGAGCGCTTTAACTTTGGTTTGAAAGAATGACGATACTGTAGCTGTCAGTCATTTCATTGGTTACCTATATTCAATACAAAATTCTTCTACTCGCACACAAAGCCATAAACCAAACTACACCAACATACATCTCTTCTCTTATCTCAAAGTATCTTCCAACCCGACCTCTACGCTCCTCCCAAGATCTACGTCTCTCATCCACACTCATTACTCGCTCCCATTCCCGGCTGCAGGACTTTCTTCAGGCTGCACCCACTCTGTGGAATGCCCTCTCATGCACAATAGGACTCTCCTCTCCAAAACCTACAAGCGTTCCCTGAAAACTCACCTCTTCAGGCAAGCCTATCAGATTCCATAACCAGCCACTTAACCTTCATATACGATTCCTATCAAATCACATCCCCACTGTACAGTCCACACATATCCTCTCTCTTTCTTTTCCACATTTTCCTTCCTCCTGACCGATGGCCAAACTGCTGGGTCACATATCATACAGCACACCAGGCAGGAACCTTTGCATTCTGGTGGAACTCCCTATAGATTGTAAACTTGCGAGCAGGGCCCTCATACCTTTGGCTTTCTGTAAATACCCAGTTTTTTGTATCACTGTCTCTTATTGTAAAGTGCAATGGAATATGCTGCGCTATAAGAAACTGTTAATAAATAAACAATGACAGTCTCTGACACTTTAGCTTAGACTTGAAAGAAGAATAATACTGTGGCTTTAAGAAACATAGGGGGAAATTTACTAATATGAAAAACCTAGTTTTTCGTATTAGTATTTTCAATACGACTGCATACGACTGTTTCAGCCGTATGCACAGTCGTGTTCCGGAGGGGAATTTACAAAGCAGTCATATACGACTGCTTTGTAACCCTCCAATGTCGTAGGAATTCGTATTAGCTGGCCATATATACGGCCGCTAATACGAATTTTTCAGGCAGTCTGCACGGATCAGTCAGATCTGTGCAGGCTGCAAGGTGTAAAAAAAATAGAAAAAATAAATAAATAAAAAACCAACGTGGGGTCCCCCCCACAGCTGTAATCAGCACCAGGCTGAAGGAGCCGGGGCCGGTAATTAAAAATCAGGGAAACCGACAAATAGGGCTTCCCCGATTTTTTACAACCAGCCCCAGTTCCGGGGCTGGTTCCCAAAATACGGGGGACAAAATGACTAGGGGTCCCCCGTATTTTAAGAACCTGCCCCAGGCCAAACCAGTCAGCAGGGTAATGTCACAGCCGGGGGACACTTATTATATAAGGTCCTGCGGCCAAAACATCACCCTACTGACCAGTCAGCCTGGTGCTGTCCCCGGTGGCCCTGTGCGGTGGCCACCGGGCTGATTTCAGTGTAAAAAAATAGATGAAAAACTATTGTTTAAAACTGTGGAACTATGAGTCCCAGCAAGCCTCCCCCGCAAGCTGGGACTTGGAGAACCACAAGTCCCAGCCTGTGGGGCATTAAAGGGCCCGCTGGCACTTGTAGTTCCACAGTAATAAAAATAGTACAATAAATACACACTGACACAATGAAAATAAAATTTGAATACATCCATTACACACATACTTATACTTACCTATCTTGAGCCCGTAGGTAGCCCTCGGTCCTGGTGTCCGGTGTCCTGTGTCATCCTCCATGTCCATGTCGGCGGTCCGTGTCGTCCTCCAGGTCCATGGCGGTGTCCGGGTCCGAAGTAATCCATGGTGGAGCTGTGGAAGGAAATCCTACTCACCTGGTCCTGTGGTGAAGATGTCTTCTCTTGATCCGCCATAGTCCAGGTATTCTTCAAGCTGCCGGCGCTCCCTGCACTCTCCGCATCGGGCTGAGAAGACAGGCAGAGATATTTCATACTCTGCACCAGAGGCGTAACTATAGAACCGCAGCCCCCGTGGCCGCGGGGGGGCGCTGTGCATGTGTGGGCGCCGGGGGGCTGTGGTGCTATAGTTAGCCCCCTCCCATCCGCCCATCTGCCGCCCGCCAATCCGTCTGCCCGCAGCCTTACCTGACTTCACTGGTGGCCATTCTTCTGCTAGTGAGACGGACCACAATAAAATGTCCGCCCTATATAGCAGAAAGTTCTCTGAAACTGTCTGCTGTATGTGTTGGTCCGTCTCACTAGCAGAAGAATGAAGCCAGCAAGGGAGCCGGGACGGGACCAGCAAGACAGGTAAGGCTGCGGGCGGGGGGTGCGGTGGGGGGCGCCCCCCATTAATGGCGGGGGGGCGCCCAATTCATAGTTACGCCACTGCTCTGCGCCTCTTCGCAAGATGATTTCTATTGGCCGCCTAGCGGCCAATCAGGAGCCGACTTTCTTGGCTCCTGACTGGCCGCTAGGCGGCCAATAGAAATCATTCTGAGAAGAGGTGCAGAGTATGAAATATCTCTGCGTGTCTTCTCAGTTCGATGCGGAGAGTGCGGAGAGCGCCGGCAGCTTGAAGAATACCTGGACTACGGCGGATCAAGAGAAGACATCTTCACCACAGGACCAGGTGAGTAGGATTTCCTTCCACAGCTCAACCATGGATTACTTCGGACCCGGAAACCGCCATGGACCTGGAGGACGACACGGACCACCGACATGGACATGGAGGATGACACAGGACACCGGACACCAGGACCGAGGGCTACCTACGGGCTCAAGATAGGTAAGTATCAGTATGTGTGTAATGGATGTATTAAAGTTTTATTTTCATTGTGTCAGTGTGTATTTATTGTACTATTTTTATTACTGTGGAACTACAAGTGCCAGCGGGCCCTTTAATGCCCCGAAGGCTGGGACTTGTGGTTCTCCAAGTCCCAGCTTGCGGGGGAGGCTTGCTGGGACTCATAGTTCCACAGTTTTAAACAATAGTTTTTCATCTATTTTTTTACACTGAAATCAGCCCGGTGGCCACCGCACAGGGCCACCGGGGACAGCACCAGGCTTCAGCCTGGTCAGGTAAGTCTTGGAGGGGGGGGGGGGGGGGCTTTATTGGGGGGGTCCCCACTCCCCCAGGGCCCCTGGCCAGGCTGACTGGTCAGTAGAGTGATGTTTTGGCCGCGGGACCTTATATAATAAGAGTCCCCCGGCTGTGACATTACCCTGCTGGCTGGTTTGGCCTGGGGCTGGTTCTTAAAATACGGGGGACCCCTAGTCATTTTGTCCCCCGTATTTTGGGAACCAGCCCCGGACCTGGAGCCTGGGGCTGGTTGTTAGAAATCGGGGAAGCCCTATTTGTCGGGTTCCCTGATTTTTAATTACCGGCCCCGGCTCTTTCAGCCTGGTGCTGGTTATGGCTGTGTGGGGGGACCCCACGCCGTTTAAAAAAAAAAATATTTATTTATTTTTCAATTTTTTTTAAACTAAAGCCTGCACAGATCTGACTGATCCGTGCAGGCTAAAGCCAAATACGACAGGAACATCAGGGTGTATTTTCCTGCCATATTTTCGTGCCTGTTTTACACCAATTAGCAGCCGTATTATCAATAAGAGAGTGGAGAGAGACAAAAGGACAACAGAAAGAGAAAAGACATGGGAGAGCGGGACAGCAGAAAGAGCGGAGAGAGAGAGAGGACAGCAGAGAGAGGACAGCGGAGAGAGAGAGAGATAAGGACAGCAGAGAGAGAGAGATAAGGACAGCAGAGAGAGAGAGAGAGAGATAAGGACAGCAGAGAGAGAGAGATAAGGACAGCCGAGAGAGAGATAAGGACAGCCGAGAGAGAGAGAGATAAGGACAGCCGAGAGAGAGAGAGAGATAAGGACAGCCGAGAGAGAGAGAGATAAGGACAGCCGAGAGAGAGAGAGATAAAGACAGCCGAGAGAGAGAGATAAAGACAGCAGAGAGAGAGATGAGGACATCAGAGAGAGATAAAGACAGCAGAGAGAGATAAAGACAGCAGAGAGAGATAAAGACAGCAGAGAGATACAGACAGCAGAGAGATACAGACAGCAGAGAGAGAGATAAGGACAGCAGAGAGAGATAAGGACAGCAGAGAAAGATAAGGACAGCAGAGAGAGATAAGGACAGCAGAGAGAGATAAAAACAGCAGAGAGAGATATAAGGACAGCAATCATCATTTAGACAATCAGTGTACCGTAGAGGCAGCGGCCATTGTCCCGTGGAGGCTGCAGTGGGAAGCAGGGCATCACATTAGGGAGTGCAGGGCAGCAGCGACGGTGGGTCATGTGGACGGTGGAGGCATCAGCGGTGGGTTACACGGAGGCTGCAGCGGCAGGTGCAGAGCTGGGGAGCGGGCGAGCAGACCTTCCGGCGCCCTCCCTACGCCCCTGCTCCTGTGCCCCCTTCTCCTTCAGCAAGTGGCTGTGGGTCCCGGCTGCATCTTCTCCTGCCTCCTGTACTCTGCCGGCTCGGGATGTGACGTGCTGGCATCACACCGCGCTCTCCCCCGCCCTGCGCTGTACTAACTCAGGAGGAGTACAGCGCAGGGCGGGGGAGAGCATGGTGTGACGCCAGCACGTCACATCGTGAGCCGGCCAGAGCATTGATATGGGTGGGCTGAGCCAGCCACCAGCTGACTCGACGGGCGGTGGGTGCGCAAGAAAGTGCTGGATGACGGCGCCCACACAGACAGCGCTGCCACTCGCTCCCCCAAGCGGTGGCGGTGGCTGCCTTAGTGTAGTTACGCCAGTGAATAAGTATATATAAAGTATATAAGTATATTATCAATAAGTATTATCAATAAAGCCGTATTATCAAGTAAATCAGGAACCACCATTCTTTTGAATGGTGATTTCTGTCGTATTCTATCGATGGTGTAGACATTCGTATTTGTAAAAACAAATACGAATGTCCCATCATTAAGAATACGAATTGCTGTATTTTGGGGATAGTAAATCCCGAAAATACAAATGTGTAAAAAATAGGTATATTTCTGCCTACGAATACACCTATTTTTTAGGAATTCATATTAGTAAATTTCCCCCTATATGTCAGTCTTTGAATACTTTAGCCAAGACTTGAGAGGATGATGGTACTGTATCTTTCAGAAAAACACTGACAAACTCTGAATAATTTACCTTTGATTTGAAAGAATGAAAATACTGAGAAAAACTATAACCATCTCTGAATACTTTACCTTTGACATTGAAAGAATGATGATTCTATGACTTTAAGAAGAACAATGACAATCTCTGAATGCTTTAGCTTTGATTTTGGAAGAATGAAGGTACTGTGACTTTAAGAAGAACTTAACAGTCCTACTTTAGCTTTGGAGAAATAATAGTGCTGTGTCTTAGCTGAATCCTGATGACTAGGATAGTGCAGGGGAAGGAGCCAAAAGGGACAGAGGCAGCACTGGATCGTCCACTTGTGCTGATGGTATGTGCAGCAGGAGTAGCAAAGTAGAACCTCAGGTGAAAGCTGTGGCAGGCTGAGCAGAGTAACCAGCATAGGCCTTAGGGAATTTGCAGGCTCCAGGTAGTGCACACAGGGAAGGACACTTTGGACTGACTGATCTCTGGTCAGAGCGGCCAGAATAAATACCCAGCACTCACCTCTCATAGGCTGAGAGGCAGGAAGCACAGGGTAGGAGTGCAGACTGACCAATGGTACATTTGCCCATACTCAAGATGTCGATGCCGGCCTTTCAGCGCCGAGCAGAAACCAAATCACATGCTCCTGCAGTAGGTGATGCTAGGGAGAGGCGGTTGGTGATGCTGGGGAAAGGAAGTGGGTAATGCTGTGGAGAGGCAGTAGGTGATGCTAGGGAGAGGCAGTGGGTGATGCTGGGGAGAGGCAGTGGGTGATGCTAGGGAGAGGCAGCCGGTGATGCTGGGGAGAGGCAGTGGGTGATGCAAGGGAGAGTCAGTGGGTGATGCTGGGGAGAGGCAGTGGGTGATGCTGGACAAAGGAAGTGGGGGATGTTGGGGAGAGGCAGTAGGTGATGCTAGGGAGAGGCATTGGGTGATGCTGGGAGTGGCAGTAGGTGATGCTGGGTTGAGGCAATGGGTGATGCTGGGGAGAAGCAGTGGGTGATGCTGGGGAGAAGCAGTGGGTGATGCTGGGGAGAGGCAGTGGGTGATGCTGGGGAGAGGCAGTGGGTGATGCTGGGGAGAGGCAGTGGGTGATGCTGGGGAGAGGCAGTGGGTGATGCTGGGGAGAGGCAGTGGGTGATGCTGGGGAGAGGCAGTGGGTGATGCTGGGGAGTGGGTGATGCTGGGGAGAAGAAGTGGGGGATGTTGGGGAGAGGCAGTAGGTGATGCTAGGGAGAGGCATTGGGTGTTTCTGGGAGTGGCAGTAGGTGATGCTGGGTTGAGGCAATGGGTGATGCTGGGGAGAGGCAGTGGGTGATGCTGGGGAGAGGCAGTGGGTGATGCTGGGGAGAGGCAGTGCGAGATGCTGGGGAGAGGCAGTGGAAGAGGCAGTGGGTGATGCTGGGGAGAGGCAGTGGGTGATGCTAGGGAGAGGCAGTGGGTGATGCTGGGTAGAGGCAGTGGGTGACGCGGGGCAGAGGAAACAGTTATTCATGATTGGGGAATACCCTGGCGGTGGTAGTAATGGCAACAGTGTATGTGCAGCACAGGGATGTGCGGTGAGGTAAATGGCTGAGGAGTCCCTGGCAAGTACCAGAGTCAAATCTCTGGAGCCAGGCCATGGTCATCAACGAAGGCATTTATATTAAAACTGTACATTGCAAAGACATACCTTTTACTTCTGAGACAATCAGTACACTGTATACCTGTCCACATACATTGCACACTTGGGAGCTCTGAGCAGACAGTGCCCAATTTAGACTATATAATTGGCCTTGCTGACGAGCCAGGACGCTTTCAGCTGCCAAAAAATGAAATTTGCGATTGAAACACCATGCGGTGCGCTTTCAGGTGCTCCGGCTAATGCCAGCTAAGGGCGCAGTGCACGACTCAGGGCTAGCGGATAAATGGCTCTGTTGCAAAAAATCCTGCCGTGAGTTTATAGAAGCAATAAAGACCGAAAAAATGAGGGATTGTGACAAGCCTTGAAGCGGTGAAACAACAAATAATGTATAAGTATTAATAAATATGTAGAAGATGCAATCCTGTTTGCATTAGGATATTAGTCCTCACACATCCCATTATGCCATAAGGATGACGCATGGTCCGGAACCGTGGTACAGCTTGTGCAGCCTGCGCAAATTTATTGATCCTTAGTCATTACTTTGTTGTTTTATTACCTCAAGTTCCCTCATTATTTCTCTGTGCTGAGCTCTTTATGGCTAAATATGAGTTGCAGTGTGATTTGGGACTTGTGTTTTGCTCGTTGTGGAAGCCCTATGGTTTGTATGTTTGCAGTTGATTCATTAACCCTGGGGCATAGAAACATTAGTTCAACCAGTGTTTTCAGTCAGTTGTCATATACAGAGGAGAAGGCTAAACTTTTTATTGCAATAAGAAATCTAAACTACTGATAACAATGATGATGGTGTACCGGGCCGGATTCATGATGGAGCACTTGTGCGATACAGAGCAACGTTTCCAGATGGTCGGGAAACTGCGCACATGCAGGTATCTGAGGGGAGGGGGGTGGGTGGGAGAGTGGCAGCTGAAGTTGCTGGAAACAGGGGTGTGTCCTCCCAGTTGTCCGCACTTGAACGGAACTGGGCAAGCAGTGACATACCCAACCCCTTGCCCTCATCAGGCAATTTGCTTGGGAACGCCCACATGCACATGCGCAAAAAGGAAACATCAGGAACGAATGAAGTAAAATAACCGCCTCTGTGTATACAAATGTCGGTACTTGTTTCCTACCACGGCGCCCAGATTTTCTAAGTACAGCAACGTAGTGAAATCGCATCGCATGTGCCATTTTAGTGGCGTGCGATGCAATTTTTTTACTTCATTTATTCACTGCTCTTATGGCCCCAGGGGATCGCATCGCACCTCCCGCAAAATAGTGGATAGTGGCGGTATGAAAAGGTCGGGAGGACACGTTCCACCACCCCTCGCGGTTCTGGCTGCGCTCGCCACCCTTCGGGGGGGGAGGGGGCGTGGATACTGGGGGATCATTCAAACTCATCAGTCATAGAACTGTATAGCTAATGGCATGGCATCGCACCCGATTTTGCAGGAGGTGTGATTCGATGTGATCCCCTGGGGCCATAGGAGCAGTGAATAAATTAAGTTAAAAAAATCGCATAGCATCGCACGCCACTAAAATGGCCCATGTGATGCGATGCAATTTTCCTCCGCAGAATAGCCCACGAAGCTATTTGTGGAAACAAGTACCCAAATGTCATATATCAGATTAATCAGCCTCCCAACATTATATAAGGTAACTCCCCTGCCAAATGCTCCTGAAGGGGGGATGGCATAACATGTAGCAACCACAACCGTAAGTATCCGCCGGTGAATCGGGATGAAAACTGAATATCTCCCGGCTTTAATACTCAAGGTTCTGCTTCCATGATAAGCTACGTGTCTGACTGAATATGGCCCTTTCTCTGCAAAGTTCTGCCATCCATGCAGTGAATAGACGATTCTATTATAATGACTGTATTTTAATCGGTTATTTTATGCCTTCATTAGTAAATGATCTGTCGCCATAATCCGTTCCACTGCAAATGAAACATTCCCACAGTGTGACATTGCGTCTGTCTCCCGGAAGGTCACCTGGCCCCAGCACAAATATTCCATTATAAAACAACAATATCTCCTATCATTTTACCAGCGGAGAATAATCACATTTGTTATAAAGTCGGCGGTTCAGGCACAAGTGTAATACCCAAGGCATTCATAACTCCAGGGGAATTGTAGAAAGGGCCGAGTATAGCCGGGTGGATTAGCGATTGTAGCCTCATGTCAACTATTAGATCAAATATTGTGCTGTATATAAGTCTGCAAATAAATATATCTTCTTGCACATAACCAACGGCGGTCTCTAGCGGCGCAGGCACTTGAAGGAGCACACGCTGTTCCGGTGAGACGAGACCGGTGCTTCCATTAACATGTGATAAGGCCGGCTTAATGCTAACACGGAGAGAGCTTAAGATCTATTCCCTTGCAATTGCAGACACCAGAATCATTAACTTTAAAGCCCCTTCAAAGTAATTGCTTCTTATTTTTTTGTGACTTCCTACAGTAAAACCATATCACTTCAACCATAATTCAATCCCCTGCTCTAAATGAATTTACTGCTCATATCCATCCAGTAATTACATCAATTCTAAAACACGGAGATGAGACGAGCATGAATAAAATAATGCCAACCCCCCCCCCTCCACCTCCTTCCCCGTACACACGTACACACACGTACTCACACCTCAATATGCGCATAATACAAAGTTACAGACCTGGCGGCTGGTGTACCTGAGTATTAATGGGGAACATTTAGCCCTAGAGGAATTCCCTTGTTCCTTAATTTATAGGGGATACAGTCTTATTGTCGACCCCAACTAGGTCAACAGTCATTAGGTCGACATACAACAAGGTCGACAGGGATCTAGGTCGACATGGGTGAAGATTGACAGGGGTCTAGGTGCACTTAAAATTGTGTCGACATTTGGGTCAAAAACCAGTCAAACAACTCATTTGACCTTTTGACTGTCGACCTAACACATGTGTCGACCTAGACCCCTGTCGACCTAGTCTCTTGTCGACCTAGACCCCCGTCGACCTTCACCCATGTCGACCTAGACCCCTGTCAACCTTGATGTATGTCGACCCAACGGTGTCGACCTAATGATCTAGTTAAGGTCGACCAAATGATCCCAACCCATGACCCGCTCCCCCCAATAAATATGACTACAGGTGCGTACACATTAAATATAAACGATATGCACAATAACGACTTATAGTTATGACATTTTTGTGTATATCATCGGAACAGAATTCACACCAACCTTCTTTTTTTTAAATTTCAACTTTTTGCAAATGTAGACCTTTTCCATGTCAATGTTTTGACATTGACCTTTTTGCATATTATCCTTTTGGTGTCGACCTATTGACCCTTGACATGGAAACATTGATACTGGATGATGTACGGATGGCCGCCCATCGTCCTTTGTTGATTCAATATCATCCAGGGTTCATGAGCGATGTAAAATACTGGTACTTATGTAGTATCTGGGCTGCCGATTTTTTGATTGTATGCCTTAAGTTAAGGCATACAATCAGATGCGATGCGATGCGATATCGCATCGCATCGCATACGATGCGATGCGATGCGATGACCCGATTTTTCCATAGGATTCAATGTTAAAATGGACTGAGTCCATTTTAACATGGAATTCAATGGGAAAAAGGGGTCCTTTTCATACCCCTACTATCCAAGTGGGCATGGAGTTGGATATAAACCTGTGGCGAGCGTAGCGAGCCACCGAGCCCGAAGCGTGGCGAGCGAAGCGAGCCCCGCGAGGGGACGGTATTCTGTGTCCCCTCGCGGGGCTCGCTACGCTCGCCACGCTTCGGGCTCGGTGGCTCGCTACGCTCGCCACAGGTTTATATCCAACTCCATGCCCACTTGGATAGTAGGGGTATGAAAAGGACCCCTTTTCCCATTGAATTCCATGTTAAAATGGACTCAGTCCATTTTAACATTGAATCCTATGGAAAAATCGGGTCCATCGCATCGCATCGCATCGCATCGCATGCGATTTGGTCGGGTGCGATGCGATGCGATGGACCCGATTTCAAAATCGGCAGCCCAGTTACTACATAAGTACCAAAATACTTTTACCAGCAGTGGGGGAGAACCACATTGTTTCCCACCATCGATGATAAAGAAGCAACTGCATCCCCCCCCCCCCCCCCCCCCAAGCTGCCAGAGATTCCTGCCACCAGGCTGTGATTGGCCTGCAGCCATGTGTGATGGGAGTGATGATTGGTGGGGTGAAACTATCATTGGTTGATTGCAAGGAGTGGAGGGTGGTTATCTGCGCACTGAGTATTAGGGCGGAGTGAAAAAACTGAAATTGAGAAATTCAAAATCGGCTAGTGTGGAAAAGTTGTGACTTGACTTGAATAAGAAACGTGCAAAAGCATTTTGATCTGAGTCAACATCTTCTGTTCTGGCAAGAGGCCTGAAGTTTCACTTTTTTGGTGAAAATGACGAAAACTATGAAGATGCTCCGATCTAGTTAAAATTATGTCAGGATGTCTTAGAGTGGTTCATTAATATACTTTAGCATAGTAAAAGAGAGTACGAGATTGTCCTAGTGCAAAGTGAATGACTTTGGTGGGAGAAAAAATCCCTAATAATTGACCCATTTTCATGGTCACAATTGTGAATATTGTGTGTTTTCTCCTGAACGTGTTTATAATAGAAGAAGCACAAATACTCTAAATGGAATTTCGGTGACACTGTGTGAAATATAACACTGCATAATAGCCCTTAATCAGACCTGATCGCAGTACAAATTTGTTCTCAAAATGGGCAAAACAAATGCTGCATTGCAGGTGGGGCAGATGTAACGTGCTGAGAGAGTTAAATTTGGGTGGGGTGTGTTGAAACTGAAATCTAAATTACAGTGTAAAAATAATGCAGCCGGTATTTACCTTGCACAGAAACAAAATAACTCACACAAATCTAAAGGTGGCCATACATCTACAGATCGATTGTCAGATTGGGCTGGTTGGAACAAACAGCTGGTAATATCTGAATGACAGTTTTTCAGCATTTCAAAGCAAATGGTCAATGTCATTTGCTCTCATCTTTTACCAGGATTTTGTTCCAACCAGACAGATCGGACAATAAATCTGTAGATGTATGGCCACCTTAAATCTCTCTGCACATGTTACATCTGCCCCACCTGCAGTCCAGCATTTTTTTGCCCATTTTGAGAACAAATTTGTACTGCGATCAGGTCTGTTTAAGGGCCATTATGCAGTGTTATATTTTACACAGTGTCACTGAAATACATGAAATTGGATTTATGTTGCTCTCTTTGCAGTGCATATACAAAGATAGACAATCATGTGTACATAATTAACTGTTAAATACGTTGAAGTGTATTATGATGTAATAAATTGTAAGCTTGCAGCAGGGCCCTCTAACCCCCAAGTCTGTCTGTCATTACCCAGTTTGTTTTATCACTGTCTACTATTGTAAAGCGCTTCGGAATCTGCTGAGCTATATAAGAAACTGTAAATAAATAAATAAATAAACAAATACATCTAATGTTTAGGGGGAAAAAAAAACAAGAACATTGATTCAAAAAATAACAGGTTAATCATTCTATGAGTGGTGTCCAGCAGTACATATATGCCAATCACTGTTCATTTCTAGGCACCAGGGCCGTCTTAACAGCAGTGTGGGCACCTGGGCAAAGCAATGCACTGGGGCCCTTACCCATTCTCCCCTCCTAGGGGTGGGGGGTGGTATCAGCAGCAGCTTTGATGTCCCACGGGTGGCAGGGGGTGCTCTATCTTCCATTCAACATGTAGGACCTGGAGCAGTAACTTCTGCTAATTACTCCTTTACTGCACAGGTGGTGGGAGGGTGAACACTAACGTGTGGAAGGGGGCACTGAGCTGTATGCAGGGGCGGATTGGCCATTCTATTTACCGGGAACTTTCCCGGGAGGCCGCTGCTACTGAGGCCGAATTAGGCAGCTGGGACAGCACAGAGCATAAATATATAGCTGAGCGGAGGTGGGCCTGCACTACAAGCAGGCGGCCGGCAGCTCACCTCAGGCTCAGACGCTGAGCAGTAGCCGGCGTCAGCCCAGTAAAGTCCCTGCTATTGGCTGCACTGCAGTGCAGTCAGACATAGTGGCCGGCCCCCGCCTCCTCCCACCCTATGTTCTCCTCTGAGAACCTGAGACAGCGGCGCGCTAGTCTACTCACACAGTGTAGACTGCAGAGCCGGCCCTTGGCATATCCAGACTAGGGCTGGCTCACCTTGACAGGGGCAGTGGCAGTTTTACGCTGACTCCTCAGTCTGCGCCTGTCAGGTCCTGCGCCGCTGCTTCCCCTGTCCTCTCCCAGCCGGCTTGATCATGGGTGCACGGGAGGGTTTTTTCCAAAGGGGGCGTGGCCACGAGGGTCCGAGATTAGGCCACGCCTCCTCTTTGCCTGGACCTGGTGCAGCTCTGCTGCTCCCCTATGACTGGCTGTTGCAGGCAGGTGGCTCTGCAGCCATAACATGGACCACTATCATGATGGAGGGAGTCATCAAGATGGAGCAAAGTATCCCAGCCAGAAGTGGAAGGTAAGGTTTGTCAGCGTATGTGCCAGTGTATATGTGTGTGTATGTGCCAGTGTATATGTGCGTGTACAGTATGTGTCAGTGTGTGTGTGTCAGTGTGTGTGTGTATATGTGTAAGTGACTGCAGCTCCCCTGCACCCAGAACCGCCATGAAGGTGTTACAGACGGCACTACTGTAGCATGGTCCTGATTCAGACCTGATCTGATGGGGACGAATATGGCACCGTTTCCGATGGGGATCTGTGCATGCGAGAATATGCACATGTGCAAATCCCTGTGCAAATGCCTTCGGTGAGTATCACACTCGCCGAGGCATTCAGACTGGCTGGGGAGGGCAGAGGGCGGTAGCAGGGAAATGCCCAGCATTTTATGGGCGTCCCCATAAAATCGCTGGGTGTTCCCCTGTGATCGCTGGCATGTCTTTGCCTGCGTGGGGTGGGCGGCTGACGTCAGTGCCCACCTCCTTTTTGGCCATCTCCAGCCAGGATAAAAGAAAGTATAGACTTACTTTTATCCACGAACAAAGGAAAAATCATTGGATAGTCAGCGACCGGCGTTCGGCCATTGGGAGGCAATCACATTCGCTAGGCTGCGAACATACACAGCCTAGTGAACAGGTCTGAATAGGGCCCCATGTCCAGGAACACAGGGGAACCGCAGCATGCCAATGATCCCGGCTCCTGTGAAATGCTTCTTTGTTAGGATCACTGCACCATGGCAGCGCCTGCAACACAGGAGGAGATGAGCAGTCAGGGGGAGCGCAAGCACCGCCCTAGTACAGCACTTCCCTCCAACCACCGACATCGATCCCTCCCCTATCATTACTTTACTCATTTTAGTGGGACATCACAGACCACCTGGGCTGGTGGAAGCACAGAAACAGAAGGGATGTCTGGCTGTGATGGACATGATGCTGCAAGTACAGGTTATACAGGGATCTCAGCTCCTGTGTCTGTGTGATCTCACTACGCCCTCCGTCTCACTATGCCCTCCCTCTCTACTGCCCTGCATACCACTATGCCCTCCCTCTCTACTGCCCTGCATACCACTATGCCCTCCCTATTGCCCTTTGTCTCACTAACCCCCTCCCTATCGCCCTGCGTCTCTCTATCCCCTACCTACCACCCTGTCTCTCACTATCCCCTACATACCACACTGAATCTCGCTATCTTCTCCCTACCACCCTGTGCCTCTCTATGCTCTCCCTATCGCCTTACGTCTCTATCTCCTCCCTACTGCCCTATGTCTTACTATTCCCTCCCTAACACCCTGTGTCTGTATCTCCTCACTACCACCCTGCGTCTCACTATGCCCCCCCTACCACCCTGTTTCTCTCTATCCCCTCCCTTCTGCCTAGCTTCTCATTATGGGCCAGATGCACTAAGCTCAACAAGTAATGAAATGGAGAGTGATAAACAACCAGCCAATCAACTCCTACCTGGCATTTTTAAAACCAAGCCTGTGGCATGACAGTTAGGAGCTGATTGGCTGTTTGTTTAGCACTCTCCGTTATATCACTTTTTGAAGCTTAGTGCTTCTGGCCCTATATCTGAGGGGTGCTGTACTGGGTCATATTATCCATCACCATGGATGGCGCAACTAATGTGCCCATATCTTTGATGCACACATGCCTACACATGCGTATGCCATAGACTTCTATGGAGTGAAAGCCGACACTGTAGCACTGTGTTCACTAAAGCTTCCCCATATGCATATTCCCGTGTGTATGCATCGCGGCATTGATAAGGCTGGCTTCATCTTTAGCAGCGGTACTAGGGGCCTCCAGACAAAATCTTGCCTACGGCATCAAATTAGTTAGGGCCGGCTCTGGTAGACTTACATCACGGACGTCCATAGCTCCGCCTCCTTGGGGATCCTCTGCGCCACCCATCACCAATGTGATAAATAAAATAAAAATATCAGCTCAGTCCTGCCGTGTCCCTGATCAGCGGCCGCCGACGCCGCACTCAGTGCACTTATACTGTCTGTGGCTTTGCCTCCTCCCGCCCGCTGTTCTCCGGGACTCAGAGAACAGCAGGCAGGAGGAGTCGAGGCCACATTTAGTAGCAGAGCACTGGGTGCGGCGTCGGCGGCCGCTGATCGGGGACACGGCGGGACTGGACTGATATTTTTATTTTAATCAATGTGGAATAGATTTTATATTTTAAACAAAAAAGGAAAACAGTCTGGAGGTGGGGTAGTATACATCAGAGAGAGGTCAGAGGGCGGGAGGAGGCGGGGCCATTTAACAGGGAACGCCAGACACTAGCTGTTCGCCGGGCTCGGGAGTGGGAGGAGGCGGGGCAGCGGAGGCTATATTCTCAGTGGAGTACTGGGCATAACGGCGTGTGCTATAATGTGTACTGGGCATAACGGTGTGTGCTATAATGTGTACTGGGCATAACGGCGTGTGCTATAATGTGTACTGGGCATAACGGCGTGTGCTGCAATGTGTACTGGGCATAACGGCGTGTGCTATAATGTGTACTGGGCATAACGGCGTGTGCTGCAATGTGTACTGGGCATAACGACATGTGCTATAATGTGTACTGGGCATAACAGCGTGTGCTATAATGTATACTGGGCATAACGGCGTGTGCTGCAATGTGTACTGGGCATAACTGCGTGTGCTGCAATGTGTACTGGGCATAACGACATGTGCTATAATGTGTACTGGGCATAACAGCGTGTGCTATAATGTATACTGGGCATAACGGCGTGTGCTGCAATGTGTACTGGGCATAACGGCGTGTGCTGCAATGTGTACTGGGCATAACGACGTGTGCTGTAATGTGTACTGGGCATAACGGCGTGTGCTATAATGTGTACTGGGCATAACGGCGTGTGCTGCAATATGTACTGGGCATAACGACGTGTGCTGTAATGTGTACTGGGCATAACGGTGTGTGCTGTAATGTGTACTGAGCATAACGGCGTGTGCTGTAATGTGTATGAGCATAACGACGTGAGCTGTAATGTGTACTGGGCATAACGACGTGTGCTATAATGTGTACTGGGCATAACGACGTGTGCTATAATGTGTACTGGGCATAACGACGTGTGCTATAATGTGTACTGGGCATAACGACGTGTGCTGTAATGTGTACTGGGCATAACGGTGTGTTCTATAATGTGTACTGGGCATAACGGGGTGTGCTATAATGTGTACTGGGCATAACGGGGTGTGCTATAATGTGTACTGGGCATAACGGTGTGTGCTGCAATGTGTACTGGGCATAACGACGTGTGCTATAATGTGTACTGGGCATAACGGTGTGTGCTATAATGTGTACTGGGCATAACGACGTGTGCTATAATGTGTACTGGGCATAACGGCATGTGCTGTAATGTGTACTGGGCATAACGACGTGTGCTGTAATGTGTACTGGGCATAACGACGTGTGCTGTAATGTGTACTGGGCATAACGGTGTGTTCTATAATGTGTACTGGGCATAACAGGGTGTGCTATAATGTGTACTGGGCATAACGGTGTGTGCTGCAATGTGTACTGGGCATAACGACGTGTGCTATAATGTGTACTGGGCATAACGGTGTGTGCTGCAATGTGTACTGGGCATAACGGTGTGTGCTGCAATGTGTACTGGGCATAACGGTGTGTGCTGCAATGTGTACTGGGCATAACGGTGTGTGCTGCAATGTGTACTGGGCATAACGGCGTGTGCTGCAATGTGTACTGGGCATAACGGTGTGTTCTATAATGTGTACTGGGCATAACGGCGTGTGCTGCAATGTGTACTGGGCATAACGGTGTGTTCTATAATGTGTACTGGGCATAACGGCGTGTGCTGCAATGTGTACTGGGCATAACGGCGTGTTCTATAATGTGTACTGGGCATAATGACGTGTGCTGCAATGTGTACTGGGCATAACGGTGTGTTCTATAATGTGTACTGGGCATAACGGCGTGTGCTGCAATGTGTACTGGGCATAACGGCGTGTGCTGCAATGTGTACTGGGCATAACGGCGTGTGCTGCAATGTGTACTGGGCATAACGACGTGTGCTATAATGTGTACTGGGCATAACGACGTGTGCTATAATGTGTACTGGGCATAACGACGTGTGCTGCAATGTGTACTGGGCATAACGGCGTGTGCTATAATGTGTACTGGGCATAACGACGTGTGCTATAATATGTACTGGGCATAACTAAATGTGTAATGTGTACTGGGCATAACGACATGTGCTGCAATGTGTACTGGGCATAACGGCGTGTGCTGCAATGTGTACTGGGCATAACGACGTGTGCTATAATGTGTACTGGGCATAACGACGTGTGCTGCAATGTGTACTGGGCATAACGGTGTGTTCTATAATGTGTACTGGGCATAACGGCGTGTGCTGCAATGTGTACTGGGCATAACGGTGTGTTCTATAATGTGTACTGGGCATAACGGCGTGTGCTGCAATGTGTACTGGGCATAACGGCGTGTGCTGTAATGCGTATGAGCATAACTACGTGTGCTATAATGTGTACTGGGCATAACGGCGTGTGCTGTAATGTGTACTGGGCAAAACGGCGTGTGCTGTAATGTGTACTGGGCATAACGGCGTGTTCTATAATGTGTACTGGGCATAATAACATGTGCTATAATGTGTATGGACATAATGGCCATTCACAGTACCTGCTATCTTCATTAATTATTATTTATATGTACTGGCATATTATCCGTGCCTTATTTTTTTGGGCACTTTTACAACATAATCATTTTTTGAGAGTGTGTAAAGTCAGGCTAGTGCCAGACAACCATGGGTCCATTCACATTTTACAGTCTCACCAACAAACACAAGTTAATATTGATGAATCTGATATTCAGACACTATTGATGCTTTAGTTTTGCCTGTAAACAATGTATCTAAGTATAGTGATGTGGTAATCCCGCCTACTGTTATGTTGGCTCCGCCCATTATTTATTTGTTGCCGCCCACATGAGGCCACTTCCAGAAATATTCCAGGGCCACTTTTAGTCCCCAATCCGCCCCTGGCTGTATGAAGGGTCCCTTGTAAATGACTTCCAGGGAGGTAGGGGGTGTTTTATACACAGGGGACAGTTGGATAATGGAGTGGGCTTAATATTCGTCATTTTCCAGTGGAGGGCAGCTTGTTTGACTGCAGATATCGCCATTATCTGGAAATAGATTTCTTAGCCTAGTATAAAAACCTAGAGTCCCAACTTTCAGGAGGTGCTGGGAACTTGGGGATCAGAGACAGAGGCGGGCTGGGCCGGGGGGCAGGGTGCCATGTGCCCCCCGGGCTAGTACCTTTATGAAGCACTAGGGCTGCACTGACAGCCGGAAAGGATCTTCTGCCTGCCTCCCTCCCCGGCTGTCAGTGTAAGGATGCGGCCGCTACGGCCGCTGCTCAGCTTGCGTGCAACCACTGAGGACTGAGGAGGGCTTCATGTGGGGGCAGGGATAAAGTAGCTCAGCCGGGAGCTGGCAGCAGCAGGAGCTGTTTATCATTAAAGGCAGTGGGAATGGAAACATTAAACATGGCCCTGGGTGATGGATCAGGGCTGCTGCACAGACGGTGCATTGCAGGGCACAACCTGCTGTGTCCCGCTGCCCCACAAAGCCCAGCACATCCCCTGGATATGCAGACACCGAGGCCACGGTAGAGGAGGACGGTACTCAGCGGTGGGCGTGGCCTGAGCACCCATGCGCTGCAGCCCGACACCAAGACCCGGCAGCTTCTGCGCAGTGCGCCGCGCGCACTGTGACAAGCTGTTCCCCTATGAAAAAGACCCGGCCAGCCGCTGCTGTAGGGAAATTGGTGCCTCTGGGATGGAAGACCACGCTGCCGCTGGCGCTGACATGCTATGTGTGAGGTAAAATTGTCAGGATTAGGTGGTGCACTGTATGTAAAAGCAGGAGGGGGTGCACGCTTTGTAATATAGGGGGGTTCACTGTGTAAAATAGGGAGTGTAATGTGTGTAAAAGCAGTGGTGATGGTGTCCTATGTGTAAAAGTGGGGGAGTCCACTCTGTAAAAGCAGTGGTGGGGGGTGCTGTGTGTAAAAGGGGTAAGGTGTGTGTGGGGTGGGGGGGGGGGGGGGTTTGCACTGTTTGCGCTTAATGTGAGAGAGCAGCAAGTGCTGGAGTCAATAGGTCTAGGACACAAAGCAGGGGCAAAAGGCCCCCATACATTAGGCCGTCGGACCTAATCTACTGACAACTCCCCTGGGGGGGTCACATACGATTTGGCACTTGATGTGCCAGGTTTTGCATGTGATAAATCGCATGCGATTTATCACATGCAGTCCCCCCGGGGAGCTGCTGTCAGTGGGAGCCGGGAGCTGAGTAGGGCATGGGGGCTGCAAGCAGGCAGCGGACGCAGCCTGTAGTACCTGCGGTGGAGGGAGCCAGATGCCGAGCGGGGGACTGCAAGCAGGGAGCCAGGCAGGGGAGGCAGTGGGCACACTGGTCCAGGCGGTGAACTCCGCGAGGGGACCAGAGAGCAGAGACCGGGTAGCGTAGGGGAAGCCGGGCAGCAGCGGGCGGACATAGAAATGAATTAACAGTCAGTGATTGGCTGAGAGCTCTCTCAGTCAATTACTGGCTGTCCATTCATTTCTATGTGCCCGGCTTCCCCTACGCTACCCGGTCTCTGTCTCTGATCCCCTTGCGGCGTTCACCGCCTGGAAGTATCTATTTGCGGCATCCCCCCCCCCCCCGCCCAGGATAGTGCGCCCACTGCCTCTCTAGCCCGGCTCCCTGCTAACAGTCCCCCGCTCGGCTCCCTCCACCTCACGTACTATACGCTGCGTCCCCTGCCCACCTTGGGCTGCACATAAGATTTAACAAATATTATGTGCACCCCGTCCGACCTCCCGAATCCGACCCGATGCACACGGGACCGCGCATCGGGTCGGATGGGATGTCTGCACATGCGATTTGGCCCGATTTCACGGCCCGATTCCTCCGAATCGGGTCAAATCGGGCCCAAATCGCATAGTGTATGGCGGCCTTTAGAGTGCTGGGACAATGCATTATAGATGCCCCCTCTCTCCTGCTCCCACTATTCCTCCTCTCTCCCATCTCCCACTATTCCTCATCTCCCATCTCCCACCTTACTTCTCCTACTCTCCCATCTCCCACTATTCCTCCTCTCCCATCTTTCAAGGTTCCTCCTGTCTCCCACTATTTCTCCTCTCTCCCGTCTCCCACTATTCCTCCTCTCCCATCTCTCACTGTTCCTCCTCTACCATTTCCCATTATTCTTCGCCTCTCCCGTCTCCCACTATTCCTCCTCTCTTATCCTCTCCCACTAGTCCTCTCCCATTTCCCACTATTCCGCCTCTCTCTTGCTCTCCCATCTCCCATATCCCACTATTTTTCATCTCCCACTATTCCTCCTCTCCCGTCTCCCACTATTCCTCCTCTCTCCTGCTCTCCTGATATTCCTCCTCTCCCATCTCCCACTATTCCTCCTCTCCCATCTCCCACTATTCCTCCTCTCCCATCTCCCAATAGTCCTCCTCTCCCATCTCCCACTATTCCTCCTCTCCCATCTCCCAATAGTCCTCCTCTCCCATCTCCCACTATTCCTCCTCTCCCATCTCCCAATAGTCCTCCTCTCCCATCTCCCACTATTCCTCCTCTCCCGTCTCCCACTATTCCTCCTCTCTCCTGCTCTGCCATCTCCCACTGTTCCTCCTCTCTTCTGCTCTCCCACCATCATTTTATGATAACCGCAAACATATAATGATTTTCCCATCACCATACTGTGATATACTGTAGTTAAGGAAATCATAATGATATTTCTTAAAAACAGTAAGTGCATCTTTATCGTCTTTCACATATTGGTAGTCTCACCTGCCAATATGTTTACTGTGCAGTGGTGGCGGACATGCTGGATCATCAGTTTCTTATGGGCCAGTGCTCTGAACTTGCCCCCCAGGCTAAAAGTTGCCAGCCAGCCCCTGATCAGAGATCAGGAGCCAGAGCAATCCATTGACAAAAATATAAAACTACACCAGACGTTTGGAGCTGGAGCAGGGACCGGCTGCTTGAAGGCTGATATCTCTGGTTCTGGGCATGATAGAGACAAGCCGCTAGTGTCAGAGAGAACCTGAGAAATATGACTGGAAATTGTATTTAACAGGTCGGATGTGGACTGCTGCTTTGAAGTTGGATATCTGCAGTTCCCCAGGGCCAATTTTCAAAATTCTGGTATCCCTGGAAAAAGGGAATCCTCAGCTATCAACATAGAGCCCTTATGCGCCTGGTGCCCCTGGGCAAGTGCCCATTAAGCCCATACAAAAAGATGGCCCTGCTAGGCGAGGATTGATCAGCAATACTTATTACAGCATAATGCA
The DNA here is from genome assembly GCF_055691185.1 of Crinia signifera. NCBI lineage: Eukaryota > Metazoa > Chordata > Amphibia > Anura > Myobatrachidae > Crinia > Crinia signifera. The sequence goes on along the minus strand of NC_139219.1, from coordinate 23,665,838 downwards.
CTTTAATGTATTTAACTGTTAATATATTGGCTTATCTTTGGCATAATTATATGCTGTAATGCAGCTGCAGGTGGGGCAGATGTAACATGTGCAGAGGGAGTTAATGTGGCCATACATCTACAGATTTATTGTCCGATCTGTCTGTTTGGAACAAAATACTGGTAATGGATGAGAGAACTTTGCTTTGAAATGCTGGAAAACTGCCAAAAACTGTCATTCAGATATTACCAGGTATTTGTTCCAACCAGCCAGATCTGACAATCGATCTGTAGATGTATGTCCACCTTTAGATTTGTGTTGAGTTATTTTGTTTCTGTGCAGGGTAAATACCTGCTGCATTATTTTTACACTGCAATTTAGATTTCAGTTTCAACACACCCCACCCAAATTTAACTCTCTCAGCACGTTACATCTGCCCCACCTGCAATGCAGCATTTGTTTTGCCCATTTTGAGAACAAATTTGTACTGGGATCAGGTCTGATTAAGGGCTATTATGCAGTGTTATATTTCACACAGTGTCACCGAAATTCCATTTAGAGTATTTGTGCTTCTTCTATTATAAACACGTTCAGGAGAAAACACACAATATTCACAATTGTGACCATGAAAATGGGTCAATTATTAGGGATTTTTTCTCCCGCCAGTCAGTCACTTTGCACTAGGACAAGCTCGTACTGTTTTTTACTATGCTAAAGTATATTAATGAACCACTCTAAGACATCCTGACATAATTATAACTAGATTGGAGCATCTTCATAGGTTTCATAATTTTCACCTAAAAAGTGAAACTTTAGGCCTCTTGCCAGAACAGAAGATGTTGACTCAGATCAAAATGCTTTTGCACATTTCTTATTCAAGTCAAGTCACAACTTTCCCACACTAGCCGATTTTGAATTTCTCAATTTCAGTTTTTTCACTCCGCCCTACTGAGTATATTGTGCGGAACTAGCGGCTGCTCTTGTCGGGAGAGCGGTCTGATGGTATTGGTTAATATGAGCAAACAATTGGATAGAGCTGCGCTCGGCTCCTTTCTGATTGTGTGTGAATCAACAATAGGTAAAACATGGTTTACGTAACAGAATAATACTCAATCGTGCATAAATGATACAATGCAGGGATGCAATTTGGTTGTACAATTGGATTGGGTACAATTAAATAGGATACAAGGTTTATTAATGAACAATTCATGGTACTTGTGGAGTATCACGGCTCCCATCGTATGGCATCGTATGCCATATGTAGTGGCATACGATGACATACGATGCAATACGATTTTTACCGATTTTTGAGCATTTTTGCTCAAAAATCGTATGCGATCGCATCGGATGCCATACAATGGCATCCGATGCGATGCGATGGCACCCGATTTTGCACTGAAATGCATCAAAATGCATTGAAATGTGTATTAAAGTTGTGAAATGCCCCCAAATGGCATTTTTCATAGTGCACCACCCCCACTATCAACGTCAACCCAAACCGTGGCGAGCGCAGCGAGCCCGCGAGCGGCGGCGGTACGCGTCCTACGACCTTTTCATACCCCCACTATCCACGTCGGCGTGGAGTTGAGAATAGAAAGTGTGGCGAGCGCAGCGAGCCACCGAGCCTGAAGCGTGGCGAGCGGACGCGGATACCTTTGAAGCCCGCGAGGGGACGCGTATAGCTGTGAAGGTATCCGCGTCCCCTCGCGGGGCTCGCTGCGCTCGCCACGCTTCGGGCTCGGTGGCTCGCTGCGCTCGCCACACTTTCTATTCTCAACTCCACGCCGATGTGGATAGTGGGGGTATGAAAAGGTCTTAGGACGCGTACCGCCGCCCCTCGCGGGCTCGCTGCGCTCGCCGCGCTTCGGGTTGACGTTGATAGTGGGGGTGGTGCACTATGAAAAATGGCATTTGGGGGCATTTCACAACTTTAATACACATTTCAATGCATTTTGATGCATTTCAGTGCAAAATCGGGTGCGATCGCATCGCATGCGATTTGATCGTATGCAATGCGATGCGATTTTGTAGCATACGATCAGCATACGATGAAGGTCGTGGGAGCCGTGATACTCCACAAGCAGGGGCGGATTGGGAAATAAAACCAGCCCGGGAAATATCTTGCAGCAGCCCTAAAGGGGGGGGGCCTGGTGTGATGGTGCGCGCCGCAGGCGCGTCCAAATTTTTGTGTGTGTGGCCTATCGGTGTGGGCGTGGCCTATTTCACAATGCCCTATTTTTGCGGCTGTGGGGGCATGACTAGTGGCTCTCTGAGCTGCTGCCTATGTCCCCAGCCCCTCAGGCTGCAGAATAGGCGCATGCGTACAGCGTCTATTCTGCAGCCTGTGTGGCTGGGGAGATAGAGATGGGGGGGTGACAGGAGGTCTCCCAACTGTTCCACCCCCCCCCCCCCCTCGCCATGGGACACTGAGTATGGGCCACCTCCCTTGAACATATTATGCACCATAACAAGAGGGCCCTTTTTTCTATTGAAAAACCTGCACACCTTATGCCACACAGTATTAGCCAATATTCACATTATGACACATGGAATGATCCAAAATTCACAAAATGCCACACAGAATGAGTTAAAAAAAAACATTATGCAGCACCCTACATTACATTATGCATCATAACAGTATGAGCTAAAGTTCACATTATGCAACGGAATGAGAAGACACAGGGTGAGGTTGGTGCAGGGTGAGAGGGGGTGGTGATGAAGAGTGAGATGGGGTGGTGATGAAGGGTGAGAGTAGAGTGGCAGGGTGGAAGAGGATGCAGGGAGGGAGGGGGGATGGAGGATGGCAAAGAATGCTGGGAGGGGAGATGCAGGGTGGCTTAGGACGTAGGGAGGGAGGACGTACGCCACAGGACGCAGAGTGTGAGGGCGGCATGGTGGCACAGGATGCAGGGTAGGAGGGGAAATGCAGAGGATGCAGGGAGGGGAGTCACAAAGTGGTGGAGGATGCAGGGAGGGGAGACTGATGCCCATTATACATATGCCACACAACGTGATGCCCATTATACATATGCCACACACCGTGATGCTCCATTATACATGCCACACACCGTGATGCTCCATTATACATATGCCACACACCGTGATGCCCATTATACATATGCCGCACACCGTGATGCCCATTATACATATGCCGCACACCGTGATGCCCATTATACATATGCCGCACACCGTGATGCCCATTATACATATGCCGCACACCGTGATGCCCATTATACATATGCCGCACACCGTGATGCCCATTATACATATGCCGCACACCGTGATGCCCATTATACATATGCCCCACCCCGTGATGCCCATTATACATATGCCGCTCACCGTGATGCCCATTATACATATGCCGCTCACCGTGGTGCCCATTATACATATGCCACACACCGTGATGCCCATTATACATATGCCGCTCACCGTGGTGCCCATTATACATATGCCACACACCGTGATGCCCATTATACATATGCCGCACACCGTGATGCTCAATTATACATATGCCGCACACCGTGATGCCCATTATACATATGCCGCACACCGTGATGCCCATTATACATATGCCGCACACCGTGATGTTCATTATACATATGCCGCACACCGTGATGCTCCATTATACATATGCCGCACACCGTGATGCTCCATTATACATATGCCACACACCGTGATGCCCATTATACATATGCCACACACCGTGATGCTCATTATACATATGCCCCACACCGTGATGCTCATTATACATATGCCAAACACCGTGATGCCCATTATACATATGCCACACACCGTGATGCCCATTATACATATGCCAAACACCGTGATGCTCATTATACATATGCCAAACACCGTGATGCCCATTATACATATGCCACACACCATGATGTCCATTATACATATGCCACACACCCTGATTCCCATTATACATATGCCACACCATGATGCCCATTATACATATGCCGCACACCCTGATGCCCATTATACATATGCCGCACACCCTGATTCCCATTATACATATGCCACACCGTGATGCCCATTATACATATACCCCACACACCGTGATGCCCATTATACATATGCCGCACAGCGTGATGCCCATTATACATATGCCACACATCATGATGCTCCATTATACACATACCACACACCGTGATACCCATTATACATATGCCGCACACCGTGATGCCCATTATACATATGTCACACACCGTGATGCCCATTATACATATGCCGCTCACCGTGATGCCATTATACATATACCACACAACGGATGCTCCATTATACATACGCCACACACCATGGTGCCCATTATACATATACCACACACCGTGATGCTCCATTATACATATGCCACACACCGTGATGTCCATTATACATATGCCACACACACCATGATGCCCATTATACATATGCCACAGACCGTGATGTCCATTATACATATGCCACAGACCGTGATGTCCATTATACATATGCCACAGACCGTGATGTCCATTATACATATGCCACAGACCGTGATGTCCATTATACATATGCCACACACCGTGATGCCCATTATACATATGTCACACACCGTGATGCCCATTATACATATACCACACACCGTGATGCTCCATTATACATATGCCACACACCGTGATGCTCCATTATACATATGCCACACACCGTGATGCCATTATACATATGCCGCACACCCTGATTCCCATTATACATATGCCGCTCACCGTGATGCCCATTATACATATTCCACACACCGTGATACCCATTATACATATGCCCCACCCCGTGATGCCCATTATACATATGCCGCTCACCGTGATGCCCATTATACATATGCCGCTCACCGTGGTGCCCATTATGCATATGCCACACACCGTGATGCCCATTATACATATGCCGCTCACCGTGGTGTCCATTATACATATGCCACACAACGTGATGCCCATTATACATATGCCGCACACCGTGATGCTCCATTATACATATGCCGCACACCCTGATTCCCATTATACATATGCCGCACACCGTGATGCCCATTATACATATGCCGCACACCCTGATTCCCATTATACATATGCCGCACACCGTGATGCCCATTATACATATGCCGCACACCCTGATTCCCATTATACATATGCCACACAACGTGATGCCCATTATACATATGCCGCACACCCTGATTCCCATTATACATATGCCGCACACCGTGATGCTCCATTATACATATGCCGCACACCCTGATTCCCATTATGCATATGCCACACACCGTGATGCCCATTATACATATGCCGCTCACCGTGGTGTCCATTATACATATGCCACACAACGTGATGCCCATTATACATATGCCGCACAACGTGATGCCCATTATACATATGCCGCACACCGTGATGCCCATTATACATATGCCGCACACCCTGATTCCCATTATACATATGCCGCACACCGTGATGCCCATTATACATATGCCACACACCGTGATGGGTTGCCAGCCAATAGCAGCACACATTTACATGACACCCCCCCTCCCTGCACATATGAACATGTCACCCCCCCCCCCCCCCACACACACACACATACATATTAACATGTTACATAGTACACACACCCCTCCCCAGCACATTAACATATAATGCCCATCCTCAGCCCACATTACATACCTGGCTGGCTTGCTGTAGAACTGCTCCTGGCTCTGCCCATGCCTGGCTGGCTCTTCCAGTGTATGGCTGCTGCTGCTGCTATAGGGTGGATAGTAGAAGGGTGGGCGGCGCTGCACACTACTCATTAATTCTACCGCCCATCCTGTTTTGAAAAAAACTTGCGCTGCCTGCTGGGGACTGGGAGGGATCAATTCAACAGCATCACAGATGCTCAGAGGGGCCGCGGGAGCTGCTGCGTGCGACCGCGCATGCGCACCAGCGCTCCCGCGGCCAGTATTACTGCTGCACGGGATGAGGCTGGCCGCAGCCATCTTAGTTGTGGGCAAAAGTGCTGTGGCCGCGGCCGCTAACCGTGGGGATAGCGGTCGGGTGGTCCGCGGCCCAGCCAGGGGGGATGAGCGGCCGCTACATGGCTGAAATGGGCCGGCCCACCGGGAAATAGCCCGGTTTCCCGGTGGGCCAATCCGCCCATGTCCACAAGTACCCAATTCATTAAGTAAACCTTGTGTATTGTGTATGTGTATTGTTCATTAAGTAAACCTTGTATCCAATTTAATTGTACCCAATCCAATTGTACAACCAAATTGCATCACTGAATTGTATCATTTATGCACAATTGTTTGTTGTTTTATTAAGTAAACCTTGTTTTACCCATTACACTGCATTGTTGATCATTATTCACACACAACCGCAAAGGAGCCGAGTGCAGCACTATCCAATTGTTTTCCCATGCAGATGATTGTAAATCAGTGATGTTATCTATCATTGGTAACATTGATGGTGACCATCACTGGGTAACCCACCCTAGGCTGGTATTTTGTTTGTTGTTTTTATATAACTGGATCCTCAATTTGATTTCAAGGTAAACGCTGAATGGTTTCAAATTAAAAAAAAAAAATGGTTAAAGAGAGCGGTGAGTGAGGAAATCCCATCAGCCTCCAGGTACTGTGCTGATCACATCACACTGCTGAGAAGCGATGCAGTGAATAAGGTACTGATAATTATCTGTCTGCATGTCGCTAAACCTCCCCGTCAGGGCCTCACCTTCTACAGAATAAAATCTAGGCCTGTAGTGGAGCTTTCCCAACTGGATCAGAATTGCTGTTGATTTAAGCTTTAGAGAATATAATTGCTGTGCAGGGAACATAATGTCATCTACCAATGGGCCGAAAGAGAAAAAAGGTTAATAATTTCATGTACGACACTTACATATACAAGGCCTGGTTAGCTCTCTGCAGCGGATACTGCCTTTTCCCAAAGTAGTGTTGCTTAGCACCTGCATTTATCATCATACAGTATATATTATTTCTGGAAGGTGATTTTTGGTGGCGATCTCTTTTTCTCCCTTCATACTTAACCAAAATCAGTCAATGAGGTATCCACGGTGAATCACTTATTTATATACGAAGAAGTCATGCGTAACCTCAGGAACAACGCAGAGGTGAAAATTGTAGTATAATAATAGAAAATACTACATCCCCTCCATCACCACCTCCTTCCCAATCGCTAGCATGGCCGATAAGGAGTCCTTGTGGGAAGGGGGTGTGACCTCATGGCCCGACCCCATTTTTATCATTCTGTGGCATGCCCATCATTCCCTGAGATGTTGAGCTTCCCCGTGTGATTCATGAACCTCTATTGAGAATGTCGGCCTCACTGACACTGAGGAGGAGCCAAAAATGTTTGTGACACCTCTGGGTCACCTGCATTCCTACGCCTCCAGCGTTTAACAGTTACTAGGGTTTGTCATAGACCATATACGATTCTGAATCATTGATGGTTTATGGCAGATGCTTTGTGATATATATAAAGGTTTCTATTTCCTCCCTTCTTGTGTATTGTGGCCAAGCCTGAGGAAGAAACATGCGTTGTTTTGAAACATGTTGGCCATATAGAGATTGAGGATTTTAACAGGAAGCTTAATACAATATGAGTACTGGTATGACCTGTTTACACAAAAGATACCTTAATGTGAATTAAATAATCTATTTTTGAAGTGAGTGGGGTATGGAATATCATTTTGGTATTACAACCTGTGTTTTATAACACTATTTTCTGACTATACTACACATATGGGATCATTTTTCTTGGTTTCGTGCAATCTCTGACTGATTACCTGTGGATTCACAAGCACATCAATACACAAAAAAGAGGAAAAAGAAACCTTTATATGAGTCACAAAGCATCTGACTACGGGCCTTATTTTGGTTCATTCTTTCTGACAAAATCCTTCTTAGATGGACAAAACCATGTGCACTGCAGGGGGGGCAGATGTAACATGTGCAGAGAGAATTAGATTTGGGTGAGTAATTTTGTTTCTGTGCAGGGAAAATACTGACTGCTTTATTTTTACACTGCAATATAGATCTCACTTTGAAGTAAAACCCCACCCAAATCTAATTCTCTCTGCACATGTTACATCTGCCCCACCTGCAGTGAACATGGTTTTGCCCATCTAAGAAGGATTTTGTCAGAAAGAATGAACCAAAATAAGGCCCTACGTGAGATCAGGTATGATGCTGTTCCCTGCCTAAAGATACGTCGATATGATTCAATAACCCTATGTTAAAGTGAGTTAAAGTGATTGGGACCCAGACATAGGAGATAGAGGAGAGTATATTCATTATTTACACGATTCCATAGAGTAGCGCCATAAGAAGCGTAATATATATTTTTCTACATAGAAACCTCCCGCTGTTCTGCCTTGTAATCCTAATCTCTTACTTTTCAGATTCTGCCAGGGGTGCGAATAAGGAGCTTCTGTGCAAGAACAGTGGTTTGCTGTTATCATTGTGATTGGCTGTAACTGATCAGATGTCCCTGCTGACGTCTCTCATTATCCCCCTGGTGGGAACCCCTTGAGAGCACAGAGAGAGACATGGCAGCACATGATCATAAACAGGGTCTCCTTATCTATGCTGATGTGCACTAATCCATAGCCAGCTGCTGCTGATGCCAGTGGTGAGTGACTTTATGGTAAGAATGTTTGTTAGTATGGTAAATGTTATATAACACATTTGTTTAAACTGGTGTCCCTAATGATTTTGCTTAATGCTATTATGCAGGCCTGGCCAATCTGTGACTCTCCAGCTGTTGCAAAACTACACATCCCAGTATGCCCAGCCACACTTTTAGCAATCCCTACCAACACTGTGGTAGTGCATGCTGGGATGTTCAGTTTCACAACAGCTGGAGAGCCGCAGTTTGGCCTGGTCTGCATAGACAAAACTAGAAATATGGTAATGGGTGGTCCCAGATCCAAATATTGAAGAGGTTGGAACTTAGCCCAGCAAAGGTCCAAAGGAGGCGTGTCACCACAAAAAGGGGTGTGGTATTACATATTAGACCGCACCCTGTAATGCCCATTTCACATAAGGCCACACAGCATAACGTCCATTACACATTGTGCCACATATCATGATGCCCATTACATTCTATATAACAAACCGTAATGCCCATTACATATTTGACACATAAGTGCCACTTACCTACATGCTCATTGCTAGGGGGTTCTTGCTTGATGCCAGGGGCTTAATGCTCGATGCCAGGGGCTTCATGCTCGATGCCAAGGGTTCTTCATGCTCATTGCCAAGGGGGACTACATGCTTGTTACCAAGAGGGAATTGTTAAATGCATATTGCAAAGGGGAGGGAGGGGGGAATTGCTTGTTGCTAAGGGGGAATACATGCTTGTTGCCAATAGGGAGTGGATTGTTCATAGGCAAAGGGGGAGTTAAATGCTCATTGCAAAAGGGGAGTGAATTTGCTTGTTGCGGGGGGAGGGGGGATTGCTCGTTGTCAGAGGGGAGTGAAAATGCTCATTGCAAAGGGGGGGAGGGAATTGCACATTGCCAAGGGGGAGGGAATTGCTTCTTGCCAGGGGGGGGGGGGGTGACACCAGATGCACACAATTTAAAGAAATGACACCCGGGCAGAAAGAGCGGCCCGGCTGTATAGTCACTGTCTAAGCAAAGCAGCATATCAAAAAGTAGGCAAGTATGCATTTAATACAAACTATACACTAGCATTTACACAGACAATGACAGTGACTGACACATATCAATGGCACCAAGATAGAACAGACATTATTCACAGATATAATCTACCGACACGTCCATGTCGGTTCTCCATTGATTCAGTGTTATAATTACCAAGCGGAAATTACACTTCAATTTACAACCCTTTGTGGCATGTTGCCTGAATGCAGCAGATTGTGAAAATGTTGGGTACAGTCACTGTCACTAAGGGTCATTTACCAGCACAAAACATTCAGTTTGTCCGCCACCCATATGAACCCTTGCGCTGCCTCGTTCCGCTGTATTAAACTCAAACGCAGAGACAGATCTGTGGCATTGCAGGTTTCTGACAGGAAATCTCTGTTTAGCAAAAGTAAAACTATCAGCTCAAAGTTCCGCAAATGAATACCTTCAGAGTTTCGCAGCTGAAAGGCCCCACCCCTCATAGGGGTGTGGCTAAATAAAGCAATTAGAGTAGATTGACATAATTAGGCCCCTCCCCTCTGAAGGGACTGTGGATTCCATGTAGTTATCTTTCTCTTCATGTGTCTGCCGCAGGAACAGTGGCGTAACTAGGGCAACATAGCCCAAGCGGACCTGGCCAATGGCATGAAATCTGCTAAAACTCCCTCCAAAAATGGCCGCTGCCTCAGAGGAGACAGATGCTAGAGGTCCTAATGTTGGGGGAGCACAGCGCATACAGTGCTACCTGAAAGTGCCATAACCTGGAAACCCTGGCACACTGTGAGCATGGAACCCCCTGGCAGCAAGCATGTAAACCCCTGGCAATAAGCATTTAATACCCTGGCACCGAACATAAAACCCCTGTCAATGAACAACAAACCCCTGCAATGAGTATGAAACCCCTGGCAATGATTAAGAAACCCCTGTTAATGAGCAGGTAGGTAAAAAACTTTATAATTAATGGGAGGGGCCACCAGGACCCGCCCCTATCTGCTGCATGCCTTGTTGACGATATAGTCCGTATTGAGCTACAACACAGGCAACAGGGATGGGGGTTTCGTTAACGAGCATGCATCTATACTGATATTAAACATTCACACTAAACAATTTTTTTTTTTTATATAACACTCAGAAGGACAAAAATGAGCGATATCTTTTAAGAAGTCATCTAGTGTGTATGGGGCTTAAATCTACAGTTTGCTAGGCCAGATTAATTCATCAGATAGTTACTTATGGTAGACCAGATGATGTGTGAAGATTACATTGGCTCTTTATGTTTGTTTATTAAAGATACATGGCCCAAACAGTTGTATGTCTGGATCATACTTACCTACCCTCCCAGAATGGCCGGAAAGCTCCCAAAAATAGGGGCCGCCTCCCAGGCCTACCAGCGAAGGTGGGCAAGGCCTCTGCATTGCTGCTAAACTACCGCAACCCTACACTATGGTGGAATCTAAGGGATCAAATGCCCTGGCAAATCTCCCGGCTTGCAAGAGAGAGGGGGAATAGCGGCATCTTATGGCCCCTCTCTCCTGGACCACAACGGCGCACAGAGATAGCCGCCAGACCCAAAGCGAGTCCAGCGGCTCTCACTGTGCGCCAATCGGGAGGTGGAGCCTCCACATACAAGAAGAAATTGGCCCCTCTGGCCACGCCCCACATTTGCCAGAAGTACCAGATGGCCATTCCGGGCCTGGTCACGCCCCTCTACTGTGCTATATCTGATACACTTGCTTTGGCCACGCCCCCAATGCGGCACCTCCTACATAAGCCCACATAGTAGGCAAGTATGTTCTTGATGCTCCTTAAAATACAAATGTAACCAAACCCTATACAGCCTGTCTATATTTCAGTCAAACATATTGCTCTTTTTTTTTTTTTATATAATAATTTACGCAGTATGTGCTGCTAATTTATCGTGTTAATGACTCGGATAACTCTTGCAGGGATAAAAGGCTTCTGCCAGGTTAAGTCATTTCAATTTATCCTATCCGTGTAGTGCTGTTATCTGACTGTAAGTCGTGCCCCTCATTGACGGATCGAAAATGATCCCCCAAAGTCCTCTTCTCCTGTCATCCTCTGAGTAATCTATCTCCGCAACTCTGGACTGATTCCAGGAAAAGAAACAGTAGACTATTGTAAAAAGATCTGAATCAGCCTTTTAACATTTTTTACTGAACTTTTCTTTGCGCTGGATGATTAAAACCTCTTGGGTTTATTGTTGGAGTGGAGAAAATGGTTCATTAACTGAGCTCACCAGCAAAGGGGCCTTCCGTCAGATGACAGTAGGGAAGATGTATTGATATTCTTTTTATCAGCACTTTAGCTGCTACCATGTCTGACCTTAATTAATAAATTAGCAGCTTGCAAGAAATGAATGTGCGTTTCGCTGGCTGGGGCAAAAAAACTATTAAGATAAAGACATTGTTATTTCAGCTGGCGTGTAAAGGTTACTTAGACCTTAGGAAAGAGGCATGCGCCTCGCACCGGGGGAGAGCGGAAGGGGGCATACCGGCAGCTCATAAAAGTACTTAGCATGCCCCCACAATGGGAGAATGTGGGCATGGCACTTAACGGATAGAATGAATGTAATACAGTACAGGAACAATGAAGTACAGAAAAGTTTTTCATAAACAGGAAAGTCTTGAGTTTGTTTTTGAAGGATTCTAGAGTGGGGGGCCTCTCGAACTGTGCGGGGGGAGTGAGTTCCGTAGAGTCGGAGCTGCATGGAACTCACTTGCCCACCCAGTTCGAGAGGAATGTTTGTTCATCAGGAATCCCCACAAGAAAGTTTGGACTTTGTTGACTTTTGGTTGATACCCTGTAAGACAAGGCCTCCTAGTACGTACCAAAAATGATCAGCATAGAACTGGGCTTCATTGATGTACTGGACAGGTGACAGACAAAGATATAATTGATACACAGACTATGAGGGTTGGTGGGGAGATAAGTGAGTGCCACAAAAACTAAAAATAGGTATATAGGATATAAGCACAGTAAGGAACACTGTATCAGAGTGATAGCGGTCAGTGGCAGAACATCTGGTGCTTTGCACAGGGGCCTGCTATAATAAGGGGTCTATGTGTCACCCGCCAGTTAGAGGAGGCAGCACAAAGCTCTCCTCCAAGATGATTAAGGGCCAGATACACTAAGCTTCAAAAACTGATAAAATGGATAATGATAAACAGCCAGCCAATCAGCTCCTACCTGCCATGTCACAGACTGTGTTTGAAAATGTCAGGCAGGAGCTGATTGGTTGGTTGTTTTGAATTTTACCACGTTATCACTTTTGGAAGCTTAGTGCATCTGGCCCAATGGCTGTTGCAATTTAGTGTTTTTCAGCTTAATGTTGCATCAGACTAGGTACATATGTGTTCTAGTGTGTGTTATATAAGAAATGAGTGTGAATAAAAAAAAAAAAATAGTAACGTTTTTAAAAGGCACCATTTTTTTTAAATTTGCCCTGGTTGCAATCAACCCTAGTTATGGCTCTGCCAAGCAGTGCAACCAAGGGAGGCAGTGGTGTGGATTTGATGATTGGATGATTTGATAATGTGGAGAATCCAGACCAGATTTTGGAGCAGTAGCAGCACGGACTGTGTAAATGTTAGCATTACTGCGCTGACAGCGCTGAAATCATGGGTTCAATTAAAACCATGGGGCCTTATTCTAGTTCACTCTTTCTGACAAAATCCTTCTTAGATGGACAAAGCCATGTGCATTGCAGGGGGGCAGATGTAAAATGTGCAGAGAAAATTAGATTTGGGTGTTATTGTGTTCCTGTGCAGGGTAAATACTGGCTGCTTTATTTTTACACTGCAATATAGATCTCACTTTGAAGTAAAACCCCACCCAAGCGCAGTGCACATGGTTTTGTCCATCTAAGAAGGATTTTGTCAGAAAGAGTGAACTAGAATAAGGCCCATGGCCTTAACTGTGCAGAGTTTGTATATGCTTCCTGTGCTTTGGTGGGTTTCCTCCGGGTACTCCCATTTTCCTCCCACAATCCAAAAATATACTGGTAAATCAATCGGCTCCCAACAAAAATTAACCCTAGAATGTCTGTGCGTGTATATGTGTGGTAGGGAATATAGATTGTAAGCTCCACTGTGGCAGGGACTGATGTGAATGTTCAACTATACTCTTTAAAGCGCTGCGGAATATGTATATGTAAATAGCTGGAAATAAATAAATAACCAGCAGCACCTGTGCTCTTCTGATATGTGTTTCCAGTAGGGATGTGCATCGGCCACTTTTCACGTTTTGGGTTCTGATTACCTTCAGCTTTATGGCCCTTATTCTGATCGGTGCGTACTTTTTGGAATTCTTTCGGATGGCGTTTTTTAGCCGTCTGCGCATGCGTGGAGAACGCGACGCGCATGTGCCACGCATGGTCTCCGTACTTGTTCTCAATAATACCGTACAGAAATGTGCACCGCAATCATTCGGCCAATATGGGTGTGTTATGGGCGTCATGCGGAATGACACAGGGGCGTAGTTTCAAAGTGGGCTAAACTGGGCGGAAACATGGGCGGACACGGGGGAGTACACATATTATGGTAGGCGTGCATTCGGACAGCACGCCGAATGCACGCGAACGAAAAGGGTAGAAATGTGCGGTGTCCAAAAGGCTACTATTGCTTTGCGGACACCACTCGGTCATGCGCTAGGCAATCGGAACGCCTAATGAGGACGGACGCACCTCAACCAATGTCACCTGAACACAATACAATCACATACTTTACCCATTACTTGTTAATTACACGCTTCTCACTGCTACAATTGGAAGCATTGCAGCTTAAAGGGAACATTACATGCTGCACTTGTCACACACTTTTACACTGCAAATAATGAACACAGCTTAATATTATTAATACTAATACACATGGCACTTCTGCATGTATCAATTAATACAGACATTTGTGGGGCCAAAATAATATTTATTAAAGACACTTTGGTAAAAATGTAAAAAACAACACAAAACAAATGGGACCATAACAGGCCAAAAAAGAAATAATATAGAAGAAATAGCCACAGCAGAATCATTAGGAACACATCAGGTGGCTTCACAACAAAAGTACAGCACCAACACTTCAAGTACAGCACACAGTAATGGTAGCCGAAACAGGGCAACACAGGAACCAAACATGACATTTGAACCGCAGGGAAATGTGGTGACCCTGGGCACGGATGTTGACACAGGATGCTGACACACACAGCTCAATGGAAGATTTGGGAAGACATAACGGTGGAGATTAATGGGGACACAAGTTCATTTGCGAGCACGTTTGCCCCTGGCAGGCTCCTTGCCACGTGCAGCAGGTCTTCGGCCTCGTCCACGGCCAGAGTCAGATGGTGCCTCATGTGGAGCACATGCTGGTGAGGGGGTGGATGTTCTTCCCCCTCTGGCAGCAGGGAGTGATGGTGTTGGTAATGCACCCGAAGCGGGTGACATTAGGGCCCTATTGCTTGTAACTAGCTCCACCATAAGTTCATTATGGCGGAGGAGGAGGTCATTTTGCCGCAGGGCTTGATCAGCCAGCACCTGCAGGCTAGCAGCAATAGCTTCATGGCTGGTACTCATCGCTTGCTGGCTGGCACTCATAGCCTGCAGGCTCTCAGCAATACTCTGCTGGCTGGTGGTCAAACCCTGCAGCACCTCCTCGGCCCTACGCACCCGCTCGAATGCAGACTCTCCCTGCTGCACAATACTATCCAGCACACGGCCCCACATGGACAATTCAGCCGCGGACAATCCCGGCGGCTGCTGCACGGGCCTGCTACTGGGGCCAGGTGGCACAGACTCCACGGCCTCCTCAAGAGAATCTGGCCCAAGCGGTGGGGATGCTGTTGAACGAGAAATTACCAATTACCACACATTCCGTGCCAAATGTTAAACATCTACTTATGGCCTGGCAAATAATTACCTTCAAGTGTAGAAGCCATCACTTCCGCTGGGGACTCGCTGTCTATAGTGCTCACCCCCCGGATCTCCTCCACTGCTATACAGCACTGGGCCATCTCTTCCAGGGGGGTGAGCTCCAGCTTGGATGGCATGGGGCCAGCCCCAGAGGTGTGGCTGTGTTCCCACCGCTGGGTCAATTTCTTCTTGAGGTTGCCTTTGAAGTCGTGCCACCTGCAATCAAAGTGTACATATTAATACATGTAACTACTCATGTTTGCTGTAGCACCCATTGCAATCTGAAACATAATACAACATGTGACTATTGACACCAAACTTACATTATATTCATTTTTCAAACCAACCCTTAGAAGATACAAAAACAGTCACCCTCCAATAACTATCAATTCAATGTCATGGCCAACATGTCTGTGCCTCCAAGCAACGTGAACACCCATTGACCAACTCCATCTAATATTGAATGTTAACATTACTGGACTTGTCCTACTCAAATGTAACACACATGTACTTGCCTCTTCTTAACGTGCTCCGTCTGACGAACTTGTGGAGCCACTGCATTAATCTCCGCCGTTATCTCCTCCCAGATCTTCCATCTCCTTGTTTGTGTCAACTTCACCGCTGGGCACTCAATTAAATCACGTGCCCGGGTCACCAGGATGTCAAGCTCCCGCGGTTCATATGCCATGTTTCTTGTGGTTGGTTCCTCTGTTGCCCCACTGCGGCCACGGGCACGGCCACGGGCACTGCCACGGCCACTGGTTGCTGTACCTGAAGTGCTGGCCTGGCTACTCTGTTGGGAAGCCACCTGCTGTGTTCCCAATGATTCTGCTGATGCTGAGGATGGCCCTGCTGCTGATTGGGCTGATGTGGATGGGCCATCTGGGTGGTCTGGGTTGAGGGGCACATAGGTGGCGTTGGCCTCCATGCGTGCCAAGAGATTCTGCACCACCTGGTCTCTTTCTGACTCTGAGCCTGGCATGTTTGCAACAACTGTTTGCCTTTCTAGGACAACTTTAAATACTATTTCTGTAATTGGCGTTAATCAGCTGCAACCTGTGTTCCGTACGGCCGCGTCCCATATGCCAGCGTCAACCGTGCGGCGCATACGTCCCGCCCCTTGGTGTTGAAAAATATTTCCCAAAAACATGGCAAACTCAGTAAGTCTGATTTATTTGCTAAATGCAGATTCCAACACCAATGACCAAATACAACTGAGGTCAGACATGCAATGTATATTTGAATGTACTTCTGTACTGTGCACTTGTTTGCTATGTAGTACAACTGACACTACTCATTCCATACTGTATGTCAATCCAGTCCACCACTTAGCCACAAGTAATCAGTGCTAGCATCCAAATCACATGTGAAAGCACTCCACATTCAGGTTAGATGCTAGCTACTTTTCATTCCACCTCTGTAGTAGGGGCCAGTAGAAGGTAAGTGTACACATGGCAGCATGTGGAGTTAGGTGTAAGTGTCTAGAGATGCACACTATTTCACCAGTTGCTTAGACCCATGTTTGGTGAATGTTATAGATTAGATATAATGTGTTTCCATCTTATTTTACACTGTTTAGGATGGGTGTGCAATGCAATGGGTTAGCCGTCTGTTCGGGCGCATACACGCTGTTAGTGTACAAATGAACAATAAAGTTAATACCAAATATCACTCTGATCAACCAATGACAGCACATGATTGTTTGATTTGTGCCATTGCTAAGATGGCGGCTTATGGCAGAGCAGCACCCTTTTCTGCAGCCGAGCTGAGGACACTGGTCTCCGTTATGGAGACCAGGCTGGGTCGTGCGGGCCCATTCATAATGAATAGGCAGAAACGTTCTGCCTATGCGGTGGCCCGCCGGCGGATATACGCCCGCACCCATGTGCGGCGGACCATCGCTCAGCTTGAGCGGCGGTGGTCCGACCTCCGGCGCAGGGAGCCAGAGAGGCTTCAATCCATAAGGGCCAGCATTGCTAGATGTGAGTATTTCAACAGTAAATGTGGATTTGTACATGATTGCTTACCTGACATTATTTAATCCACTAAGGTCAGCAGCCTGATCATGAGTTAAACATGGCATACAATATATGAGTGCTACTTCCTGATTGACACCCTGTAATGGTCATAAAATATGTTATTGGGGAGGATTAATGCTTGTGATGCTTACAATGGCCCAAATGTCACAGCATACCTGCCATGTTACAGGCTGTGTTTTGTAAAGGCCACTGAGGAGCTGTTTGCATGTACAAGTATCAGTACCTCTAACCTTTGCATTTATAGGTTGATAAGGCTTATTACAAATTACCACTAATTTGCCCTTTTTTAATTTTTCACAAACACAGCACGTGCACGAGCAAGGCAGGCCCGGGAGGAGGCAGAGGCGGGCCAGGCCCAGGAGGAGGCAGAGGCGCCCCAGGCCCAGGAGGAGGCGGAGCCAGCGATGGGTGAGGAGGAAGAGAATGAAGAAGGGGTGGCAGAGGAAAGTGATGGAGTGGAGGAGGCTGAGTGGCCAGTGGAGGCAGAGGTGGCAGCCGAGGAGGAGGTCGTGCCGGCCGAGGAGGCCCAGGAAGAGGGGGAGGATGAGGAGGCCTGTGAGGTGGAGCAGGCGGACGAAAGTGGTATGTATACATAAAGATTCGTTATTCCTTTTGTCATCCACTATTTGATATGTAGCACTGTTGATTCAAATGTGTTTGAAAATACCATAAAGGCAAACAACAAATTGGGTAGCAACAGACACACTTTGGGGTTAGATAGGGTGCCCAAACCATCCCTTTCATCCTGGACACATATTAATGACACAGGTTGTGCGGATGGCTTTCAGGTCGAATTGAAGTGCCACTGAACCTGTGTAGTTAATCTGTATCCAGGAAGAAAGTGATGACTTGCTCATGTAAGGGTTACATGTCCCTGCTGGTTGCATACAATCTGTAGGCTCATATAGGTGAGTAGAGTTTACTGGTGAATGATCTTTGTAAACTAGATTCAGTATGGCATAAATGGAGTATGGCCAGGCGTGGCTTAGACTAGAGTAACAAGTGGTGAGTGCCCCTGGGCCCTCCTCTAGCTAACCACCCCCTGCGGTCTGCATGTATGTTTTTCACCATAATTGTGTGTGTATTTGGTCTTAGTAATGCTTTTGAGCATGGGAGTGGGTTAGTGCTGCAGCTTCCCCTAACTGGCATTCTGACAATGATTTCTGGAGCAGACCATCAGCAGCCAAGCCATGCTTGATTGCACAAATGTACTGAGCATTCCGGAGAGTTGTGTAACTCCCCTGCCAGGTTCCATCATATAACCGACACTGAACTTTGTTTGCAGAATTGTGATTGGTGCAGCGCGTGGCATGCTTCTCAGAGCTTAGTCATGGGTGGGTTTGGATTGAGAAGGAGCAGTATGACTGTGAGGTGTTCTACAGAGTAAAGGGTAGAGGGCCAAAATCAGGCTTTCCATGTAGTATGTATGCATGTATGTATAGGTGTATGTCTCATATATATAGGTAGATATGTGTGTATATATATATAGTTATATATAGATAGATATATATATATATATATATATATATATATATATATATATACACACACACCTCTCAGAATGCATGTTTAAAATGTAGGTTTGACTATGTTAAATGTATGCATGAATATCATTAGTCATTTTTCATTTTTAATTTCCTCCACAGATGAGCCTGCCCAAGCAGAGGAGGGTCGCCGTGGGGCCCTCCTTAGAGTCAGAGGCCTGATGAGGGAAATGTTGGTCCTAATGGACGAAATAATTGATGGGGAAATTTGATGTTTTTGTTTTTTTTTACCGTTCTGTATTAATAAATCGTTCTTTAAAGTTGAAAGTTGTCAGTGTTTTTTTCTAACATGCTAAAGTATATGTGTAACTTGTTTAAAATCTTTAAAATAAGCAAAATGTACATAGTGTATCTAGATGTATGTTAGGGTCACATGCTGTAAGGGTTAATGTGTGTCATGAATGTAGTAGGAATGTGGGTCAGTATAGATGAGCATTTAATTGATTGAAATTGCTAACAATCCCTTTTTCAGGAGGTTGCCTAATAGCCTAAGTGGGTCATGTGATCGCTGTGTGTACTCAGTACAAAAGTGTTGGATTGTGCGTAAATACTCCGCATCGGGGCGTACGGACAGCTTCCTGTACGTTCTGACGCGGTAAGACCGTGCTTGTGCGGGAAGACCGTGCAAGAATCTATACGTTTCCACCGCACACGCACGGTTTGTATGTCGTCCGTACACACGCCCTGTTCTTAAAGAGTGAGTCCGTCCGAATGCGGAGGACACGTGGGCGTTTCTACGGACGATGCCCGCACGCCGCCGCACAGCGTGGCGTGCGGACCGCACCGTAAGAATTCGGGAATATCCGCACCGATCAGAATAAGGGCCCATGTTCTAATGGGTTTTGCTTAAACACCCCCTAAACGTTTTGGGTTTTGATTTTTTTTTTTAAAGCATAAAAACTATTATTAACATAAATAACATTCATTTCCACTCATTTCCAGTCTATTCTGAACACCTCACACCTCACAATATTGTTTTTAGGGCAAAAGGTTGCACCGAGGAAGCTGGATAACTATGCTAAGCCACACTAGTGTGCGGCACAAACACGTGGCTCATCTAGGAGTGGCCCTGCAGCGGCAGACAGGATGACAGTTTGAAAAACTAGGCCCCAGAAAGACCCCTATCTGGCTTGATCGTGTTTACCACCAGCCGAGGAGCAGTGGGCGATTCGTGCAGCAATGCAATACCTGCACTGCGGAGCTGCAAAGGAGTGGAACCTTCTGACCAGATATAATCTGGCGCTGACCAGCCGAGAAGCAGTGGGCGATTTATGCAGCTTACATATTAATGACTCTCAGCAGTGGGATTGCTCAGCTATGTGATAAGGCGCCCAAGGGATTATGTTGGTTACCTTGTGTTGTTACCCTTACATTACTTCCTAGAAATAATTCACGCGGACACCTTATCTAAAAATAAGACTCAGACAACCATGGCATAAGTTTAAAATGGTCAAGTTATTTATTTAGGTGGTATGACCCTTGTTTGTCTATCAAAGGGATGGCCAAGACAGCACTTGAGACCAGCACCAGTCAGAGGTGTATGCCAATGGCAGCAACTGCATCGCTCCAATCTAACAAACACACCCCTTATGTAAGGTACAGCCTGCACCGTGACGGCTCCCCGCCCCCTCTAAGGTAGGGCGCGGACACCTCAAGGAAATGCCCACCGTCCCCGCTCAGTTCGGGACTCGCCCACCGTCCTGGCAAGGGGGGGGTAATACCGCACGGTGACCACCTGACACCTCACCCGACTGCTGGTCGAGAGCGCCTTCTCGCCGATTTTAAACTAAAATTAAATTTACCGAATTGTTTGGACAGCCCTAAGGCAATGAGCACCAGAGAGAGGAAAGAAAAAGAAGGGATGGGAGGGTGGGGATCCGGATTCCAAGAGAAAATTCCTACCCCAGAGCTGGACCCTATATACCCCGCTTAAGCTACCTCCCCTCTTGGTGCTGATTGGCCCAGATGCACCACATGCTAACCTGCCTATGAATCATACACTGCTCTGCGCTGCATTGCATCTGCGTTTAACCCCCAAATCCCCGGGCTCTTAACTGCACTCTGGCCTATGCTGCCCTCGTTTTGCCTTATTACCACGCGCAAACAGTTGTATATGATTAAAGACTGTCAGCAGTGGGAATAATGAATGGTGATGCAAGATGGACTTGTCCTTGGGCCCTCCCACCCACCTTTATGTTGCAGAAATAGGACATGCACACTTTAACAAACCAAACATTTCAGCAACAGGGCCTACAAACTGTGGCTGAAATGAATGGTTTGTATGGGCCCACACACAAAAAAAAAAAAACAATTAATATCTCCCTTTATAAGCTGGCTCTACAGAGACAAGGGGGGTTATTCTAGTCCATTTTTTCTGACAAAATCCTTCTTAGATGGACAAAACCATGTGCACTGCGGGTGGGGCAGATGTAACCTGTGCAGAGAGAATTAGATTTGGGTGGGGTTTTTCTTCAAAGTGAGATCTATATTGAAGTGTAAAATCATGCAGTCAGTATTTTCCCTGCACAGAAACAAAATAACTCACCCAAATCTAATTCTCTCTGCACATGTTACATCTGCCCCCCTGCAGTGCACATGGTTTTGTCCATCTAAGAAGGATTTTGTCAGAAAAAATGAACTAGAATAAACCCCAAGATGTCATTGTCACTCATTATCCTCCTCCTCTGATTCCTCGTCCCTTTCAGTGTGTACTTCCTCATCCTCACAGATTATCAATTCGTTCCTCCTGGACTCCATAATCACAGGTCCCGTTATAATCTCTGGAGGCAATTCCTGGTCTTCATTGAATAATTTATAATTCATTTTTATAAACATCATCTTCTCCAAATTTTGCAGAAGCAACCTCCTTCGCCGCTCACTGACCAGGTTCCCCACTGCACTAACAACTCTTTCGGAGTACACACTGGAGGGGGGACAACTCAGGTAAAATAGATCCAGTTTATACAGGGGCTTCCAAATTTTTTTCCTGCCAGTACAGGTAAGGACTGTCTGACATGTCTACTCTGATGCTGTCACCAAAGAAATCATCCACCATTTTTTCAATGGTGACAGCATCCAATGCAGCGACAGTAGACATGTCAGCAATCGTTGGCAGGTCCTTGAGTCCGGACCAGATGTCCAAACTCCCTCCTGCCTGCCCTGCATCCCCATCAGCGGGTTGTGTGGGAAATCGCAGCTGTTTTTTTGTAGCCACAGGTGTGGAAGAAAATGAGAGAGGAGCTGTGGCCATGTCACGGTTCCCTTCAGATGACAATCTCCTGACCAGCAGGTCTTTGCACCTTTGTAGACTTGTGTCCACCAAAAACAGAGACACATCATACGGTGGCCAGAATGTATTCCTCTGATTTTAACAGACTGACCAGCCTCATTTACTGGCAAAGCATATGGAGGGCTTCATCCACAAGAGCCAGTGGCATAGCTTGCTTTGTGGCGCCCCCCCGCCGTTAATGGGGGGGGGGGCGCCCCCCCGTCGGCCTCCCTCCCCCGGCCGCCCGTGCCCCCCCATCGCCGCAGGCTTACCTGTCTGCGCTGCAGCGCATCCCGGCTCCCCTCCTGGCTTCAATTAATTCTATGCAGACGGACCACGATAAAATGGCCGCCGCCATACCGCAGACAGTTTCAGAGAACTGTCTGCTTTATGGGGCGGCCATTTTATCGTGGTCCGTCGCGCAGAGCCGGGACGCGCAGACAGGTAAGCCTGCGGGGGATGGGGGGCGGGGGCATTACTATAGCACCACAGCCCCCCCGGCGCCCCCACATGCACAGCGCCCCCCTGCGACCGCGGGGGCTGCGGTGATATAGTTACGCCCCAGACAAGAGCTACATGTTTGCGGAATCGCAACGCTTTAGCTCCTCTTCACTTTCTCCAGCTGCTTCTGCAACAGCCTGATAAGGGGAATCACCTGACTCAAGCTGGCTGTGTCGGAACTGACTTCACATGTGGCAAGTTCAATCAGGTGGAGAACCTTGCACAACACAGAAATCAGCCTCCACTGTGCTTGAGTCAGGTGCAGCCCCGCTCCTCTGCCTATGTCGTAGGTGGCCATGTAGGCTTGAATGGCCTTTTGCTGCTCCTCCATCCTCTGCAGCATATAGATGGTGGAGTTCCAGCGCATCAGCACCTCTTGTTTAAGCTGATGGCAGGGCAGGTTGAGGAGTTTTTGCTGCCGCTCCAGCCTTCGGCAGGCAGTGGCAGAATGCCGAAAGTGTCCGCAAATTTTGCGGGCCACCGCAAGAATCTCCTGAAGGCTCCTGTCACTTCTGATGAAATGCTGCACCACCAAATTTATTGTATGGGCAAAACATGGCAAGTGCTGGAAGTTGCCCATGTGCAAGGCCCGTACAATGTTACGGGCATTTTCCGACACCACAAATCCCCAGGAGAGTCTAAGGGGGTAAACCACTGGGAGATGATTTCCCTCAGTTTCTCTAAGAGGTTGTCGGCGTTGTGCCTCTTCCTGAAACCGGTGATACACAGCGTAGCCTGCCTTGGAAGGAGCTGGCGTGCAAGAGATGCTGCTGCTGCGGAAGGCGATGCATCTACCCAATGGGCTGTCACAGTCATATAGTCCTTTGTTTGCCCGGGAATACAGTCGCATTGTCAACCCAACTTAGGTCATGATGAGTGAGGTGACAACCCTAATCGCTACCCAAAGGTGGCAATGCTCTGCGATGACTTGGTGGCCGGGTAGTAGTACATTTGAAAATGCGGTAAAACAGGGCTATTACTGCATTTTCGTCTTAGTACTGTACATCGCGCCCTCTTCCTTAAACGTCACTCAAATGTCCCCATACAAAATCCCCTTACCCTGAGAACTCCAAGTACTACAGCTAGTATTATATATGTATTCCGGTGGATCCAGGTTTCTGGAGAACTGAAATACACACCTACTGTAGGATAAATTAAGGTTGGTTAAACTGTGTACATACAGTAAGAGGAATCAATTAAAGTCACATGATGTTTTCCTGTTAAATGATTACAATAATTATTATATACATTTTTAATGTTTTGTACCCGATACATTTATATGTACAATGTGGCCCATATTACATTAGGAAACAAGGACAGAGGTGACATGTCTTATTACAGGCCACAAGATGGCAGGATACTGGGCTGACTGATGCTGCAGCTGCATTCTGTACATTGAAGGCACTAAGACGATTGCTAAAGTTTAAAGTGACAATAGTTTTACACCTCAAATAAGTGACTGCGTAGATACTGAATACTGTATTTATATTACACTGCATTCATAGTGATCATAGCTGTTCATGCCTAGTGTAACAGGTATATGCCAATGCAAACCAATATTTACCAAACACTATGGTAGATGCAAGGCGCGGGGAGCTGCTTCGCTCCCCATCTCCACTTCAGAGAGACGGGCAGGGAGTGGGGGCAGCTAGTGGGGGCTGCGTGGAGCTGCGGGGGAGGTGCAGGGGACCAGTTGCGGATGGCTCAGATGGAACGGGGTGCGCGCAGTGGCGTTACTATAGTCCCGCAGACCCCGCCGTCGCGGGGAGGCACTGAGTAGGTGTGGGCGCCAGGGATCTATGGGGCTATCGATGCACTGCACTGCCTGCTGGTACTGCTTACCGTTGCCGCCCCCGCCGCCTGGTGTATGGCCAGGAGTCGGAACCCGCAGATCTACTAGTCTGCGGTCCCAGCTCTCCTGGCTGGCTCCTGCAGTGCTAATGAAAAAAACAGCACACAAAATGTCCGCCCCTTAACAACACTTTTTGAGGATGCTGGGGGTGGACATTTTGTGTGAGCTAATTTCTCATTAATACTACAGGATCCAGCCAGGAGGAGATCCGGGACCGCAGACAAGTAGATCTGCGGTTCCGGCCACACATCGGCAGCGGCAGCAGTGGCAGGCAGCACCAGTGTGGTAATGCAGGGTGGGTGGGGGCTTCATTTTACTGGGGGGGGGGGCTTTTTTTTATAGTTACGCTACTGGGTACGCCCCCTTTCGTCGGCTGGTGTGTGGCAGCGACTGGCGATTCTGTCGCCAGGAGCACCTCCATTGAGAGCTGCTCCATCTGTATTAACAAACATATAAATAGGGTCCAAGAAAATAGGACGGACCCAGGAAAATTGGGAGAGTTGGGAAGTATGCATATTATGTACAAACAGTCAGTAGCACTTGTTACACCTGCAGGCATTGATTTTGAAAGCTAGCAGCTTACCGAGTCAACCTGAATCAGTCCCCCAACTGCCCCCCCCCCCTCCCTGGAGCCGGGACGTTCCCGCATTTAGTAGGTCAGTTGGGAGGTATGATCTATCTAATGTCTTTCCACATCTATCTATCTATCTATCTATCTATCTATCTCATATCTATCTATCCAGTGGCGGAACTACAGAGGGTGCAGGGGGTGCAGCTGCTATGGGGCCCGGCGGCTAGGGGGGCCCCATGGAGAGCAAGCAATCCCCTGCACCCTCCGTAGTTTTAATATTTAGTTGGAGACTCAGAAAAGCCGCCGCGGCCACTGGCCGTCTGTGCTTCACCACGCCTCTGCCGGGCAGGTAGGGGCTGGCACCATGTACAAGGAGCCGGGCGGGGGGGGGGGGGGGTGGTGCCATGAAGAAGGAGCCAGGCGGGCGGCGGCGCAATGCAGAAGGGGGTGGCGCCGTGATGAAGTCGGGTGGGGAGTGTAGCGGCGTGCGGTGTAGGTCTAGCGGGAGGGGGGGCAGCCCCACGCAGAAGGAGCCGTGCGTGGGGTGAGAGGTGGTGCACAGTGCGGAAGAAGACGGGGCGGGGGGTGGGAGGTGGTGCCGTGTGGGAGATGATGGGCATGTAAAGAAGCAGGAGTGACACGCATGGAGCCTCCTGGTGCCCGCACGCTTCCTGATTGACAGATGGGCCATCCACCCACGATGCCAGCTAAGTGCCTGCCTGGGACAGAAAGCATGAGAGAAGATGGTCCTGCTGGCTGCTGCTGGTGAGATGTACTACTGTACATAAGTGTCAAATGTTTTTTTTAAAAAAGTTTTTTTAAATGTGTTGAATCTGTCTTATTCAAATGTAATGCTGCGATGCGGCATGCTGCGCCGGGCTGTGACTATTCACAGGCGGTGATGGGTGATCGTTCCATTAGAAACGAATTGAGCGATCACCAGTTACAAATAGTCACAGGCTGGCGCAGCATGCCGCATCGCAGCAAACATTAACATGGCTACAGTACATTGTCCTGCAGACCACACATAGGGCGGGATGTATCAATACTCGCATTTCTGTAGTGAAGTGGAGTCCTTTTTTTCGTGGTGTTTTTGCTGGCTTTTTGCGGAGTTTTCCACGTTATGTATGATTTTTTCCCTCTGTTCTTAGGTCTGCGGTAATGCAGACCTCCGTCGAAATCTTTTCGTTGTTTTGTTTTTTTTGTGCGCATGCGCAGATGCGTCCTGCTGCTGGCTGGGTTTCCCCGGCTCGTAGCGCTCAGCTTTTGTTTGACTTATCCCTTGTATTGCTGGCGAACTGCAGTTGTGACAGTTCAATTATTAAAGTATAATGTATTTCCAGTGTTGTATTTACCTTATTGGGTTGTGCTGTGGGATGTATTTTACTTGTTGTATGGGAGGCAAGATTGGTTCTTTTTTGGAAGGTGTGAGGCACAGATCATCAGGGCTAGGCAAGAGGCAGTGTGCCTCACACCTCACTGCCTTTTGCCTAGCCCTGATGATCTGTGCCTCACACCTTCCAAAAAAGAACCAATCTTGCCTCCCATACAACAAGTAAAATACATCCCACAGCACAACCTATTTTCATAAGGTAAATACAACACTGGAAATACATTATACTTTAATAATTGAACTGTCACAACTGCAGTTCGCCAGCAATACAAGGCGAATTATGTGCAAGAAAAGCTGAGCGCTGCGAGTGTTAATACATAACACAGCGCTTCAGCTACAATACACTACAATGGGATGATCTTGCGCGCCGGAAACTCCGCGATATTTCAACCCGGCTGAATTTTTTCATGAACAGGAATCCAAAACTTTATTCATACATCACACGAACAGTCGGCGGAAGCGAAAACAGGATGTCAGCGCGACGGTAAGCATTGATACATCCCGCTCAGAGGCTTGGGGGAGCCAGCAGGGTCTGCGGGAAGCGGCTTTGCTAGGATGATGTTGCGCCAGCTGCAGACACATGGGGCTCGCTGTGCCGTGAGACTCCGCCCGCCCCTCCTCCCATTTCTCTTTACGTTCCAGCCCCGGTGTTCTGATATTGTGTAAGGAACACTACGGTGTGTTGTATGGGGCATTGCGGTGTGTCACATAATGTGCTAGGGGCATTACGGTGTGTCGTATAATTTGTAATGGGTGTGGTATGGGGTTCCGACAGTCGGGATCCTGACAGTCATTAGCCCGACATCGGGATCCCGACTGCCCGGACTCAGACAGCATGGCGAGCGCAACAAAGCCCTTTGCGGGCTCGCTGCGCTCGCCATGCTGCGGGCACAGTGGCTCGCTACGCGAGCCTCCTATTCTATTCTCCCACGTCGGGTAAATGACTATCAGGATCACGACTGTCGGGACCACGTCCAGGACTCATGTGTAATGGGCATTGCCAGGGGGGGCCCCATTATAAATTTTGCTATGGGGCCCTTAAAGTTATAGTTACGCCCCTGTATCTATCTATCTATCTATCTATCTATCTATCTATCTATCTATCTATCTAGGATGCAGGTTGTTCGGCACTCTCTGTATGCGTGGCAACTGCGGCTGGTGCCTTCCACTGAAGGAAATGTACAGACGATATCCTTGGACACCTTGAGCAGGTAAAACCCAGGGAAATGAGGCGGCACTCAGTCGACTTGTGCAATAGATTTTTATAGGATATTTGCAGATAAAAATACAAGCGTTATTCGTAACGTTTCGAGACTACATCAGTCTCTTCTTCAAGACGTGCGCTTAGAAAAGTGCAGGGTGCATTGTGCAAATAGAAGCAAGAATACAGAGCTCGTAGGCTCTCTTACCTTAAATGTGCTGCGTGTGGGGTAGAGATTGCGATCCCCGCTGTCTGGACCCGACTGACAGCTTCCGGGTGTGAGGCTCCGCCCCTCTGACGTGGCCGTTACCATAGCACCTGAGGACGCTGCCTGTCTCCGTGTCTCAGCTTTGGGGAGGGCTTTCTCTGTAGGACCAGCGTGTCTGCTGGAAAAGTGCAAAACGTGAATGAAATAAAACATACAAAACATGTGAAAACAGCATATTAAAAAAGCGTTGGCTAAGTAATATGTGTTAAAAAGGTATAAGTTTACGGAACCTGTTAAAATAAACTCAAGCTGATGTGCATATTATGTGCACAGAAATATGAGCGGGTGTCATGGACCGCGCTCATTACGGTAGCGGGCATCAAGCAACCT
Source organism: Crinia signifera (assembly GCF_055691185.1). Classification (NCBI taxonomy): domain Eukaryota; kingdom Metazoa; phylum Chordata; class Amphibia; order Anura; family Myobatrachidae; genus Crinia; species Crinia signifera. Next base: position 23,637,333 of record NC_139219.1, on the reverse strand, counting down.
CTGCACATTTCTTAAACGATAATATAATGACATACATAACCAATCTTATACATAAATATCTTGTAATGGTTGAACAGTTTATCTGTCTTATGCATGTTGGCATGTATACTTTGCTGTGGAAGCTGTCTATATCAAGGGATTGGGATGGTTCTCAATTAAAAATAAGGAAACTGTCATCGGTAGGGTTCTAGATAAAGGAATTCCAAGCAATTTTTTCATTTAAACCCTGGGGGGCCAGTGCATTCAGTCGGAATATCCAAGCCGACTCTCGTTGTGTCAACAGTTTTTGTCGATCGCCTCCCCGTGGGAGAGGGGGAATATGATCAATGATCATACTTTTTAAACTTTCCACACTGTGACCACACTGTTTAAAGTGCTTGGCCACTGGTTGCTCAATTTTTTCACCGCTGAGGCAAGCTTTTATAGCCGAGCGGTGAAGTGCCATACGGTCCCTAAATGTCCGGATAGTTTGCCCCACATAGTACTTGCCACAAGGGCATATAATTATATAAATGATAAATTGGGATTTGCAAGATACCACATGGTTTATCTTGTATTTTTGACCCGTATTTGGGTGATTGAATTCTGATCCCGCTATCATGGTGCTGCATGTGGTACATTTGGGGCATTTGTAGCACCCTGGTTTTTTTCTTTGTACATTAAAAATAGATGCCTCAGTTTTGGACGGGATATTGGTTTTTACCAGTATGTCACGTAAATTTCTTCCGCGTTTATAACTGGGCATGATGGTTTTATTTTTAAAGTAAGGCAAAGATTTATCTGTTGTTACCAGAGGCCATACCGCTTTGGTGGCTCTCGGAAGGGCCATACTAGCTGGTGTATACGTGGTCACAAAGGGGATTCTTTGAGCTGCGGTTTGTTTTGGGGGCCGTGGTTTGAGCAATTGATCCCTGGGTATTGACATTACTTCGGATTTTTGTTTTTTTAATGTTCCGGGGTCGTAACCCCTCTCGATGAATTTCATAACCTGGTTATCTAGAGCCTCACCAAGAGCAGAGGGGTCACTGGTGATCCTAGCCACCCTAATCATCTGCGATTTAGGCAGTGCCCTTTTTAGTGATGGAGCATGATAACTACTGTTTCTCAACAGGGTGAGAAACGCACGTCTTGAAGAAGAGACTGATGTAGTCTCGAAACGTTACGAATAACGCTTGTATTTTTATCTGCAAATATCCTATAAAAATCTATTGCACAAGTCGACTGAGTGCCGCCTCATTTCCCTGGGTTTTACCTGCTCAAGGTGTCCAAGGATATCGTCTGTACATTTCCTTCAGTGGAAGGCACCAGCCGCAGTTGCCACGCATACAGAGAGTGCCGAACAACCTGCATCCTACATACAGGAGGAATTTACCTACCCGGATGAATCCCCCCTAAAGTGTTAAGGCACCTACAGCTATTATTTTTATTTGGCCTTGTTGTATACTAACTCTTTGTGTACAAATAGCACAATACATTGGACGTTGCTCTCTTTTTAGCAAATTTTTTCTTAAATTTGCACTTTATCACAAGCACTTTGGCACTTTCTGCTACTAGCACCAAGCACTTTTTTGGTTTGGCAGCACAAGCATATTTATAAAAATATAAAAATGGAACCCCTCATTGAAGACAATATTTCCTTTGTGGACATCCAAAAGCGCCTCAATGAAACATTTACGTTTACACAACAAAAGGTGGACGCTATACTATTCAAGGATGATGGTGATTCAATTCAAACCTCTAAGACCCCAGACGATACTTATCACTCTTTGCTCAAACTACAAAAAAAGGAAATAGACTTTAAGCTCCATGGATCTACTTTATCAGACTATTATCGTGCTCGCATGATCCCACGCGGCTTCCGGATCAACAACAGCCCCACCATCGGCCGCAACAACCCTCAATTTTGTTTAAAGTGGATTTCCATTTTAAATAAGTGTAGCCAGGACCTCATGGTCCTGGTCATAGAAGAAGCGGGCAATGTCCTACAGGACACACGAACCAAGATCGCGGAACATAAACTGGACCAAACCCAATTCCTTAGCGACAAAAAGACCCATCCCTTATGGGAAAAATTAAATTCACAATTGGAACAACATAAAAAGGAATTGGAAGCCTTCAAAAAGAAGAAGTGGGCTACAGTCTGTGCTGATTATGAGGATGGTAGAGTTTACAGGTGGCTCAGCGGGTCTGCACCCCCTAGGGCTAGAGGCCGATATCCTAACCAAACACAATGGCGAGATCGCCCGAGGAGGGATGCGAGCCGGTACACAAGCGACAGTGATTTCGCAATTGAAGATTCAGATGAGGGTACCAGCCAGGCTCTCCCTTTAGGCCGGGCAACCCGGGCTCGCACCGGTTCAAAAACCAAGTCGACAGGCCGACACGCCGAGGGGGACAGTCCGACCGTATCATCAAAGCCGCCCAGAAATACCACCAAAAAAAGAGCTTAATCTTCAATCTATCCTCTTACCAGCTAACCGATGATGAGATCTCCGTATTAAATCATGGCTTGTCGTATGTACCCACTAACAGACATGAACCATTTAAGTGGAATGTGGATCTCCATCGCTTCAGTAGATCACTACGAGTCAAGGAACATTTCCAACACAGCCCTGCAGCACAATCTGATCCACACCAATCGTTCCTCAACAAGTATGCACATTCCAATTTTGACCCGCAGTCGTATAATCCATCTCTTAAGACTTTCACCCGGATTGTGGACGAAACAGTGGAAAGATTTGATGCTAACAGACCTAAACAACATTCTAATATGAGCAAAGACGAAATTAAAGCCCTAAAAAATCTGGCCGACAGACCTGACATCACTATACGCCCCGCTGACAAAGGCGGGGGTATAGTGATACAGGATACCCATAAATACATCTTGGATTTGGATGGACAACTGGCCGATCAATTGACCTATAAAAAGCTAAGTGGTGACCCGACGATTGTCTTCAAAAAAGAACTGGATATACGCCTAAAAACAGCATATGATGCTAGCCTATTTAGCAAAAAGGTTTACAACACACTAACCACTGCGCATCCTGTCACCCCGGTCATGTACTCCATCCCCAAAATCCACAAAGATCCCCTCAATCCACCCGGACGCCCTATTATTTCTGCCCGCAATTCCCTTTTTCAACCTATCTCCCGTTTTCTGGACTCTTTGTTACAACCCCACATTATGGCACAGCGAACTTTTCTGAAAGATACCACACAATTCCTCAACAAATTAAACGATGTAAGCTACTTACCAACAGAGGCAGTATTATGCACGATGGACGTAAAAAACCTATACACGGTTATCCCTCATGGACAAGCCGTGGCAGCCATGCGATCATTTCTACATCGAGTTCATTTTTCTTCTCTGGACATTATTTTGTTCTTGGATCTTTTGGAATTAACACTTACCCGCAATTACTTTCTGCATAACGGTTCATATTATTTACAGCTTACTGGATGCTCAATGGGTTCGAATGTCTCTCCATCATTAGCAAATGTTTTTATGTTTGAACAAGAAAACAATTTTTTCTTTACAGATACCAGTATTAGTTCCCGAATCATCATGTACACCAGATACATAGATGATTTGTTTTTAATCTGGGAAGGTACCATGGAAGACCTGGAGGACATCATACGCAACATCAATTTGTCAGACAGCCCCATAAAATTAACACACACAATGAGCAAATCCAGCATAAATTATTTGGATGTCACTGTAGCTTTAAATAACCAATCCATAACCACTTGTGTTTTTAACAAAGAGACAGACAGGAACACCCTGTTGAGAAACAGTAGTTATCATGCTCCATCACTAAAAAGGGCACTGCCTAAATCGCAGATGATTAGGGTGGCTAGGATCACCAGTGACCCCTCTGCTCTTGGTGAGGCTCTAGATAACCAGGTTATGAAATTCATCGAGAGGGGTTACGACCCCGGAACATTAAAAAAACAAAAATCCGAAGTAATGTCAATACCCAGGGATCAATTGCTCAAACCACGGCCCCCAAAACAAACCGCAGCTCAAAGAATCCCCTTTGTGACCACGTATACACCAGCTAGTATGGCCCTTCCGAGAGCCACCAAAGCGGTATGGCCTCTGGTAACAACAGATAAATCTTTGCCTTACTTTAAAAATAAAACCATCATGCCCAGTTATAAACGCGGAAGAAATTTACGTGACATACTGGTAAAAACCAATATCCCGTCCAAAACTGAGGCATCTATTTTTAATGTACAAAGAAAAAAACCAGGGTGCTACAAATGCCCCAAATGTACCACATGCAGCACCATGATAGCGGGATCAGAATTCAATCACCCAAATACGGGTCAAAAATACAAGATAAACCATGTGGTATCTTGCAAATCCCAATTTATCATTTATATAATTATATGCCCTTGTGGCAAGTACTATGTGGGGCAAACTATCCGGACATTTAGGGACCGTATGGCACTTCACCGCTCGGCTATAAAAGCTTGCCTCAGCGGTGAAAAAATTGAGCAACCAGTGGCCAAGCACTTTAAACAGTGTGGTCACAGTGTGGAAAGTTTAAAAAGTATGATCATTGATCATATTCCCCCTCTCCCACGGGGAGGCGATCGACAAAAACTGTTGACACAACGAGAGTCGGCTTGGATATTCCGACTGAATGCACTGGCCCCCCAGGGTTTAAATGAAAAAATTGCTTGGAATTCCTTTATCTAGAACCCTACCGATGACAGTTTCCTTATTTTTAATTGAGAACCATCCCAATCCCTTGATATAGACAGCTTCCACAGCAAAGTATACATGCCAACATGCATAAGACAGATAAACTGTTCAACCATTACAAGATATTTATGTATAAGATTGGTTATGTATGTCATTATATTATCGTTTAAGAAATGTGCAGAGGTTGCTTGATGCCCGCTACCGTAATGAGCGCGGTCCATGACACCCGCTCATATTTCTGTGCACATAATATGCACATCAGCTTGAGTTTATTTTAACAGGTTCCGTAAACTTATACCTTTTTAACACATATTACTTAGCCAACGCTTTTTTAATATGCTGTTTTCACATGTTTTGTATGTTTTATTTCATTCACGTTTTGCACTTTTCCAGCAGACACGCTGGTCCTACAGAGAAAGCCCTCCCCAAAGCTGAGACACGGAGACAGGCAGCGTCCTCAGGTGCTATGGTAACGGCCACGTCAGAGGGGCGGAGCCTCACACCCGGAAGCTGTCAGTCGGGTCCAGACAGCGGGGATCGCAATCTCTACCCCACACGCAGCACATTTAAGGTAAGAGAGCCTACGAGCTCTGTATTCTTGCTTCTATTTGCACAATGCACCCTGCACTTTTCTAAGCGCACGTCTTGAAGAAGAGACTGATGTAGTCTCGAAATGTTACGAATAACGCTTGTATTTTTATCTGCAAATATCCTATAAAAATCTATTGCACAAGTCGACTGAGTGCCGCCTCATTTCCCTGGGTTTTACCTGCTCAAGGTGTCCAAGGATATCGTCTGTGTATCTATCTATCTATCTATCTATCTCATATCTATCTATCTATCTATCTATCTATCTATCTATCTATCTATCTATCTATCTATCTGTCGAGGAGCTGCACAACCTTTGTTCTCTTACTAAATTGAGAAGAATATAATTTCCCCTTAGATTGGAATTTAGAGCCTGATTCAGGCATGATTGCACTTGGCCGAATTCGGCTCCGTTTTTGATGTTGGGTTCTGTGCATGCATTTGGGCGGATATGCGGCATGTGCAGACCCCTGTACGAAAGCCGCCAGGTGAGTATCACACTCGCTGAGGTGCTGGCACGGGCAGGGGACAGAATGGGGCTTGTGCAGGGGACGCCCAGTGTTTTATGGGTGTTACCCTGGGAACGCAGGAGGCTTGATGCCCGCTCGGGGCGGCTGATGTCACATGATGTCAGCGCTAGTCCCATATTCGGCGATCAGCGACGGAAATATAAATAAATCTAGACTGACTTTACCGAAAGGGGAGAGAAATCATTTGGTGGGGCGGCGCTGAGCTGTTTGCTAGGCTGCTCGTATACGCAGCTTAGCAATCAGGTCGGAATCAGGCCCTTAATGTTTTGTTTCCTTTCTTTTACACTATATAGATGCCAAGAGAATACGCTTCACTTTTTATTTAATTATTATTATTATTATATTATTATTATTATTATTATTATTGTTCCGTATTATTTCTTAGTTATTGTCAGTTGATTTCTGAGTGATTCACTGACAGTGACCTAAATACAAAATCTCATGGTCAGTTAAATAATACCCCTTTCCCACTGCAGCCTTAAAACGGTATTTTGCCGATTTTTGAGGGCAAAATACCGTTTAAGGCTGCAGTGGGAAAGCGCCAGAGTTGAAATACCGTTTAAAGTTAAACGGTATTTCAACCCGTTTTCAGAGCAGGGTTTTGCACGGTAATCTACCGTTTAAGATGCAATGGGAATGCATCTTTAAACGGTAGAGATGATTGCTGATTTTTTTCAGCAATCATCTCCGTGTGTGTACGCTGCCGGGCTGAAAGATTAACCACTTTCAGCCCGGTGGTACGCCCCGCTGCCCCCCGCCCCCTCGCCCCCGTCCTGTTATACCCCTTTTACACCTTTTACACGGGTCCCGTGTAAATGGCGGTGTACATGGTCCCGCTGCGGGTGCAGGCACCCGCAGCGGGTCCACAGCGTGCAGCGCTGGGCAAGATGTGCCCAGGTGCTGCGGGAGGAGGGGGGTCCCTGCTGCTGCTGAGGGGGTACCTGTCAGCCTGACACGGCGCTGCCGCTGCTGTATCTCCCCCCCGGCGGCCGCTGCCGCTGCTGTATCTCCCCCCCGGCGGCCGGTCCTTGCGGCGGATGTACAGTCAGTATCGGCGGTCCCTCTGGCGCAGGGGAAATAGTACTTATTTCCCCTGCGCCAGAGGGACCGCAGACACTGACTGTACATACGCCGCAAGGACCGGCCGCCGGGGGAGAGATACAGCAGCGGCAGCGCCGTGTCAGGCTGACAGGTACCCCCTCTCCCCTCAGCAGCAGCAGGGACCCCCCTCCTCCCGCAGCACATGGGGACAGCTTCCCCCCTCTACCCCCACAGCACCCGGGGACAGCTTACCCCCTCTACCCCCTCCAAGCTGCCTGTCTATCCTTGTTGATAGATATATATCTATCTATATATATATAGATCTATATAGATATATATATATATATATAGACATAGATCTATAGATCTATATATATATATATATATATATATATATATATATATATATATATATAGATCTATATATATAGATCTCTCTATATATATATATAGATCTATATATATATATATATAGATCTATATATATATATATATATATATATATATATATATATATATATAGATCTATATAGATCTATATATATATATATATATATATATATATCTATCAACAAGGAAAGACAGGCCTGACCCATTGTCACAGGCACTAAACGTTTTGAAGAGCTAAAACGTTTTACCTGCAATGGGAATGGTACTTAAATGGCATTTGAAACTGTAATCTGCTGCAGTGGGAATGCTAAATACCATTTAAGATTACCTGTAAACTAAAACGGGTCTGCAGTGGGAAAGCAGCATAAATCCCATTTGTATTAATGGTACATAGTGTTTGGGGAGGCGTGTGGCTCTGCGTACTAAGCTACTCTGCTGTATGTCTTATGTGCATTTGCAAAGGAACGGAACGCTGGTGTACTGATTGCATTTGCATGAGCGATGTTACTCTACCACTCGCTGTGTAATATCAGGTCTCCGCGCTCATCTGAATGTACTCTGTAACTCTCTGAGTGCTAAATCACATGCGTTACATCTGGCAGCTGGAACACTTTACTGTACTGACATTGGGGCTAATTCAGCATGGATCACTAATCAGCAAATTCACAAATCAAGTGATTGCCGAATGCCTGAAAGTAGATCTGCAGCACTCACCTCACTCTGCACATCGCTCCTCTGCACCCCGAACCCCCTCCTCAACTGCACATGTGCAACCACAACGCACTGTCCTGGCTCATCTCAGTTTTTGGTGCATGGTGACTCCACCTGGTGGCAGCCTTCATTATTGCAGCTTCCATTGTCTCCTGTTAGAGCTAGGGGTATCACATACATATTATACTGTACATTTTTTGCAATAAAAGTTTTGCTTTATTGATTAAATGCACTTTTTTTTCTTTGCAATAGGTACAGTAATTTAGATTTCAGTTCATTGTCAACTTTTCTTTCCTTTTTCAACTTTTTCTTCCTGCCATTTTGTTGTCTTATCAATTCAATTAAAGAAAGATATTGAAGAATTGAAGAAAGATATTGACCCAGTTGGTTCCTACTTATAGACCTTGGGCGAAATGTAATAGGGTGCGATTTTTAGACAAAAAAAAAAATCGCACCAAATCGCACCTTTAAAAATCGCATTTTTGCCGCGAATTCGCATATGTAATGAGATGCGAATTTGCGGCAAAAAAATGCGATTTGCCGCGATTTCGGGCGATTTTTAGTCATGAAAATGTGCGCATTTTCATAAATGCGATTTTGTGCTAAAAAAAAAAAGTTTTAAAATGAGCCGGTCCTGGTTCCAAAAATACGGGGGACAAAAAATCTGGGGGTCCCCCGTATTTTGAAACCAGCACCGGGCTCCAACAGCCCGCGGTGTCATGCCACAGCCGGGGGACACTTTTTACACAAGGTCCCCCGGCCGTACCATGAGCACCGTGGCTGGTCAGCCTTGGACGGGGTACCTGGAGGAGTGGGGACCCCCCCCAATAAAGGGGTCCCCCCCCCAGGCTTCACCCGTCCAGGGCTGAAGCCCGGGGCTGTCACCGGCGTCCGTGGCCAGTGGACGCCGGCCTGATAGGGTTAAATCGATCATACGTTACATTGCTTTATACCGGAGAACTACAAGTGCCAGCAGACCTCCCCCGCATGCTGGGACTTGGAGAACCACAAGTCCCAGCATGCGGGGCATTAATGGGCCCGCTGGGACTTGTAGTCCACCTGTAAAAAGAATGTTTATAAAAAACACACACACAGAGAAGTAAAAGTTTATTACACACACACCTCACTTTTACACCAGCGTTACTTACCATTCCTGGATCCAGCGCTGGTCTGGCTGCTTCACAGCCGGCTCCCCCCACACTGACAGGCAGCGGGGAGAACCGGCTTTCTCCGTTGCCTCTAACAGCTTCTGTAGCCCTGTTCCAGCGGTACAGAGGCTGAGAGGGCGATTGGCTGAGCTATGCGTCTCCATGGAGACGCATAGCTCAGCCAATCAGGACTGAGCTATGCGTCTCCATGGAGACGTATCGGCCAATCGCGCTCTCAGCCTCTGTAGCACTCGGACAGCGCTACAGAAGCTGTTAGAGGCAACGGAGAAAACCGGTTCTCCCCGCTGCCTGTCAGTGCGGGGGGAGCCGGCTGTGAAGCAGCCAGACCAGCGCTGGATCCAGGAATGGTAAGTAACGCTGGTGTAAAAGTGAGGTGTGTGGATGTGTGTGTAATAAACTTTTACTTCTCTGTGTGTGTGTTTTTTATAAACATTCTTTTTACAGGTGGACTACAAGTCCCAGCGGGCCCATTAATGCCCCGCATGCTGGGACTTGTGGTTCTCCAAGTCCCAGCATGCGGGGGAGGTCTGCTGGCACTTGTAGTTCTCCGGTATAAAGCAATGTAACGTATGATCGATTTAACCCTATCAGGCCGGTGTCCACTGGCCACGGACGCCGGTGACAGCCCCGGGCTTCAGCCCTGGACGGGTGAAGCCTGGGGGGGGGGACCCCTTTATTGGGGGGGTCCCCACTCCTCCAGGTACCCCGTCCAAGGCTGACCAGCCACGGTGCTCATGGTACGGCCGGGGGACCTTGTGTAAAAAGTGTCCCCCGGCTGTGGCATGACACCGCGGGCTGTTGGAGCCCGGTGCTGGTTTCAAAATACGGGGGACCCTCAGATTTTTTGTCCCCCGTATTTTTGGAACCAGGACCGGCTCATTGAGCCCGGGGCTGGTTATACTTAGGAGGGGGGACCCCACGCCGTTTTTTTTTAATAAAAACACTTTTACACATTTTTATTAACAGGACCATGCACACATCTCAATGATCTGTGCATGGTTCTGTCAAATTCGACTGTCAGAACCTGGTCTATTTTTTTTGTGATTTTTGGTAACATTTACCAAAAATCACACCCTATTACATTTGCGAGTTGTATACTTTATAATGGGAAAACATCTGGATGCGATTTGAAATGTGACTAAAAATCGCCACTTTCAAAAGTGCGATTTCGCGGTAAAAAGTGCGATTTTTACCGCGATTTTCAACCTATTAAATGTACGATTTTCGGAAAAAGTGCGATTTCGGACGTTTTTGACCAAAAATCGCACATGTCTAAAAAATCCCACCCTATTACATTTCGCCCCTTGATTCTCAGTCGCATGCAGTTATGGTACTAAGGGCCCATGGAGATTAAGGGGAGAGTGATAAACTACCAGCCAATCAGCTGTCATGTTACAGGCTGGGGTTGAAAAAGGGCAGTTAGGGGCTTGCTGGCTCATACTTTATCGCTATCTACTTTATCACTTTTTGAAGCTTAGTGCATCTGGTCCAATAGGTCAACAGAGTCTTACAGGTCAACAGAGTCTTGGTTGAAAGTCAATAGCTCAGCACCAATTTGTCATAGTGGACAAGGTGAACATAGACAAAAGATGGACACAAGGATAAGGCCGATATGGAAATGTTGACGCATGAGAAGGTCAAGATGAGTTTTTCATTTTGTTTTTGGTGTCAAAAATTTGAAGATCTCATAACAAAGAGGCCAAAATGCATGCTCTTTTTGCCGGTCTTGCTTCGGCCATGGTGCTTCGCTCCAGTACAGAGGGCACACTTGCTATCCGCATGGATGGTAACGTATGAAAAGATTCAAAAAAGAAAGAGGATTTGAAAAACTCAATCCGTGAAATGGGCGTTTATGGACGCTGACCGCGTAGGCACGAATTCTTCTGTTTTTGCCATTATCGTTACTATTTATGTTGTTTCCCATGCTATTGTGCGACATACGGATGGAAACCGGGCATCTGTTTCAGACCGGTCTCTTCTTACACACAGAATGAGGTGAGTGCAAGCCCAAAAACTAGAGATGACAGCTAAGGACAGAGGGCGGCGCCGGCCTCCGTGAATTTTTAGTATACATGAGCGTATTCTTGTATTAGCATGAGGACATGCGCAGACTTCTGCATCCGAATGGAATAGTGACCACTAGGGTGGTCAATCCCGGGATCATGATCAGCGGGATCCCAGGATTTGCCCATAAAATTGCTGGGTTTTTGGGATTAGGCTGCACATGCGTAGTCTAATGCCGGTCAGCGTCTGAGCGTCCATTCTGTTCCCTAACCCGTGCAGCTCTGCGCAGCGTGGTGGTCAGAGGTTGTGCTGTGCAGGCCGCCCTGCCACATCACCATTCCTGATCGCACCTCATGGCTGCATCACCTGCTCTGCTGCTGTCACCCACACGCTCACTCCCGGAGCCACTGGGAACCCCTGCACCGCTGCTGTTTGCCCTGCTCCCAGCCACCCATCCATGTAAGTAAATGTGTGGAGCAGCCAATGCGGGGGGGGACGGGGGGTGTTTTTTAATTAGGAATGTTAATCCCGGGAATCCCAGGATTGAGAATTGTTCAATCCCCTGGAATTGGTATTCCACCGGTCAATAGTTTCATCCATTAGATCAATGTATTCATCTTTACAAGGAAACTGGTGAGAAATGTACAGTGGTAGAGAAACTATTTTTATTCTTCAGCAGAAAGACGCCGGAACATGAATGGAGTAGTACGGGGACGAGTTATCCTAGCAGCTGCAGCACAAATATTGCTTATGAAAGAGCAGATTGCTCAGCCAGTATTACAGCCTATTACTGCAGCACAAGGCTGAGGAGTGCAATCAGGGATGGCAGTTCTCAGTGTTACAATGTTATTATGGGATCAGACTGCACCAAGCACAATAACGCAAAAGCAGGCTCTACGTACATTGTATCTTATTTGCTGCCATGGAGAAAGGTTGTCCATCTCTAAGGACAGGGATACAATACAAAGGAAAACATTTAAGTATCATCAATTCAGGAATCCTCAGGAAGCTTTGTAGCATTTAACAAGATTTGATTGGGGGAATGGACAACCGCACCCTATCGTATGATCCACCTTAAAGGGGCTCACTCACAATGCTGCCTAAGAACACAGCCATGAATAAAGAATGGTACCAAAACATTCTCCAAAAGCTACTTATTCCAACCATCCAAGAACAGTTTGGTGATGAACAACGCCATTTCCAACGTGATGTAGCACCTTGCCGTAAAGCAAAATTGACAAGTAAATAGCTCGTAGAAGAACACATCAAATTGTGGGTCCAAATTCTGACATTCTCCAAACATTGATTAGACAAGAATGGGAGGCCATTAGTCAGTATGTGGACCAGAAGTCGATTGACAGCTGTCAGGGAGAACTGCAGAGGTCAACACTGCAAATACTGACTCTTTGCATAAAAATTAATGTCAGTAAAAGCCACTGACTACATCTGACAAAAAGGTCTAAAAACATTGAAGAAGTTAACTTTGTGAAAAATAATACTTGTGTCATTCTCAAAACTTTTGACCATGGCTGTATACTAGAGAAGGTACAGATGTAGCGCCTCTCCTCCTTGCAGGGGCTGTCAATTCCATCACCAGCCCCCGCCAGCCATTGCCAGCCGTCGGAAGGGGGAGAACGCTCACGAGACACTTTTCCCATTCCGACAGAGCTCCCCGCCTCTTTCCACTGCCTCTCCAACTGCCATCGCTGGTCCCCACCACCGCCCCGAACCCCCCATAACCCTGCCCATCTCCCTGAAGCGGAGACGGGCAGGGCCACGCCACCGAGCCGCTGAGTGACTCGGACAAACGTGCGTGTGAGGCGCATGCGCGTCCCAGTCAGATGGAGTCTCTCTCCGCCAGTGCTCGCCAGTGGGGAAGTTCTGGTGAGTGTAGAGAGTGAATGAGAGGGGCTCCATCTGTTCCAGGTGCAAGGAGGCCCTGAAAGGATGAACCCCAAAGGATGATCATTAATGGTAGGATGCAGAAACATTGTTCTTGACATTGTTAATCCATAGATTAATCTCCAAACTGCCCAATCTTATTCATAATCACAGGTATTGTGTGTTGGGGTCAGCAATGTATAAAATAATGTCAACTGCATATACTGTAAGTTTAATACTTTGGCTGTACACACATAAGGGGTTACTCAGACGTGATTTCATGGCTGCGAACCGCAGGCCAGGCGGTTATCGATAGACTGTGCATGCATTCGGCCCATCGACATGCACAAGACCTTCCTGCGATAAAATCCTGCTAATTATTTCATTGCTGGCCGTACGCAGGTTGATTGACAGAAAGATAGCGTTTGGCGGATGTAACCGGATGTTTTCTGGGAGTTTCGGGAAGAATGCAGGTGTGCCCAAGTGTTTGAAGGGAAGCCGTGTGACATCAGCTCCAGCCTGATCCAATGCACTGCACGCACTGGAAAAATCTTTAGATTGTGAGCTAATTGTGAATGGATTTGCGGCTAATCGCCGATTGGCGTATTTTTCACAAGCCATTAGCAGACCATTGCTGCAGAATGTGAAGCATAGGGTCAATAGCAAGACTGAAGAGTAGAGGGGCGAGAGGGTATCTTTGATGGGGTTCCCCATTCCAACTCCACAGCATGCAACAAAATCCATTAATCAACAAAATTAAACACGTCAAATTAAGTCTGGAGCAAATTCACTATGAATTGCAAGTTCTCAGGCTAGAAAAATGCATGGAACGCCTTCAGTGTACAGTATGCAGGCTTAGGACCATGTTCGAAGTTCGGGGTCCTTGGTTGAAGCACTTACAGTACATTGGCCAATGCTGTGCAGATGCCCTTCAGCGAATGTAGCAATGATCATTTTAAACTAAAAAAAGAAGGGGCCTCATCCAGACTTAGTTGGCAACATAACCATCGTTCCAGAAACTCTGTCAATAGCAGTTGCAGAAATATGCGAATGCTAATCTCAGTCTTCCCTTTTTGCCCCACTATGCGATGGAAAGTAAGAGCACTGAGATTCTCCAAGGTCGGTGCTTTCACAATGGATATACTCAGCTCTCCAAAATTAATACAACATTTCTTTGTACCAACGATACTTGCTGTAGCCTAGGGTCCACCTTAGCTACTCTCCTCAAATCTAGTTATGGTACGGCTATAAGAGGGGCGGATTAGGCTGCTGGGGGACAGTAAGGGTTAGGCACTATGTAGATGGTTAGGCTTAGGAGAGGGGGCATTTAGGGTTAGGCTGCAAAATGGCAGAATACAGTTAGGCCCAAAGTCCTAACCAACTGTAATATGACCCTCGGGATGCCACTGTCTGCATTCTGACCATTGGAATTCTGTGCACAAGGATATCATTACCAACCTTTCCAGACACAACATAAACCCACCCATGAAACGGTGCCGTTTCACAACCACTTTAGGACACCTCCCAGTCTGCACCCCAAAAGGATCGCAAACCTATTTTCAAGTGCTAGTAATTTCTTGGGCTCGCTCATGCACTATAAGAGTTTCACGGACTTTTGGCCCATGCTCAGAAGCAAAGAACCGCTCCACTGCGTACAACATTGACACCGTGTCCATGTTTGAACTTGGTCCTGGTTTAATGTAAAGACTCAGCGTAGGACAGGTCAGGAGAAGAAGGCTTTGTCATAAATCGGTCAGCTTAGCAGGCATTGCAATCTGTGGAGTTTATCTTGACCAGTTTATATACCGTGTACAGACTAAAGTACCCGGAATACCATGAATAATTGCATTTGGCCGGTACCGTGGATCAATGTGTGTTTCGTTTATACATAGATATAGATAAATGCCAGCAATCCACTTTTAAATAATGATTTTGCTCCAGTAACTGAACCTGCTGAATGTTTCTTCATTTCCTGGATGAAAACAAAATATTCTGAGTTTATAGTAATTATACCCAAATCTGTCACACCACTTAACATTTCTGTCACCATCAAGGTTATTTAATTACAGAGCAATCATGCACATCATTAAAGTAATTGTGTCTGAGTGTTGTAGGGTCACCAGAAGATCACCCAGGCAGCCAGCAGCATGGTACACTGTAATCAATCCTTTAACCATAAATAAGGACCAACATTATTATCTATAAACAGCGCTAATTACATTGGGTGAGGGGAACATTGTTTCAACAATTTTTTAGGGAATATAATTATATAATGTGGTCTGATCAGGAAGATATGAATGAGTTGCAGGATTTTGGTTTGGGATGGAACCTAGAGAAGGTATGCCGGGAACGTCCTACTTTACGTCACTTTCTTGGAAGTGCATCTACAGCATCCATGTTCCTGGTGCAGTCATCTGATGGAGTAATGGTTATTTTAAGTATACAGTACTTCGCCTAGCCCTTTCCTTATTCCCTTGTCCTAAGCCACCTTCTTGCACCGAAATCTCCCCTTGCTGCATCCTAGCCTTAACCTCACCCAATGCCTAAAACCTATCCTCCAACAAGCTACAGCCTAACCCAAACCTCTCCTCCACTACAGTCTATCCAAAACCTTCCCACCACTCAACCTAACTATTACCTTCCCACCACCATAGCCTAACCTTAACTTCCCCACCACTGCAGGCTATCCCTAACCTCCCCTCCACAGCAGCCTAAGCCTAACCTCCCCACCACTGTAGACTAACCATAAACTCCCCACCACCACAGGCTATCCCTAACCTCCCCACCACTGCAGCTTAACCCTATCTTTACCACCACCGCAACCTAACACTAACCTCTCCATAGTGCCTAACTCTAACCTCCCCTTAGTGCCTTGCCCTTAACTTCATTAGAGCCTTACCTCCCCACCACTGCAGCCTAAACCTAACCTCACCAACACCACAGGCTATCCCTAACCTCCCTACCACCGCAGGCTAAACCTAACCTCCTCACCACTGCAGTCTAACCCTAACCTCACCACCATTGAAGCCTTACCCTAACCTCCCCGCAACTACAGCCTATCCCTAACTTTACCACCACCGCAGGCTAACCCTATCCTCCTCACCACTGCATCCTAACCTCCTCACTACTGCAGTCTAACCCTAACCTCACCCCCACTGTAGCCTAACCCTAACCTTCCCGCAACTACATCCTATCCCTAACTTTTTTTTTTTAATTCAGTCTTTATTGAAGTTAATATAGAAAAAATACATACGATAAAACATCAAAACATACACAAGAAACATACACAGATAAGACTACTAGGCCGCAACCATATAACCTGCATACAAACACATTTGACCAATTGAGTTTAAAGGTAAGCTATCCATACCATATAATGACATTCTATGTTATATATTATGACATTCCATAAGGAAGACAGTACAGCCAACCGGGAGACATTTATAACGAACCGTGAGGTACAATAAATCTAGAAATTCTTAATACAGTGTGTAACCAATTTGTATAAAGAAAAGAAAAAAAAAAAAAAGAAAAAAAAAAGTGACGGTGTCAAAATCAGCCAAATAAAAAAAAGTACAAAATACAATGACCGTGTAAAATTCATCAATTCAATTTATCTCAACCAGAAATTAATTAAGTGAGTTTCCTAAATAAATTAGTAGCAAATAACTAGTGCAATTTCAGTTACATATAATTGTGTGGTTAATTGTGACCAATTGACTAAGGTGACTATAAATAATAACCTGACGTTAACCAAGTCCCCCAGATTTTGCGATGTTTCATAATCACCCCTCTTGAGGCATATACAAATCTATCTTGCTTACTTATTCTATTTACTAAGTCAACCCAATCTCCAATACTCGGGGCTTTAGAACTCATCCAGGATCTAGCTATGATAACTTTGGCGATAGCACTTAAATTACACCCTAGACCTCTGAGTTCAGAAGGGTAAGACCCCACTCCCCAAATACCCATTATCAAAGAAACCGGAGTAAGTTCGCTCCGCGTAAACCCCAAATTCTCCATCACTTTCTTCACATCTTCCCAGAAGTGCTGAAGAGCATCGCACTCCCATAGCAAGTGCCAAAAAGACCCGATTTGGGTTCTACATTTCGGGCAGCCATCCGACTGTGTATTAGATATCCTCTTCAGTCTCCCGGGGGTAACATAAATCCTATGCAGAACATTAAACTGCACCTGCTGGATGCGCGCCGAAGTAGTAGCTCTACTCGGTGCCAACAGTACATCGTTCCATGGGACCTGAGTGAGCTCAGGAATATCCTTTTCCCACTTAGATTTTAGGGGATGAAGAACTTCTTGCTGCCAGTGTACTAATAAAAATCTGTATAGTTTAGATAGTCTTCTTAAAGGGCCAATCTGTCTAAGCATAAGTTTACAAGGGGAGTCAACGAGCTGAAGCAATGAGCCCCTACTACCCTCTAGCACTGCACCCCTAATTTGATGGTATCTAAATAACATGCTATTTGGGAGCTGGAACTCAGTCCGGAGCTCCTCAAATGATTTAAATTGATCACCCTTGAAAACCTGGCCCAACGTCCGAATCCCAAATTTCCCCCATATCGCACATCCTTGCTGGGCCTTAATGGCTCCAGTATTTTCAAGTGAGAAAATGGAGGTGTCAGGGTCTATCCCCTGATACTGTAAAATTTTGTGAACCCCCTTCCACACAAGTATGGATTGTCTAATAATAGGGGGCACACCCCGTCGCAGAACACCCGAAAGAATAACCTGCAGCATGGAGCATTGCCTATCATGCCGAGCAGCCAATTCCCTATCCTCTGCAGTGGAGTCTTTGTCCTGTATCCAGGAACATATATGCGTTAACTGTGAGGCCAGATAATACAATTTCATATTGGGCAGGGCCAACCCCCCACTGGCTTTATCCCTACACAAGGTGGCCATCTTTATCCTAGAACGCTTGTTTTGCCATATAAATGATGACAAAACTCCATCCAGCTCATTAAAAAATTTATTACTAATATATACGGGGGAATGCTGAAAAACATACAGTAACCTTGGAAGGATGGACATTTTAATCAAATTGACCCTGCCTATCTGGTTAATAGGTAATTTAACCCACCTTTTACATTTATTTCGAATTTCTCCTAACAGGGGAATAAGATTGTCCTGTATATATTCCTTGGAGTTAGCAGAAACATATACTCCGAGGTATTTAAACTTGGTGGCCCTATTTATCGGAATAGTTATTTGTATATTAACCGTGGCTCCTCCCACTAGCATAAGATTAGATTTTTCCCAATTCATAGAAATACCTGAGCAACGACCGAATTCCTCCAGGCACGCAAAGATTCTTGGCAGATCACGTTCAGGATTCGATACGCCCACCAAAAGGTCATCGGCATAAAGAGACACCAGATTACCTTTACTCTCTAGACCTCCATTACTATCGACCAGTTTCTCTCTTAATGCACAAGCCAGGGGTTCCACTGCCACTGCAAACAGCAACGGGGACAGAGGACAACCCTGGCGAGTACCCCTGGCTAGGTCAAAGGGAGATGTAACATACCCATTAATAGAGACCCTAGCCACCGGTTTTTGATACATCAACTTAATACAGTTGATGAAGCTGTCTCCAAATCCAAACGCTCTCAGAGTAGCCCATAGATAATCCCACTCAATAACGTCAAATGCTTTCTGCGCGTCAAAGGAGGCCAGCGCGGCAGTACTTCTCCCTCCATTAATACTTTGAATATACGAATACAGTCGTCTTAAATTGACCGCAGTAGATTTTCCCGCTCTGAAGCCGGTTTGGTCAGGGTGAACAACATAGTCCACCATCCTACCCAGCCGCATAGCCAAAATTTTTGAGAATATTTTTGCATCTGTATTCATAATAGAAATAGGGCGATAAGATTCCACCTTATGATGATCCTTTCCAGCCTTCGGGATCATAGAAATCACTGCGGCTGACATAGTAGGCGGAAAAGACCCCAGCTCTAAAATAGAGTGGAAGAGCGCCAACAAGGCAGGTGCCAGAATCTCTGAGTGCCTCTGATAGAATTCGGCCGGCAGACCATCTAAACCCGGGGCTTTATTACTGGGAAGGTTATTGATCACTGTCTTAATTTCTTCTAGACTAATGGGGGCATCCAACAATTCTCTCCCTTCCTTAGGTATTTTAGGCAAGTTACCTCTGTCCTCTCCAGCCAAGGGTGGGCAGGTACAGGGTTCCGTAGAGGTCACTTTACAGCAAGTGCTGGAGGCTGTTAGTAAGTGCGAATCGAAGCTTCTTGAACAGCTGGGTGTTGTGCAGACGGACATCTCCTCTATTAAGCAAGATATTGAAAAAACCTGTACAAGGTTGGTGGAAGTGGAGAGTAGAGTATCTGTACTAGAGGACTGCGTCACCCCCCTCAGTAACCAAGTGAAAGCTATCTCCGCGGATATACGCGGGCTTCGATCTAAGCTCACAGATATGGAGGGAAGGCTAAGGCGCAACAATGTGCGCTTCTTGGGCTTTGATGAACGGGCCGAAGGCAAGGATGTTGAAAAATTCTTGGAAGAGTGGCTTGTGCAAGTGTTTGGAAAAGAATCATTCTCACCCCAGTTCTCAGTTGAACGGGCGCATCGAATCCCGGGACGAGCTCCTATACCCGGGGCTAGGCCTCGGGCTCTTATTGCAAAATTACTTCATTTTAAGGACCGGGACACAGTGTTGCGGCTCGCTAGGGAAAAAGGAGAATTGCTACACAACGGGAAGAGAATTGCAGTTTTCCCTGACTTCCCAATCGAGGTTCAGCGGGACCGGGCAAAGTTTATTGAAGTAAAATCTCGCTTAAGAGAACTGGGTTTAAAATATACAATGTTGTATCCCTCGACTCTGAGGGTAGTGTCTGAGGGGGAAACAAAGTTTTTTTCGGTACCAGGAGAGGCTGCGGTTTGGCTGGACTCTACCAAACCCGGAAAGCGACAAGTCCTGGCAAAATAATAATGCTCTATATTGTCAAGTAGTAGCAAAGCATATTGGTTTAGCAATGCTCGGGTGGGGGAGTGTCTTAGGGTTTGGGGACACCTGAAATTTTTGCTCCTTATTTGAATATTATTTTTTTCCTTTCGGGGGGAATTTGGAGGGGGGGTAAGTGGTTTTGTGACGTAAGTCCCTAAAAGAAGAAGGGAATAGTAGGGCAAGGTATGCCTGGGCTAGGTAATACAGGGTTGGGGGAGGGAAGGGGGGGGGGTATCTGTGTTGTTTTGTATATGTATTATGTGTTTTAGGCCGCATCCAGACTAAGTTTGCTCTCTATGCCTGTAATTGTATCTTTTTGTTTAAATTGTTATGGGAATTCGGATCCTGAGTTGGAATGTGAGGGGCCTGAATGAGAGAGTTAAGCGGGCCTTAGTTTTAAACCAGTCTAAAAAATACGAGGCCGACATTATTTGCCTTCAAGAAACCCACTTGGTAGGTGATAAGTTGTCTTCTTTGAAGCGCCCATGGCTTGGCTCTCTCTTTCACGCCCAATTCACATCCACGTCCCGGGGAGTATCTATTTTGATTAGGAAAGGATGTCCCTTTGTATTGGGGTCAGTTAAGATTGACTCACAGGGGAGGTATGTATTCTTGGAAGGCTGCATTGACCGATTTAGGTTGTGTATCCTTTCGATATATATACCTCCCCCGTTCTCCTATGAAGTTATTAAAGAGGCGGCTGAATTTGCGGCTGATTTTCCCGATGCGCAGACCATCTGTTTGGGTGATTTCAATAAGGTTATCGATTCTAGGCTGGATAGATGGAAACCTCATTCTAACTGGAGGCATGAAAGTAGTAAATTTAGGGACTTCCTGGAGGATCTGGGTTGGTCTGACCCATGGCGTAATAAATACCCAACCTGTAGGCAATATTCCTGTTACTCCAGCTCGCACAATGTATGGTCGAGAATTGATCTGGTATTGGTGTCTCAAGGGCTGGTCAATAGGGTTCGGCATATAGAGTACAAACCCCGAGGGGTATCAGACCACTCCCCTATTGTGACTGATTTTGATCTGGATATTGACACTGGTTTCAGGTATTGGAAGCTTCGGCCCTTTTGGTTATCTCAGTTTGGCGACCATGAAGTGTTAAACGCCATGCTGAGGGATTTTTTCGTAGTCAATATTAATTCAACAAATCCGATTCAGGTGTGGGAGGCGTTTAAGGCATATACTAGGGGTCTGTTGATAAGTAAAATTGCCTATGTTAAAAAATCACATCGGGCTAGATCTTTAGATTTAGAAAACAATGTATCCGAAATGGAGGCCAGTTATATTGCTTCAGGTTCGGAATCAGATAGGCGGGCCTGGCAGGTGGCTCAGCAAGAATTAGTTGACTACCAACTGGAGGTGGAATCTCGTAGAGTTTCGATGGGCGACCTGCGCAGGTCGGCAAATCTTGACCGAGCTGGAAAATGGCTAGCACTCTTAGTTAAACAAGACGCCCCCTCTAGAACTATTTCAGGTATCGAATTACCATCAGGGGAGCAGGTGACTGAAACTCCGGCTATTGCAGCAGCCTTTCATTCTTTCTATGCCAACACCTACCGTTCACAGTCAGACAATAATATTAATGCCATCGAGAAGTTTTTATCATCCCTATCCCTAACTTTACCACCACTGCAGCCTAACTCTAACCTCTCTATATTGCCTAACTCTAACCTCCCCTTAGTGCCTAAACCTTAACTTCGCTAGTGCCTAACCTTATCTCCCCACCACCGCAGCCGAACACTAACCTCTCCCCCACTCCAGGCTATCCCTAACCTCCCCACCACTGCAGCCTAACCCTAACCTTCCCACGACCACATCCTAACCTCCCCACCACCGAAGCCTATCCCTAACCTCCCCACCACGATAGCCTAACCCTAACATCCCCATCACTGCAGCCTAACCCGAACACTAACCTCCCCACCACCATAGCCGAACCCTAACCTCTCCCCCACTGCAGGCTATCCCTAACCTCCCCACCACCACAGCCTAACGCTAACCTCCCCACGACAGCATCCTAACCTCCCCACCACCAAAGCCTATCCTTATCCTCCCCACCACCGCAGCCTAACCCTAACCTCCCCACCACTGCAGCCTAACTCTAACCTAGCCTTAGTACCTAACCCTAACCTCCCCTAAGTGCCTAACCATAACCTTCACTAGTACCTAACCCTAACCTCCCCACCACCGCAGTCTAACCCTATCCTACCTCTAGAGCCTCACCATCCAATCCCACAACCTAACTATAATCTCAACATTCTGATAATGTTGGTATTTCTTATGTCGACATTATGAAAATGTTGACATTCGAAGGACAATATGAACGTCATATATGTCGACCTTACGGCTGCATCCCTAAGAATTTTGCATTTGTGTATATAATCTTTTATTTGATATATATAAAGTATAAACCATGCAATACATTTAGAATTCAGTAACCCAACTTCAGAGCATTTTGCTTCCAATAGGTAAAGATGGAGCGCGGCGTAGACAATGTGTATTAACTAATGCTTCCAAATTACAGATGTTACTTCTAAAGGAATTTCTCCAATATTTTCAATATGTCTTTGTACGTGACCAGATGGTCGCTGGCCCCAAGGACTCATCAGAAAGTACATCCGGAGACACAACTGGATGGTGAACGTCGCAGACATCTGGCCAGCTTGGCAGTTTCTGGGAAATGGTACAAAAATTCTTAAGGGCAGCCGACCTTCTTCTGGGCTTTGGCTCTTCATCTGATAACGCATGCATTAAGGAGCGTTTCTGCTTTTTAATTACACAAACCATATTGAACAGATATAAGAGCAAATGCAACGTACAGTGGATATTGTATTGCAGTCTTTGTGAAAACAAAGGGACTGATTCAGCAACGCTCGTTAAGCAGCAGTCCCTGAAATGCTGCCGTTCCGAAACCCCCCTCCCCCTGTTGAATCCCCTCACATGCGCCCGCTTCCATGAGGAATCATTCCATGGTCTCAGACCATCAAATGATTTTGTCTGAACTGGTCAGCAGTAAAAAGAAGGGTTGTACCCGTGTATGAGATCCGGGTATGCGACCCGTTCACACTGCAGAAAAACACGTGTCAAAAGTCAATTTTAGTAAATTTCCCCCAAAATGTCCTAAGGTCAACATGGAGATGTTCTATACATGAAAGGATCAACATGCCTTTTTATATTTTTCGCGTGGACCCAAAATTTGTGTACGGCACCCCCTTGCATGGCTTTCTTCACTCCCCTGGATACCCTCAAATTATACTGCAGTGTGCGGCAAAACCATGTTACAGCTCTGGGCTTATATTTAACTTTGGGTTGACTATTCTACTAATTATAGTGATACGCAGTACTTAAACTATTAATATAGCATTTACATCATTAAGTAATCATTAAGTAATTATAATGATATCATTAAATGCATGATGAATGTTCACCAGTTCTATAAGTGTCGCAGTGAGACCCCCACTCCTAGCATAGGAAGGCTGAATCACCGTGCGAGCTCAGAGAACAAGAGGAGAAAACCATTTTTAAGTGCAGATTCTAAACTGCATTTCTTGAAAAGAACCTGGAAACAATATTATTCTAAGGAGCATCTGTCCTGTCTGTGGGTAAATATCATGGCTATAAATCTACATAACATCCGTGTCACCGCTACAAAGGGAAAAATGTGAATGTTGCGCGGAAGCCGCCACTTGCAGGAATGAGAGAATCATTAGGCGTTAGCAGCTGGTTAAAGCTTGCTCGGTGTTGAAGTGCTTTGTATTAAGGCAGATGGGCCCTCCTTATCCAGGAAGATCTTCATCTCTTTTTTGTGTTTTTGTATATTTTATTTATTCCCTCTATATTACACCAGTACAGCACTTGTACAAGGCTCCCATTGGCTAGGTTGAACAAAGTTCAGAGGACATTAGGACACCTCATAGGTAGGGTGGCCAATCGCAGTATCGGGATTGGCGGGATACAGGGATTTGGCCCTAAAATCACTGGGATTTAAATCCCTGGATTGAAGTTTCCAGTATTTTTGGATTGTCCTGCGCATGCACAATCTAATGCTAGGTAACATATGAGCACCCGCACAGATGCTGCCTTTCCGCTCCTGCCCCCAAGTTTGCAGCTCTGAGCAGCGGGACATGGTCAGACGTCATGCTGCACAGCCTGCCAGCAGCACCAGTTCAGGGTGCCGCACACCTCTCCCCCGGTGCCACCTGTCACCACCAGCAAGCCCAATGTAAGTAATTCTAGGAGGTGGGCTGTGAAGGGGAGATACCACACAGATGCTAGGCTGGCTCAATCTTGGGTATCCCTGGAATCCAAGGATTGAGCATTTTTCAATCCTGTGTCCTTCGATTTAAAAACTTCCCTGGTATTGGCCACTCAAATCATAGATCTATCCTTGGGTGTACAGTGGATATCGCCACTATGGGGCACATTCAAGGGGACCCCAGCTCTTCTTAGCATACACATGTGCAGTGGGTGAATGTGCTGGACCACCTGGGGGTGGTGGGGTTGCTTGGAGCTTGGGGCTAGAGTAGCATCGTCAGGTCTCTACGCAAAAGGTTCTATGGAGCACTGTTCCTTGGAAAGTAGCTAGGGGATGTGTGAGTGGAGATGCTGCCCCAGGGCCATGAGGGATCATTGTCGCTGCCACATTTGACCCCTACATTTGCTTTAAGAGTCCATGGAATGGCATCCTGCAACCAGTAGAGCAACTGTAGAGTTGTCCAGAGCATCCACAAGACATTCCAAGCACGCACCCTGTAGAGTCAACCAGAGTCTTCATAGTAAACTCAAGGCAGTGCTCCTCTCCCTGGTGCCAGAGGCCCTTCTCCCCTGTGTATCATTGTAATGTCACATGTTGGTTCGGGGCCAGCACAGGGTGGAAAATCTCCCCACTGTGGAGCTTGTCTTGGCCATGATAATGTAGCCCTTTCTTGGTTTTAAGTCGATCTATAATATCAACCATCACACTTTCCCTCTTGATGGTGCATCAATGACCACCAGAATAAACTTTCAAGTCTTGCCCTTCAGCTGCAAAGCAGCTCACTCACTCTAGCATGACTCCTCAGTACACTCTTGTATGAACTCTTTGTGGCAACATGGACGTCCTGCTTTGCACCACCGAGGTCTCTTCACTAGCGCACTTCCATACCTCAACTCATCACCCTTTCACTATGGTACATTCATATTTAAAGATGGGTGAATACAGAGCTGAATGCAAGCTGCCCTAAATTGCTCAATTGCTTGAATGAAGCTAAATTTATGATGATACGGACCCTTGTTTTCTAGGTGATACCCATCATCATCATTATCATCAATGTACATTTCTTCAGCCCCATCCCTGGTGTCAGGAAACAGACCTTTGGACAAATCTGCATAGCCCACCATTCCTTTTGCATACCGTACTGAGCATTCCCTACATGAGAACATACACTCACCGACACCTATGAGATGCCACAGAATTGAGTACATCCCTACATTGCTCGAGATTGTGCATGTTTGGTTCTAGAGCATACACAAAAGGAAATAATTCAAGATGTGCCCCGCAAACGGACATACTGTATGTTCAACTCTAATCCGTCCCATGATTAAATTTACTGAAGCTTTTAAAAAGCAAAAGTGAGGATGTTACCCATAGCAACTGATCTGCCTAGATTTTTTTAGGATGCAGTAGTGAAATGATACCCAAAATCAGAATCGGTTTGGTCGCAACTCGCTAGAGGCTTTTTTAATTACCTCTTAAAAATATACTTACCTACTGCAGGCGACTTTGTGGGGTGGAGCCAAACTGATTCATCACGTGATTCCAGGCATTTAGCCCCGCCGTCTCTCCGCGACCCTGTGATTATCACATCATCACACCATCCTAGTGAAGCAGGCAGGGTGCAGGAGAGCCGCCTACTCTTACGGGGCTGTAGAGGACTATCCCAAACATTTGGAGCCTTCCTCCGCTTAAAATCAACCTTCCAAGGGTTAAATATGTACCAATAACTTTTTTTTTATATCGTAAAGATGGTTTTAAATGCCCGTCCTTGCAAACCTTTGCCACAATGAGCGAAACGTATCATTTCCCAGCTAAATTACAACGTAGGAGGAGCAGGTTCATTTGCAAAATTGTTTTCCTAATTTTGTTAATTAACCTCCAGTGCTGCATTTGTGGGTAATTTTCTCACAACGACGGCCGACTCTTCCATTATTATTTCTGCTTTTATAGACAGATCAAAATAAAGTCCATTTTCTGATAGAATCTACATAAACACCACCTGCTACATCCCATTGTTAAACTGTTCTAAAAACAGAGGCTTAAGCATTAGTGAGCAGCAGTAATTAACAATGCATAATTAAGGCACGGGGAAAAAAAAATCAGGGATTTACTTGATAGCAACAATCTAATGAAATTCTGATTAAAAAGTATGTCACAATTTACCTTCTTGTTTAAAAGGAAAATCATGCAAATTAAATAAAACCAATCATTTTCTATTCTCGCCGAAGGGCAAAGGAGACAAATCTGACGCCCTCCAGCTAAAATATTATATAGACCTAGCATTGTCATCCTGGATGGGATTGAATGCTATGTACTTAATGTAGGATGTTGTCTACATAGCATTTCAATGTGTCCTGGTTCATGAGAACTATTGGGGACTGGAATTTGAAAGTAGACTCTTATTTAGAGAAGGATGAATATTCTGTGTTCACAAAACCATTTGTATTTTGTATTTATTGCTGTCTTACATAGGCAGGGTGGGTTCCTCTTGGCTTACATAGGCAACTGTTGGGGTGGTTTCTCTTGGCAAGGTGCTCAAATGATGACAATAATAGCATTGGTATATAATACAATTACTAGAGCTCCCGCCGCATCTCACAGTTTAAGGGACATGCCCAGTGGTAGCAGCTTCTTCTACCATGTTTGCTGTGTGTGTATCTGAGTTCCTAATCAGTGCACTGGACCAGAGAGCAGCTAGCAGAAAGGAGAGACAGAAGCCTCATCATGAGTTGGGAGAATGTGAGCTTAGAAAGTGCAGTAATGTTTCTATTATGTTTGTGTATTATTTTTGTAATGGTATGTTTAACCTTTTCTTGACCACTTATTTATATAATTTAAATGTATATAAAAGTTTAATACATACAGCCCACACTTAGGACTATTTTTGTGTTGTTATTATTACTATATTAATTCCATATACTATACAGTGTTTAAAAAGATGTGCATTCAGATTTACTTGGTTCTCTTTGACAAATATGCCTTACACGGAGACTATGCTATTTGTTATTTTATATTGAACTAATTAAAAGTCAAAATGACGGCTTCTGCAATGTACTTTTACTTTGAGCTGTGACAGTTTTTAGCCCACAAACTCCCCACCCCACCCCCCAGTCCCTATCTGCCCCTTTATGTCTTATGATCAGTGGCCGCTCTTCACCTCATAGAGGTGAGGAGTTGTTATCCTTTTATATCTAAAGATTCTAAAGCGCCATCTATCTATCTAGTGTTTCATGAACACATTTTGCTGGTACCCTTAAATGAAAGTGTCAGCAGGAATTGCCATCCAGCATGGTTTATTCCAGATGTAATAGAGATCAGAGTTTCCATTACATTTTTGCCTTAAGCACATTTTTTAAATTAAACAAAATAAAGTGACATGGACAAAATTTGTCAGGTCTGTAACCTAATATTTAGTTGTACAATCCATACCTCCCAACTTTGAGGAGGGACGAGGAGGGTTGCTCGCGAATGTTCCAAAAATGTTGGGGGCGTGGTGTAGTGAAAAGGGGTGTGGCCTATACTCTTGACGCTCCCGCAAGGCCATGCCACCGTTTTCTGTTATGCTCCCGCTTTTATTTACCACTTTATTTCTGTTTAATCTGGGGTCAATTTTCCTTTTTCGTTACATCAAGAGATGTTGGCTGCAGTTCCATAGACTTTAAACTTCTTAATAATAATGTATTAATAATTTGCATTTATAGTCCGAAGAACATCAAGCTGCTTGGATGTGGTTTTGTAGCCTTTAACTTTTAACATGCTTGTTTAAAACCTTTCTCCTCAGATAACTCTCTTGATTCTTTTCTGTGGTCCATGTTCAGTGTGGTGCACAAGATGATACCAAACACCACAGCGACTACTTATCTCCATTTAAATAAGCTGATTGGCTGATTACAAATTGTGCAATTGGGTCTAGAATGTTTATACTAGTCGCTATGAAAATGTAATTTCTTTAAACTCCTGCGTATGCAATGCAAATATTTATGGATCTCAGGATTTTTCTTGGACTGGTCAAGCACCACCCTCACACTGGGCCTGTGCAATGACTGCTTTGTGATCTCTTCTAGGAAGGACAGGGCAATGGCTTGGCAAACCCTTGTGAGTTGCAAGCGATTTCTGGGACTTCTCCTAGCCAGCGACTCAGCCATTTACTGACCCTGGTGTCTTAGTTCCAAAAAAAAACCCTCCTAGCAGTCATAGGGGCTACTCAGAAAATCAATTATGCGGCTGATACCGTATGTGACTGATGTTTCCAATGGTGCGTCTTTGCTTATATGTGGCGGATTAGAGATGATGCCAGTGGGTGTGTCTATGCAAATCCACATGGATGTGTCATTTAGAAAATGTTTGAAGATCCACTATGGATAGATGTTTGTGCTGTGATCCGATTGTTGTACTGCACATGCATCAGAACCATTCTGAACACGTACAGCGAATGATTAGTGAAGTGTATGCAATGAGCTTTTCTGGGAGGTACAAGGACATGTGTGTGTGTGTGTGTGTGGGGGGGTGTTGCCAGGGCTTGTGCAATGCACCGGAGCGCCACAAGCAGGTGTGGGGGGGCACCCTGGCGCTCACCCGCCCCGGCATTGGGCGCTCACCCGCTCCATGCCGCGGCCGCATCGCATCACAATCCCCCCCCGTGTGGCAGACGCACGGGGTGGGGGTGGTGATGCGATGCAGCTGCTACATAGAGGGTGGTAGAGTAAGGCACCACGGGGGGGGTGGGTGGGATGGCGGGTGGATGGGCGGGGGTGATGCGGTGGCCGCTGTGTCGCTGGGAGCAGGGGGGAGAGGAGTGACCTCCATCCAGCGGGGTCCTGGCTCCCAACTACTGCCACTTCAGTGGCCGGCGCCCATGGCAAATGCCTTGTGGTGGTGCCGGCCCTGGGTGTTGCTTAAAAATTGCAGATCAGTAGCATAGGAATTCGCATGGTATTTCCATCTATCACTGAATCAACATTGGCAGCGTACTGTAGTAAGCGATTATGAGCCATGAAGCCCTGACTGACACTAACACAAATCTCATCATATCCTTCTACTCTAATGAAAACAGAAATAATACGTAATTATGAATTGCCTGACTAGGAATCCATCTACAATTACAAGTGAAGGTGATATTGGTTGGATGTGATTTTGGCGTTGCGATGCTACCTGCGAAGCAACAGATGTCGGCTTGTTAAAGAAAATGAATTGCAGTATGGAGTGAGGTATTAGTCCTAATTAACTAGACTGTATCAGTTATGACATTACTCTTCTGCCCGTGGCTAGAATATACACTGTAGAACTGCAATGTAGAGTATATACTGTACGTTTCTCAGCCCTACAGATGGAGCCCAGTGAATAGGCATCAGGAGATTGTAAGATGTTTTACATGAACTCTAGTCAAATTTTTCATCTGAAAATTTTCCAAGTGACGTGACAGGTATCATAAAAGATGTCTTTATGTTTCTAAGGGATTTCTCCAATAGCAACAATATTGTATCAAAGCTGATTGATATGGAAATTACAGAGGGAGAACGCTCCCAAAATGCAGTGGTGTAAAATAATGACATCTTTGCATACCTCCCAACTGTCCCGCTAAACGCGGAAACATCCCACGGCTGGCAGTGTCCCACTGTGGGGGGGCAGAATAAACGATGTGCGCATGAGCACAGAGTCTATTCAGCGGCGCAGTGGCCCAAAAGGGGTGTGGTCTAATTTGCATAAGTCACACCCTCATTTGCATATGCCACGTGTCCCTATTCTTCAACTGAAAAAGTTGGAAAGTATGTCTTTGTATCACACTTTGCACCAGTAGCATAACTACCAAATAGTCATCATGCCCTGGGTCCACAGATACCTGGATGGGGTATACAAATTGCGCCCAAAGCTTTACAAGGGAAGCGAGCCAGCTAGGGTACAATCCAGCAGAAATAATAGAAAATAACCTACATCTACCTAAAATACATATAAAATAAAAACCGCTGTGAGTGCATCTAACAACTTTCGCCCTCAACAAATGTCACGTCCTGTTCAAGAAACAGAAGTGGATCTAGACACAAACCCTCTAGTTTTTCTAATAATCGTCTCCTGTGAGGCCGTGGCCATTTTGGGAGGGACATTTTCAATGGCAAAATGTCTGCAGGTCCTTGCAGCAGTTTAACAATAGCCGCTGCAGACCCCCAGTGCCCATATACCACCCTGGATCACCCAGTCCCCACAGACGCCACTGCTTGGCGTGCTCTTCCTATATCACCTTCAGAATGTCATTTTCAGCTAAGTCTACATTGTAATAAACACAGAGCAGATGCACACGCCACATTACTGTGTTAATCAATAATCAAGGTTCTTAGTATATTCATAAAAAGAATATAATCGGGCGCGATCTCTTTTAATAAATCCACTACTCAGTGTATATATATGTACATATACATGCACACATATATACACAAATACATGCACACTAAAAAAGGGGAGGAACAAATCTGGTAAGTTTAGATAATGGCCGCTCCCAGAGACAATTCTGGAAATTGTCAATAAAAATAGTAGAATAAATTATCTAAATTAGTAAATATAACAATGATTTAAATTAATAGAAGATGTTTAGAGAGCGCCACACAATTTTTGAAAAATTGATTACAGTTTATTATAAAAAATACATATAAAAATAAATATAAAAATACACAATTAGAAATAACTCATACTGTATAAAAAAGTCACAATAAATGACCAAGATATAATTAATAGTATCCGGCTCCAAATCACTCAATTTAGGAATATATAATGAGATTTCAAATTTTCTTAGACACACAACCCTGTGCGCACCAGGGTGTGTGTATTAATTGAAAAAAAATTTAGTCCTCCAAATTTCTTTTTAGAAGATACGTGTATGGCAATTTTTGTCAGTGCCAAAAGAACTTTAAACTTTGATTGGTGAAAATAACAGGACACCCTGAGAGTTGGATAGGTGTCTAATCACCATGAGGTACAGACTGTACAATATATTGGCTGCAATGTTCCTCTGTATGTGAATGTGAAATATACTTATTTGCCGCAGAAGAAAGGTTTTCAATAGGTGAGCTCGCTACGACCCGCTTAGGCTCTAGCTGTATGTGGCGAGCCTCTGTTGTGGGTAGAGCGGGGAGCAAGCCTCACTGACCTGTTGATGTTTGTGACAGGACCTTTTTCTCCAGTGTTAAACGGCTTGCAGACACTTTGAGTAGGTGGCAGCTGTGCGTTATAGAGGATGCAGTCGTTCTAAGGGAAATCAAGATGTGATGAGTGAGGGCTCTGGATAGGTATGGGTCACAAAGTGACAGTCCTTGACGCGTTTCTCCGCAGACGATAACGGCGGTTTCTTCAGAAGGATTGTGGTATACTCCTGGAGTGAAAACCCCGGTTTTTAAATGCATGGTAACCAATGGGATAGCTTAATTGCTCAAATTGATTGAATAATTGCAGGTGTGCATTCAACTCTATTTAGAGTTAACAAAAAGTAGCAGCGGTAGTGGAGCTCGGTATAGATTCATAATAATACAATACTTAAATCAAAAATGAATATATAAAGAAAAGAAATACATTACAAATCATTAAAAATATTCAAAGAGATATATAAACACATAACAGCGTTTATTAGAGGAATGGCATCATTGATAGCAGTAATAGAAACTACTCTGACAGAGGAATGAGTATGTCTAATTTACCACCCATTGGTTGTATAGGGAGCTATGGCTCAGTAAGTAGGGAAACGGCCTTAGGACTAAACAGGTACCAGGGCAACACTGGTTCGAGTCTGGCCAGAGACAGAACCCCAACAATTGTTATTATATTTATATTTATATTTAGATGATTTTGATTTTTTTTCTTTTTTATATATAATACAGTGTCCCATTATAAATTTGAAGATTATACTGACTCATTCCTCCTTAGAGTACAAAGCATGTTATCACACACTGATATTCATATGAGAAAATTAGCCAGAGATGGGCCAATAATATAGGAAATAATAATAATATAATATATATTCTACTGGAATAGGACATAATAATATTCGATTAAGAAAAATTTATTTTTATTTATTTATTTAATAAATTTGATAGTACTTAAGATAAATATAAAAAATTAATTAAAAATTATATGTTCTTGAAAATAAATGAAAATAATATTATAGAAAAATAAATATAATGCATAAAAATTAAAAATAACAATAACAATGAAAATAAAAAATAAACATTTTTTTTTTTTTTTTTTTTTTGGGATAAATAAATAAATATAAAAATAATGGGAATAATGGTCATAATAATAAACAGTAGTAGTTAACAAAAAAGGGGGGGAGGGGGAAGGGGGAAGGTGAGGAGGAGACCTCGTTCTACTTTGTATCCGATATATTTTATAATAATAGAGAAAATAAAATAAAAAAGAAATGATAAAGAAATATAACCAATGGCCCCATAATGTAAACGTATGTGAGTCTTTGTTTATGTATACATAAAGGACCCCCACATTGGGTACCTCTCACTTCTTTACCTCCCACTCTATTTTATCCTAATGGGTCAGATCACTCAAACTTCTTATTTATCTCTATCATGTCAGAAGAATCCCATTTAAAATACATTGTTCAGTTCAATATTTTCGTTTACATTAATATACAGATTGGCGAAACTTGGGGCGAATTTGGTGCCCATGGCGGTACACTAGATTCCTAGAACATAGGAGAAACGTGATAAAAGGAGTTACAACCCACAGCTTATCCCGACACATTAAAAATAAACATCAAGGGAATGAGAATTGTCTAAAAATACAAGGTATAGAAAGAATTAATATTACACCCAGAGGTGGAGACAGATTCAACCTCCTTTGCAAAAAGGAAGCATATTGGATCTTTGCTCTAAACACCTTGCACCCTGTTGGCCTAAACGAAAATATTGAACTGAACAATGTATTTTAAATGGGATTCTTCTGACATGATAGAGATAAATAAGAAGTTTGAGTGATCTGACCCATTAGGATAAAATAGAGTGGGAGGTAAAGAAGTGAGAGGTACCCAATGTGGGGGTCCTTTATGTATACATAAACAAAGACTCACATACGTTTACATTATGGGGCCATTGGTTATATTTCTTTATCATTTCTTTTTTATTTTATTTTCTCTATTATTATAAAATATATCGGATACAAAGTAGAACGAGGTCTCCTCCTCACCTTCCCCCTCCCCCCCCTTTTTTGTTAACTACTACTGTTTATTATTATGACCATTATTCCCATTATTTTTATATTTATTTATCCCAAAAAAAAAAAAAAAAAAAAAAATATTTTCATTGTTATTGTTATTTTTAATTTTTATGCATTATATTTATTTTTCTATAATATTATTTTCATTTATTTTCAAGAACATATAATTTTTAATTAATTTTTTATATTTATCTTAAGTACTATCAAATTTATTAAATAAATAAATAAAAAGAAATTTTTCTTAATCGAATATTATTATGTCCTATTCCAGTAGAATATATATTATATTATTATTATTTCCTATATTATTGGCCCATCTCTGGCTAATTTTCTCATATGAATATCAGTGTGTGATAACATGCTTTGTACTCTAAGGAGGAATGAGTCAGTATAATCTTCAAATTTATAATGGGACACTGTATTATATATAAAAAAGAAAAAAAAATCAAAATCATCTAAATATAAATATAAATATAATAACAATTGTTGGGGTTCTGTCTCTGGCCAGACTCGAACCAGTGTTGCCCTGGTACCTGTTTAGTCCTAAGGCCGTTTCCCTACTTACTGAGCCATAGCTCCCTATACAACCAATGGGTGGTAAATTAGACATACTCATTCCTCTGTCAGAGTAGTTTCTATTACTGCTATCAATGATGCCATTATTCTAATAAACGCTGTTATGTGTTTATATATCTCTTTGAATATTTTTAATGATTTGTAATGTATTTCTTTTCTTTATATATTCATTTTTGATTTAAGTATTGTATTATTATGAATCTATACCGAGCTCCACTACCGCTGCTACTTTTTGTTAACTCTAAATAGAGTTGAATGCACACCTGCAATTATTCAATCAATTTGAGCAATTAAGCTATCCCATTGGTTACCATTGGGTTTTCACTCCAGGAGTATACCACAATCCTTCTGAAGAAACCGCCGTTATCGTCTGCGGAGAAACGCGTCAAGGACTGTCACTTTGTGACCCATACCTATCCAGAGCCCTCACTCATCACATCTTGATTTCCCTTAGAACGACTGCATCCTCTATAACGCACAGCTGCCACCTACTCAAAGTGTCTGCAAGCCGTTTAACACTGGAGAAAAAGGTCCTGTCACAAACATCAACAGGTCAGTGAGGCTTGCTCCCCGCTCTACCCACAACAGAGGCTCGCCACATACAGCTAGAGCCTAAGCGGGTCGTAGCGAGCTCACCTATTGAAAACCTTTCTTCTGCGGCAAATAAGTATATTTCACATTCACATACAGAGGAACATTGCAGCCAATATATTGTACAGTCTGTACCTCATGGTGATTAGACACCTATCCAACTCTCAGGGTGTCCTGTTATTTTCACCAATCAAAGTTTAAAGTTCTTTTGGCACTGACAAAAATTGCCATACACGTATCTTC
Organism: Crinia signifera; assembly: GCF_055691185.1. Taxonomy (NCBI): domain Eukaryota; kingdom Metazoa; phylum Chordata; class Amphibia; order Anura; family Myobatrachidae; genus Crinia; species Crinia signifera. The sequence continues at coordinate 23,602,436 of NC_139219.1, read as the reverse complement.
TAAAAAGAAATTTGGAGGACTATTTTTTTTCAATTAATACACACACCCTGGTGCGCACAGGGTTGTGTGTCTAAGAAAATTTGAAATCTCATTATATATTCCTAAATTGAGTGATTTGGAGCCGGATACTATTAATTATATCTTGGTCATTTATTGTGACTTTTTTATACAGTATGAGTTATTTCTAATTGTGTATTTTTATATTTATTTTTATATGTATTTTTTATAATAAACTGTAATCAATTTTTCAAAAATTGTGTGGCGCTCTCTAAACATCTTCTATTAATTTAAATCATTGTTATATTTACTAATTTAGATAATTTATTCTACTCTTAGTATATTCATTGGCCAAGAAATATTTTCCCATCAACCAGCATTAAGGTGCCCTCGTATCTCTGGTGGGTTCCTAATAAGTTTAAATCTGGGGTGTGGGCAGAGGCGTAACTAGACATTCATAGGCCCCATAGCAAAAGTTTGCATGGGCTCCCTATTTAGCAACTGTTAATAAATGAATATAGCACATATACCTTAGACTGTAAAGATGGGCCCCCTTCAGCTCTGGGCCCCATAGCAGTTGCACCCCTTGCACCAATGGTAGTTACGCCTTTGGGTGTGGGACAACCAAAAAAGCTGGCAAAAGCCAGTCACCCCAGGACAGCACATAAATGAAAAACTAAGGAGTTAATGTATTAATAAGAAGAAAGCAGAAGCTAGCGGTTAAAAGGTGTTACAAGAAAGTATATTAGTGGAATATAAATAATAAATAAATGTTAAGGTGTTCCACCCCAAGGCCCCTCAGCCACACCAACCTAAGGGGAGCCACACCCCAAATCCATTCCTAAGACTAGCAAATATTGTAAATGTTTAGGTCTTATGGGGTGTACACATGAGGTACAATCGGCATGAGATATTGACTAGTCAAAATCGCATCGGGACCACATGCAGATCACACAGGTTTTTTTCCTTGCGCTCCCGATGCGCCCTCCCGTGTCAGCACAAATTGAAACCCGGATAGACAGGGCAGCAACGACTATATGTATTTATTTATTTATTAACAGTTTCTTATATAGGGCATACATATTCCGCAGCGCTTTACAGAGTACAGTTGAACATTCACATCAGTCCCTGCCCCAGTGGAGCTTACAATCTGTATTCCCTACCACATGTACATGCGCACACAGCCATTCTAGGGTTAATTTTTGTTGGAAGCCAATTGACCTACCAGTATATTTTTGGATTGTGGGAGGAAACTGGAGTACTCGGAGTAAAAACACGCAAACACGGGGAGAATATACAAACTCCACACAGTTATGTATATGGTGGGAATGGAACCCATGACCTCAGCGCTGTGAGGCAGTAATGCTAACCACTACACCATCCATGATGCCCTATATAGTGCAAATCGAATGTACAGATGGGTCAGGTCCCATCTTTGCAGGGGATGGCGCTGGCGTCGCCAGCCGCCATCCCCCGCCAGCGCCATGGCGATGGTGAGAAGGGGACGCGCGCGCACGGGTCCCCGCCGCCTGCCCGCACCCCCCCCTAACCCCCCCTAACCCTGTCCGTCTCCCTGAGGCGGAGACGGACAGGGTTTCCGTCGCGCTAGCAACGGAGACTGAGACGCGCGTGCGCGTGAGACGCACGCGCGTCTCAGTCTCCTCGCTGGCGTGGCTGCTGGCGGGTCGCCAGCGCGTACGTTCTGGCGACCCGCCAGCAAGGATGAAAATAGTAACATACTGTAGATAGCATGAATTGTATGTAAATAGTACAGAGTTAGCAAAGATTGTATAGCACTCGAATCTTAAGTCGAATAGCAAGGGAATCTCACCATGTGTACACAGCATTAGTTGAAGGAGTTCCAACCTTCAGGTACTGTATACTGTGTACACAATATAAAATTATGGGAGAGGGGGGAACATCCGGAGCGCACCTCTTGTAATAGACAGTGGCGGATTCAGGGGGGGGGCACCCGGGCACGTGCCCCCCCTGTCATTAATTTTGTAGCTGAGGACCAGGGCTTTCCAACGAGCCCAGCCCCGTGTCTCTAGCCTCCCGGGAACCGGAGATATCGCCTGGCAAAACTGTAACTTTTTTTCCCCATAGGATAATATGGGACCCGTCAGTTCCGACCCCCCACCCGGTTCCGGCGGCTGCCAGTTCCCCCCCTGGCATCGCAGAAGCTTGTGGTTTAACTCATTCCATTCCAAATCGCTTGGCCTTCAATATGATACCAGGCTGGTCCATATCAGTCATTATTTTTGAAATGTAATTTCATGGCTGTTCATGTTCTTTGAGGGCAGATTACTCTGGAACCAAATGTTCCAGTTTCACTGGACCAAAATTATTCAAAGCCCACTCAAAAGTTCTTCAATATGATATTTGTCTCGTGTAAATGGGTCAGTTGGTTCCGAAGATATAGCCGGTTAAATTAGATAACTGGTTAAAGGGGGGGAAGGGGTGGTTTTCTCTCCCCCTCACACCAGGAAATGCAGTGACTAGGCTGGTGTAAAAGGGGCCAACCTGGGAATGCATTTTCTGGTGTGAAAGGGGTATTTTTTTCAAATAGCCGGGACCTGCAGTGCTCTGAATATAGCCAGGCTCTGCCACTGTCAGTGGCTATCACTTCTGCCTGGCGGCAGCTGTCCCCGTTTACTGCGAGCATGTATTCCCCTTGGCAATGAGCTTGTTATCCCACATGGCAACAAGCATGGAACCTCTGGCAATGAGCATGGAACCCTTGGCAATGAGCATGTAGATAAGCAGCACTTATGTAGCATAATTTTTAATAGGCATTATGGTGTTTGGCATAATACATAATGGACATAATAGCGTGTAACTTAACGTGTAATGGACATTATGGTGTAAATGTTTAATGCGCGCCTTTGGCGGACAATGTCCCTGTTTATGAAGCGTATTGTGAATTTTGGCTTAATCTGTGTGGCATTATGTGAATTCTGGCTCAATCCATGTGGCATTATGTGAATTTTGTCTCAATCCGTGTGGCATTATGTAAATTCTGGCTCAATCCGTGTGGCATTATGTGAATTTTGGCTCATTCCATTTGGCATCATGTGTAAGGGGCAAGTATAATGGGGTGTAGTATTTTGTTGCATAATGTGTAGAAGTTGTATATGGTGTTGTGCACTACACTCAAGGACATGCCCCCTGTTGAGTGGCCACACCCCCTTTTCTGGAGCGCGCCTTCGGCACAATTACATCCTTCACATTTGTTGCCATGGTGGGCCTGCGACTTTAACTGCCAGGGCCTATTTTTAGTCCCATTCCCACCCTCTCTCTGCCGCTCTCTTAGCATGTACACTGGCACCACTAACACTGCCCCTCCCCCACCTAAACCCTCTTTTATCATGGTGCCCCCCCTGTCATTTTATCCTGGATCCGCCCCTGGTAATAGAGACCTCATTTTGGACCTCATTTTGGTCCCCATACATAGTGGACTAATACCCAAGGGGAACTACAATTACTGCCAATAAAGATGTTTCATTCTGAAGTGCGGGACTAGTAAATATATACATGCCTTGCTAAAAGTGGATTTTTATGCCTATGAATATGAGCCATATTTCCAGCCTTTTATTAACAATTAATCTCTAATAAGCCTCTATATGTTATATGTTGTATGCAGTGGCGTAACTATTAATTCTGCGCCCCCCTGCCGAAAATGCAGAGGGGCGCCCCCCTGCCGGCTACTAAAGAAGCAGTAATAAGAGGACGGAGGAGCATGTACTCACAGTGCAGCAGCATGCAGTCCCAGCTTCTTCTCCCCTTGCTGTTAGTGTATGATCCGAGCCGGGTGACAGACAGCCCGGGGTCTCCAGCCCTCCGCATGCCAGCAGCGTGCTCCTCACACTTCCTGGCAGTGAGAAGTCAGAGCCCGGTCCCCGCGCTGCACACACAGACTCCCTATAGACAGGCAGCATAGGGGAGCCCTCAGCAGGCATCGCACAGCCCTCTTGCTACTGCTGCAGCGCTCGGACACTCGGAAAATGGCTGCCCCCATACAGCAGTATGGGGGCAGCCATTTTCCGAGTGTCACTTTTTTGTATTATCAGCGCAGCAGCAGTAGCCGGGAGAGCCGGGACGGGACCCGGCACAGATAGAAGCACCGGCCGCAGAAGGAAGGCAGTGAGTAATAATAGTCCCGCAGCCCCCCCGGCGCCCACACCCTCTCAGCGCCTCCCCGCCACCGCGGGGGCTGCGGGACTATAGTTACGCCACTGGTTGTATGTCTTGTTTGTTATTATTATTAATTGTAAATGTAGTGCACTTCTTATGCTATGCTTATATATATATAAAAAAAAATGTTGTTTATTAGAGAAATTGTATATACTTATTATTGTGCTGAGCACGGCTGCACTCTTTGATAGTGCATGCAATCTTGGTTGCATGTTCTCTTTTCTTTTCTTCTGGCTTTGGATTGAGGTACACAACCTCTGACAAGGGGAGGCAGCGGTGCCCAGATTTTGGGTATCTTTTATTAAAATACAGAACCAGCGCTCTTAGTAACCTTAGGTTACAAAATTCCAGTATCTCCTTGGCATTTACAACCCCTTCCTCCTTTGGCCACGCCACTGATGAGCCCAATGGACGGACCAATGCGGACCAGATGACATGATTTGCATTGAATCACATGATCATAGCCCTGCCCCCCTACTATACAATGCCGGCAGGTGCATTCAAACTGTCCCATTGAAAATGGTAAGAAAAATAAATCAAATTCTGTAAAATGGGTGAGAGAGATTCTGCTGCTCTTAAAAAGACAGAACCCCAATTATTCCTGACATGCACCTATAGCACAATCTAATACCCCTTTTAGACCTACTTTAAAATACCAGATTTTTGCATGTAAACACTCCTCAACCCTATATTTAGGTAGGTGATCAAGATGAGACGCAGGAATGTCCTGGATCTGATGGCTGAAAGGGGTTTAAGTGACCTGTAAGGGTCTACAGCAGGGCTGGGCAATTGCAGCCCTCCAGATGTTGAGGAACTACACATCCCAGGATGCTTTGCATTAGTTTTGCTATGTGGCCATGCTGAAACTGATGCAAGGCATGCTGGGATGTGTAGTTCCTCAACATCTGGAAGGCTGCAATTGCCCAGCCCTGGTCTACAGTAATAAGGCCACCAGTCAATAAGTCGACCACTATTGGTCTACAGGACATATGTTCGACACATGACATATGTTTGGTTGACATGGTCAAAAGGTTACAACAAGCAATAGGTTGACATTGAAAAGATCGACATGAGTTGTTCACAGTTGTTTAGATGTCTATGTCAACATGTGTCGACATGGATATTGTATAATACCCCTTTCACATCGTACCTAATTACAGGGTTCATGCCGGTCTCTTGCCAGTTTGACTCGGTAATTGGCGCAATGCAAAATGGTTTACCACAGGCATGTCCAACGTTGGCCCTCCAGATGTTTTGAAACTACACATCCCAGCATGCGTTGCAATAGTTTTAGCATTCTCTAATAGCAAAACTGTGGCAAAGCATGCTGGGATGTGTAGTTTCACAACATCTGGAGGGCCAACGTTGGACATGCCTGGTTTACTGGGTCCCGCAAACCAGTAGCAAAACGGCAATACAAAAAATAAGGATTCTTACTGATTCATTGTCGTGTAGCTTTGTGGTGTGAACGGGTTAATCGTATAGAGCGACCCGTTTTTGGTTCACAGCAATGGAGGAGGCAGTGTTTGGAGCAGCAGGGCCGCCGAAATGGGGGGTGCCATGTGTACAGCTGTCCTGGGCCCCGGCCTCTGGAGGGGCCTGGGCAGCTGCCCACAGTGGCACGGCACCACCACCCCCCCATACACAACACCTCCCCCACCCGGTGGCCCCCCAGCCAGGCATGCACAATACACAGTGCAGCCAAAAGAGCGCCAAGCCTAGGATACAGAGGGGCTCGGCGCTCTGCAGGCTGCACTGTGCAGTGTGCGCTCCCGACTGTCCATGAAGGAGGGAGATGCCGCGCCGCCGCTGGTGGTTGCTGCTGGTAAGTAGTGGTAATTAGTGGGTACGGGGAGGCAGGGTGCACGTGTGGGGGGTGCCACTGGAGGCCCGGGAGTCCGGACTGAAGGTCAGTCCCGGGCCCCAACATTTCTAGTGGCGGCCCTGGGGAGCAGTGCCAGCTCTAAGCGCTGTCTGCTCCTCCACCACCAATGACGTTTTGCTGCTCTGCACCCCCGGATGATGTCATTGAACACGCCAATATTCCCGGTTTGCTGAAGTGAACTGAACAGACCAAAATGCATGGTCCCACCTTGACCGAACCGTTTGAAAGTCCTGGTGCGACCCTGCATTTTGCGGTCTGAAAAGGGTATAAGTGTACCGCGTAGGGGCGTGGCCTCTGGAGGGGGCATGGCCTCTGGAAGGGTTCATTGCCACTGGAGAAGCATCATCCCTGTGAAAGAAAAAAAAAAACATTTTGTGCACATATTACATCTGCCCCACCTGCAGTGCAGCATGGTCCTACACAGGTGTGTGCTTTGTAAACAAACCTGAACCAGGCCCTGTATTTGAAACATAGCATTTTTCTGAATGTTCAGTCTATAGTGATGGGAAAATGCTTGGTGTAATCCCACGGAGAACATTAAAGTCATATTCCACCGGAGAAACGCATGAATCTCTCCTCCCGATGTGCGATGCTGCTGAATCATCCATCATATCTGCATATAGGTAATTACTAATGTATCCAATTCCGCAATGTTAATTCCCTCATTCAGATCCATCTGATGCGTTATTTCATTTGCACATATCGGCATATTTTCTAGAGGGTCATTGCTCCCGGAAATGTATCCGTGTACTCTGCCGTCAGCACCTTTTTCTTTCTTCTTCTTCATGAAAGTCAATAAAATTTACTGTGTATGTATAAATGTTTGACTGTAGAAATGTAACGTTGCTGACTCGAATTAAAACAGAGCGGCTGAGATGATTTTCCCATCCGCTGATACACAGAAATCATTATAATGTCATCATTTTTTCTATCTACGTCTCAGGATAAAATAACACAAACCTGCAATTCCTCAGTACATTTACCGTAAGTGATAGTTGGACAATAGCGCTGAATAGCAACCGTCAGAGGTGTGAGTGCCTAATTCAGCTGAAAAGCCTCTTAATGCATGTTCAGACTTTCATAATGCGCCCATTCAAACTCACCAGCAAAGAGACTAAAACGTACTCATAGAAACAGTAAGGGTAGTTAGATATGGTATATCTATCTGATGTAAAGGTCGCTGTGTGACAGACAAGATAAGATGAAGCTCAATAGGACAAACACTTTGTTTAGAACAGACTGTTCAATTTTAAATCTGTCGGACTGGGGCATGAAGAGCCCACCAGGGAATGCAGAGATAGGGCTGTTTCACACAGTACGGTTCCTGCCGCATGGTGAAATCCCGTACGGTCAGGGAGCCGCGCCGCACTCAGAATTTTATAATGGCAGGGATGGCCACAGCCCGGCAGCCGTCCCTTCCAGTGGGGGGATCCGGCTGCAGCCGTGCGGCCGGGCCGTGGCCGTCCCGTGTGAATGGACACAATAGTGTCCATTCACAACTGCTGAGTGCGGCACGGCTCCCTGGCCGTACGGGATTTCACCGTGCGGCAGGAACCATACTGTGTGAAACAGCCCATAGGGTATGTTTATGGGTGTGGCCAGTCTTCAGAGGGGGTGTGGTCCACTGACACAGAGTTTGGGTAACCAATAAAGTGTAAATAGTGTTGTCAATGATCATTACTACTGCTAGTGCATGCACTATAATGTACAAGATTAATATAAGTATAATAATAAATGTAAGTGAATTAAATAGTTGACATTTTTCTGTCAGAAATGTGTATGTCTGTCAGTGATGAGGGGATGTGCTGCTATCAGTGAGGCAGGGATGTGCTGCTGTCAGTGAGGCAGGGATGTGCTGCTGTCCGTGAGGTAGGGATGTGCTGCTGTCAGTGAGGCAAGGATGTGCTGCTGTCAGGGAGGCAGGGATGTAATGCTGCCAGTGAGGCAGGAATGTGCTGCAGTCTGGGAGACAGATGCAACGCTGTCAGTGTAGCGGGGATATGCTGCTGTCAGTGAGGTGGGATGGGCTGCTGTCAGTGAGGCGGGGAGGTTCTGCTGTCAGTGAGGCAGGCATGTGCTGCTGTCAGTGAGGCAGGGAGCTGCTGCTGTCAGTGAGGTGGAGATGTGCTGCTGTCAGTGAGGTAGGGATGTGCTGCTGTCAGTGATGCAGAGATATGCTGCTGTCAGTGAGGCGGGGATGTGCTGCTTTCAGTGAGGCAGGAATGTGCTGCTGTCAGTGAGGCAGGGATGTGCTGCTATCATTGAGGCAGGGATGTGCTGCTGTCAGTGAGCCAGGGAAGTGTTGTCAGTGAAGCAGGGATGTGCTGCTGTCAGGGAGGCAGGGATGTAATGCTGTCAGTGAGGCAGGGATGTGTCACTGTCAGTGTAGTGGGGATGTGCTGCTGAGGTGGGGATGTGCTGCTGTCAGTGAGGCGGGGAGGGTCTGCTGTCAGTGAGGCAGGCATGTGCTGCTGTCAGTGAGGCGGGAGCTGCTGCTGTCAGTGAGGTGGGGATGTTCTGCTGTCAGTGAGGCGGAGATATTCTGCTGTCAGTGAGGCAGGAATGTGCTGCTGTCAGTCAGGCGGGGATGTGCTGCTGTCAGTGAGGCAGGGAGCTGCTGCTGTCAGTGAGGTGGGGATGTGCTGCTGTCAGTGAGGTGGGGATGTGCTGCTGTCAGTGAGGCGGGGATGTGCTGCTTTCATTGAGGCAGGAATGTGCTGCTGTCAGTGAGGCAGGGATGTGCTGCTGTCATTGAGGCAGGGATGTGCTGCTGTCAGTGAGCCAGGGATGTGCTGCTGTCAGTGAGACAGGGAAGTGTTGTCAGTGAAGCAGGGATGTGCTGCTGTCAGGGAGGCAGGGATGTGTAGCTGTTAGTGAGGTGGGGATGTGCTGCTGTCAGTGAGGCGGGGAGGGTCTGCTGTCAGTGAGGCAGGCATGTGCTGCTGTCAGTGAGGCGGGGAGCTGCTGCTGTCAGTGAGGTGGGGATGTGCTGCTGTCAGTGAGGTGGGGATGTGCTGCTGTCAGTGAGGCGGTGATATTCTGCTGTCAGTGAGGTAAGATGTGCTGCTGTCAGTGAGGCAGGAATGTGCTGCTGTCAGTCAGGCGGGGATGTGCTGCTGTCAGTGAGGCGGGGATGTGCTGCTGTCAGTCAGACAGGAATGTGCTGCTGTCAGTCAGGCGGGATGTGCTGCTGTCAGTCAGGCGGGGATGTGCTGCTGTCAGTGAGGCAGGGATGTAATGTTGCCAGCTAATGTATTTCTAAAGAGTTTTGGGTGCAACTTTAACATATGCGCGTGGTGGGTTGTGTGCACGTTATATCACAGAGAACAGATTAACATAGCTACATCTGAGTGTGTGTGTGTGTGTGTGTGTATATCTATATAATAAGTTGAAGAGTCTGTGTGCGTGTGTGTGTGTGTGTGTGCGTGTCCGACGCATTGCGGACACACCGTGGCACTCAGAGACACCAAATTCAGCAACAAGATACCTCTGGACCCGGTGGTGTGCACCTCGAAGCCGTTTTTGGGAAATTTCACTTAGAAATTTAAAAAACACCAAGTTGTAATTTTCCTTCATTGATGTTCTGGGGAAAAGATTGATGATCTGGGAAACCGTTTGCGAAGGAACAACTCCATATTTCATTGCTGTCATTGAGTATGAATGACACATTCTAACATTATGGTGAAGGCTTTAAACAATTTGGAAATAATTGAGGCTATACATAGACCACACAACACACACAAACACACACATACACATTGCACACACACACACACACACAACACCACCACCACATACGTACACATAGCACACAACACACACATTTATACGTAGAGCACCTCACACACTTACACATTGGGCAGATACACACACACAAAACACACCACATGCAGTACAATACAAATCCATACACACTACAACACACACCCAAAAACAGTACAACAAACATACAGAACACACACACTTAAACATTGCCAGGATAGCACACTACACACACATATATACGTAGCACACATCACAAACTTACACATTCGGCAGATACACACAACACAACACTCACAGTACAACACACGCCCACATTCACTACAACACACACCCAAAAACAGTACAATACACAAAACACACACTTAAACATTGCACAGATACACACAGCACACTACACACACACAGATTTATACATAGCACACCTTATGCACTTACACATAGGGCAGATACACACAACACATACACACATAACATACCTCTAACAGCACAACTCAAACCCACATTCACCAAACACACACCCAAAAAACAGTACGACACACACAAAACACACACTTAAACATTGCACAGATACACAAAGACACAATACACACATACTGTATATACGTAGCACACCTCACACACTTACGCATTGGACAGATACATACAATACAACACACACAACCACATACACTACAACACACACACAAAAACAGTACAACACACACAAACACACAGAACACATAAAAAATAATTTGCCGTTTATTTAACCGTCTGTACCGGCAAATAAAAACTGTACCTAATGTACCGTTTCTACTTTGTTCCCCATATCGGTCTCTCCAGTCCTCCAGCCTGTCACTGCGCTCCCCGGCCAGTTGCACTGAGAAATCTTTGTCCTGGCCAATGCACCCATTGATCAATACAAAGTGGGTACACTGCACTCACCCTGTTAGTCAGTTGGATATCAGGCACTGCTCTGCCTTAAGGGTTTCCCAGACTCTTTTGGTTCATAGATAATGTTTGGTCGATGGGCATGAGCACTGCATGCCTTTGTTTGAATGTTATGAGTGTAAGAAGTTGAAGAATAAGACTGAGATGAAGATTTGCCACGTTATAGTGTACAATTTACTCAATAAATCGTGAAAAAAATATGCGTACATAGAAGTACAGTACAATCAAGAAAAAAAAAGTAGGATTAAAAAATAAATTCTGATTCAAACTGATAATTGTTTGGATGTCGGTGGGTTGCGAAACAAATCTATAGGTGGAGGGGGTATGGATATTGTGGCCATAATTGGTGTTTGGTACACCTACAGGGGGTCCCCAGTTGATGAGAAATTCTCACTACAATGTCACCGTAGGGGGATTTCCAATTGGGGTTCAGGTGGTCTTTTAGGGACCCCTTTACAATCCCGTTGGTCTCTTCTCCTGGAGCCTACGGTCTCCCTCAGTGATTGACTATCATTAAGGGAGACTGTAAGCTCAAGGAGAAGAGACCTACAGGATTGTAAAGGGTCCCTAAAAGACCACCTGGACCCCAAATGGGAATCCCCCTATGGTGACACTGTGACCGTGACACTGTAGTGAAAATCCCATCAATTGAGGGCCCCCTGTAGGTGTAACAAACACCAATTATGCCCACAATATCCATACCCCCACCTATAGATTAAATTATTTTTTAATCTTACTTTCATTTCTTGATTGTACTTCTATGTACACTTACATTTTTTTCACGATTTATTGAGTAAATTGTACACTTTGTAACATGGCAATTCTTTTTCTCAGTCTTATTCTTCAACTTCTTAAACTCCAAACCTTATCAATGCATCCATTGATGATTGTGATGGCTGGATCAGTGGATTGGCCCGGCGGGTGTAGGGAAGAATTTGGCCCATTGCACCCATTCCCAGTGGTGCATTACAGTGGTGCGGATAGTGTGCGTCGCGTCATGACATCATGTGGCCAGGCCCGCGGACCTGCTCCCACACTCAGGGGCTGCCCCACTGTTTGGTAGAGATGCTCGGTGCATGTGCTTTACAGATCCCCAGACCTCAGAGACTGCTGCAGGCAGGTTCGGTGAGGGGAGTGGCAGTGGCAGGGAGCAGTGAATTTTTAATTAATTATGGCACGGTAAGTAACGCCCACCCCGGTCTCTTCGCACTCAGCTCCTGTAATTACACACCCTAGAAACTGTACTAATGAAAGTATAGAAATTGAGATGTGGACATGTCCCTTTCTGATTTTGTACCGATTTCTAACCCTCAGATGTTGGAGGATATGTCATACAGTAGGTGCTAAATCTCAGGAGTGGATGTGGAATTCATCAACACATACAAGTTTTCAACTCAGGAGCGTTGTGTTTCAAACAACAACACCACACCTGATTTCATTGCCGTCATTGAGTATCAATGCAAACACATTCTAACATTATGGTGGAATCTTTAACAAATTACAATCTTAGGTCTTTGTCACAGCATACTGTAAAATGACATTTTTCAGCAATTTTGGAAATAAAGAAACCCCAAGGTTTTCCCGGGCAACGCCGGGCGGGTCAGCTAGTATATATATATATAGAGAGAGAGAGAGAGAGAGAGTGAAAGAGAATACAGCCATATATTGGTTGACCTCTGGAAGCATGATCCATATGAAGCTACAGCAGCCAACTCATTACGGAATGGCCAGTTAATAGTCATTAGGGATAAAGTTTAACAACTCCTGGAGGCTAAGCCAGTAAATGGAGAAGTGTCTCACTGCATCAGTGGTGGGCCCGCAGATGTCAAAATGAGCAGATAACAAGCAGCAAAGACAGCCTATCTATCTATCTATCTATCTATCTATCTATCTATCTATCTATCTATCTATCTATCTATCTATCTACAGATAAATATAAATGTATATATAAAAGGATAACTACTCCTTACCTCTATGAGGTGAAGTACCGACACTGACCACCAGAGGCCATTCGAAGGACCAAATTACTTCTTTGTCTGCTGAAAGATGTCATAACAGAAACTGAAAGCAATTTTTGCAGGGACACTGATCTGTTTCATACTTGCTGGATATGGAGAGAGGAAGCTGTGAAGACAAAGATTGGAGGTAGGGACTGTGGGTGGGGTTTTTTGGCTAAAAACTGTCACAGCTCAAAGTGAAAATATATTATAAGAACTATGAGAAGAGTGTCAACCAGAGGTGCTTTAAGAGAGATGGGGGCCCTTGTACAGACTTAGATTAGGCCCCCTCCTTTCCAGCGGTAAAGTAGACTCTTGGGGACATCCCAGAAAATGGAGCTCACACAGCATTCCCGGGAACATCTCTATTGCACAAGCTAGTGTCACCAGAAAATAGCGGCCATTTTCCCAGTGATATATCCAGCTGTACGGCCAGCACAGGGCCAACAAAGAGTATATTAAATGGGAGCAGGGTGTGCAGTGTGTTGCCCCCCTGGGCCTATGTGACCACACACCTTGTCCCAATTGTAGATACACCAGTGGTGCCAACCACCTTCCACTGATGTAACAGAGGAACACTGCAAGTAATATACTTATTAAACGCAACAGTATAAATCATTTGTAAGAAATATGGACAGATTCTGTAAATATCAGCGCTCAGGCATACCATTCTGTGATAAAATAAGGTACTCTTTACCTAGCACGGCGCCCATCGTGGTCATCGCGGGCATTGAATGCACTAAAAAATCGGGTGTGACGCGATCGACGCGATGCCCGCGATTTCCCATAGGGAACAATGTTAAATTTCTCAATTGACCCGATTTTACTGTTCAATGCCTCAATTGACACGATTTTTCCATAGGAAACAATGTTAAATGGCCCACAGAGGCCAAATACCTACCCTGAAGTGTGAAATGGCCCCCACAATTGTTAACGCCACCCCACGATCAACGTGAACCCGAAGCGTGGCGAGCGCAGCGAGCCCGCGAGGGGCGGCGGTACGCGTCCTACGACCTTTTCATACCCCCACTATCCACGTCGGCGTGGAGTTGAGAATAGAATAGCGTGGCGAGCGCAGCGAGCCACCGAGCCCGAAGCGTGGCGAGCGCAGCGCGCCCCGCCAGGGGACGCGGATACCTGTGAAGCCCGCGAAGGGACGCGTTTACCTGTGAAGGTATCCGCGTCCCCTCGCGGGGCTCGCTGCGCTCGCCACGCTTCGGGCTCGGTGGCTCGCTGCGCTCGCCACACTATTCTATTCTCAACTCCACGCCGACGTGGATAGTGGGGGTATGAAAAGGTCATAGGACGCGTACTGCCGCCCCTCGTGGGCTCGCTGCGCTCGCCACGCTTCGGGTTGACGTTGATCGTGGGGTGGCGTTACCAATTGTGGGGGCCATTTCACACTTCAGGGTGGCTATTTGGCCTCTGTGGGCCATTTAACATTGTTTCCTATGGAAAAATCGTGTCAATTGAGGCATTGAACAGTAAAATCGGGTCAATTGAGAAACTTAACATTGTTCCCTATGGGAAATCGCGGGCATCGCGTCGGTCGCGTCGCACCCGATTTTTAGTGCATTCAATGGCCGCGATGCCCGCGATTTTTTTACCTGCGATGCCCACGATCAAAATCGTGGGCGCCGTGCTAGGTAAAGAGCACCTAAAATAATAATCAATAGTAATTAATAATTAGTTATTTTTTATTATTCTTATCTTTATTACTATTATAATCATTATTATTTTTTAAGACATGCGCATGAGATGGGAGCCTGACTGGCCTGTCAGCAAAACAAGGGTTAATAAGTCTTAACGCCACAGGGCAGTTAGTAGCATATGATTGACCTGGCGGCTGCAAAATGCCTTTTATCACCGACGGACAGTTGTCAGCTATTCATTAACTCAGCAGCTGCAGGATTTCAGCTCTAATTCCAGAGGAGCTGGTGCGTGGGCGGATACCATGCGTTGCGACATCACATTGCGTTGTGATGTCATACCCTGGACCCACCTGCAGGGGCGTAACTAGATAGTCGTAGGTCCCATTGCAAAAGTTTGTAAGGGCCCCCTATTTAGCAAATGATGGTGATAAATGTATATAATATATATTACTTAGACAGTAAAGATGGGCCCCCTTCAGCTCTGGGCCCCATAGCAGTTGCACTCCTTGCACCTATGGTAGTTACACCCTTGCTCACCTGCACTATCCCCTAGGGATGGCCATCGTTGCCATTGCCATCAATGGTTACCATTGATGGCAATGGCAACGATACCATTTTTAACTATCAATGGTCATCCTTTGTGTTTGACTGATTGGCCTGTGGGCCAATCAAAACACGGGAATGGGGCTTTGTGGGTGTCAGGCGGCGGAGCTATGAAAAACATTGCAAAAAAAAGCAAAACATCGTTTTGCTGTGCCATCGATGGAGGAAAACCATCTGGACCATCGATAAATCATCGATGATCGATGGCCATCCCTACTATTCCCCCCTATTGGCTGTTACATCGCAATCCGACAGTGGATCCTGAGGCCTGGAACTGAGAACAATATATGTATGGGAGCCTGCACATAATGAACCCATTGCTGGTAACGCTGTTCCGGAAGAAACATATATGACACCGGGTATTTGATGACAGATGTAATAGCTGCAGCTTTATTCGCTTAATAGATTGGCGCAGTAACACTTTCTTCCAGCGCTAGGCATTGTAGTGTCAGGAGAAGTGCCCGCCGCCTGCACACACTAATTAGACATAACATGTTTCAGCAACTGACAAAACGAAAATCCCATCCGTTCTCAGATTATTTCATTATTGTTACTTGTACAACTTCCGAAGCCAGACTTCCTCTTCAGAACGAATGTCTCTCGTGCAGTACATAAAGGAGCTGGGTAATCACAACCCAATTTTGACGTCTCCTGCAGTATGTGATTCACGTGAATAGTTAATGAATAGGTATATATATATAGAATACTGCACAGACGTGTCCTTTTCTGTGGCTTGCATCGCGGCACGCGTCTCCTGAGATTCGTGGGTGCGTTCCTACATAGGCGCCCATGATCCACACACTACGAATGGGAGACCCACAAGTGTGAATGTTCACAGAATCACAGTAGCAACAACACTAAAGCAGGAAACATCTGAACTGTATGTTCCACTGCATCTACCGTCATGGGCCGGAACAAACGTGCAATATGTACGGTCGCAGAGCCTTATTCGGTGCAGTATGCAAACCTCATAGGTTACGTGGTACTCAGATGGCAGATGGACTGCGCTTGCACATGACCAGTTTGATGTACAGAATTTGGGCCAGATTCTATAAACTTCAAAAGTGATAAAATGGAGAGTGATAAACCACCAGCCAATCAGATCCTACCTGACATTTTTCAAACACAGCCTGTGACATGGCAGGTAGGAGCTGATTGGCTCCCCCCCCCCCCCTTAGTATCAGAATAAGACACACCACAACAGCCTCTTGCCTGGTGCCCAGGGCACTCACCCATGTTGCCTAGGAGGGGGAGTCTGCCCAGGCCCATTCCCCCTCACTGGCTCCCAGCTGCTCTCCGTCCCGACTACTAATGCTGCCACCTACACCCGAGGCTCAGCCAGCGACACCACCACGTGACCTGCTCTGGCTAATCAGCCGAATTACCCTCTCTCCCAGCTCTATCCTAGCAGCAACGTAACTTCCCTTCCCTGAGACGCTCAATTGGCAGCAGCTAGAGAGGGAGAGTCCAGCCTGCGGCCGTTACCAGGTGTGCTAATGTCACCAGCCAGCCCCACCTCTCGCCGAGTCTCCTCACACACACTGCCTGGCCCTGCCGCAGTGACTTCTCCTGGACTTGATTCACTAAAATTGTTATTGATTGGCCCTCATATGGGATAGGACAAATGTTAATATACCTAAACCTTTATCCAGAACTGCACTACATAATAGTAACAACTGAACAGACATGCATCCAGCGGTTTTCGAGATTAGAGATTATTCAGAGATTATTCAGATGTACTTCTGGTACTTTCTTTTCTTTTCTTGCAGTTGAAGACTATATTGTAGTAGTAGTTTGTTTATTTATATGGCGCCACAAAATCTCCGCAGCGCCGTACATAGCAAACAAAAAACAAATTACAAGGTAACGTACAGGGTGTATTGATAAAATACAGCATAAATAGGGTATAGCTGGTAGAACTAAAATCAGCATCAGTTCTGAAGTAAGTGTCGAAATTGTCGAGGAGACTGAAGATGAAGTAGAGGAAGGGAAGAACAGGGCAGGAGCACTGGTGAGGTAAAGAGGTAGGGTGAGTACGTGAGGGAGGAGGGCCCTACTCATAAGAGATAACAGACTAAAAGGAGGTGGGTGGACGAACGAAAAACAATAGGATAAGTAGGAATGGATGGCAATAGATGGAGAAGTAGGGTAGGCAGGATAGGAGGAGCGAAAGAGGTTAGGAGGAGGAGGAGGGATAGGCTAGATGGAAGAAGTGGGTTTTGAGGGAGCGCTTGAAGGTGGTAAGGGAATCAGAAAGCCTGATGGGTGGCTGGAGGTTGTTCCAGTGCAGGGTGCAGCACGGGAGAAGTCTTGGACACAGGAGTGGGAGGAGGTGATTAGGTGAGAGGTCAGGCGACGGTCGGCGGCAGAGCGAAGAGGACGGGAGGGAGTGTGGATAGAGATCAGTGAAGAGAGGTAAGGAGCGGTGGAGGAGGAGAGAGCCTTGTAGGTGGTGGTGAGGAGTTTAAAGAGAACTCGGAAAGGAATGGGGAGCCAGTGAAGAGATAAACAGAGAGGGGAGGCGGAGATAGAGCGGCGGGAGAGGAAGATGAGCCTAGCAGCAGCGTTAAGAATGGATTGGAGAGAGGTGAGGTGGGCGAGAGGTAGCCCGGAGAGAAGGATGTTGCAGTAGTCAAGGCGGGAGATGACAAGAGAGTGTATGATAATTTTGGTCGCATCAGTGGAGAGAAATGGTCTGATGCACGAGATGTTGCGCAGGTGAAAGCGGCAAGGCTGTGAGAGAGCACAAATGTGGGGGGTGAAAGAGAGGGAGGAGTCGATGATGACACCGAGGCAGCGCGTTTGGTCAGTGGAGGTGATCTCGGTTTTACCAATGCTGATGGAGATAGTGGGAGAAGAGGGGATGTTCGGGGGATGGAGGATTAGAAGTTCAGTTTTAGCCATGTTTAGTTTCAGGAAGCGTTGGGTCATCCAGGCTGAGATGGCCGTAAGGCATTCGGAGACCTTGGACAGGAGTGATGGGGATAGGTCGGGGGAGGAGAGATAGGTTAGGGTATCATCAGCATAAAGGTGATAATGGAAGCCGTAGGAGCTGATGAGGGTGCCCAGAGAGGTGGTGTAGAGGGAGAAGAGGAGAGGGCCAAAGACTGACCCTTGGGGAACACCGTAGTGTGTGGGGGCCCACCTGACCCAGCGACCAGTAGGCACCACACTTCCTGCAATAAAATAAATACACCAGTGACACAGATACTGGATAGGTGCTTGATGCATTAGCCTGGGAGCTACATCACAATAGAATGGATTTTCCCCCAAAACAGAGATTAATAGAATTGTTTTAAGTATAAAAAATGCCAGTGTTTTTTAAATATATTACTTAGCTCAGTAATATACAGCTTATGGTATATATAGAAATGTCAGCTGTTGGCTTTCCTTGCTCTTTCAGGCCAAACTTGATAAATGTGTACATAATCGTAAGTGTGGAGACGTCCGAGGTAATGACTGAACTGTCCCCCAAACAGTTCCCCTGGACTCGGTAATTACCCCTTTTACATACTGACAGAGGAGGATATGCTTTTTTATTGTTTTATGTGGAAAGTTTCTTCATTCACTCACTGGTTGTGACAGTGAAGATTATGCTTTTTTAAATGTCTCCTATGTAATAAACCATACTGTGTTACACTATGAGATATTTTCTTTGATATTCCCTACATGTGGAGTACACACTGAGAAGATCTCTCAGGAAGGATTGCTGCATAGCGCTGGATAAGTCTATAACCCTATTGTATGTGGTAATTGGTTGTGGTGGAGGTTTTAAAGGAGAACCTTCTTTTGGGTTGTGTGGAGCTGTCTAGCTGCTACAGCGCACTCAGTCTATCCTGTATACACACACTTGCTATTTGGACATTGTTTCTCCTTGAATACAGGTAGTGACAGAGTGCAGCATAATGTATGCAATAAGGGAAAACAGAAACAGTAAATTTGATTATGTGTTCCGTGAAGATAATGATTCCCTTATCCTCATAGATGAGGATTTGGAAAGCATAATGAAAAAACTGGAGAATGTATTGCTCCGAGAAAGCAGGCTATGGTGGGAAATGGTAACGTTGGAGAAGTACCAAGCCCACCAGATAATACCGAAAGGACTTATAGTCACAAAAGAATGCTCGTTCTCAACAGCAATGGATGAGTTCATACAAGAATGGGACCACATTCTGAGAACTTGCTCCTTTGCACTAATAAAGTTGATAATTTTAGATCGAAAAAGAGAACTAGAGGAGGTAGAACTAAAGATTAAGGGGGTTATTCTGATCGGTGCGGCCAAACGTGCGTACGTTCCATATTAGCGTACGCTCTCCGTACGCGGCCGTTGAGGTTAAGTCCACCCACAAATCAGCCGCATACGTACGGCCAGAAACAACGTCGAAGGGGAGTGGCGTACAATTGAGCGTACGCCAACGTACACGGACGGATCAGCCCTTAGACTCCGACAACTGGCGTACAACAGAGCGTACGCCACCGTTTACGGACGTCTCTCGTCCGTCTTCCCGCCGACTTCTTGCGGAAACCTGAGCGTACGCCAGCTTGCACGGACGGGTCGCTATTGTTTTCAATGGAAAACTCAGCTTATGTCACCGCTCGTGAGAGTGAGCGTACGTCCGTGTACGCTGGCATACCCTTCACATATATGGACCTGCAAATCTTGCCTTTCAACTATAATTCAGACAATTAATTAATTATTCTAATTGTTATTCAATTATTGTTTTCTATTAACTCAATTGTCTACCTTAATAAAGACCCTAATAAAACAACATTTTAACCCTCATTACATGTATATTTGTTATGTTCTAATGTGGCATTTTAATCACTATCTATGTGTCCCCACATTGCTTTTACTTGTAAATAAATTTATGTTGGTGTTTGTGTGTATGTACTAAATTATGTCCATAATTAGTTTGATCTGATTTTTTTAACATGTATACCTACCCTGATGTTATGTGTGATGTTTTCATCTAACAACAATAAAAAATCATGCCTTTTCACTATGTGTTATTTCACCCCAAAACACACACATTCACACATCATTCATTAACCCTCACCTCAAATTACCAATATAACTTACATGACACATCTGTATGTACCTGCCCTTACAAACCCTCTAACATTTTTCTAATTAAAAACACAGGCAAATTCTAACTGAATATAAACTTGTATTTTTTACAAACATAAAAACAAAAATAATCAAAAAATTAAAGGAGGGCCTCCAGGCGCAAAAAAAGAATGTTCAAATAAAGCAGGGTTAAAAATATTTCCTGCAAAATGCGGCCCACATCTTCCTGGTGCTGTTCAGTGTCTGTAGTGAAGGAAAAAAAACATTATATTGAATATATAATATACACAAATGTTTGTTGTATTTGTACATAATAAGAAGTTGTGAGTTAAGTGTGAAGGCCACATACATTTTTAAACTACATTGAAGATGGGTATGCTGTAAACACGTTCCTAAATACTATTCTGTTAACACACACATACTGTACATATTACATAAAATTATAAAAATTACTCCTTCTTGGATGAATGTATGCTGTATCCCAATTGGTAGTTTGGTTTTGGGGGACTCACCTCTAACCTCACAATTAGGCTGTGCTATTTAAGGGTTATGACATTGTTGCGGCTTAAGCAATCCTTACTTAGTAAAATGTTGACCATTGCTGTACTAATTATAGGCCTAAAGCTATGTTTGTAAAGCATGCATCCGCATGGCCTCACACACTATTAACAAAACAATCTATAAATTAATGTTGCACATCATGCTGGGAAGTGGAGTTACACAACACCTGGACCCACATAACCTCCACACCACTAATGTTGGATATGTCATTGGATGTACTGTTATGTCAATTATTCAAGGGGTGAGGCATGGCCACACTCCAAAAAACCACCAAGGGGACCCTTGTTCCTGGAGAAGGACAGGCCACACCTCATGGTCGCCCTGCAGTGATATGTTGCAACTAATGTTGATGTTGGATACACATATGTGGTTGTTGTGATTGTTTATGTGTAGAAATGTGTATGTAAACATTAGACACATTAAATACTTACGGCTAGTTGAGCCATCCTGCTCGCCGCTGGTTGGGTGTCCGGTGGTTGGGGGTGTCAGGAGCAAGGGGGATGGGATAGGACTTGGGATACAGGTAGTGGGTTGGAGTGGGGATTGGAGAGGTTTGGGGGTGGGTGGTGGGGAGGTGTAGGGGGGTTGGAAATGGGGTGGGGAGGGGGTGGGGGTAGGGGAGGGGGTGGGGGTAGGGGTGTGGGTGGTGGTAGGGGAGGGGGTGGGGGTAGGGGAGGGGGTAGGGGAGGGGGTGGGGGTAGGGGTGTGGGTGGGGGTAGGGGTGGGGGTGGGGGTAGGGGAGGGGGTGGGGGTAGGGGAGTGGCTGGTGGAAGGGGATGTGGAAATGTGGTGGTCACCAGCAGGACCCATAGTCTCCTCCTCTAAATCCTCCTCTTCCTCCTCCTCTTCCTCCTCCTCTTCCTCGTCCGGGGCTGCCTGCTCCCGGGCTGCCTCCTCCCGGGCTCCATGCGTGCCCTTGCCCGTGCTGAAATGTTAATGTTGATGGCATATAAATCGAAGGTTGGGTTTCATAAAAATGGGGGAAAGAAAAATTTGCATTAGTCATGCTCATAACCTTACAAATTTTCATTTCTGTTATATTTCATACATTTATCATGCTAACTAATTGATATGCTACACCCAAAAACAGAGCGACTACTTATACCCCCCCCTATACACCCCATATACACCCCATATACACCCCATATACCCCCATATACACCCCATATACACCCCATATACACCCCATATACACCCCATATACCCCCATATACACCCCCTATACACCCCATATACACCCCATATACACCCCCTATACACCCCATATACACCCCATATACCCCCATATACACCCCATATACACCCCATATACCCCCATATACCCCCATATACACCCCCTATACACCCCATATACACCCCATATACACCCCCTATACACCCCATATACACCCCATATACCCCCATAAACACCCCCTATACACCCCATATACACCCCATATACACCCCATATACACCCCATATACACCCACATACTCATGAACATATTTATAAAAAGTACAGAAATCATTGCAAAAAAACGCAGACATACTAGTTAATAAAAACTTACATCGGGCAATATGGCGGCGAATCGAACACAGCATCACTGGCTGGCGCCGGCGCAGGTCAGACCAGCGCCGCTCTACTTGTGCCAGGCTTCTCTGGACGCCGGTCTGGGCGTATATTAGCCGGCGGGCAGCATTATATGCCCGCCGCTTGTCCATGTTGGACACATATGGGCCCCTGGGCCCCAGGCGCCGGTCCATGACCTCAACCAAGGCCACCAGCTCCTGGGTAGAAAACGCGTTAGCCCTGGTTGAAGTCATATTGGCAATGGCGCAGTTATTAATTGCAGGTACATATATCACTTTTGGTGCTTGCTGATTGGTCTAAAAACCTGTTTGTTCAGTATTAACTTTATTAATTCTTCTTACATTAACCCCTTCATGACAGAGCCAGTTTTTGCCTTCCTGACAGAGCCCTTTTTTTCAAATCTGGCATGTATCACTTAAGTGGGGATAACTTTTTTTTGCTTTTACTTATCCCAGTGATTTTGAGATTGTTTTCTCGTGACACATTGTACTTCAAGTTAGTGGTAAATTTTCGTCGATACAGTCTGTGTTTTTTTGTGAAAAATACCAAAATGTCGTAAAAAAAATGGAAAATTTTGCGATTTGCAAAATGTTAAATTTTCTGCTTGTGAGACAAATAATCTTACCACTCAAAATAGTGAATAACTAACATAGACCATATGTCTACTTTATGTTGCCATCATTATTTCAACCTCATTTTCATTTTTTTGGACACTAGGAGGCTTCAAATATGAATAGCAAATTCTCAAATTTTCAAGAAAATTTCAAACTCTGATTTTTTTAGGGACCAGGTCAGTTATGATGTGACTTTGAGTGACTTGTATGTGAGACACCCCCATAAATGATGCCATTTCAAAAACTGCACCCCTCACAGTATTCAAAACAGCATTTTGGAAGTTTGTTAACCCTTTAGGTGTTTCACAGGAATTAAAAGAAAGTGTAGGTGAAATTTCAAAATTTCATTTTTTTTGCAGATTTGCAATTTCAATACATTTTTCTAAGGAACACAGTAGATTTTACTAGAGAAATGTGACTAAAAATTGATTCCCCCAATTCTTTGGTTTTCATGAATATCCTATATGTGGCCCTAGTGTGCACGGTGACCAAACCACAGGCTTCATAATAGAAGGAGCACCTACTTGATTTTGGAGCCTCCTTTTTATGAGATTATTTTTTAGGCACCATGTAGGTTTCTAGGCACCATAAGATGCTAAAAGTTAGGTACCCCCCCACAAGTGACCCCATTTTGCAAACTACACCCTTCAGGGAATTCATCTAGGGGTATAGTGTACATTTCAAACCCCCAGGGGTTTCACCAATTGTGGTACAACTGGGCAGTGAAAATGAAAAAAATTAATTTTTCATTTTCACAGCTCAGTTGTATCAAAATTGGTGAAACCCCGGGGGGTTTGAAATGTACACTATACCCCTTGATGAATTCCCTGAAGGGTGTAGTTTGCAAAATGGGGTCACTTGTGGGGGGGTTCCACTGTATGGGTGTTTCGGGGGTCATTCAACCAGAATCTGTGCTGCAAAATCCAAAAATCACTCCTTCCCTTCTGAGTCCTGCCATGCACCCAACTGGTATTTTTTGGTCACACATGAGGCATTGCCGTACTCGGGAGAAATTGGGGCACAGATTTTGGGGTGCTTTGTCTCCTTCATTCCTTGTGAAAATGAAAAATTTTGAGCCAGATCTGCATTTTTGTGTAAAAAAATGTAATTTTTTACAGAAAAATGCAGTTCTGGCTCAAAATTTTTTATTTTCACAAGGAATGAAGGAGACAAAGCACCCCAAAATCTGTGCCCCAATTTCTCCCGAGTACGGCAATGCCTCACGTGTGACCAAAAAATACCAGTTGGGTGCATGGCAGGACTCAGAAGGGAAGGAGTGATTTTTGGTGGTGGAATGAATGGTGGGTGCTATGTCGCATTAGCAAGACCCCCGAAGCACCAATACAGTGGAACCCCCCCACAAGTGACCCCATTTTAGTCACCAGCTTTGGGAGGGGGGCTGGCGCTGCGGCTGGCGGGGGGGTGGGAGGGGTGCTGGCGCTGCGGCAGCCGGGTGGGTGGGAGGGAGGGGGGCTGCCGGGTGGGAGGGGGGGGGGGGGGCTGGCGATCGGTGGTAATCGGTGCGGTATATACACACACACACACACACACACATATATATATATATATATATGTGTGTATATATATATATATATATATATATATACATATATATACACACACATATATATATATATATATATATATATATGTGTGTGTGTGTGTATATATATATATATATATATATATATATATATATATATATATATATAAATATATTTTTTCAGTGCATATATTTAATTTTTTACTTTTTCTGCAGCTTGATGCTGCTGCTGCTGCTGCGGGGGGAGGGGGGAGGAGGGCAGCGCTGCGTGCGCTCCAGACGCTCCGGGGGAGCCGGGGGAGCTGCTGCTGCTGCCGGGTGAGTGCCCGGCGGGTTCGAGGGGGGGCTGCACATCGGTGGTGATCGGTGCTGTACTTGACAGCACCGATCACCAGTGAATCCCTGTGTTACCGAGCGGCTTAGCCGCCGGTAACACAGGAAACGCTGTGAATGGCTGTTCAGATTTGAACAGCCAATCACAGCGATCGCCGACCGGGGGGGGCACCCCTGCCCCCCCTGGGCGGCGAGGGGGGATGTCTGCTGTCAGGGACAGCAGACATCACCTAACTGTCACTGCGTCTCTAGACGCAGTGACAGTTAGAAGTCATGACGTATATATACGTCATGTGTCGGGAAGTACTTCCCGACCATGACGTATATATACGTCAAATGTCGTGAAGGGGTTAACAAACTGGATGCGAATAGAAACTTACGCGGACCGTTCTGATATACACACACCATAACCAACAGCATGCTTTCAATGTATAGAGAGACGTACTGTATATACAGTGTGCTGAAAATAATACACGCAACCGTCTACTAATAAATACGCTGCTAAAAAAGGCACAATGCAACATGTTGGTGTGTGACAATTTCATACTCATTACATATGTAAGGAAAGCATTATAACGTGATGTTTTGAAATGTGATTCAGAAAGCATACACGAACTCCAACAGATACCAGCTGACAACACTCATCATTGGAATGACAGATGCACACATTTCACCATGTAGCACACAATGCTCCACAACCTGTGTATGTGCATATACAGGTGAATGTTCAGGTGCGTTGAGACCTGCGTAATTTAAGCGGGAATTATCGCCGGGAAATATCGGCGTAAATTAGCTACTACATTGCGGGGAAAAATATATGCCCCCTTGTTCATGGCGGGAGATTACCATATAAATATTTAGTCAGATGCAGGCCAGAATTGCTGCAAACATGTCTAGCTCAGATGATTCCGCAGCTGAGGACGCTCTACAGAGAGCTACAGCAGAATCCCTGCTTGAAGCTTTGAACAAGAGGGAACAGGAGCGGAGAAGGAAGGCCCAAGAGAGGAGTAGCCTGCAAGACCAAGCGGGCCCCTCACTAACAGGCCCTGTTCAAACTGCACCAGCTCCACAAGGGCCAAGCAACCAGCCAGAACAAGAGGTTGCATCTCTCCAAACAGGTGTGACCCAGCAGGTGCATGGTGAGAGAACTGGGGCCACCAGAAAACGAGCTGCAACATCTAGGGTGAGGACTGAGCAGGATACCACCACCAAAAAGAGAAACCCTGCATTTGTAGAGGCAGAATTGAGAATTTTAGTGCCCAAGGCACGCAAATGGATCGAATTGCCAACCAGGAAGCCGGGTGCCAGTGCAAGGATAAACCTTTGGGACAAGATCACAGAGGAAGTGAACCAGGTGTCACCAGTGGTCAGAGATTGGCTAGCGGTGAAGAAAAGGCAAGTGTGTTTCTCCCCCTGATAATGTCATATGTGTGTACATATGTTACATGTATGTTTTGAGAATAATAGAAAGGTGTGTTTGTAGATAGTGCTACACTTCAATGTCACATGTGAACACAACCATGTCTAATAACCCACATTTATATATGAAACATGCACCATTGGTGTGATGTGAGGTTATGGGCACAGTTCTGCTCATGTGAAGTATGTGATGGGACAAGAGAAAGAGTGTTTTTGAAAAAGAGTTGTTGTAACATGTTCCATATGATGCTACTGAAACAAGAATGACCAAACTGTGCACATGTAGCTGGTGAGAAACTACACATCCCAGTATGCCTTCCCATAGTTAAATTACTCCATAATAACCACACTGTCAAGCTATGGTGGAATGTGTAGTTTCACAACAGGTGGAGGTGCATAATTTGGCCATGGATGATGTCATTTCTGCATAGTGATCTATGTATGTGCATTTAGGGGCCTAATGAATGAGATGAGACACTGAAATGCCTCATAATGGAGACATTAATGTGTGTGTGGGACACATATGGCTAAAAAACATAAGATCACCCACACTAGGAAATGTAACGTAGTCATGATGTTCACTAGCACAGTGGTGCACATATCTCATGGTGATATTTGTATTTTTAAACTTGTAGGTGGACAGACTTCAAAACGACACTGAAGAGGAAGATGACTGACCGGTACAACCACAGCATGTCCACCGGGAGGGGGCCTATGCAAGAGAGCTTGGAATATACCCCCCTGGAGCAGGAGGCCTTGGATGTAATTGATGTGGCCGAGGTCAGAGGGATATCCAATATGGATAGTGAGCTCCCGGTGGAGGTCTTTGCTGCTGCTTTTGATGGTAAGTCACAGTAATGCATTGTATTTGGAAAGATATTTTTTAGTGCGTATGTGATGGTGACATTGTTTTCAATTATTATCCTAGAAGAAGCAGAAACACAGGATGAACCGGCAGCATCTTCCTTTGCAGAGCCACAGGTGGAGCAAGTGGTCCAGCCTCCACCAACACGACACCCCCAGCCACAGGACACATGGGATGCCAGGTGGAAGGTGATACTGGAGAGGATGGAGCAGCGAGCGGAGGAGTCTGCGGTCTGTCAGCAGAAGGTGTTGGAATATCTCGGAGATTGGAAGTCCACAAAGAGCCAGCAGTGTGAGGCCTTAAACCGCATCAATGACACTCTGGCGGCTGGCATGCAAAGCATTGACCAGCAACTCAGCCGCCAGAATGTCATTCTTGCGGAGCTGCTGACCACCGCCAGGTCCCTAAGGGACAATCCCCCATCTGCTGGCCCACCCCAAGCTGCTCCCCAACCTTCCACCTCTGCTGACCCTTCTGTGTCCACTAGGGGAAGACGGCGCAAGCCATCTGAGCCAAAGGCCCCTGTCCCCAAGGCCCCATCTAAAAAGTGGAAAAAAGGGCCCAAATAATGAGACCTGGTTCACTTCCTCTGTGGTTGGACCCCAAATGTTTAAATTGCACTGGACATCCACTTCCTGAGTTGGCCATCGATCCATTTTTGTGCCATGGGCATTAAAGTTCTTATTTTGACCTCTACAAATGCAGGATACATTTTTGGTGGTGTGTATCTTGCTTAGTATTCACCCTGGTTGTTGCAGTACGTATTCTGGTGTCCCCATTTCTTTCACCATTGCATTTGCAGGGTAACACATGTTTGGAGATATGCAACCTCTTTTTTTATTTTTGTGTATATTTTATTTGTTTATTTGATTTATGACATTAAAGTGTCAAATAAGCTGTGATGCTGAACAGCAAATAAATTTATTTTACCAATTAAAACACAATTGTTGTATGTGTAATTTCTTGTGTGAAACAAATACTACATTTATGTGTACTTACTGACCAGGATATTTTTGAGCATTTCTTGAAGTGTGGTAGAAGTTTCCCATGTGTAACCCTCTCCATGGCCATTCACATGTTCCTATCCAACTTTTCCCTGCTAATTAGTTTGTGTCAGCACATGTGCAGAGCAACTTAATAGGTGAGAAAGCAGTTTGTGTGCAGGTGAGGTAGCTCCTACATTAGTAGGTAAAAGCAGGTCCAGAACAATGATTTCCTCATGGAGTGGGTGAGGTAGACAAACAAGGGTCAAAAGGGACATTTGTGTAGGAATGCATATGTGTCCTCCCTAAAAAAAGATGTGTGAATCGGCCAAACATGATAAAATTGCTTGTGGACAAACATGTTTAACTTTTTACATATATATATGTTTTTACAGTGTCATAAGCAGATGTAGGAATCCTTTGTTAGAGAGATGTGAGTGCAATAATGTGATTGGTGGCATCTTACATCCAGAGTGTAGTAAAATCCAGTTCATAGCAGATCAGATAGTGGTACAGTTCTGTATTTTGGTTACTATACAAAGATTGTGTGCAAAATAGTGGGCATGGGCTTAAAACATTGCTGAAACATCCTTTGTAGGTGTTAGATGTGGTTTATGTTATTGTATCATAAATACAAAACCTATGTTTGTATTAGAGTGAACACGTTGACACATGTCGACTTGTGTAGATTGAGTGTGCTACTGTGTAAAGTCTATGAAAGCACGTAGTGAATGTGTATAACTGTTTAACAAATACCTACCTTAGCATATATAAGCAGGTCTTAAAAAGATTCTTACCTTAAATTAAACAAACCTTTAAATGTAGAGAAGTATAGAAAGATAAGCTTCCAATGTGTTTGAGTGCTGTGTGTAGGCTTGCAGGTAGTGAAATCATGGTTTGGACTTAATAGACTGCAGCATTGCTTATTACATTCAGGTGTACAGATGGAGCAGGGCTTATTATTGCTGGCGGAGCGCCAGGACCGTGTCCCTGGCGATCCGCCAGCAATCTGGCGCTCTGGCTGAATGAGACGCTCGTGCGTCTCCCACGCACGAGCGTCTCAATAGCCGGGCGGCGAGGCGGCGCGGCGGGTGCAGTCCTGCCCGTCTCCAGCTTCAGGGAGACGGGCAGGGCTGCGGGGGGCTGCGGGGGGGCGGTGTGGACCGGCGGGGACCCGGGGAAGCCGGCGGGGACCCGGGCAAAAGCTCCGTCGGAACGGGACGCGCGTGCACCTCGTGCACGCGCGTCCCCTTCCGACATACAGATGGCGCGGGGCGGGGGATGGCGGGTGGCGAGTCCTCCGCCATCCCCAGCAAAGACAAGCCCTGCGCTATCTGTATGTGTTTGAGTAGTAATCAGCGTAAATTTGCAAACCCAGGCGCACGCTGGCATGCGGTATCTGTAGGGGTGGTCTGAGGTGGCGGTTGGCGGCCGCCTGTTTTGTGTCCGAAATGAACGGTGCTTTAGCCGATCGTGCGGTAGTAGCACCGTTCATTTTTGGTGCACACCCCCATGTACTCCCATATTTACGCCCATTTTCCCTCATTATTTCGGCCGCTCCCCTCAACACGCCCCTATGCCGCCCCCAATGCCCGTACTCTCGCGTACAGGTTTTTTCGCACAGAGAGACCCGTCCGTAAGCATTGTGGAGTGTTCGCGCCTGCGCATTGGAGATGGTACGCATGCGCAGATCATTAAAAACCCTGGAACGTACGCGTACGGGCCGGCCGCACCAACCAGAATAAGGCCCTAAGTCCCTAAAGGAACTAACCCTACCATTCATTAAATTGCCAGACTATATAGAAATGGAGAAGAGAATAGAGATCAGTCTGAAGAAAAATGAAAAACAACTGATTGAGAGAAAGGTACGAAAATATAATAGAGATAGGAAAAGGGAAAAGGAAGAGGAGGAGGTATCTGATGAGGAGACCCCAGAGGTATACCCTACCAAAAAGATCCCCCAAAAAATCTATAAAAAACAACAAAAACGTAGAAAAAGTAGAACTCCAATATTAAATAGAAGAAAGCCTCAAATGCAGGGTACATACAAAAAAACGTTTGAAAATATAGAGGAAAGAAAGGAGAGGTGGTTACCCCCACACAAAAGAAATAGGGGGGAGTATGGGGATAGAAGACATCACACCCCTGAGAGGAATAGGCCTCATTTCAAACCTGTATCCAGGAGATTAGATTTTGAAAGGACAGAAAGGGGGGACTATACGGAAAGGGAAGTCTTTATGAACAGAAGAAGAATGATAGAGCTCCCTCACAGGGATCTGCCTAATAGAGATCCAGAAAGGAGATTTTTTTCAGAAAAGAAAGGAGAGAAGTAGGGAGAGAAAGGGATATAGAAACCATCAAGAAAGTATAAGAGATCATCGACCTAACACACAGTTTGAAGTTAGGGGAACTAATAGGTTTGAGGCCCTGGAGGATTATGAAGAACCACAAGTACCTCATTTTTTATACAAGAGAGGCCGCTCCCTACAAAAACCTTAGCTGAAAAGGGGAAAAGGGGCTGTAGAGGGGGAATCAAAAAGAAAAAACATAAAAAGAAGAAAAGAATAAGAAATAAACGAAAGAAGAACAGGAGGGAGGATAATGTGGTTTCATCTAACGAGAATCTGCAAAATGAAGGAAAAATAAAAATATTTAACCTTAGTAACCATCTACTGGAAAAAGCAGAGATAACAGTCCTTGAAAAAGGCTTAAAATTTGCTCCTGCCCTTCCTTTGAACAAGTTTGATACGTACGTAGATTTGAATAAATTCATACGAAAATTATGTTTAAAGAAATTTTTTATCAATAGTGACATACCCCCTATCCAAGAAACAGAAGAAACCCCTTTTAAACCAAAATCTATCTTTTATCCTATGCATATGAAAGGCAATTTTATTGAAACCTTTTTAAAACTGGTAGGGGATGATATAAAAGAAATGGAGAATAAGACAAGAAAATTCAACATGACATATAAAGAGCATATGGCATTGAAATCCTTAAAAGATAATGAGAGCATAGTTATTAAGCCAGCAGATAAGGGGGGGGGGGGGGATAGTCATAATGACAAGGGAAAATTATGACAAAGAGATATACAAACAACTGGAAGATGGAGTGACATATAAGAAATTGAGAAATGACCCCACAGAAAGAATAGTGGAAGAATTGAAAAATATGCTACTAACTTTCAGAGACAATGAAACCATTAATGATAAAGAATATAAATTTCTCATCACAGAAAAACCTTGTACTCCAGTTTTGTATATCCTCCCAAAAATACATAAAGACCCCCAAAATCCCCCCGGCCGACCAATAATATCCGGGATCGGATCAGCCACTGCTAACCTCTCCGAATTTATAGATTACTATTTGCAACCTCTGGTACAGAAGAATAGATCCCATTTAAAAGACACCAGGGACATGTTGAATATATTACAGGAGGTGGGCCAGATTTTAATAACCGCAGATGTTCGATCTTTATACACTATAATTCGTCATGCGGATGGCGTAGAGGCATTAACTACAATTTTGGCTTCTAGTGATCTAGATAAGGATTTACAGAACCTGCTAATTAGAGGTGTTTTATTCATTTTAGAGCACAGCTACTTTTCTTTTAATGAGGAATTTTATATACAGAACGTTGGCACCGCTATGGGCACCAGGTTCGCTCCGAGTTATGCGAATATTTTTATGGGACATTGGGAGAATAATTACATTTGGAACCATTGTCCCTACGGAGCGAACCTGGTGTCCTGGAAAAGATACATAGATGATGTGTTTTTTATCTGGAGAGGGGAAGAAGAGATTTTAAAGGAATTTTATACATATCTTAATAATAACCCTTTTAATATTGAGTTCACATTTGAGAATAACAGAGAAAGAATTAATTTTTTGGATATTACTGTGTATATTGAAGATCGTAAAATTTGCACAAAAAATTTCAGTAAACCAACAGACTCTAGTGCTTATATAAATGCCAATAGTTGCCATCATCCGAATTGGCTCAGATCAATACCCGAGGGCCAATTTAGGAGGTTGAGGAGAAATTGTACCAATAAAGAGGTATACGAGTCCCAATCCCGGGAAATGGAACGTAAATTCGAAGCCTCTGGGTACAAAAAAGAAATTTTATCCTCAACCAATCATAGAGTAGCGGAGTTAGATAGACAAACATTACTGACATCCAAAGAAAGAAGCCAAAAGGAAGGTTCAGATACATTCAAATGGGCCTTTGTGACTACCTTTAATAGCCAATACAAAAAATTGGAACAAAGCCTAAGGAGACACTGGGGAATCCTGAGAAAAGACCCAGTGATTGGCGGTTTATTACCAGAGGTGCTGAAGTGTATCTACCGGAGGGCACCTACCATCAAAAGTACAGTGGTTAGAAGTGCCCTAACCACGACTAGAAAACAAATGACGACTATTAAGTCAAAAGGTTTCTTCCGCTGTGGGCTTTGTATAGCCTGCAGAAATATTAAAGGTAGCATTAACAAGATTAGTGAGGTGAAGATTAATACCACTCAAGTTAAAATCCAGGACTTCATTACTTGTAATAGCAGCAGTATAGTGTATGCAATTGAATGCACCTGTGGGTTATGGTACGTGGGAAGGACATCCAGACCATTTAAAACAAGGCTGGGTGAACACCTATGTAACATAAAGAAGGGTGTGAAAACCCATGCCCTTTCAGAGCATTTTAGAATGCATCATAATAGTTGCACTTCCTATATAAAATCTTTTTGTGGGATTAAACATATAAAAAGAAACATCAGACAGAGGGACCTAAAAACAGCACTAGCGAAGGCTGAAATGAAAACAATATATAAGTTGGGGACCCTTATGCCTGGGGGTCTCAACTCAGACTTTGAGATTAAGTGGTTCCTCTGATCTATAAGAATTTGTCTTGTTTCTAATACTGCTGCTATTTGGCAATTATATGCTGCTAGATAGAAAAGAGATGCTGCTATGTTTTTATCACTCCAGCACTTTATCTTTCTCTGGCACTTTGTCTTACAATAGCACTTTTTAAAAAAAACTCCGGGTGATGGATATGTTTTTAATTCCTGGTGATGGACGTTTTTAAACTAACATTTTTTTATATAATACTGATGCATTGTTTATTTTTTCTATTTATTGGGAAACATCGATATGTGGACAAAAGGACATTTATGGCCGTGAAATAAGCACGTAGCACCACGATTGCATTCGGGTGTATACGATGCCATAGCAACCCTGGGACGCTGGGATCACATGACCATACCAGCAACAGGAAACCGGCAGTCGCGGCAGAGGATTATGGGACTTGTAGTATCTAGTTGTCTAGGAATCCAGCCGCGCTGCCGGAGACGTGGGAGTGGCCAAACGGAATTTGAAAGTCAGACACGGCGGGCATACAAACACACCTTGATAAAGTCCCCAGGAGGGGAAGAAACGCGTTGGTGGTGAAGCCCGCACCTGAACACCCGCTGTACAGTGGAACGAAGGGACCGACCTAGGAACCAAACAGTGCGCCAGGGAGGAAAGGAGAAACCGGTATCCTAAATCCTGTGGATTGTGCTCATACACACTTGATTGAACTGTCCCCCAAACAGTTCCCCTGGACTCGGTAATTACCCCTTTTACATACTGACAGCGGAGGATATGCTTTTTTATTGTTTTATGTGGAAAGTTTCTTCATTCACTCACTGGTTGTGACAGTGAAGATTAGGCAAAACGAGGGCTGCATAGGCCAGAGTGCAGTTAAGAGCCCGGGGATTTAGGGGTTAAACGCAGATGCACATGCAGCACAGAGCAGTGTGTAATTCTTAGGCAGGTTAGCATGTGGGGCATAGGGGCCAATCAGCACCTAGAGGGGAGGTAGCTTAAGTGGGGTATATAGGGTCCAGCTTGGGGGAGGAACTTCCTCTTGGAATCCGGATTCACATAGTGCAGCACGCGAAGCTAAGTACCTTTTACTTTGTATTTTAGGCCTGTATCATCGCGCAGCTGCAATCATGTCCGGCCGCCCCAAGAGATCTGCACCACCACCACGGTGGTTGGCAGACGCAGCCCGCCCGCTGGTGACTGTACCAGCGCGCGGCGGAGGCAGGGGAGGCAGCAGGACGGCCGCGACCGCATCATCGCGGGTGCGCGCGCCGTCTCCTGCACAGTCTTTCTCTGGGGGACATGTTTCCCCAGCGCAGGGAAGCGTCTCCCCGGCTCAGCAGGGCTCTGCTATGAGCGGGGAGCGCGCTGCGCCATCAGCACATGGTGGGCACCCAGCAGCGAGTAGCGCTGCTGGGGACAGCGCTTTGGCGCCATCTGCTGGCGTTTTAACGCCAGCGCAGGTTATTCAGACCCCTATGGACACCCCGCGCGCCTCAGGCAGCGGGGTGAGCGGTGGGGGGGTTTCACTGAGCGGGGGAGACGGGGGGTGCCCCCCAGGACTAGCACCCCATTAGCGCAGGGTCCAGGGAGTCCTCTGCAAGTCATAACAGGGGGCCCCACATGGAGCCCTCTGCGGATGAATGCAGGTGGGCAGCGCGGGGCAGGTCAGGGCCCTTTGGCTTCCCTGACAAACATCTTGGCCCCGGGAAGGGGGTCGCTCATCCCCTTGGGCTGGGACGGTGGCCGTGGGGACGCTTTCGTCGGCGGCCGGATGGATGGCGGTGCCCCCCCCTTACAGGGTTGGCAGGCCCCGCAGCAGCAATGGCATCAGGGCCAGCAGCCATTCCCTGCGGCCCCTCAGGGCTTCGCCGGGGCCCCGGCGGGGCAGGGGGGACACCAGGGTTTTGGCCACACGGGTTTTGGTGTGGGTCAGCAGGCATACATGCAACCCCCCGTGCAGCAGCAACAGCAGTGGGCTTTTCCCGGTCCGAATGCGGGGGGGTACCCAGGGTACCACATGCCCAGCCCACATTACGGGCCCTACCCAGGGACTCAACAGGCCCCTTTCCCGTACTTCCCCCAAACAGCGGGGGCAGGTGGAGGGTTTCCCGGGGGGTATCTCGGGGGAGCATGGCGGGGTGCTGGTGCACCACAACCGCAGGGCCCGGGGGGGCCGCAGCAGGCTTTTCAGGGGGCGGCTTACACTCACCCCAACATGTATGCCCAGGCTCAACAGGTCAACCAGGTTTATGCGACTGGGGGCCTGGGGAGCTCTGGTACAGCAGCGGGAGGGTCAGTGAGGGTGACGGGCTCAGGATATGGTCCTAACACTGCACCTTTCTCTCCTGAGGTATCCTCTGTCGTTGGCAGGAGTGGCATTTTCGGGGGATCGTCCCAGGAAGAGGACGCAGAAGGGTCCAGGAGGGTTCCGGAATCCAGGCCAGCAACACCGGTGGCGGCTCCAGCCACACCCAGGATCCCGGCACCAGCTCCCAGGACGACTGAGACCCCGGCGTCCAAGGGCAGAAGCATCCACTTCCGCAGGGATGGGGGCCACAGCACGGGTGGATCCCGTGGTCCAAGGCGAAGCCTCTGGAGATGGTGAGAATGATAATACATCAAAGTGTGCATCCTCTTCCTCCCATTCCTCGGCTAGTAGTGACGAGTCTGGGTCCCCCAAGCGCCCGCGCAAGTTTGCGAAAATGGTTGCGCGCGCGGTTGCGAAAAAAGTGGGTGGCACTAAGCGGGCTAGGAAAGAGGCGGAGCCAGAAGTAGCTACCACGGCAGGCGATATGGTCCATTGCACCAACACCGCCATGGCCAGGGGCCTGCGTAAGGGGATAAAGGATAAGATAAAAAAGGGAAAGTTTGTCGACTGTCTTTACACTGACAGTCGACATGAAAAAAGATTTTGAGGCAGCCAAGAAGGCGGGAAGTGGTAGCGAGGCGGCCTTTAAAGGCTTCCACAATTGGCTGAAGGGCTTTCTAATCTTCTCCTCTTGTTACCTGAGCACAAGGCCTGGGGAGCACGTGAACGTCTTACGCTACCTGTTCCTTGTGAACGAGACGTACACGGATTATAAGGGGCAGGCGTGGCGGAACTACGATGAGAAGTTCCGCCTCGCTCACGCCGGGTCAAGGGTCATGCCCATGGGCTGCAAGCACGTGGAGATATGGCTCGAGGTCATAGGCAAAGGGCAGCATAGCTCAGACACATCGGGCAGGAAGCCATTTCCTGTGGCCAAACCCGGTTCCAAAACCGGCGGCAAAGGGAAGTGCTTTGCATACAACGGAGGCAAATGTGACAGGGGCGCCAAGTGCCGCTTCCGTCACGACTGCAGTAGCTGCGGGGGGCGGGGCACCCCTCCAAATCCTGTAGGTCAGCGGCCAAAGGCGGGGATCACGGGGACGCCGGCACTGGCGGAAAGTAAGGCCCCTTCCCCAATTGTGGTAGACGCCCTGGCCCGTAGGTTAATGGCGTACCCTAAAAGGGCTGACGCACGGTTTTTGTTAGACGGGTTTAGTTTTGGTTTCCCCCTCCCCATCCCTGACGAAATCAGAGTTTCCTGCATTAGGAACCTCAAGTCAGCCAGGGATTTTCCGGAGGTGGTCCGCCAGAAGGTCCAGGCTGAAGTGGCCCTGGGCAGGATGGCGGGCCCCTTCCAAGGGAACCCCCTCCCCGACATGTGTTTTTCCCCTCTCGGGGTGGTCCCTAAGAAGACCCCGGGCAAGTACAGGTTGATACAGCACCTGTCACACCCCCATGGCGCGTCTATAAACGACGCCATCCCGGATGAGTTCTGTAGTGTGCAGTACCAGCTATTTGACGAGGTACTAGACATAGTCCGGGGTTTCGGCCAAGGAGCACTTATGGCCAAGCAGGATATTGAATCCGCGTTTAGGCTCCTCCCATTGCACCCTAAGTCCTTCAGGTTCATGGGCTTCAGGCTAGATGGGGGCTCTTACATAGACAAGTGCTTACCGATGGGCTGTTCGGTCTCCTGCTCCTACTTCGAGAAATTCAGCACGTTCTTGCACTGGTGCATACAGAGCAGTACAGGCTGTTCGGGCGTAGCCCATTACCTGGATGACTTTCTCTTTGTGGGACCAGGAGATGACGGCACATGCGCCCATATATTGTCCCGGGCGGTTTCCCTGCTGGAGGAGCTGGGGGTCCCTATAGCTGCGGATAAGACGGAGGGACCCACTAGGGTCCTATCTTACCTGGGTATAGAAATTGACTCGGCTGCGGGGTGCTGCCGTTTGCCTGAGGATAAGGTGACAAAGCTTCAGGGGTTAATAGTTGAGTGCTTGCAGAAAAAGAGGATACAGCTGAGGCTATTGCAGTCCCTGCTGGGGTCCTTTAATTTTGCTTGCCGCATCATTCCCATGGGGAGGGTATTTTGCCGCAAGCTGGAGAGGGCCACGGCGGGGGTTCGGGACCCCCACCACACGGTCAGGCTGTCACGGGAAATGCGAGACGACATGGAAGTGTGGTCCGCATTCCTGGGGCAATTTAATAGAGAGCTTATATGGCCCACAGAGCCCGAATCCAGCAAGGAACTGCAGCTCTTCACAGATGCTGCTGGCTCCACGGGATTTGGGGCTTATTTCCAGGGGGAATGGTGCGTCTCACAGTGGCCACAGTCTTGGATTGACAGGGGTTTCACGGTCAATCTTCTGCTGCTGGAACTGTTCCCCATCATAGTATCAGTGCAGCTGTGGGCAGCGGAATTGGCAAATCGGAACATAGTGTTCTGGTGCGACAACCTGGGGGTGGTACACGCAATTAACAATCAGAGGGCGGCTTCCCCAGAGGCCCTCAGGTTACTGCGTTACCTTGTGCTTCATTGTCTGAAGAACAATATACATTTTAGGGCTAGACATGTCCCAGGCATAGAGAACACTATCGCTGACGCCCTGTCTAGGTTTCAGTTTACAAAGTTTCGGGAGCTTGCTCCTGAAGCGTCACCCCTGGGGCTTAGGTGTCCAAATCTTGTATGGCAGATCATAGAATCGGCATGAAGGGTTTGGCACTGCTGTCACTGGCGCCCTCAACCCGCAGGGCTTACGAGGCGGCCTGGAGGGACTGGGAGGAGTTTCAGTCTGCGCCTGACGCTAGCGGTAAGTCGGTTGAGGACCGGTTACTCGCATTCGTATGGGGCCATTATGTAAGAGGCAGATCAAAGTCGGCTATGACGGCGGCTTTGGCAGGTATAGCATTCCACAGCAGGCTGAGAGGGGAGCAGGATCCCACAGCCTCTTTTGTATTGAGCAAGGCTTTGAGGGGCTGGGCTAAGCAGCGGCCGGTGCCTCCTGACACTCGGCGGCCTATAGATGAGCGCATGCTAGGGGAGCTAGTAGCAAGTCTGGATAGGGTGGCCGATAGCCCCTTTGAGGCTGCGCTCCTGAAGGTGGCCTTTTCATTCGCCTTCTTCGGGGCATTCAGGATTGGGGAGCTGGTAACTGCGAGCAAGAAGGCCCAGTCTGGTCTTAGGTCGGAGGACGTGGTTCTCCATGAGGACCACGTCCTGTGTAGGATACAGAGATCGGTACTCTTTAACTAGATGGGCGCCAGCGATTGAAATCGCGGGCGTCGGGGGTAAAAATCGCGGTCATCGCGGGCATCGCGGGTAAATCGCGGGTACATAAAAATCTGCTACCCGCGATGACCGCGATTTTCCCATAGGGAACAATGTTAAAAAGGCTGATTGAGCGCGATTTTCATGTAAAATGCCTCAATGCCCGCGATTTGGCCATAGGAATCAATGTTAAATGGGCTACAGAGCCCAAATAGGCACAATTAACCCTTAAATGTCCCCCCAAATTTTTAACGCCACCCCACGATCCACGCCAACCCGAAGCGTGGCGAGCGCAGCAAGCCCGCGAGGGGCGGCGGTACGCGTCCTCCGACCTTTTCATGCCCTACTATCCACTAGGGCGTGGAGTGAGAATAGAATAGTGTGGCGAGCGCAGCGAGCCACCGAGCCCGAAGCGTGGCGAGCGCAGCGAGCCCCGCGAGGGGACGCGGATACCTTCACAGTTATACGCGTCCCCTCGCGGGCTTCACAGGTGTCCGTGGCGACGTGGACACCTGTGAAGCCCGCGAGGGGACACGTTTACCTGTGAAGGTATCCGCGTCCCCTCGCGGGGCTCGCTGCGCTCGCCGCGCTTCGGGCTCGGTGGCTCGCTGCGCTCGCCACACTATTCTATTCTCACTCCACGCCCTAGTGGATAGTAGGGCATGAAAAGGTCGGAGGACGCGTACCGCCGCCCCTCGCGGGCTCGCTGCGCTCGCCACGCTTCGGGTTGGCGTGGATCGTGGGGTGGCGTTAAAAATTTGGGGGGACATTTAAGGGTTAATTGTGCCTATTTGGGCTCTGTAGCCCATTTAACATTGATTCCTATGGCCAAATCGGGTCCATTGAGGCATTTAACAGTAAAATCGCGTTGGTCGGGCCATTTAACATTGATTCCTATGGGAAATCGGGTGCATCGCGTCGCGGGCATCGCGGGTACATTTATGGACGGCCGCGACGCGACCGACGCGATTTCCGTGTTTAACATGGGTTTCAATGGGAAATCGCGGGCATCGCGTCGGTCGCGTCGCGGCCAGACATAAATGTACCCGCGATCACCACGACGGGCGCCCTTCTAGGTAAAGAGTACCCAGAGATCCAAAACAGACCAGTTGGGGAAGGGTAGTTGGGCCACCCTGCGATCCAGTGTGAACCAAGCCATTTGTCCTGTAGCATTGTGCAGGGACTACATGTCTCTTAGGCCGGTTGGAGCCTTGCAGTTTTTGGTGCACACAGATGGTGTGCCCCTCACCCGGTTTCAGTTCGGGGCTGTGTTTAGACGGTGCTTGACCGGCATAGGCCTGAGGGCTCAGGATTATGGGACACACTCCTTTCGCATAGGGGCCGCAACATGCGCAGCGGCGGCGGGGCTTCCACCCTCTGCCATACAGAAGGTAGGGAGGTGGAAGTCATCGGCTTATAAGAAGTATATAAGATTAGATAAGATAGATAAGGTAGATAAGTTGTAGAATGCGCCTGTTGCGCCAGCCCAAAAACGTAAGTTTACAATCGGTTCTGGAACGGCTAGCGTTCCGGAATCGACGGTGTGGAGTGAATTTTTTACTTTTTCCTCCGAGATAGAACTAATTCAATTCGGCTGTCACCAAAGTTCACCGGAGGTTTTTTAAGTTTTTCACCTTCACTTGGGCTGTTTACTGTATTCTGGTTGTGTTACAGTGTATATTATATTAATGTTAACGTTAGGTTTTTTCTCTTTCAGCCTTTTCCCTTTCCTCATCACATCAGGGGAGAGTTTGGGTAGTGGGCCACTCATATATTTTTTGGGCGGCCAGGCATCCCATGGCCTCCAGAGCTTTAGGCTTGCTACGAGCTGACTCAGTGCAGTGGTTCGGGGTTAGGGGACTTCAGTGGGGTGGGCTTTATAGCCTACTAGTTTCCAAGGCCCGCAGTTCAGGTCCCCCCAACACATTGATAATACATCTAGGGGGCAACGACCTGGTCAAAAATACGGGGCTGTCCCTCATGTGTAGCATAACGGCTGACCTTGAGCGCATTGCGGCCTTTTGGCCAGGGGTGCGGTTAGTGTGGTCTGATATTGTCCCCCGGCTTCAGTGGCGGGGCTGCAGGAATGCAGTTGCCATAGACAGGGCAAGGCGAAAGGTAAGCCACGCTGTTTCCAGGAGGGTAAGCGCCATGGGGGGTAGGGCAGTGCGGCACCCCACGATAGTTAGGGAGTCGGCCCACCTCTATAGGTCAGACGGGGTCCACCTGTCTGACGCGGGCATGGAAGTTTTCCTGGGCGACATCTTTTCTGGTGTAACTCGGCAATAGGAAGGCATTAGGTCTAGTTGAGGGGTGGCGGGCCTGGTCCCGGGCGACCTTGTGTTAGGTCTGGGGAGCCTTGGCAGTGGCGAGAAGGCGCTCTCGACCAGCAGTCGGGTGAGGTGTCAGGTGGTCACCGTGCGGTATTACCCCCCCCTTGCCTGGACGGTGGGCGAGTCCCGAAATGAGCGGGGACGGTGGGCACTTCCTTGAGGTGTCCGCGCCCTACCTTAGAGGGGGCGGGGAGCCGTCACGGTGCAGGCTGTACCTTACGTAAGGGGTGTGTTTGTTAGATTGGAGCGAGGCAGTCGCTGCCATTGACATACACCTCTGACTGGTGCTGGTCTCAAGTGCTGTCTTGGCCATCCCTTTGATAGACTAACAAGGGTCATACCACCTAAATAAATAACTTGACCATTTTAAACTTATGCCATGGTTGTCTGAGTCTTATTTTTAGATAAGGTGTCCGCGTGAATTATTTCTAGGAGGTTATGTAAGGGTAACAACAAAGGGTAACCAATATAATCCCTTGGGCGCCTTAGGCAAAACGAGGGCTGCATAGGCCAGAGTGCAGTTAAGAGCCCGGGGATTTAGGGGTTAAACACAGATGCACATGCAGCACAGAGCAGTGTGTAATTCTTAGGCAGGTTAGCATGTGGGGCATAGGGGCCAATCAGCACCTAGAGGGGAGGTAGCTTAAGTGGGGTATATAGGGTCCAGCTTGGGGGAGGAACTTCCTCTTGGAATCCGGATTCCCACCCTCCCATCCCTTCTTTTCTTTCCTCTCTCTGGTGCTCATTGCCTTCGGGCTGTCCAAACAATTCGGTTAAATTTAATTTAGTTTAAAAATCGGCGAGAAGGCGCTCTCGACCAGCAGTCGGGTGAGGTGTCAGGTGGTCACCGTGCGGTATTACCCCCCCCTTGCCAGGACGGTGGGCGAGTCCCGAAATGAGCGGGGACGGTGGGCACTTCCTTGAGGTGTCCGCGCCCTACCTTAGAGGGGGCGGGGAGCCGTCACGGTGCAGGCTGTACCTTACGTAAGGGGTGTGTTTGTTAGATTGGAGCGAGGCAGTCGCTGCCATTGACATACACCTCTGACTGGTGCTGGTCTCAAGTGCTGTCTTGGCCATCCCTTTGATAGACTAACAAGGGTCATACCACCTAAATAAATAACTTGACCATTTTAAACTTATGCCATGGTTGTCTGAGTCTTATTTTTAGATAAGGTGTCCGCGTGAATTATTTCTAGGAAATTATTGTAAGGGTAACAACAAAGGGTAACCAATATAATCCCTTGGGTGCCTTATGCTTTTTTAAATGTCTCCTATGTAATAAACCATACTGTGTTACACTATGAGATATTTTCTTTGATATTCCCTACATGTGGAGTACACACTGAGAAGATCTCTCAGGAAGGATTGCTGCATAGCGCTGGATAAGTCTATAACCCTATTGTATGTGGTAATTGGTTGTGGTGGAGGTTTTAAAGGAGAACCTTCTTTTGGGTTGTGTGGACCTGTCTAGCTGCTACAGCGCACTC
The DNA here is from genome assembly GCF_055691185.1 of Crinia signifera. Taxonomy (NCBI): domain Eukaryota; kingdom Metazoa; phylum Chordata; class Amphibia; order Anura; family Myobatrachidae; genus Crinia; species Crinia signifera. The sequence goes on along the minus strand of NC_139219.1, from coordinate 23,560,193 downwards.
AGTCTATCCTGTATACACACACTTGCTATTAGGATAGGAGGAGCGAAAGAGGTTAGGAGGAGGAGGGCCATCCCTACTATCCCCCCTATTGGCTCTTACATCGCAATCCGACAGTGGATCCTGAGGCCTGGAACTGAGAACAATATATGTAGGTGAGCCTGCACATAATGGGGCAGATGTATTAAGCCTGGAAAAGAGATAAACTGGAGATAAAGTGGAAATAACTTGGAAGAGTTAACGCACCAGCCAATCAGCTGTGTTTGAAATATGACAGTTGGGATATGATTGGCTGGTGCGTTATCTCCTTCCACTTTATCTCCAGTTTATCTCTTCACCAGGCTTAATACATCTGTCCCAATGAACCTATTGCTGGTAACGATGTCCCGGAAGAAACAGATATGACACCGGGTATTTGATGACAGATGTAATAGCTGCAGCTTTATTCGCCTAATAGATTGGCGCAGTAACACTTTCTTTTAGCGCTAGGCATTGTAGTGTCAGGAGAAGTGCCCGCCACCTGCACACACTAATTAGACATTACATGTTCCAGCAACTGACAAAACGAAAATCCCATCCGTTCTCAGATTATTTATTTCATTATTGTTACTTGTACAACTTCTGAAGCCAGACTTAATATTAACGGCGGGAACTGAAAAAGAGATATCTAGATTACAGTGTCAGAAGCCGCTGTGAGCTTCCTCTTCAGAACGAATGTCTCTCATGCAGTACATAAAGGAGCTGGGTAATCACAACCCAATTTTGACGTCTCCTGCAGTATGTGATTCACGTGAATAGTTAATGAAGAGTCACGTTTTTATGGTATACTGGTATATGTATATATATATATATATATATATATATATATATATATATATATATATATATATAGAATACTGCACAGACGTGTTCTTTTCTGTGGCTTGCATGGCGGCACGCGTTTCCTGAGATTCGTGGGTGCGTTTCTACATAGGCGCCCATGATCCACACACTATGAATGGGAGACCCACAAGTGTGAATGTTCACAGAATCACAGTAGCCACAACACTAAAGCAGGAAACATCTGAACTGTATGTTCCACTGCATCTACCGTCATGGGCCGGAACAAACGTGCAATATGTACGGTCGCAGAGCCTTATTCGGTGCAGTATGCAAACCTCATAGGTTACGTGGTACTCAGATGGCAGATGGACTGCGCTTGCACATGACCAGTTTGATGTACAGAATTTGGGCCAGATTCTATAAACTTCAAAAGTGATAAAATGGAGAGTGATAAACCACCAGCCAATCAGATCCTACCTGACATTTTTCAAACACAGCCTGTGACATGGCAGGTAGGAGCTGATTGGCTCCCCCCCCCCCCCCCCCCTTAGTAACAGAATAAGACACACCACAACAGCCTCTTGCCTGGTGCCCAGGGCACTCACCCATGTTGCCTAGGAGGGGGAGTCTGCCCAGGCCCATTCCCCCTCACTGGCTCCCAGCTGCTCTCCGTCCCGACTACTAATGCTGCCACCTACACCCGAGGCTCAGCCAGCGACACCACCACGTGACCTGCTCTGGCTAATCAGCCGAATTACCCTCTCTCCCAGCTCTATCCTAGCAGCAACGTAACTTCCCTTCCCTGAGACGCTCAATTGGCTGCAGCTAGAGAGGGAGAGTCCAGCCTGCGGCCGTTACCAGGTGTGCTAATGTCACCAGCCAGCCCCACCTCTCGCCGAGTCTCCTCACACACACTGCCTGGCCCTGCCGCAGTGACTTCTCCTGGACTTGATTCACTAAAATTGTTATTGATTGGCCCTCATATGGGATAGGACAAATGTTAATATACCTAAACCTTTATCCAGAACTGCACTACATAATAGTAACAACTGAACAGACATGCATCCAGCGGTTTTCGAGATTAGAGATTATTCAGAGATTATTCAGATGTACTTCTGGTACTTTCTTTTCTTTTCTTGCAGTTGAAGACTATATTGTAGTAGTAGTTTGTTTATTTATATAGCGCCACAAAATCTCCGCAGCGCCGTACATAGCAAACAAAAAACAAATTACAAGGTAACGTACAGGGTGTATTGATAAAATACAGCATAAATAGGGTATAGCTGGTAGAACTAAAATCAGCATCAGTTCTGAGGTAAGTGTCGAAATTGTCGAGGAGACTGAAGATAAAGTAGAGGAAGGGAAGAACAGGGCAGGAGCACTGGTGAGGTAAAGAGGTAGGGTGAGTACGTGAGGGAGGAGGGCCCTACTCATAAGAGATAACAGACTAAAAGGAGGTGGGTGGACGAACGAAAAACAATAGGATAAGTAGGAATGGATGGCAATAGATGGAGAAGTAGGGTAGGCAGGATAGGAGGAGCGAAAGAGGTTAGGAGGAGGAGGGATAGGCTAGTCGGAAGAAGTGGGTTTTGAGGGAGCGCTTGAAGGTGGTAAGGGAATCAGAAAGCCTGATGGGTGGCTGGAGGTTGTTCCAGTGCAGGGGGCAGCGCGGGAGAAGTCTTAGACACAGGAGTGGGAGGAGGTGATTAGGTGAGAGGTCAGGCGATGGTCGGCGGCAGAGCGAAGAGGACGGGAGGGAGTGTGGATAGAGATCAGTGAAGAGAGGTAAGGAGCGGTGGAGGAGGAGAGAGCCTTGTAGGTGGTGGTGAGTTTAAAGAGAACTCGGAAAGGAATGGGGAGCCAGTGAAGAGATAAACAGAGGGGGGAGGCGGAGATAGAGCGTCAGGAGAGGAAGATGAGCCTAGCAGCAGCGTTAAGAATGGATTGGAGAGGGGTGAGGTGGGCGAGAGGTAGCCCGGAGAGAAGGATGTTGCAGTAGTCAAGGTGGGAGATGACAAGAGAGTGTATGAGAATTTTGGTCGCGTCAGTGGAGAGGAATGGTCTGATGTGCGAGATGTTGCGCAGGTGAAAGCGGCAAGACTGTGAGAGAGCACAAATGTGGGGGGTGAAAGAGAGGGAGGAGTCGATGATGACACTGAGGCAGCGCGTTTACAAGCGTGTTAGTTCTTGTTGATGTACTTAGATGTTGTCCATAAGCAGTATTAGGATTGGATGCATGTGTATTAGATCGCTATGGTAACGCTTGTGCGGTGACGCATTTCCGGGACCTGGGAACCTTTGAGCGGTCCCCCTGCAAACTGTCCGGCACATTGGTTCCGCCTTGCTGGAACTTCCGGCCTGGCGGCGCCGTGTATACGGCGGGATGCGGTGGACAGCGGCGAGGCCTGTGGCGGGAATGACGGCGCTGATTGCACCAGGTGAGATGACCCTTTAGGGGCCTATTTATGCAACATGGTTAGTTCAGACAGGCTGGTCACCCCTCTTGAAAAAGGTGCTTGGGCACCGAAACGGCCGTCGAGGAGACGCTGCCTATACTTGATGCAGGAATGCTAAGTATCATTTATATTGCCTATTGGGTGCTGATTCTGACATGACCATGTTTGGTCCTTTTTGCTGTCTGTGGACAATAAATATGTATTGAATTTTTTGCTTACATGGACTGGTGCTGGTTTATCTCACGTTGTGGGAACTGTGAATATATATATATATATATATATATATATATATATATATATAAAGAGAGAGATAGAGAGAGAGAGAGAGAGACAGAGGGCCTTATTCTAGTTCACTCTTAGAGGCAAATTCCTTTTTAGCTGGACAAAACCATTTGCACTGCAGGTGAGAATTCGATTTGGGTGGGGTTTTACTTCAAAGTGTAAAAATAAAGCAGCCAGTATTTTCCCTGCACAGAAACAAAATAACTCACCCAAATCTAATTCTCTCTGCACATGTTACATCTGCCCCACCTGCAGTGCACATGGTTTTGTCACTCTAAGAAGGAATTTGCCAGGAGTGAACGAGAATAACCCCCAGAGAGACAGAGAATAAAGAGAATACAGACATATATTGGTTGACCTCTGGAAGCATGATCCATATGAAGCTACAGCAGCCAACTCATTACGGAATGGCCAGTTAATAGTCATTAGGATAAAGTTTAACAACTCCTGCAGGCTAAGCCAGTAAATGGAGAAGTGTCTCACTGCATCAGTGGTGGGCCCGCAGATGTCAAAATGAGCAGATAACAAGCAGCAATGACAGCCTATCTATCTATCGATCGATCGATCGATAAATATAAATGTATATATAAAAGGATAACTACCGCCACTGACCACCAGAGGCCATTCGAAGGACCAAATTACTTCTTTGTCTGCTGAAAGATGTCATAACAGAAACTGAAAGCAATTTTTGCAGGGACACTGATCTGTTTCATACTTGCTGGATATGGAGAGAGGAAGCTGTGAAGACAAAGATTGGAGGTAGGGACTGTGGGTGGGGTTTTTTGGCTAAAAACTGTCACAGCTCAAAGTGAAAATATATTATAAGAACTATGAGAAGAGTGTCAACCAGAGGTGCTTTAATAGAGATGGGGGCCCTTGTACAGACTTAGATTAGGCCCCCTCCTTTCCAGCGGTGCAGTAGACTCTTGGGGACATCCTAGAAAATGGAGCTCACACAGCATTCCCGGGAACATCCCTATTGCACAAGTTAGTGTCACCAGAAAATAGCGGCCATTTTCCCAGTGATATTTCCAGCTGTACGGCCAGCACAGGGCCAACAAAGAGTATATTAAATGGGAGCAGGGTGTGCAGTGTGTTGCCCCCCCTGGGCCCATGTGACCACACACCTTGTCCCCATTGTAGATACACCAGTGGTGTCAACCACCTTCCACTGATGTAAAAGAGGAACACTGCAAGTAATATACTTATTAAATGCAACAGTATAAATCATTTGTAAGAAATACAGACAAATTCTTTATATCAGTAAATATCAGCGCATAGGCATACCATTCTGTGATAAAATAATAATCAATAGTAATTAATAATTAGTTATTTTTTATTATTCTTATATTTATTACTATAAACTCCCCATCAGGTATTCCCCAGGTCCACACCTTTCCATCTCACCATAAACTTAACCTAAACCTTAATAACTACCTTATTCTGATCGGTGCGGATATTCCCGCTTGCGTACGGCCCGCCGATGTTTATCGTCTGCGCATGTGCAGAGGTCACTCTGCGCATGTGCAGGCGATTTCGCCGCATGGATTCTTTATACACCGCACAGGGGGCGTAGAGGGGCGTGAGGGGCTACTTAGCCTCATTACCCTATGCATACGCCCCGCGTTTCATGGGCGTTCCCATGCAAACGCGGGGCGTATGCATGGTAATGAGGCCGTGACGCGTGGGTACGGGGCGGGCATCTGACATCGCCGGATGTCAGCTGCCCGCCCCCATACATGATTTCACACGGACAAGTGTCCGTGTGGTCTTGTGTTGCGGGACCTGGTGGAGCGTGCGGCCCTGCATTCGATGTTCGACGACCATCGAATGCAGGGGCAGCTCCCAAGACGGAGGAGGCGTATCCCCGTCCAATTTCATGCGGATCGCCACATATCCGCGTACGGACGGCAGGTGGCGATCCGTATGGAAGGCGGGGATTCGCCTGCACGGTTGCGGCCGCATATTCTGATCGGGCCGCACCGATCAGAATAAGGGCCTAAAGACACAGACACAAGTGCTGGCGTTTCAAAATGAATGTCAATTTATTTTGACAATTAAACTAACTATATATATAATGGTGGCGGCACCAAAGAACGGTCACTATAGGAAAGTGGGGTTAAAGATGTTACCATACACACCATCGCTGGTGATCGCTCTCCCCGGTCATCCACTCGTGCTAGTGGTGACCACCCCCCGGGCGGAAGCATGGCCGATGACCATCGATGTCAGGAGAGAGCGACACCCCACTATCTACACACACACATCAAGATCTTACAAGGATGACCGTTCTTTACCGCCGCCGAAGAGAGAAGAAATAGGGAAGGGTGGGTGGGGCTTTTTCAGACAGAGGGAGAACTTCCTGTAAGTATGTTCCTTTTCTTCCCTGTCTGTACCCTCCCACTGCTCTGATAGGCCTTGTGCCCATCCTATTAGCATATCAGCTGACCTTCCAGCGTAACCTGGGGAACCCATCAGGGGTTTATGCTCACTCAGTGCTTATTCAGCATTCGTGGTTCTTAAACTCCCCATCAGGTATCCCCCAGGTCCACACCTTTCCATCTCACCATAAACTTAACCTAAACCTTAATAACTAACTTATATAATAAAAAAGACACAGACACAAGTGCTGGCGTTTCAAAATGAATGTCAATTTATTTTGACAATTAAACTAACTATATATATAATGGTGGCGGCACCAAAGAATGGTCACTATAGGAAAGTGGGGTTAAAGATGTTACCATACACACCATTGCTGGTGATCGCTCTCCCCGGTCATCCACTCGTGCTAGTGGTGACCACCCCCGGGCGGAAGCATGGCCGATGACCATCGATGTCAGGAGAGAGCGACACCCCACTATCTACACACACATCAAGATCTTACAAGGATGACCGTTCTTTACCGCCACAGCTAGGCCCTAAGCCGCAGCACCGCCACCAAGTAGGAAACGCTCAGCACTGTGTATCTAACCAACTAAAGACATCGCCCAAAAACAGAGCCACGCCCTCCGGGCTCAGATGAACACCATCGCTCCTATACAGCGCACTCCGCTGAAAGCTGATGGCGTCATGGCGAATAACACCCCCGCCATTGGTCAGCAGATATTTCTCAACTGCAGCGTTCACCGTCTTCCGTGAACGCTCCAGGCGGGGGCAGGACATCGCATTCCTCCACACAATCCTCGATATAATGGAGGACCACACCAACTTACATGTTGGCAAATACAGCGAAATAAAATAGAGGTCCCGCACAATCACAGAGCGTAGCTCCAGAGCGGTCACCCGCCCTAAGTCATTGCCACCCAGGTGGAATATAATGACTCTCGGGACCCCAAAATTTCGCAGGGCTCGAATCAGCCCAGCCTGCAGCCCTTTCCACAGCATACCTCTCTCACCCAGCCACCTAACCTCCCCAGCTCGACCAAACACACGTACATCAGAGGCGATGTTTGCCCTGGAAGCCCAATAGACAAAGGAATGTCCAATCATCCATATGGACTTAACGTCCTGTCGACCTGAAATATTTATAGAGAGGTTAGAAGGCTGTCGACAAGCTTGCATACCACGCATTCACCACACTTGTTAGGAGAGAGGAATGAGAAAAACCGTGGCCGACCAGCCCTACCCTGCAGTGAGGAGAAAAACGACACCCCTGCCAAAACCCTGCGCACGGAGGCGACAGAGCGACCATTGGAGTATGCACTCTATACAAAGGCCACCATGGCCGCTTCAGGTGTCTTACCTGCTTGCGGAGCAGACAGTCTGAACTGCTCCCACTCCTGCCATCCAGCCTGATAGCAGTGGAGCGTCCGTGGCGCGATAGCCCGCATGGCTAGCCCCTCCATTCCGGCCTGATCATCTGCCAAATATAAGAGGGACAGCATTCACCAACAATAGCTGCATCAGGAGCCAGGGCCCGAAACTTCTCCCATTCGGCCCTGGACAGTGCGTCTGCCACAGAGTTCTCTACTCCGGGAACATGTTGTGCCACAAACTGTATGTTGAACAGCAGGCATCGCAGCACCAATCGCGCAAGCAGGCGAACTACAGGCATGGAAGCTGAACCCTGCCTGTTAATAGAGTGAACCACTCCCAAATTATCGCACCAAAATATGATGCTGGAGTCGCGAAGCCTGTCTGCCCATAGCTCCAGCGCCACTACAATGGGGAACAGCTCCAAGAGCAGTAAGTTTTTTGTGAGCCCTTCCGACACCCATTCTACTGGCCATGGGGCAGCGCACCACGACCCGTGCAGGAAGGCTCCGAAACCCACCCCGCCCGCTGCATCAGTATACAATTGTAACTGCGCATTGGTGCACGAGCTCGCAGGCCAAATCAGGACACCGTTGAACTGCTCCAGGAAGGAGAGCCAAGTGCGTAAATCCCTCTTGATCTCTGCAGAGAGACGTACATAATGGAGGGGGTGCCTGACGCCTGACATGGATCTCTCCAACTTTCTACAAAAAACTCTACCCATGGGTATGACCATACAAGCAAAATGCAGAAGTCCCAGTAGTGACTGAAGCTGGCGCAACTGTAGCTCACCCGTGGCCAATGCCAGGCTAATGGCTCCGCGTAGCCGAGACAGCTTGTCCTGTGGGAGGCGGCAACAGGCCGCCACTGTGTCTATTTCTATACCCAAGAAGGACAGGCACTGCACTGGGCCCTCCGTCTTGTCCTCCGCAATGGGGACCCCGAACTCCCCGAAAAGATCCTGCAGGTATGTCAGCAGGAGCTTGCATCGCTGGGAATCGGCAGGGCCCACACACAAGAAGTCATCCAAGTAGTGGGCCACACCAGTTTCGCCTGAACCCGCCTCTACGCACCAATGCAAGAAACTGCTAAATCGCTCGAAATAGGCGCAAGAAATCGAGCAGCCCATCGGTAAGCACCTGTCCACGTAAAAACCCGTAAGCAGGCGAAATCCCATGAACCGGAATGATTCCGGATGGAGAGGGAGAAGGCGAAAGGCGGACTCAATGTCCACCTTGGCCAGCAAAGCCCCGTGGCCGTGGCTGCGCACTATATCAAGAGCCTGCTCAAACGACTGGTACCGCACACGGCACAAGTGTTCAGGGATGGCGTCATTAACAGAACTGCCCGGGGGGTGGGACAAGTGTTGGATAAGCCTAAACTTGCCGCTAGCCTTCTTGGGGACCACCCCCACCGGGGAGAGAACCAGGTTCTCTATAGGGGGAGATGGGAAGGGGCCCACCATCCTACCTAAGCTCACCTCTTTGTCCACCTTTTCCAACACTATCCCGGGCATCTGCATTGCGGATTTTAAATTACGGGGGGCATGTGCTACTACCTCCCCTTGGATTGGTAGGCGGAAATCCAGGCGGAAGCCTTGCTCTAAAAATTTCGCCTCCTCCCTACACGGGTACCGTCCCAGCCAGCCAGCCAGGCGGTCAACCCGTACAGGAGAAGGGGCCTTACTGAGGTGTGCCCCCGGTTGTTGAAGCCTGGGAGGTGCCTCCCTGCTTTCCCTTCCTGCAATCTCTAAATGGGTGATTGCCCCAGCATTTAGAGCAGGCGTGCTTGAACTTGCAGGAAGCTCCCAGGGCGCAACCCGCTCCGTTAAATGCAAAGCAACGCCCGGCGGAGGCTCCCCCCGTCCTACCGCGAAAGGGTTGTTGTTGCTTGCGAGGGGCGGGGCTGGAGGCTGGTGTAGCCGCAGGAGCAACCCTGTGGTCCAATCAAAACATGGGGATGGGGCTTTGTGTGGGTCAGGGGGTGGAGCTATGCAAAACATCGCAAAAAAAGCAAAACATCGTTTTGCTGTGCCATCGATGGAGGAAAACCATCTGGACCATCGATAAATCATCGATGATCGATGGCCATCCCTACTATCCCCCCTATTGGCTCTTACATCGCAATCTGACAGTGGATCCTGAGGCCTGGAACTGAGAACAATATATGTAGGTGAGCCTGCACATAATGAACCTATTGCTGGTAACGCTGTTCCGGAAGAAACAGATATGACACCGGGTATTTGATGACAGATGTAATAGCTGCAGCTTTATTCGCCTAATAGATTGGCGCAGTAACACTTTCTTCCAGCGCTAGGCATTGTAGTGTCAGGAGAAGTGCCCGCCGCCTGCACACACTAATTAGACATAACGGGGGACATTTACCAAAATGGATTCGTAGAAAAAAGGTGTATTCGTAGGGAGAAATACACCTTTTTTTTACGAATTTGTATTTTCGGGATTTACAATCCCAAAAATACAACAATTCGTAGTCCTAAAGATGGAACATTCGTATTTGTAGTTACAAATACGAATGTCTACACCATCGATAGGATACGACAGAAATCACCATTCAAAAGAATGGTGGTTTCTGATTTACTAAGCAGCCGTACTGACAATACGGCTGCTTAGTGGTGTGAAACACCCACGCAAATACGACAGGAAAATAGAACACCATTTTCCTGTTCTATTTGCGTTTTAGCCTGCACGGATCAGTCAGATCCGTGCAGGCTGCAGTGTAAAAAAATAGAAAAAATAAATAAATTAAAAAAAAAAACGGCGTGGGGTCCCCCCCACAGCCGAAACCAGCACCAGGCTGAAGGAGCCGGGGCCGGTAATTAAAAATCAGGGAGCCCGACAAATAGGGGTTCCCCGATTTTTAACAACCAGCCCCAGGCTCCAGGTCCGGGGCTGGTTCCCAAAATACGGGGGACAAAATGAGTAGGGGTCCCCCGTATTTTAAGAACCAGCCCCAGGCACAACCAGCCGGCAGGGTAATGTCACAGCCGGGGGACACTTATAATATAAGGTCCCGCGGCCAAAACATTCACCCTACCGACCAGTCAGCCTGGCCAGGGGCCCTGGGGGAGTGGGGACCCCCCCAATAAAGGGGTCCCCCCCCTCCAGGACTTACCTGACCAGGCTGAAGCCTGGTGCTGTCCCCGGTGACCCTGGAGCGGTGGTCACCGGGCTGATGGTATTGTGTAAAAAATAGATAAACCATTGTTTTTTACTGTGGCACTACAAGTGCCAGCAAGCCTCCCCAGCAAGCTGGGACTTGGAGAACCACAAGTCCCAGCCTGCTGGGCATTAAAGGGCCCGCTGGCACTTGTAGTTCTACAGTTAAAAAAATAGTGCACAAAACACACTGACACACTTTTAAAATAAAACTTTATTACACACAAAGCCCACACATACTGATACTTACCTATCTTCTTCCCATAGGTCGCCCTGATGTCCTGTGTCGTCTTCGGGATCCATGTCGACGTCCTTCTTCATGTCGACGTCGCTGTCGGCGATGGTGTCCCCGTCCGGATCCGAAGAAATCCATTTGGGAAGCTGTGGAAGGAAACCATACTCACCTGTCCCAGCGCGACGTAGTCCAGGTAAGGGTCTTTGCAAAAAAACAAACCGACAGCCCCGAAACCAAACCGGACACGACGGAGACACACGGTGTGTTTACATCGTGCGGCTCCGCCTCCCGAATGCCGCTATTGGCCGCCTTGCGGCCTAGCGGCCAATCAGGAGCCGCTAGGCCGCAAGGCGGCCAATAGCGGCATTCGGGAGGCGGAGCCGCACGATGTAAATAAACACACGTGCGTCTCCGTCAGAGTCCGGTTTGGTTTCGGGGCTGTCGGTTTGTTTTTTTGCAAAGACCCTTACCTGGACTACGTCGCGCTGGGACAGGTGAGTATGGTTTCCTTCCACAGCTTCCCAAATGGATTTCTTCGGATCCGGACGGGGACACCATCGCCGACAGCGACGTCGACATGAAGAAGGACGTTGACATGGATCCCGAAGACGACACAGGACATCAGGGCGACCTATGGGAAGAAGATAGGTAAGTATCAGTATGTGTGGGCTTTGTGTGTAATAAAGTTTTATTTTAAAAGTGTGTCAGTGTGTTTTGTGCACTATTTTTTTAACTGTAGAACTACAAGTGCCAGCGGGCCCTTTAATGCCCAGCAGGCTGGGACTTGTGGTTCTCCAAGTCCCAGCTTGCTGGGGAGGCTTGCTGGCACTTGTAGTGCCACAGTAAAAAACAATGGTTTATCTATTTTTTACACAATACCATCAGCCCGGTGACCACCGCTCCAGGGTCACCGGGGACAGCACCAGGCTTCAGCCTGGTCAGGTAAGTCCTGGAGGGGGGGGACCCCTTTATTGGGGGGGTCCCCACTCCCCCAGGGCCCCTGGCCAGGCTGACTGGTCGGTAGGGTGAATGTTTTGGCCGCGGGACCTTATATTATAAGTGTCCCCCGGCTGTGACATTACCCTGCCGGCTGGTTGTGCCTGGGGCTGGTTCTTAAAATACGGGGGACCCCTCCTCATTTTGTCCCCCGTATTTTGGGAACCAGCCCCGGACCTGGAGCCTGGGGCTGGTTGTTAAAAATCGGGGAACCCCTATTTGTCGGGCTCCCTGATTTTTAATTACCGGCCCCGGCTCCTTCAGCCTGGTGCTGGTTTCGGCTGTGGGGGGGACCCCACGCCGTTTTTTTTTTTATTTATTTATTTTTCTATTTTTTTTTACACCTTGCAGCCTGCACGGATCTGACTTGATCCGTGCAGACTGCTAGAAATAATTCGTATTAGCGGCCGTATATACGGCCGCTAATACGAATCATTACACCATCGGAGGGTTACAAAGCAGTCGTATCTGACTGCTTTGTAAATCCCCCCCCGGAACACGACTTTGCATACGACTTAAACAGTCGTATGCAGTCGTAGGGAAACAACCAATACGAAAAACTAGGTTTTTCATATTGGTAAATTTCCCCCAACATGTTCCAGCAACTGACAAAACGAAAATCCCATCCGTTCTCAGATTATTTATTTCATTATTGTTACTTGTACAACTTCCGAAGCCAGACTTAAAATTAACGGCGGGAACTGAAAAAGCGATATCTAGATTACAGTGACAGAAGCCGCTGTGAGCTTCCTCTTCAGAACGAATGTCTCTCATGTGCAGTACATAAAGGAGCTGGGTAATCACAACCCAATTTTGACGTCTCCCACAGCATGTGATTCACGTGAATAGTTAATGAAGAGTCACGTTTTTATGGTATACTGGTATATGTATATATATATATATATATATATACTAGGTGATTCATCGCGCCCTACGGGCGCTCTTCACACCGTCGTAAGGGGCTGCGCCCCCTTAATTTGTGAACGTTTGTATATGAGAAATATGGTTAGAATTGTATGAAAGATGCCCTGTATTGCAGCTTAGGTGTCCGCGAATCGCGGGAGGGGGGGGTCGCGGGGGGTGCAGCGAATTGCAGGAAGGGGGGTTGTGGGGGGGTGGATGCTGTGAATCGCGGGAGGGGAGGGATTGCAGGGAATCGAGGGAGGGGGGTCGCGGGGTGGGTTGCCGCAAATCGCGGGAGGGGGGTTACGGGGGCGGGGGTTGCGGCGAATCATGGTAGGGGGGGTCGCGGGGGGTGTGCCGTGAATCACGGGAGGGGGGGGTCACGGGGTGGGGTACCGTGAATCGCGGGGGGCTGTGTGTGTGCCGTGAATCGCGGGAGTGGGGGTTGCGGGGGGGGGGGTGGGGGGGTGTGACGCGAATCGCCACAAGAAAAAATCAACACAGAAAGGTCAACACATGTAAATGTTGACATAAGTGTGGCACTTCATTGGTGTCCATGTCGACACATGAGAATGAATATGAAAATATTCCAAAAATGACAAAAAAACTTCAAAAACTCATGTCAACCTTTTTCATTGTCGACCATAGCCATGTCAGTGTTTTCCATGTGCAATTTAATTCTGGAGCTGCCGCGAATCACGGGGGGGTGCCGCGAATTGCGGGAGGGGGGGTCGCGGGGGTGGGTGCCGCGAATCGCGGGAGGGCGGGGTTCACAGGGGTTCCGGTGGGGGGTTGCCGCGAATTGCGGGAGGTGGGGGGTCACGGGGGGTGCTGCGAATCGCGGGGGGGGAGGTTGCGGGGGGGTGTGACGCGAATCGCCACAAGAAAAAATCAACACAGAAAGGTCAACACATGTAAATGTTGACATAAGTGTGCCACTTCATTGGTGTCCATGTCGACACATGACAATGAATATGAAAAAATTAAAAATAAATCTTCAAAAACTCATGTCAACCTTTTTCATTGTCGACCATAGCCATGTCAGTGTTTTCCATGTGCAATTTAATTCTGGAGCTGCCGCGAATCACAGGGGTGCCGTGAATTGCGGGAGGGGGGGGTCGCGGGGGGTGCCGCGAATCGCGGGAGGGGGGGTTCACAGGGGTTCCGGTGGGGGGTTGCCGCGAATTGAGGGAGGTGGGGGGTCACGGGGGGTGCCGCGAATCGTGGGAGGGGGGTTACGGGGGGGTGTGACGCGAATCGCCACAAGAAAAAATCAACACAGAAAGGTCAACACATGTAAATGTTGACATAAGTGTGCCACTTCATTGGTGTCCATGTTGACACATGACAATGAATATGAAAACATTCAAAAAAATGAAATAAATCTTCAAAAACTCATGTCAACCTTTTTCATTGTCGACCATAGCCGTGCCAGTGTTTTGCATGTGCCATTTAATCCTGGGGCTGCCGCGAATCGCGGGGGGTGCCGCGATTTGCGGGAGGGGGGGTTGCGGGGGGTGGGTGCCGCGAATCGCGGGAGAGCGGGGTTCATGGGGGTTCCGGTGGGGGGTTGCCGTGAATTGCGGGGGGGGGGGGTCGCGGGGGGGTGCCGGGGTGCCGCGAATCGCCGGAGGGGGGTTGCGGGGGGTGTGACGCGAATCACCACAAGAAAAAAATCAACATAGAAAGGTCAACACATGTAAATGTTGACATAAGTGTGGCACTTCATTGGTGTCCATGTCGACACATGAGAATGAATATGAAAATATTCAAAAAATGACAAAAAAACTTCAAAAACTCATGTCAACCTTTTTCATTGTCGACCATAGCCATGTCAGTGTTTTCCATGTGCAATTTAATTCTGGAGCTGCCGCGAATCACGGGGGGGTGCCGCGAATTGCGGGAGGGGGGGTCGCGGGGGTGGGTGCCGCGAATCGCGGGAGGGCGGGGTTCACAGGGGTTCCGGTGGGGGGTTGCCGCGAATTGCGGGAGGTGGGGGGTCACGGGGGGTGCTGCGAATCGCGGGGGGGGGGAGGTTGCGGGGGGGTGTGACGCGAATCGCCACAAGAAAAAATCAACACAGAAAGGTCAACACATGTAAATGTTGACATAAGTGTGCCACTTCATTGGTGTCCATGTCGACACATGACAATGAATATGAAAAAATTAAAAATAAATCTTCAAAAACTCATGTCAACCTTTTTCATTGTCGACCATAGCCATGTCAGTGTTTTGCATGTGCCATTTAATCCTGGGGCTGCTGCGAATTGCGGGGGGGGGGGGGGGTGCCGCGAATCGCGGGAGGGGGTCACAGGGGGGGTTCCGCCAATCGTGCAAGGGGGGGTCGCGGGGGGGTTCTTTTTGCCGCGAATCGCTGGAGGGAGGTCGCGGGGGGGGGGGGGGGGGTTTCCGCGAATCGGGGGGGGGGTCACGGGGGAGGGTTTGCCGCGATTCGCGGGAGGGGGGGGTCGCGGGGTGGTGGTTATGCCGCGAATTGCGGGAGGGGTCGTGGGGGGGGTTGTTTTTGCAGCGAATCGCGGGAGGAGGGGTCGCGGGGGTGTTTTTGCTGCGAATCGTGGTAGGGGGGGTCGCGGGGGAGCGGGTGTTTTTGCCGCGAATCGCGGGAGGGGCGCGGGGGGGAGGTTTTGCCGCACATCGCGGGAGGGGGGCGCTCACCTGGTGGCTGTGGAGTAGCAGTGCTGGGCAACATGGGAAGGCAGTGGGTGTCTGGCACTGTCTGTGGGCTCATTGGGCTGGTTCTCTGTCACATACCTCCCAACATGACCCTCTCCAGGAGGGACACAATGCTCTGTTTCTAGACTTCCCCTTAATGTATGATTGCCATCACCTGTTTTAAACAGGTTAATTTCTCAGAAAGGTGTTCAGCACAGATGAAGGCAATCACACATTAAGAGGAAAGTCCAGGAACAGAGCGTTATAGACACAGACACCCACTTTGAGTGACAGATGTAGCCAAATATATAGGAGATAGAATACTGCACAGACGTGTCCTTTTCTGTGGCTTGCATCGCGGCACGCGTCTCCTGAGATTTGTGGGTGCGTTCCTACATAGGCGCCCATGATCCACACACTACGAATGGGAGACCCACAAGTGTGAATGTTCACAGAATCACAGTAGCAACAACACTAAGGCAGGAAACATCTGAACTGTATGTTCCACTGCATCTACCTTCATGGGCCGGAACAAACGTGCAATATGTACAGTCACAGAGCCTTATTCGGTGCAGTATGCAAACCTCATAGGTTACGTGGTACTCCGATGGCAGATGGACTGCGCTTGCACATGACCAGTTTGATGTACAGAATTTGGGCCCGATTCTCTAAGCTTCAAAAGTGATAAAATGGAGAGTGATAAACCACCAGCCAATCAGATCCTACCTGACATTTTCCAAACACAGCCTGTGACATGGCAGGTAGGAGCTGAAAGAGAAGGAGGAGTCGATGATGACACAGAGGCAGCGCGTTTGGTCAGTGGAGGTGATCTCAGTTTTACCAATGCTGATGGAGATAGTGGGAGAAGAGGGGATGTTCGGGGGATGGAGGATTAGAAGTTCAGTTTTAGCCATGTTTAGTTTCAGGAAGCGTTGGGTCATCCAGGCTGAGATGGCCGTAAAAAGGCATTCGGAGACCTTAAAGAGGAGTGATGGGGATAGGTCGGGAGAGGAGAGATAGATTAGGGTATCATCAGCATAAAGGTGGTAATGGAAGCCGTAGGCGCTGATGAGGGTGCCCAGAGAGGTGTTGTAGAGGGAGAAGAGGAGAGGGCCAAGGACTGACCCTTGGGGAACACCGTAGTGTGTGGGGGCCCACCAGTAGGCACCACACTTCCTGTAATAAAATAAATAAGCCAGTGACACAGATACTGGATAGGTGCTTGATGCATTAGCCTGGGAGCTACATCACACTAGAATGGATTTTCCCCCAAAACAGAGATTAATAGAATTGTTTTAAGTATAAAAAAATGCAAGTGTTTTTTAAATATACTACTTAGCTCAGTAATATACAGCTTATGGTCTATATAGAAATGTCAGCTGTTGGCTTTCCTTGCTCTTTCAGGCCAAACTTGATAAATGTGTACATAATCGTAAGTGCGGAGACGTCCGAGGTAATGACCCAAATATGGCTGCCTGCAGTGACCACCATGTTATACTTAATGACCACAAGTTCCAGCTTCCAGACATGAAAGGTTCTCTGAATAATAACATATGAGAGTGGGTTCTCAGTGTGCAAAGTGTATACAGTGCACGGCGAGAGGGAAATAACCCAGTGCAAATGTCCATACATATAACAGTATTATGTAATAATACATTATAGCTGCAACATTTCTATATGAAGCACGACAAGCAACAGCTCATTATAGGAAACACTGACCTACTTGGCGCCATGGAGAATTCTGCCTGGGACATCATTTTGACAGGGACTGTCGTGGGAATACGTCACGCATCTAGGGAGGAGAAGGCGTTTGTTGAATAGAGAACAGTTTGATGGAAACCAGCTCTATAGACGTTCTATGGTGATTTGTGTACAGTATGCGCATTTTCTACATATTACTAAACGTGGTGTATAAATGATTCCAAATTAATAACTTTTATATGGGGTACTTTGGGATGACCAGCGGTCAGAATATCGACAGGAGGTCAGGTCAGTATACTTAACTTCCCCTGCAAGCCCCACCCCCACCCCAACAATGGGGATTCTTGCGCTATAGTATTCTATTAGACACCTCCCACATGTGCAATGGTGATTTAAAAAAACAAACATCTGGCGGATGATCGCTGGTATTACACTCACCGGTAACATGTGTGCCTACCTGCGAATAGAAGCGCCGCCTTCTATCAAGGCATGATACGACTACATGATTCATCTTGGTTATACTGTACTATGTAACACACACATATGATTCAGTTTTGATTGGACGGGGCCGAGTTTATCCCCGTTCCGATGGTGTGGGGTCCATGAATGCCCATATTTGCATATGTGCAGACCCCAGGAACGAACGGCTTCGGCAAGTTACACACTCGCCCAGCCGTTTGCTCCAGAGTAGGCAGGGGGCAGACATCGGGCCAGAGAGGGCATCTCCATGAAAACGCCGGGTGCTCCCCTGGGAATGCAGGCGGACCGATGCCTGCTAGGGGCGGGTGGCTGATGTCACATAACGTCAGCACCCGCACACTTTTCGGTGAACAGCAGCGGAAATAAAAGTCAGTTTTCACTTTGACTTTTATTTCTCCTCCCTTCGACCACATGCGAGGGGACGTGTTCTTGGTCACATCCCCTCCCTCGCATGTTACTGGGGGTTGCGGGGGGCAGCGTTTACCCACTCGCTAAGCAGCAAAAGAACGCTGTTTAACAAGCAGATCTGAATCAGGCCCATAGCACCATTAACACATTGTGAAAAACTGAGTGTTCATGGGGTCACACTGCACTGCATCAGGCGCCTATCATAGACAAGCCCAAACATATCACTATGGGGAAAATTCAACAACGAGTTAAATTCTTATCACTGGTTACAAATGACAAAAGGTGCGCCAGCCAATCAGCTCTCTTTGTATGTTTGAATAATGACTGTTACAGTATGAGCTGATTGGCTGGAGCACCATTTATCATTAGTAACCAGTGATATTAAGACTTCATCCGTTCTTACATCACTTCTCAAATAATAATAAATACTGTAGTTTCTCGTCTGTTCTAATGACATCCTAACAGCCTGGTATGAAAATAACCAAGACCACACAAATATACAGTAATAACCCGCTTAACTAATACATAAACCTGTCAAGAGAAAAATAATTTTATTGTCTAACCCTCATCATAATATCCCATCACCTATGACCCAACAGAGCAGAAACCTTTTTAGTAAACTCTATCAACAGCCAGAGCTCCTGTCAGGTCCCATAATATCACCTGTAACAATATATGGTTAGTCGCCATAGAAACGAAATCCGCGAAGGGAACAGTTTAGCAGGAAATTAAATAAATAGAGTCCACAGAGTGGAAGTAATATGCTGGATCACTACCATTATTGTACAATAAAAATAACAATGAATTAATCATTTAAAAAAAAAAAAAAACCCTAGCAAAATAAAAGAAATGCAAGACAAAACAGTTAGATTCTGTTGATTCTATGAGGAATAAACTAAAAATAAAAAAATAAAAAAACAATGGGGAAGTTCTGAGATGAACCATTAGCATTCAGCACCTGAAACATACAGAACTTTGCAGGTAAATGTGTCATCGGGTGAGAAAAATATGGAACATTTATGACAATTTTGCCCATTTTTATATAGGGGTAAATTAGGGAATATGGTCATTAGGTCAACAAGCATTGCGTCAACCACTGAAGATAGACATCGGAAACAGGTCGAAATGGCTACTGGTTGACAGGGTTGAAAGGTCGACAGAAGCATTCAGTCGACAATGGGAAGTGGTCCTGAAGAAGGTGCTTAACACCGAAACGCGTTGAGATACTATACTCACCCCATTGTTCTGGACAAGCACAAGATACCTTCAATATCTGGATTCTGCCGTCGCCGTTAAATTGTTTGCAAAGTGCTAATTGCTAAAAAAAACAAAAACGGATTGTTTCAGGATGGACTGCCATCCATCCAGCCCTAATATCTAATATATCCACAATACTGTAGGAAATACTGTCATGAGCCAAAGCTGTGGCTCATTATTTTTATGTCAGTTTCTTGCTTTTCAAGATTCTGTTTCTGGTATGAGACTCGCTGGTAGCCTCCTGTAGTGAGTATGTGCTATTACAGCTCTATTCTGTGTGATTGTTCTGCATTGTTTTGTGTGGTGTTATTTTCTTATGTATACGATGATGTCGTCTATGGTATGTGACTAGGTTGCTTCTGCATGTCAGTAGGAGGGCTTAGTAGAGTAGAGGTCAATAGGAGGGCTCAGAAGATAAGTGGTCAGTAGAAGGGCTCAGTAGAATAGAGGTCAGTAGGAGAGCTCAGTAGAATAGAGGTCAGTAGAAGGGCTCAGTAGAATAGAGGTCAGCAGGAGGGCTCAGTAGAATAGAGGTCAGTAGGAGGGCTCAGTAGAGTAGAGGTCAGTAGGAGGGCTCAGTAGATTAGTGGTCAGTAGAAGGGCTCAGTAGAATAGAGGTCAGTAGGAGGGCTCAGTAGAATAGAGGTCAGTAGGAGGGCTCAGTAGAGTAGAGGTCAGTAGGAGGGCTCAGTAGAGTAGAGGTCAATAGGAGGGCTCAGTAGAATAGAGGTCAGTAGGAGGGCTCAGTAGAATAGAGGTCAGTAGGAGGGCTCAGAAGAATAGAGGTCAGTAGGAGGGCTCAGTAGAGTAGAGGTCAGTAGGAGGGCTCAGTAGAGTAGAGGTCAGTAGGAGGGCTCAGTAGAGTAGAGGTCAGTAGGAGGGCTCAGTAGAATAGAGGTCAGTAGGAGGGCTCAGTAGAATAGAGGTCAGTAGAAGGGCTCAGTAGAGTATAGGTCAGTAGGAGGGCTCAGTAGAGTAGATGTTAGTAGGAGGCTCAGTAGAATAGAGGTCAGTAGGAGGGCTCAGTAGAGTATAGGTCAGTAGGAGGGCTCAGTAGAGTAGAGGTTAGTAGGAGGGCTCAGTAGAACAGAGGTCAGTAGGAGGGCTCAGTAGAATAGAGGTCAGTAGGAGGGCTCAGTAGAGTAGAGGTCAGTAGGAGGGCTCAGTTGTACAGAGGTCAGTAGGAGAGCTCAGTAGATTAGTGGTCAGTAGAAGGGCTCAGTAGAGTAGAGGTCAGTTGGAGGGTTCAGTAGAATAGAGGTCAGTAGTATGGCTCAGTAGTACAGAGGTCAGTAGGAGAGCTCAGTGGATTAGTGGTCAGTAGAAGGGCTCAGTAGAATAGAGGTCAGTAGGAGGGTTCAGTAGAATAGAGGTCAGTAGGAGGGTTCAGTAGAATAGAGGTCAGTAGGAGGGTTCAGTAGAACAGAGGTCAGTAGTAGGGTTCAGTAGAACAGAGGTCAGTAGGAGGGTTCAGTAGAATAGAGGCCAGTGGGAGGGTTCAGTAGAACAGAGGTCAGTGGGAGGGTTCAGTAGAATAGAGGCCAGTGGGAGGGTTCAGTAGAACAGAGGTCAGTAGGAGGGTTCAGTAGAACCGAGGTCAGTGGGAGGGTTCAGTAGAACAGAGTTCAGAGGGAGGGTTCAGTAGAATAGAGGCCAGTAGGAGGGTTCAGTAGAACAGAGGTCAGTAGGAGTGTTCAGTAGAATAGAGGCCAGTGGGAGGGTTCAGTAGAACAGAGGTCAGTGGGAGGGTTCAGTAGAATAGAGGCCAGTGGGAGGGTTCAGTAGAACAGAGGTCAGTAGGAGGGTTCAGTAGAACCGAGGTCAGTGGGAGGGTTCAGTAGAACAGAGTTCAGAGGGAGGGTTCAGTAGAATAGAGGTCAGTAGGAGGGTTCAGTAGAACAGAGGTCAGTAGGAGGGTTCAGTAGAACAGAGGTCAGTGGGAGGGTTCAGTAGAATAGAGGCTAGTGGGAGGGTTCAGTAGAACAGAGGTCAGTAGGAGGGTTCAGTAGAACAGAGGCCAGTGGGAGGGTTCAGTAGAACAGAGGTCAGAGGGAGGGTTCAGCAGAACAGAGGTCAGTAGAAAGGTTCAGTAGAATAGAGGCCAGTGGGAGGGTTCAGTAGAATAGAGGCCAGTTGGAGGGTTCAGTAGAACAGAGGTCAGTAGGAGGGTTCAGTAGAATAGATGCCAGTAGGAAGGTTCAGTAGAATAGAGTTCAGTGGGAGGGCTCAGTAGAACAGAGGTCAGTAGGAGGGTTCAGTAGAATAGAGGCCAGTGGGATGGTTCAGTAGAACAGAGGTCAGTAGGAGGGTTCAGTAGAACAGAGGCCAGTGGGAGGATTCAGTAGAACAGAGGTCATTAGAAAGGTTCAGTAGAATAGAGGCCAGGTGGAGGGTTCAGTAGAATAGAGGCCAGTCTGAGGGTTTAGTAGAACAGAGGTCAGTAGGAGGGTTCAGTAGAATAGAGGTCAGTAGGAGGGTTCAGTAGAACAGAGGTCAGTAGAAAGGTTCAGTAGAATAGAGGCCAGTGGGAGGGTTCAGTAGAACAGAGGTCAGTAGGAGGGTTCAGTAGAATAGAGGCCAGTAGGAGGGTTCAGTAGAACAGAGGTCAGTAGGAGGGTTCAGTAGAATAGAGGTCAGTAGGAGGGTTCAGTAGAACAGAGGTCATTAGAAAGGTTCAGTAGAATAGAGGCCAGTGGGAGGGTTCAGTAGAATAGAGGCCAGTCGGAGGGTTCAGTAGAACAGAGGTCAGTAGGAGGGTTCAGTAGAATAGAGGTCAGTAGGAGGTTTCAGTAGAACAGAGGTCAGTAGGAGGGTTCAGTAGAATGGGGCCTGTAGGAGGGTTCAGTATTGTAGGGGTCTCTAGCAGGGCTTAATAGAGTAGGGCATACAGTAGTATGAAGGCTTTGGTAGTTTAGGGATCTATACCTTAATGTCCTTCAAATAGAAAATCAATAAAGAGGAAGTTTAGTTGCAACGACTGTGACTCACATACTGTACCTACTGTCCCTATCATTATAACTTCGTATTGCAGCTTATCATGGCAGACAGAAATTATCACCTGTTTTTACCATCACACACATCCACAAACAGGAGTCTACAGCAACGTGTAAAGTACAATGTCAGCTAATGCAATGACTTTACTTCATACAGTGGAGTCATTTGCAGCTCAGTTACATCTCCATTGATGGTTTGAAGATGGTCATTGGGCCAGATTCTCTAAATTTCAAAAGTGATAAAATGGAGAGTGATAAACAGCCAGCCAATCAGCTCCTGATGTCAGGCAGGAGCTGATTGGCTGGCTGTTTATCACTCTCCATTTTATCACTTTTGAAGCTTAGATAATCTGGCCCATAGTGTGGAAAGAGAGCGTTCACACTTCCACTAGCACATATATACATACTGCATATGGCAGAATACATGCATTTATTCCCATGCACACCATGGCTGCCAGCACACACTCTGCGGCATCGGTCCCATAATCTCATTACAGGAATTAAAGTGAAAGTTGTTTTCAAACTTCACAGTTTGTTCGATTTTTCCACGAAACGCGCTGAGCGTCTTAGTCACTCAACCTGCTGACCTTAAAAAAACAAAATAAGCTTTTACAAGTGCTCTCAGCTCAGATGCAAACTGCACTAAACAGCAATTACTGATTGGCTCATTATCAGCATGTAATGAAGGTCTTTTTATATCTTGCATAGAAAAGGAAAAATGTTTCTCTGCAGATTTTTGTTTCATAAATTAACATTTCAGCGTCTGATTTTTATTACATTTTATTTTGGTACTTCTGTAGTTTCACGGCGCCGGAAGTAACAGAAACTTGGCAGCCTGCCAGAGGCTCGTGTGCCGCTCTAGCTAAAGTGTTATAGTGTAACGTGATGTAGCGTAGCGCTGCGAGTGCCACTCTAGTTGAAATGTAATGAAGTGTAAAAAGGAGACAAACAGGGCTAAACGGGGCTTATAAATCGCACACCCCGGCACACCGCCACCACAGGGGGTGTCCCGAATGTAGACGCTAACTTATATTGCGGTTTGAGACTCTTTTAGCGTCTCAATTCACACTCCCGGCACTTCGGCTTAGACGCGCGCGGACAGCGTTACGTAGTCAGTCAGAGAGCTACGCAGTTTGCGTAGTCAGTCAGTCAGTCAGTCGCCTGAAAATTTCGTCTTTACTGTCTCAGGTGTGTGAGTGTGCAGGTGTGAATGTGTTCCTGAATCAGCCTCACTATCCACGCCCACCCGAAGCGTGGCGAGCGCAGCGGTACGCGTCTTACGACCTTTTCATACCCCCACTATCCACGTCGGCGTGGAGTTGAGAATAGAAAGTGTGGCGAGCGCAGCGAGCCACCGAGCCCGAAGCGTGGCGAGCGGCCGCGGATACCTTCACAGCTATCCGCGTCCCCTCGCGGGCTTCACAGGTGTCAGCGTCCGCTCGCCACGCACCGAGCCCGCCGACGTGGATAGTGGGGGTATAAAAAGGTCGTAGGACGCGTACACGTCTGTCTGCATGCGGACAGAACCGCACCAACCAGAATAAGTCCCTACTGTATATGCTCCTACTGTACCTCCAATCTTCTCATAGAATCATAGAATTTGACAGCAGATAAGAACCATTTGGCCCATCTAGTCTGCCCCTTTTTTTAACCCTTAAGGCCTGATTATCCTTATTTCTCTGTAAGGATAACCTCTATGAATGTTTAAATTGTTCTACTGTCTTATGCTGGGTACACACCAGGACGACTAGGGCCCGATCCCCTCAATCTAGATCCAATTCCGACCAATTGGATGTAGATTGTGTGGTGATTGGGCCCTTTTCTGTCCTGGTGTGGACCGATACCGATCCGATGCGCGGTCCCGCGGGTCGGTCGGTCGTTATTGAGATCCTACCTACAGCCGGGTGCGGGTCGCCATCGGATCGGACCCGCTCACGGTGCACATCGTGAGCGGGTCGTGCCCCCCCGTGTCACCGTGAGCGGGTCGGACGAGACACTGATGACCCACTCACGATGTGCATCGTGAGCGGGTCATCGTGGTGTGTACCCTACATTAGCCTCTACCGCCTCTGATGGGAGGCTATTCCACTTGTCCACTACTCTTTCCGTGAGGTAATTTTTCCTCATATTTCCCCTGAACCTCCCACACCCAAGTGTCAGTGCATGTTCTAATGTTCTAATACTTCCCTTAAAGTGAAGAATGTTTCCCTCCTGGACCTTGAGATATTTGAACGTCTCTATCATGTCCCCCAAAACTATACATATTGAGTGTCACACCAGGGGGCTTAGTCGACAAGACTGAGACCTCTGGTGGGGACCTGGACCGGTACCTGAACCGGGGAGGTTGGAGAGGACCCTTGCGCATGAACTGCGCGACAGTGCACCCAGAGCCAATAAGCAGTCAGAGGTAAAAGTACAACCAGATTTATTATGCAGAAGGTTGTAACGGTACAGGCAGTAAAGTATGCAGGAGTAATGACAGTTCATGCAGATTGCAATACTTTACAGATGTGATGAATGGTATCGATGGTGGAACATCGGATCCGGATATCGGATATGGAAGCTGTGGGTCCGGAGTGACGGACGGAAAGCTGGAGCTTGACTGTGGGTCCGGAATGACGGACGGAAGCTTGACTGTGGGTCCGGAATATCGGACTATCGATGGTGGAACATCGGAGGCGGATGATGCTGGAGCATCGGAGGACCAGAGTCCCGGAGCTAGGCTTGGTCGCTGGGCTGAAGAGGCAGGCTCACAGGTGATGGAATAACCTGGACTTCACAGGAGATGGAATAACCTGGAATACACTGCAGCATGGAAGACAACACCAGCAGAGAAATACACTTGCACGGAGACAAGGACAGCTGACCATACACTGGAGACAACTGAAGCACTAGCAATGGTTCTGAGAGCTCCCAGCATACTTATCCCCACTGGGTGGCCAGGATTGGCCGAGGAAGTATGACAGGGAGATCAGAACCAACAGGATTGGACAGCACAGACATGTGACTGGGAAGAACATGGCAGCCCCCATGTCTGCTGTGGCGGGAAAGTGTGTTTGTGCACGCCATGCTGGATACTGGGAGCAATGGCGGCGGACAGGTGGATTGCCGTGCACTGGGGACTGTCACCGGGAGACAGGAGAGCGGTGCGCCGCGCAGCCGCGGACTCAGCAGCGCTGAGAGGACTGGAGGATGGCAGCGGTGATGGCGCACGGCAGACAGGACGCCGGCAGGGATGACGTCTGGACCGCAAGCTGAACCTGCGGAGGCACTTAGCCGGTAAGAAAGTCTGTCTGACAGCTCGGATCGTGACAGCACCCCCCCCTTTAAGGGTGGCCCCAGGACACATTTTAGGCTTGCGGGGAAACTTGGAGTGGAACGCCCGGATGAGTCTGGGAGCATGGACATCGATGGCATTGGTCCATGATCGTTCTTCGGGGCCGTAGCCCTTCCAATCGATCAGATATTGCAGACGACCATATCGGATGCGAGAGTCCAAGATTTTACTGACCTCATACTCTGTTCCACGCTGGGTGCAAACCTTAGGAGCCTTGGGGAGCTTGGAATGAAAGCGATTCAGAACCAGCGGCTTGAGCAGCGAAATGTGGAATGTAGCTGGCACTTTCAAATAGGGCGGCAACTTGAGCTTGTAAGCTACTGGATTAACGACTCGCTCAACTGGGAAAGGACCAATATATCGGGGAGCGAACTTCATCGATGGCACTCTCAATCGAAGATTCTTGGTTGACAACCAGACACGATCTCCTGGACGGAGGGCTGGCACAGCTCTGCGTTTCCTGTCGGCAAATTTTTTGTACCTGCTTGAAGCTTTCAGGAGTGAAGAACGAATGAGCTTCCAGGATTTGACGAATTGCCGGATGGTCGTGTCGACCGCTGGAACAGAGGACACAGGTTGCAGAGTGAAGTCAGGAACTCGAGGATGAAACCCATAGTTGGCAAGGAATGGAGTGACATTTGATGAAGAATGATATTGGTTATTATGGCAGAACTCTGCCCATGGAAGGAGTTGAGCCCAGTCATCTTGGGAAGAAGAGACATATGTGCGGAGAAATGCTTCAAGGTCCTGATTCACCCTCTCCATTTGGCCATTGGTTTGAGGGTGGTAGGCTGTGGAAAACTTTAACTTGACTTGAAGCAGGGAGCACAGGCTTCGCCAGAATTTGGCTACGAATTGGACTCCTCTATCGGAGATGATTTCAAGAGGCAGTCCATGAAGCTTGAATATCTCTTTAATGAAGAGCTGGGACAGCTTGGAAGCTGACGGAAGGCCGGTGAGGGGAACGAAGTGAGCCATCTTGGTGAACCGGTCAACAATCACCCAGATGGTGGTGAATTTGTCAGACTCTGGAAGATCAGTTACAAAGTCCATAGAGATATGCGTCCAAGGACGATGTGGCACTGACAGTGGCATCAATTGCCCAGGAGGAGACTGACGACTGGTCTTGTGCTGAGCACATTTAGCACAAGAGGAAACAAAGTCCTGTACATCCTGTTTGAGGGACGGCCACCAGTAGGACCTGGTGATAAACTCGTAAGTTTTCTGAATGCCTGCATGGCCAGCGAATTTTGAAGAATGCGCCCAACAGAGCAACTTCTTTCTTAGAGCTGGCTTTACATATCTTTTCCCTGTAGGGGGCGTGAGATTTGAAACTCTCGTTGCGGAGAATGCCACTGGATCAATAATAAAGTGTTGATGTGTGGACTTGGACTCACTTTCTTGCTCCCATGAGCGGGAAAGGGCATCAGCTTTTCGGTTTTGTGTCCCTGGACAGAACGACAGCTTGAAACGGAACCTGGAAAAGAAAAGTGTCCATCTGGCTTGACGGGGATTTAAACATTGAGCAGACTTGAGATACAGAAGATTCTTGTGGTCTGTGATAATTGTGATCTCATGAACAGCGCCCTCTAGAAGATATCTCCATTCTTCTAATGCCAACTTGATGGCGAGGAGCTCTTGATCGCCGATGGCATACTGTAGTTACGCTCTGCAGGCAGGAACTTACGGGAGTAGAACCCACAGGGATGAAGACGACCATCGGGCGCTTTCTGCGAGAGGACTGCCCCGACACCCACGGAGAAGGCATCAACCTCGAGAATAAAGGGCAAGGTGGTATCAGGTTGTCTAAAAACAGGAGCGCAAGTGAACCTCTGTTTCAACAGATGGAAGGCTTCGATGGCTTCTGCCGGCCACTTCGCTGGATTAGACCCCTTTTTAGTCAAGGCAGTGATGGGAGCCACAATAGAAGAGAAGTTATGAATTAATTTTCTGTAATAATTGGCAAAACCCAGGAAACGTTGAATACCTTTCAGCGAAGAGGGAATTGGCCAATCTTGGATGGCCTGCAGTTTTCCTGAATCCATTTGAAGACCGGAACCGGAGACAATGTACCCTAGGAAGGGTATAGACTTCACCTCGAAGACACACTTCTCCAGTTTACAGTAGAGATGATTAGCTCGCAGCCGGGACAGAACCTCTTTGACCCAATAACGATGTTCTGTGATGTTATTGGCGTAGATTAAAATGTCATCGAGATATACAACTACATGACGATACAGAATGTCCCGAAAAATCTCATTGACATAGTGCTGGAACACGGCTGGGGCATTGCTGAGCCCAAAAGGCATGACGAGGTACTCATAGTGGCCGTCTCTGGTATTAAACGCCGTCTTCCACTCGTCGCCCTCTCGTATGCGGATGAGATTGTATGCACCCCTCAGATCGAGTTTCGTAAAGATGGTTGCACCGCTGACATGGTCAAACAGCTCGGTGATGAGGGGCAACGGATATCGGTTCTTTACTGTAATGTCATTGAGGCCGCGATAATCAATGCAGGGACGTAGACCTCCATCCTTCTTCTTGACAAAGAAGAATCCTGCGCCAGCAGGAGAAGTCGAAGGACGGATGAATCCCTTTGCCAGATTTTCCTTGATGTAATTGGTCATGGCTTGAGTCTCTGGAAGAGAGAGAGGATAGGTTCTACCTCTGGGTGGTTCTTTGCCTGGGATAAGTTCGATAGGGCAATCCCACGGTCTGTGAGGAGGTAGGACATCAGCGCCAGACTTGCTGAATACATCTGAGTACTCTTGGTAGGGAAGAGGCGGAAGGTCTGCTGCATCGGCTGAAGAATGACGAGCTGGGAGTACCTTTTGGAGACAGGTACCGGAGCAGGAAGGATCCCAGGAAAGGATTTCCGATGTCTTCCAATCAAGACGAGGATTGTGAAGATGGAGCCAGGGTAAACCCAGAACCAGAGCATGAGTGGCTCGGGGTAAAACCAGGAAGGACAAAAGTTCAGTGTGCAGGACTCCCACTTTGACTGTAAGTGGCAAAGTTCTGCTGGAGACTGTCGCATCAGGAATCCTACTGCCATCCACAGCAGTAAGGAAGACAGTCTTGGAAAGACTTTCAGTGGGTAACCCCCACTTGCGGACGAGTTCTGCAGTAACGAAGTTGCCAGCGGCACCGGAATCAAGAAGTGCGGAGACAGACTTGAAATGCTGACCAACTTGTAGGGAAACTGGAAGGACACAATCAGTTGCTGATGGAGAGGACTTAATCACTCCTAGCCTACCCTCTCCTTGACGGGCTAGGAGGAGGAGTTTTCCTGACGCTTTGGGCATGCAGAACTTTGATGTGCAGGATCGGCACAATACAGGCAGAGCTGTGCCAACCGTCGACGTCGACGTTCTCCTGGAGACAAACGGAAACGGTTTATCTCCATTGGTTCTTCTTTGGAATGGACCGCAGGAGCAGTGGGTAAAGAAGGCGGAGGAGTTGGCACTCTAACTGGAGCGCTCTTGTGACGTTCTACAGCCCTTTCTCTGAAGCGTAGGTCTACTTTGATACACAATGAAATAAGGTCACTTAGACCTGAGGGTAAGTCTCTGGTAGCGAGTTCATCCTTGATACGGTCGGATAGACCCTGCCAGAAAGCTGCGTATAAGGCCCCATCACACCAGGAGAGTTCAGACGCCAGAATCTGGAACTGGACCAGATATTGCCCGACGGAGCGGGATCCCTGTCTGAGACGGAGGAGTTCAGTGGAGGCAGATGCTGATCGCCCAGGCTCATCGAAGATACGCCGGAATGTTGACACGAAGTCCTTGTAATTGGACAGGATGGCATCAGATCTTTCCCATAAGGGAGACGCCCATTCTAACGCTGCTCCACACAGGAGGGAGATGATGTAGGCGATCTTGACCCTTTCAGTAGGGAAGTTGCTGGGTTGCAGCTCGAAGTGAATCTCACACTGATTGAGAAAACCTCGACAGGTCTTGGGGTTCCCATCATACTTGGTGGGGACAGACAGATGAAGGCGAGGTGCAGCAGCCATTGCAGGAGGATGAACGGGACTTGGAAGTTCTCTGACAGGCTCAGGGCCACTGAGAGTGGTCTGTAGCTTATCCAGCCGGGAAGACAGATCTTGCAGACAATGAATCACTTGGCTCTGCGCAGCCTCTTGCTGATCCAAGCGAACAGCCAGTTGCTGTACAGGGCTGGGTGGAGAAGCTTGGTTTGCGGCTGGATCCATTTGGCTAGTGCTTACTGTCACACCAGGGGGCTTAGTCGACAAGACTGAGATCTCTGGTGGGGACCTGGACCGGTACCTGAACCGGGGAGGTTGGAGAGGACCCTTGCGCATGAACTGCGCGACAGTGCACCCAGAGCCAATAAGCAGTCAGAGGTAAAAGTACAACCAGATTTATTATGCAGAAGGTTGTAACGGTACAGGCAGTAAAGTATGCAGGAGTAATGACAGTTCATGCAGATTGCAATACTTTACAGATGTGATGAATGGTATCGATGGTGGAACATCGGATCCGGATATCGGATATGGAAGCTGTGGGTCCGGAGTGACGGACGGAAAGCTGGAGCTTGACTGTGGGTCCGGAATGACGGACGGAAGCTTGACTGTGGGTCCGGAATATCGGACTATCGATGGTGGAACATCGGAGGCGGATGATGCTGGAGCATCGGAGGACCAGAGTCCCGGAGCTAGGCTTGGTCGCTGGGCTGAAGAGGCAGGCTCACAGGTGATGGAATAACCTGGACTTCACAGGAGATGGAATAACCTGGAATACACTGCAGCATGGAAGACAACACCAGCAGAGAAATACACTTGCACAGAGACAAGGACAGCTGACCATACACTGGAGACAACTGAAGCACTAGCAATGGTTCTGAGAGCTCCCAGCATACTTATCCCCACTGGGTGGCCAGGATTGGCCGAGGAAGTATGACAGGGAGATCAGAACCAACAGGATTGGACAGCACAGACATGTGACTGGGAAGAACATGGCAGCCCCCATGTCTGCTGTGGCGGGAAAGTGTGTTTGTGCACGCCATGCTGGATACTGGGAGCAATGGTGGCGGACAGGTGGATTGCCGTGCACTGGGGACTGTCACCGGGAGACAGGAGAGCGGTGCGCCGCGCAGCCGCGGACTCAGCAGCGCTGAGAGGACTGGAGGATGGCAGCGGTGATGGCGCACGGCAGACAGGACGCCGGCAGGGATGACGTCTGGACCGCAAGCTGAACCTGCGGAGGCACTTAGCCGGTAAGAAAGTCTGTCTGACAGCTCGGATCGTGACATTGAGATTTTTTTGTTTTTTTCTGGGTACGTTTTAACAGCTCCCTCCAACCATATCCAGCAGGTTTAAAACAGATCATTTACTGTAGCTTTCACTTTCTGTTTAGGAGTCATTTTGTCCATGGAGTGGGCTCTAGTGCTCATTGGTGGTACTTTACATTAGAGGTGAGGAGAATTTAGCCTTTTAAATATATAGATTGCGACAGTGAGAGACGCGCTCGCTCCACCCAACATATGATAAATACTGTATGCCCTTTGCATTACAGTGTATTCTTGGTCTAAGATGCACTGGAATG
This sequence comes from Crinia signifera, assembly GCF_055691185.1. Lineage (NCBI taxonomy): Eukaryota > Metazoa > Chordata > Amphibia > Anura > Myobatrachidae > Crinia > Crinia signifera. The sequence goes on along the minus strand of NC_139219.1, from coordinate 23,529,154 downwards.
TCTATAATGGGCTGAGGGTGTACATGGCATAAGGGCACCTGGGTCTATGGGGGCCACACTGCACACCATGCACCTATAGATTATACTTAGCTATAAGATAATCGTCCCGCTCTCTTGAGTTTTAAATTCAAAAGTATATTTCATAAATTCCATTGAAATCAATGGGATGTGTATCCAACCCACACTGTCTCTGACCTAAACTGTATCCAACCAGCACTGTAACCTGCATTGTATACAACTGGCACTATATCCAACTGCACTGTATCCAACCTGAATTGTAACCAGCATTATTACCTGCACTGTATCCAATCCACTGTATCTGAACTGCACTGTAATCTACTGTACACTGGATCTGACCTGCACTGTATCCAACCTGGACTGAAAGCCACACTTTATCCTGCCTTGTAACCTGCACTGGTTGGGACCTGCAATATTTCCGCCTCACTGTCTCCATCCGGCTCTGTATCTGAATCATACTGTATCTAACCAGCACTGTATTGGACCCATACTGTATCTAATTTTCACTACTGTATATGCAACCAGCACTCCAATCTGCACTGAATTTCACCCATAATGTATCTGACATACACCGTAACCCACACTGTATCTGACACACTGTAAGTGATACGCACTGTATCCAACCTGCACTGTATCAAGCCGGTACTCCAACCTACACCTCCACTGCAGCCTTAGATGCTCTACCACAGGTAGCAACCTCTGGACTCTCATACCTTTTCCTGAATTCTGCATGAATTCTGAAGGCTTCATATACAGTATCAGCCAGAAAGGAATTGGTAGAAGGTTGCAGATTTAGCACAACGATCTGTGGCATCAGGCGTGAAACGCGTCATTCATATTGGACCTCCGTCTTTAGCCGTTTTACCCAGATTAGAGTCGCACACAGATGAAGTGTCCGTATTCATAGTACTTTACATTTGTCTCATTACTTTTGAGTATAAGCAGTGGCAGTTCCAGATGAGGGGATGCTGCACAGTCCAAAATTCAAATAGGGGAGAAACACCAACCGCCAGTGAGTCAGTTTGGAATGGCAGGTGGTGGCAGTGGGTGTGGCTCCCCTCTTTGAATTTTGAACTGTGCTGCAGCCCTGCCACTGGAGCCGCCCCCTGAGTATAAGACACATTTTTGGTAAAATAAAAAGGTACATGTGTAATAACTGGGCGCCCGATTTTATGATCGCATCGGAAAATCGCATCGCGACCAAATAGCATGCGATGCGATGCGATGGACGCGATTTTCCATAGGATTCAATGTTAAAAGGGTCCTGTTCATTTCCCCACTATCCAAGTGGGCATATAGTTGATTTTATATAGCGTGGCGAGAGCAGCGAGACTCCGTGCCCGAAGCGTGGCGAGCGCAGCGTGCCCCGCGAGGGGACACGGAATACATTTTAAGTAATATGCGTCCCCTTGCGGGGCTCGCTACGCTCGCCACGCTTCGGGCTTGGTGGCTCACTGCGCTCGCCACGCTTTAGTGGGGAAATCAACAGGACCCTTTTAAAATTGAATCCTATGGAAAATCGCATTGATCGCATAACATGCGATTTGGTCATGATGCAATGCGATTTTCCTGAAAAATCGCGGCGCATCGCATCTGATTGTATGCTTTAAGTTAAGGCATACAATCACAAAATCGGGCGCCCAGATATTACACAAGTACCAAAAAAAGTCTCTAGTGCAGCTAAGGCGCAAAGTCCATGGCTCAACAAGTGTTGCTATTATGTGTTAATAACAGTCCATCATCGTTGTAATAAAAAATGCCCTCAGTTTATTTAAGTAATGGAATTTGACATATGAAATTGTATCACAATATTTTCATGTATTACATGCGACGGCATAGGTAATGCGTGTTAAGCATAAAATATTGAACATGAGGCGTTTTATACTCCTCAATGCCACGTTAATATTTTACAACACGGCGGCGTGACCTACACTATTACAGCCCGGCATTTAATGCAGTTTTATGAATCATAACTACAGAAAACCTGCGAACTCTGTGACCGGCCTACACCAGGTTCATTATTCATTTATTACCTGGATAACGATGATATTTTTTTTTTATGTTCCTAAATTTCAAAAAAAAAAAAATCTAAATAATTTTCTTCTATTTGATGCTCTTGATAAATTTCTGCTGTTATTTATTTTAAAGTGAAGTGCGCTAGAACGTAACGTGTCACCTCGCGCTGTGTCATTTTTTTAATGGAAGATCAGCTGCTGAAACAAATGAATCTATCATCTTACTTGATTAATTGTCCCATACTGATTTCTCCCCGCGATCAGCCGGCAATGAGCAAATCGAATTGAAATTTAAATAAGCTGAACAGGCTCTATAATAAAGTTCATGAATAATTGAGGTAAAATCAAATATCAACATATTCTAACCGAACTGGCTGAGGAAGCGCATTCCGTGTTTGAATCATGTCCAACCCTATAAAGAAGCATCAAGAGTTTTTCCAAAGAAATAGATGAGCTCGAATTGCTTCCAATAACCTTTAAATTAGGTCACCTTCCGAAATGATAGAAAATAAGGTAAAAAGATAAATTGAATTGGCTAAGGGAATCATCAGAGATTAATGGAAGGTGTATTTACTGCTTTCTGTGCCACACAATCCTGCTTCCATTTTATTTTATTTCAAATAATGGGGGAGATGTACTAAGCCTTCATAGCTATAAATTGAGATCAGCTACTAACTGCCACGTTACAGGCTGTGTTTGAAAAATGAACATTAGGAGCTGGCCGTTGGTTACTGTAGTTGGGGGTCTATGTGCTAAGCATTGGAGACAGATAAAGTGGATGGTGATAAATTACCAGCCGATCAGATACTAACTGTCATTTTTTCAGCCTGTAATGTGGCAGTTAGGAGCATATGGGCTGCTACTTTATTTCCATCCAATTTATCTCTGTTAGTACATAGACCCCTTTATCAGTGGTGTCACTTACCAATTGTTGATTCGGTGCGGCACCATTTCCCGGTGGGCCGGCCCAAAACTCTTTAAAAAGGGGCCGGCCGCGCTCCCCCTTGGCTGGCTGGCAGCACTTTGCCCAAATCCAAAATGGCTGAGGGTGGTTGCTGCACATGCACGCACAGCACCTCCCAGGGCCTTCAAGTGGCACAGCACCTCCCAGGGCCTTCAGAAAGAAGAAGCAGCAGCAGGTGAGCCCCCCTCCCCTCCACGCGTCAATGTACCGACTGGCGAGTGAGTGTTGGAAAGTCCACAAATCGACAAAAACAGCCCCAATTTGAATGTTGAAAAATGCCCATAAATTCGACAACTATCCTTAGGTGTTTCCAACAAGTCGGATCCATTTTGTCGGAATCTGCCTTCAATGCTGTCGGTAATGACAGCATTGAATAGGTGATGGACTCCTGCGGAAATACTGCCCGGGATTGAATACCGCCCAAAAGGCTTTTTTTCCTGACAGCTGTAATTCATGCTGAAGGCTGAAGTTGCGTTACTGGTACGTTTCTCTCTGAATATTGAAAACTATGACATAACTAAAGTGTGACATCATTATTACAATCCTTATTTCTGGATCCCAGAGCTCCTCCCACTTTGACAACGACCAAGCCAAACCATGAGGAACTGCGGCACCATACCTGCGTTTTATTTTCCAAATAGTACTAACACAATCACATTACAATACTCAAAGATTAAGGGGGAAATTTACTAATATGGAAAACCTAAAAATTCGTATTCGTATTTTACCTACGACCGATTACGAATGTGTACGAATGGTATTGTTGTTGAAAAAGTCGTGTTCCGGGCTTTAATTTACTATGTAGTCGTAATTGAAAAATTCGTATTTTTCGATGTCGTAGCCATTCGTATTTTGTTTTACAAATGTTTCGTATTTTTGTAGAATCGTAAATTGAAATACAAATGTCCTAGGGAAGTTTGTTTAAAAACCAGGATATTTTACGAATTTTCGTGAAATGAAATACAAAAAATTGTATTTAATTCCACATGCATCACTATGAAAATGAAACCAGAATCGTGATTGGTGTATTTGTTTTACACTTGGGAGGTCTCTCACAGCCATATATAAGTCGTGGAGGCGCCAAAACTTCAGTTTAATGTATAGCACACACTGTTTGCATTACAACACAAAAGCACAGGTTAGGTCTGCAGAAACACTCCACAGTCAATAGCACCAAGCACATTTGGCATGCATGCAATGCGATGGAATGCTACCCTAACATCATGCCACTCTGTCTCCTGGCTTGGGAAGCAGATTGAGGCATCTATATGTGGCTGAAGGGCTTCAAGCACCTGGGTCAGGTACCTGGACAGTGTGGGCTGAGATATGCCAATGCCTTGGCCAGTGACATGTTGAAAACTGCCAGATGCCAGAAAGTACAACACAGCCAGCAGTTTGTGCAGGCCTGAGACAGCGCATGAGTCGTCTTCTTCCTTGGCACTGCCAAGACATCAGGTCTCTCAAAGCCCACACTGAAGCACCCTGATATAGCATATAGTCTGCCATGCTAGAAGTCAGGAAGTGTTTGTAGGTAGTTATTTGGCTTTTATAAGGCACACATTTGGGATTACAATGGTCTGTGATGTATTGTTAAAATGATAACACATGTGTCCCATTGAAGCAGGCGAAAGACACTTCAAAATACACCTTGCAAAGGAAGGTGTATTTTTTTTCACGAGTTTGTTTACGAATCGTAGGTGTTTACGAACCCGATTTTACGAATTCACGAATACGAATTTTTAGTAAATGGTGAAAATACGCCTAGCCAATGCAAAAATCAGGCGTATTCTATCGATGGTGTAGACTTTTCGTAAACATGCGTAATCGTATTTAAAAATACGAATACGATCTCAATATGACATGTTTACGACAATACAAATTTCACGAATCTACGAATTTTGCACTTGATAAATGAACATTTCACGAATACGACAGAAATTCACGATTATTTCCCTACGAATACGACTTTTTTCTACTTTAAAATACGAATCCATATTAGTAAATTTCCCCCTAAACAACAAATCATTTTCAGAACTGATTAAGCCTTTTAGTAAATATGCCTAAAACAGAAATGTTAAAAAAAAAAAATTTCCTCCCAGTGCCTAGATTTTATGATTCATCCATGTCCGTAATATATGAGAGTAATGCCATTATGAATAGATTAATATTTAGAATAAGGTTAGTTCTGGAAATTCATGACATAGTTTAAAGATGTCTGATGATCATAGTTGTTCCTGTAGCGTAATGAATAATTCAACGCTCATCAATTGTCAGTTTTAAGATGTAAGTGGCATTAGTATTCTAAACAAATTTACGAGTAAATGTGCCAAGTCTTCACTGATCTACACATGAACAAAACTGTGCATAATGTTCTTGCAATTTTAATCTATATAAACCGTAGCACGGCTCCGGAATCCGCGACGAGACACTATATGCACGCAGTGTTCCTTCAAAGGAGAATACAGGGAACATTCCAATAAAAGGGAAGCGCCAAGGTCAGAACTGAGAACCTCACGTTTTACGGTGTTTTCAACTTCTTAAAATCCCAGTTGATACTTGTAACTTACTTTTATGTCAGGCTTAGTGCAGTTATGGGAAAATATGCACAATTTGTTCCATAAAAAACATGTGTACAATTTTCTTAATTAACAAAGAGGCTCGTGTAAAGGTCAACAGGAACATGTACATTTTGGGGGAGGGGGGTAGTATTTGCAGTACAGAGAAGCATGTTGGCGTCCCTACACAGGTGCAGACGCAACAAGAATAGGAGCGGGCTGACATTGGGCCGGATATCGAGATTTTCGCTGGTGAGGGGCAGGATGCAGAGTCACGATTATCGGGACTCTGCAGCCCAACAAGGTCCATGTTGGATCCCAGCTTGTGGCCCATTGCAGTGCTGGGATCGTAGTCACATGCAGGAGACACCTCTTCTACTCAGGTGATATCCAGTTGACGGGTCGAAAGTGTCTAGATTAATCACAAAGGGTCAACAGTCAACAGAGTTTTTCATGATTTTTTTTAACCAACTGACTCAGACCTGCTCACTCGTGAACGCACGCCCCCCACCCCCCACCCCCGCCGAGGGAATCATGCTAGCGGATATGTACGCTTACACATGGGCTCGCATGCGGTGGCGGCAAACAGGTAAAATCATTATTTGGTTGCACACAGAAGTGGGGGTGGGCACTGACATCATGTGACGCAGGACACCCGCTCCACGCAGGCATGGACACACATGCATTCTGACGGGCCCGCCCAAAGTTCCCATGGTCGCGCCTAACAATTTGTGGCATGCACATGAAACGCTGGGCAGACCCCAGCGATCTTTCCCTGCCCGCCCATGAGTGAGCGAATGCCCCTGGCAAATCTGAAACCGGATGAAGGCGTTCATTCCGGGAGTTTGCATATGGACATATTCACACATGCACATGGGCAAGCGCCCACCATCGGGACCGGTGACAAATTTGGACATGAACGAGCAGGTATGAATCGGCCCTTTTGTTATTACTTCATGATCCAAGTAGGCATATAGATAAAGGCCCCCCCCCCCCATACACTATGGAATTCAACTGCAATTTGCGCTCTTTTCCTGCAATCGCGGCATCCAATCACAGAAAAAGAGCCCAAATTGCAGGTGAATGACAGCGGGTCCGAAACGATAAGCTTCCCGTGCACATCACACCGGAGCCTGCGGGTCGCACCGGCTGCGCAAGCAATCTCCTGCACCAGGGGAGGCTTGGCTGGGATGGCATGATGCAGCTCAAGGGGGAAGTCCAAGCAGAGTATGGGGCGTACCCTAGTATGCGAGTGGATGTGTACGAGAACAAATCCCCCGCCAAAGGGGAGAGAAATAATTTGATGGACAACTGACTTTTATTGCTGTTGGAGATGGCCTAAAGAGGGATGGGGGATGCCCATAAAACACTGGGCTTCCCCCTGCTACTGGCCCCCGAATGTCCCCTTCCCTCCCCTACCCTTGTAAACTCCTCACCAAGTACCAGGGGTCTGAACATGCGCATATTCGTGCATTAGCAGACACCCACCTTTTAAATCTAATTCCACCCCTAACCCCATCCCTAAGACTATCCCTATTGCCAATTTTTAAATGAATCATCATACCCTCCAACATCTGAGGGACAGAAATCGGTGCAAAAAACTCGGAGGGGCGTGGCTATGGGAAAGGGGGCGTGGTCACACCTCCTTTCCTATACTTGAAATACTCTGTCTGTCTGTCTGTCTGTGGCTGGAATATAATCACTGTACCTGCCCTGCCCCATGTCCCCCGCCCAGCGAAGGTCCTCTCCTGCTGCGCGGTGCTTCATTGTCCCTGCTGCCCTGCACAGTAAACTATCCAGCATGACGTTTCTTCAACAGTCTACTCTATCTCCGAGCAGGAGGAGGCGGGCCTGCCGTGTCCCCCCTTGGTGCACCTCGGGAGTTGTAGTATTTTTTGGCAACTCCCCCTCAAGCTCCCTGGGGAACAGCCGGCAGTGTCTGAAACTACAGCTCCCAGAGTCCCCGGGGCCCCGTCTGAGAGATAGGTGAAGGAAGGCGGCGCCTGTCAATCGCTGCAGCTAAAAAAACGGTACAATCGGTACAGGGGAATTTAGCTGGCACAGGTAAATCGGTACCGTTGGAGGGTATGAATCATAACCCCAACCATAACCCTAAAATGAACCCTTAATGCCAGCACCCACCCTAACCCTTTCCCTAAAGGTCCTGCTATCGCCATTTTAACTGTGTCAATATTTAGTATTTTACATTTTAACACAACTTTTATTCTATGAGTTTAAAGTATGTTTTTTTTTTTAAATAGTGCCCAAACAGACAATATGGTATTTTAGAAAATATCAGTAGTTTCCTTTGTGTATGCAAATCCTTCTTCCTCTGGTCATCCCATATAATCACAGAATATGGTCTTGCATAATGTTAGTTTCCCACTCTCATCATAAGATCTGACATCTTATACTGTGGCTGTTACATGACCTGACATTTTTTACCGAGCCTGCAACTGACTGATAGATCTTAATAATAAATGTCAGTTATAAATATGGACGCGAGGGAGGTCTTGCAGCGAGGTATACATTGATATAAAAAGCGATAACCCGGTAACATAGCAGAAAAGATCTTGTTGAGACAGAGAAACAATTAAAAAAAGAGTTCAGCCCATCAAAGGGGACTTCTGGGTAGTTAGTTACCCCCCCCCCCCGAGTACTCCACTGTGTAAGAGCGAGTCAATTGTAATTCAAACAAACCTGTTTACTTTAAAGAAGGTGAATTTTTTTTCTGCACGGGGTGTTTATGATCTTCTGGTAGTGGTAATGTCGGCGGACCAATGACCGATCCTGGAATACCAATAAAGAGAAGGGCTTGCACCGGCCCTGCTTACCCTAACATTCCTCTCCTCACAGCATAACCGTAGGTCCCCCACTAATCCTAACTCCCATACCCTGCCACCTAAACCTACCCCCCCACACACACCATCCGAACCCTAACCCACCTTTAAGTGCCTAAAACCTTTTCCCCTCCCCATAGTCTAGCCCTAACCTTACCTCTCCGTAGACTAGCCTTAAATCACCCTCCTAGTTTCTAACCATACCTCTTCGTAGCCTAGCCCAAAGTCACCCTACTAGTTCCTAACAATAACCCCTTCTTCCCCGGGTGCACGCTAGCCCATCCCGCATACAGATGAGGCAGGTCCCATCTTGGCAGGGGATGGCGATGGCGACGCCAGCCGCCATCCCCCGCCAGCGCCATATCGTTTGCGAGAAGGGGGCGCGCACGCACGAGAGGCGCGCGCGTCCCCTTCCGACAGCGCTTCCAGCCGCTCCCCCGGGTCACCACCGGCTTGTCGGCGGTAACCCGGGGTCCCCGCCGCCTGCCCACACCCCCCCTAACCCTGTCCGTCTCCCTGATTCGGAGATGGACAGGGTTCCCGTCGCCCCGCCAATGGAGATTGAGACGCGCGTGCGCGTGAGACGCACGCGCGCCTCAGTCAGATGGCTGGCTAAGCTGCTGCCGGATCGCCAGCGGTGACGTTCTGGCGATTCGCCAGCAAGGAAGAGGCCTGCCCCATCTGTACTTACTGATCGGGTTGCTGGTTGTTAAGATGCCAGCTGTCAATACTCCAGCATTGGCATCCTGATTCTTTTTAAAATATTGGTGCCGGTCATCTGGTGACAGCTGGGAAGCCGGTGTTGCTGTTTCGAATGCCGCTATGCTGACCGCATCCCGGTTACACAACTATGGGCCTGATTCAGATTAGTACATTTACCCAACAGTTTATATACAAATCCAATGTATTTGTGTTTATTCGTTTGCAGTGGCACCTCCAGAGGACGGGCTGCAGCACAGTTCAAAATTCAATTCGGGAGCCACATTCAGCAACTGCCATTCCAAACTGACTCACTGACAGTAGGTGTTACTCACCTACAGTATTTGAAGTTTGAACTGTACTGCAGCCCCACCCCTGGAGCCGCTATTGTTTGTATTGAACAGTCGCTTCCCTGCAGCTGTGCTATATCAGCCAATCATAATACTACATCATACTGTAAATCCCACCTGGTCCAATTACAGCAGGACAGTCCCTAATTACAAACTGTTACACGCTGTCCCTCCCGCAGGTAACAGTGTACCACAGGAAGGTCGGTTGGGGGAGGCGGTGATCACCGCTGCTCTGCTACTGCCACGAGAGCTGGGCACGCCCCCAAATGGTCATGGCGTTAGGTCATGCCCTCTCTATCAGAAGCCCTGACCACCACACTTCAAGTCCTACCCCCTTTTTAGGTCGGACATGCCTCTCTAGTTACGGAATGTGAGGTAAGTTGGGAGGTCATACCAAACAAGGAATTATAATAATATATATATAATAATATATTATGTTCACATACTTTTCCCATAAACATATTGTATCAGTCTGTAACATATTAGAAAACACTACATTAAAATATTAACTTAGTTAATGCACAAGCCCAGATGTTACTGACAATACCGCTACACTGTCTACCCATCGTTACGGGCAGGGAATATCATTTTATTCTGCAGCAGGCGTTATGCTTTATTTTGTGCTGTTCCGTTCTTTTGCTTACAAACTGCGTCGGGAACATCAGACTCTCTAGGAAGAGATTATCACAGAATCTGGTCTTCAGCATCCAAGGATTTTTTGATGTCCTCATTCAGCTCCACAATAAACCTGCTAAAATATTTATTATAATTCATATGTATTCATGTACTGTATCCACTTTCTCTTCCACCCTCCTGACACAGCAGAAGAGTTCGGATGCTGGAGAATACACTGACAATGATAGAAACCAGCTTCTTCCTAATGTCATTGTATTTGTTTTAGTGATCTTTTGTTTTATAGAAGAATAATCACTTTGTTTCACATGACAATAGCAGGTCAGAAATGTATACAACAAGTGTTTTATTTATTTAATCAGTGGCAAACGCAGGATTTTCAGAAGAGGGTTTCCAGAGGGGCAGAGCAAAGCACGGAGATGGACACTTAGGTGAACCAGTATATGCCGGGTCAGTTAAAGTATTATAGATAGACCAAATGTATATTAATAATAACAATAATAATAATAATAAAAAATATATATATATATATACACACACACACACACACACATACATATATATATATATATCTCTTATATATTTGACTACATCTGTCACTCAAATTGTGTCTGGAGCTATAACGCTGGGTGGAGCCTCTGACTCACATGACTGACTCACATGATAGAGAACCAGCCCAGTGAGCCCACAGACAGTGCCAGACACCCTCTGCCTCTCCATGTTACACAGCAAAGACACAGCTACTCACCAGACACACCAGGTGAGCGCCCCACACCTCCATACCTCCCAACATGACCCTCTCCAGGAGGGACAGAATGCTCTGTTTCTGGACTTCCATCTTAATTTATGATTGTCATCACCTGTCATTTTAAACAGGGTAATTGATAAGAAAGGTGTTTAAGCACAGGTGATGGTAATCCATAAATTAAGAAGAAAGTCCAGAAACAGAGCAATGTGTCCCTCCTGGAGAGGGTCATGTTGGGTATGCACCTCCCTCCCTCCCCCCCCCCATTCACGGCATCCCCACGATTAAATGACACATGCAAAACACTGACATGGCTATGGTCGACAATGAAAAAGGTTGACAAGATTTATTTTTCACTTTTTCAATGTTTTCATATTCATTCTCATGTGTCGACATGGACACCAATGAAGTGCCACACTTATGTCAACATTTACATGTGTTGACCTTTCTGTGTTGATTTTTTCTTGTGGCGATTCGCGGCACCCCCCACGACCACCCTCCTGCGATTTGCAGCACACCCCCTGCAATTCGCGGCACCCCCGGTGACTCCCGCTATTCGCGGCCCCATCCCGTGACACACCCTTCTCCTGCGATTCGCGGCACCCCGCGACCTCCCCTCCCACGATTCGCGCCAACCCCCCAGGCCACCACCCCCCGTGGTTCACGGTGCCCCACACGACCCCCCCTACCGCGATTCCCCACCCCTGACCCTCCCTCCTGTCATTGCGGCAACCCCCCGCCCCCGCGACCCACCCTCCCGCGATTCACTGCAACCCCCGCGCCCCCCCCATCCCACGATTCGCGGCACCCACCCCCCCCCGTGACCCCCCCTCCCGCAATTCACGGCATCCACCCACGACCCCTCCTCCCGTGATTCGTGGACACCCCTCACCTCCTCCCTCCCCCCCACCCCCGCGCGTGATTCACGGCAACCCCAGGATTAAATGGCACATGCAAAACACTGGCACGGCTATGGTCGACAATGAAAAAGGTTGACATGAGTTTTTGAAGATTTATTTTTCTTTTTTTGAATGTTTTCATATTCATTCTCATGTGTCGACATGGACACTGATGAAGTGCCACACTTATGTCAACATTTACATGTGTTGAACTTTCTGTGTTGATTTTTTCTTGTAGCAATTTTTTTCCAGTGACAACTATGAACTATGTGCACGTCAACCTACACATCATCAACCAATTCTTTGTATAATATATAACACCTGTTCTGTTTTACTGTAGGTGTTTTAAGTCAGACCTTTTAATGCTACTATTACTGTTTATGTAAATGCATTCTGAATGACAGCAACATCCTACCATCCTTCTACAAGAATATATAACCAACTAGGTGATTCATCGCGCCCCGTGCCCCCCCCCCTCCCGCAATTCACGGTCCCCCCGCGCACCCCCCCTCCCGCGATTCGCAACCCCCCTCACGCAATTCACGCCCCCTCCCACACTCCGTATCTTCACACACCCCTATCACTACCCAGCTTCCTGCTCTCCTGAACCGTAACTTCCACCACTGGGGAGTCGCTGACGCTGTTTTGCCCACATGCCCCTATCATGCCTCATAGCCCAGCCTCCTGCTCTCATGCACCCGAATTCCCACCCAGTAGGAGGAGACACTGACTAAGGGCCACCATCCTATACTCCTGTACTGCCACGATGGACCCTCACCCACTGGCAGAAGCTGCACAGTATCTCCCACCCTCCTCTTTAGTCCCCCTTATGCCCACACACCCCTATCACTACCCAGCCTCCTGTTTTCCTGTGTCGTGACCTAAGCCAGTGGGGAGCCGCTGCCTCAGAAACACCCTACTATACTATTGCACACACACACCTAAACAACATGCACACACAGCCCCCCCACACTCACAAATGTCACTGTACCATCCACACTATCAATGTACATCTTACTCTGTAACCACTTTTTAATTAAACAAACCCCCTTCCACATCATATGCTCTCTATTTAACACATTTCACCTATAACTCATACCTATAACCTATAACACATCTCATATACAAATGTTCACAAATTAAGGGGGCGCAGCCCCTTACGACGGTGTGAAGAGCGCCCGTAGGGCGCGATGAATCATCTAGTATATATATATATTTATATACATACATATATATATATATATATATATATATATACATACAGGGGCGTCAACAGCAGTGTAGACCCCTGGGCATAGCAATGTATTGGGGCACCTACCAATCCTCCAGCGGTAGGGGTGGGGGAAGCTTTGATGTCCCCTGGGTGATGGGCCTGGATCAGTAATTTTTACTAATTACCCCTTTACTGCACAGGTGGTGGGAGATGGGGTGGGAGCAATGTTCCCTCTAATTTTCCGAAGGCTGTGTGCGGCAAAAGATTTTAACTGTGCAACTTTGGAAGGAAATTAAAATTTTTGTGCGTCACTTATATATAACTGGAAAATGACGTTCAGCATTTGTGTTAACTTTACTTCAAAATTATATTAAACATTTAAACATTCAGAACACAGCACACAATGTAGTTAATGGGTGAAATTGAGTCCACAACTGCAAAAAGGGACCACTGCTGCTTTGTGCGCTCTGTTGTAATGTCTGTGCGCACGCTCGGCGAGTTGTGTGCGCGCGCACGTGCGCACAGCTCAGAGGGAACACTGGGTGGGAGAAGGGGGCATTGGGCTGAATGGGGCCCTGATAAATAACTTCCATGGTGGTAGAGGATGTTTAATATGCAGAGGAGGGGTGTATAGTGGAGTGGGCTTATTATTCATAATTTTCTGGTGGGAGCACAGCTTGCTTGACTGCAGATATCTACAGTTCCCAGAAATAGATTTCTTAGATTTTAATGGAATTACAAACTAGAGGATCCCACCTACCAAATGCTATTGGGGACCAGGGGATCAGAATTCAGGAGGCAGAGCAATCCGCCAACGAGTATATAAAACTACATACCAGGTGTGTGGAGCTGGAGCAGTAACCAGCTGCTGGAAGGCTGATATCTCCGGGTTTGGGAACAGTAGAGACAAGCTCCTAGTGTTCATCAATGGGGGAGAGTCCCAGCTTTTGGAATATATCCTCAGAAATACTCTAAACAGACAGAACCTGAAATATCTACCTGGGAAGAGCAAATAACAGGCTTGGATGGGGAACACTGCTTTGAAGTCAGATATCTCCGGTTCCCAAGGGCCGATTTTTAAAGTTCTTGTACCCATGGAAAGAGGGGACCCTCAGCTTTCAGCCTAGAGCCCTTAGACTCCTGGGGGGGTCTGGGTACTCAGAAACCCCCCCTGCGTGCGCTACTGCTAATATATCTACAGTAACATAAAATTGATCGACACACGTTTTTTTGTGTGTCATTTTATATATTTCACCATATCTTTTCCAAATAAGTGGAAACGGATATCGTCGCGGGCTCGTCTTTGCTCGCCGCGCTTTTGGTAAGATTATTATTCTTAGTCCTAGTCCACGTTGTGTGTACAGATGGAGCAGCTCTCATTTGAGCTGCTCATGGCAATTCTATCGCCAATCTTAACCGTCATCAGACTGAATGGGGCGCGCTTGCATGAGACTTTCGTGCCCTGTCTTGACGGAGGCTGTAGTAGTCCTCCACCCGGTTCTGCCCCTCCATCCGCTCTGCCCCAGCCTGCCCTCCCACACTCCCATTTCCCTGAAGCGGAGACGGGCAGGGAAGCCGCTCCTCGCCGCCTTGCTGACAGGGAAGCACGAGCTAGTGAGATGCTCTCGTGTCCCTGTCAGATGGCGCTGCCATCCGCCAGCCTGCGCCAGCACATGAGATCTTGCGATCGGGCAGGCTGATGGATGACTGCTCCAGCTGTATGTGTGTGTTAGTGTCATTTTAAAATAAAGTTGATTTAAAAAAAAAAAAACATTGAGGGAGTGACAGTTGGAGCTTTGGAGAAAGGTTATACCAACCATCCACCGTTCCATAACAACTTCTTAAACAGCGCAATGCATTCCCCAAATGGGTGTTCGGTGCATAGGGGGTGTGGCTAGCACACATGTGGGCTGTGTTGGCATGATTATGGCATCATTATTCCACCCCCTACTCTACAATGAAGCGAAAACAGATACTCCATAGCAGGGGATATCACATCATTGGGTCTAGGGTTACCACCTCATCCCTTTAATTCCGGACACATATTAATTACACAGGTTCTGTGGCTGGCTGACTTCAAGACTCCATTTCAACTGTTGTTTTTAAACAGCCATCAAGACTCCATTGCAACAGTTTTTTTTTAATCAGACACGGAACGTGTTCGGAATTAAAGGGATGAGGTGGTAAGCCTAATTGGGTCCCATAGCCCCCCCTTCTCCGTGTCTGTGCTGCAGACCCCCTCTCCCCCCTCTGAAGCCCCCACTGTCTGTGAATGACGTTGTTCCCAGCATATCCGGGGTACACACTCAGTGACACCCCCACGATATATTGCCAGTTTGTTTTCTTTATGTATCTCTTTAGTTGTTAGTTGCCCTGGGCAGTTGTATGTATTAAAACCCAACACTTGATCATCAAGGACATTTATAGAGGATTCGGCATGAAAAGCCGGCGGTCGGGATCCCGGCGTTCAAAATCCCGACGCCGGAATCCCGAACGCCGAAATCCCGACAAGGGGGGGACGTGGATCGCCCCCCCTTGCGTGCTCGCGGCGCTCGCCACGCAGCGGGCCCGGTGCCTCGCTACACTCGGCACACTAATTTATTCTCCCTCTGAGGGTGTCGTGGACACCCACGGGGGGAGAAAGTGTCGGGATTTCGGCGTTCGGGATTCCGGCGTCGGGATTTTGAACGCCGGGATCCCGACCACCGGGATTTAAACTGCATCCCATTTATAGAATCTGCTCAGGATCGGTTGATATACGCAACACCTACCAACAACTCTAGCTAAAAGCAAAACATATTCAACTGACAATTGAAGGAGATGTAACTCCCAACTCCCCCCCCCCCTTGTAACTTATTATTTATTACGTGTTATGTTAACAAACCACCCGAAAAACAGGTGTGATCTTCTTGTACAGAAACAGAGGTTTCTGGGAATGTGCTCTAAATAAATACATAATGAGGCCATTACCACCTCAGTGATTTGTACCAAACATAATGATTCATTAGATCTTCTACTAAGACACTGCAAATGCTTTTTAAGTCTATTATGTTGACAGTTTTCATAGCAAAAGATAAAATGTGCAAATACAGCAGAGTGTAAACTTGCTGAGCTATTGCAGAGCTTGTTCCAGGAAGGCAGAATGCTTAACGGCGTCAGACAATGCTCCGTAACAGACTGTCATGTGGAAATCAGACATGCCGTATCACTGGCTGCATGTGCGCCGGAGCGCTGGCGAGCTTCCATGCCTTGTGCTTATTTGTTAACAACTGGTTATTTGTTGGCTTGCCTCAATTATTAGTTAATCGTTTGGAAGAGGATATAGCAACCAATCAGATTCTACTTTATTTAGAACCATCTAGACGATAATAGATAGAATCTGGTTGGTTGATATGGGCAACATCCGATCTTCATTAGAACTCCCATCTTAGTAAGTTTACCCCTTAGACTGTCCTCTGGGATTTGTGATCTTTCTGAGCACACAGTTTCTGTGCCTTAGTGGTTTTCAGGTTCCTGGCACCTCTTTATACCTCCCAACTGTCCCGATTACAGACGGACAGACCCTCTATGTGGAGACTATCCTGATGTCCCTCCCACAGGTGGGAGGTATGAAGGTATTTCGCTTGGTGAAAACTTTTTCTCTCTCTCTCTTTTCTCTCTCTCTCTCTCTCGTTCTCTTTCTCTCTCTTTCTCTCACTCACTTTCTCTCTCCCTCTTTCTTTCTTTCTTTCTTTCTTTCTTTCTTTCTTTCTCTTAAGGCGTCTAATGCATTATTGAGATGAACCTTTTCTTTCAACTTAAACCTTGATTACCCCTAGCAGTAAATCACACGGACACATGACCTGAAATAACTCACACGGACACGTGACCTGAAATAATGACACGGACAACCACTGCATAAGTTTAAAAAGATAAAGGGTATTTATTGTGGTATGACCCTATTGAAAGGGATGGCCTAGAGAGCGTTTGACAACCAGCCAGTCATAAAGTTAGCAATGGTGGCGACTGCAACGCCCCAACTTGTAACTGGGGCGAAGAAACCGCCCCCATTGAATTCAAAGCCAGCCTGCGCTGTGACTGTCTTGCCGCCCCTCCTAGGGCCTAATGAGGACAGTTCTAAAAGTGTCCTGCGTCCCCCCTCGGGGGCAGAACTCACCAGCCTTCCTGGCAGAGGGTGGCAATACCTCACAGTGACCACCTGTACTTCAAACTGGACTGCTGATCGAGAGCGCCCTCCCGCCAATTGAATTAGAATTGATGAGAGCCAAATTTGGGTGAAGGCCAAAGGCCATGTGGTAGGTTAGCACAAGGGAGGGAGGGTGGGAATCCAGACTCAAGAGGAAGATGGATCATCTGACTACCTCTTATATACCTCCACCTAAGCTACCACCCCTTCTACACCTGATTGGCTACCCCATCTACACAGCACTTTTATGGGTAAGTGACACTATGATTTCTATCTTTGTCATACCATCTCAAACTGCACCGACTCTTATATTCCCTCATGCCTAGGCAGCCCTCGCTCTCTCTAAGGCGTCTAATGCATTATTGAGATGAACCTTTTCTTTCAACTTAAACCTTGATTACCCCTAGCAGTAAATCACACGGACACATGACCTGAAATAACTCACACGGACACGTGACCTGAAATAACGACACGGACAACCACTGCATAAGTTTAAAAAGATAAAGGGTATTTATTGTGGTATGACCCTATTGAAAGGGATGGCCTAGAGAGCGCTTGACAACCAGCCAGTCATAAAGTTAGCAATGGCGGCGACTGCAACGCCCCAACTTGTAACTGGGGCGAAGAAACCGCCCCCATTGAATTCAAAGCCAGCCTGCGCTGTGACTGTCTTGCCGCCCCTCCTAGGGCCTAATGAGGACAGTTCTAAAAGTGTCCTGCGTCCCCCCTCGGGGGCAGAACTCACCAGCCTTCCTGGCAGAGGGTGGCAATACCTCACAGTGACCACCTGTACTTCAAACTGGACTGCTGATCGAGAGCGCCCTCCCGCCAAAGCTGGGTTCAAAAATTGCCACTTAAAGACAATTACTGTAGAACCCAAGCCCGCCAAACCAATCAATAACTAAGTCAACCAGAGTAACACAAACCTAATCCCCTATCTACAACAACTGAAACAAGTCCTGAAGTAGAACAGCCATGCCTGATTCCGACAAGTGTACACCATCCCTTCTGTAGAAGGATGGGGTCTCCAGTGCTAAAGAGGGGTGTCTAACCGCTGTGCCTCCCATGGAGGTGACCGCTTTGGAGACCGCAAAGTTGACCTTACGTCTGATCTTCTCTAATGACTTGGGGTTCCAGCAGCCTCTCCAGTTGAAACGAGGCACTATGTCGGACCAAACTATCCGCAATCCAGGCCAAAGGCCTACCAGAGTCTTAAGATCAGCCTCGATCCTCAAAATAAGGCCTATGCTGGTTCCCCGGCCTAAGTCGTTACCTCCTAGGTGTATCACCAACACATCCGGGCGACCCCAGCGACGCTCTTTATCAGACAATAATGGTAAAAGACCATCCCACCGGAGACCCCTGACACCAAACCAATGTACTGCCTTCGCCCCTAGCTCTGCCCGGGCCCTGACAGCTAACTGATGGTTGGATGCCCAGAAAATGTATGAATGCCCGACGAACCAGACAGTGGCATGAGTCGTTGAAGGGGGGGGAAGGGCTGAAAAAGAAAACCCTAACCGGTTAGCATTCAAACTTAAACTGTATAATGCACAACGTAGGGTTAGGCATATAATGCACAACATGAATTAGTACACTAGAATCCAAGTGAAGGGGAAAACCTTAAAAAACCTCCGGTGGACTTGAGGGGGGAAAGCCAATTGTAATTAGCCCACTATCGGAGGAAAAAGTAAAAAATTCCCTTCACACCGTCGATTCCGTAACGCTGCCGTTACAAAACCGATTGTAAACATAGTTTTTGGATCCAGCGCCGAAGGCGCATGCTAAACCTTATCTAAACGTATATAAGATTTATAAGCGGAAGACTTCCAGCGGCCGAGTTGCTGAATGGCATTCACTGGAAGGCCCTCCGCTGCTGCGTTGGTGGCCGCACCAATACGGAACGAATGCGTCCCGTAGTCGGCGACCTCCAAACCCAACGCAGCCACACAGCGCTTAAACACAGCAGTGAATTGAAAGCGCGTCAAGGGTGATGCATCAGCGTGCGCGAAGAACTGTGCCGGTGATGCTGGCCTCAGAGGCAAATATGCCGCGGCAAGGCGCACAGGGCATATGTCCTCTTCTGTCTGGGACCTCAGGGTGACCCAGCGGCCCTTGCCCAACTGATCGGTCTTGGACCGGCGGATTTTGCAAAGGACTAAACCTTCCTGGAAGACCATGTCTTCATACCGCAAACCGGAATCAGTGGCACTCTTATTGGCCGCTACAAGCTCGCTCACCCTGAAGGCCCCAAAGAACGCAAATGAGAACGCCGCTCGAAAGAGCAACGCCTCCTCTGCGCTGTCCGCCACACTCTGCACGCAGTTAATTAACTGCTTGAGCATACGCGGGTCGATTGGCTTGCGCGAATCCGCTGCCACAGGGCGTTCTTTAGCCCAACCACGCAAGGCCTTAGTCAACACAAAGGACTTGGTGGGATCACGCACCCCGAGCAATTTGGCGTGGAAGGATATCCCCGCTAGGGCTGATGACATAGCGGATTTAGACCTGCCAGCTTTGTAATGGCCCCATACGAACGCCAGCAAACGGTCATCGACCGACTTACCGCTGTTCGCCGGGGACTCCTGAAACGCCTCCCAGTCTTGCTGTGCCGCAGCGTACGCCCTACGGGTGGAGGGGGCCAGGGATCGCAATGCTAGACCCCTCATGTCTGCTCTACAATCTGCCACACAGAACATGGACAAGTAAGCCCAAGGGGGGATGCGTTGGGTGCCAACTCGCGAAACTTTGCAAAGTTGAACCGCGACAACGCATCAGCTATACAGTTATCTACCCCCGGGACGTGACGCGCCATGAAATGTATGTTATGCTGCAGGCAGTGGAGCACTAAATGCCGCAACAGACGCAGGGCTTGGGGTGACGAGGTGCGCTGGTTGTTAATAGCGTGTACCACACCCAGGTTATCGCACCAGAACACGATTGTCTGGTTCGCTAACCTCTGTGCCCATAACCCCACTGCCACTATTATTGGAAAGAGTTCCAATAAGAGTAAGTTGGCAGTGAAACCTCTGTCGACCCATGACTGAGGCCATGGTGCGGCGCACCACTCCCCCTGGAAAAATGCCCCGAAACCTGTGGACCCCGCAGCGTCTGTGAATAGCTGAAGCCTGGCGTTTGGCGCCGGTTCAGAGGGCCAGAGCAGTTCCCGGTTAAAGTTCACCAGGAATGATGCCCAGACGACCATGTCGTCTCTGATTTCCCTGGACAACCTGACCATGTGGTGTGGGTCCCGTGTCCCTGCTGTGGCCCTCTCCAACTTGCGGCAAAACACCCTGCCCATCGGTATGACCCTGCATGCGAAATTAAGGGAGCCCAGGAGTGACTGTACCTGCCGCAGTTGCGCTTTTTTACGCGGCAAGCATTCCCTTATGAGCCCCAGCAATTTGGCGACTTTGTCCGCCGGGAGGCGACAACAGCCGGCCGCTGTATCGATCTCGATGCCGAGATACGAAATCACGCATGTGGGCCCCTCTGTCTTGTCCGCCGCGATGGGCACCCCAAGGGTTTGGAACACCCGAATCGCCTCGGACAACACAAAAGCGCAAGTGTCTCCGCCTCCAGGTCCCACAAAGAGAAAATCGTCCAGGTAATGTGCCACCCCGGGGCACCCTGAGGTTTCCTGGACGCACCAATGTAGGAAAGTGCTGAATTTCTCAAAGTATGAGCAGGAGACGGAGCAACCCATGGGCAGACATTTATCGAGGAAAATCCCCCCGTCTAATCGGAAACCCATAAATCTAAAGGATTTAGGGTGTAACGGTAGGAGTCGGAAAGCGGACTCAATGTCCAGCTTTGCCATTAGGGCGCCCCTGCCGAACCCCCGAACTAATGCCAGCACCTCATCAAATAGCTGGTATTTGACGCTGCACAACGCATCGGGGATGGCATCGTTAATGGATGCCCCATGGGGGTGAGACAGATGTTGTATAAGCCGATATTTCCCCGGAGCTTTCTTGGGCACCACGCCTAACGGCGAGAAGCACAAGTCACGCACCGGGTCAGAAGCGAATGGGCCAACCATTCTGCCCAACGCCACTTCGGCTCGTACTTTCTGTCTCACCACCTCGGGGAACTCCATTGCAGATTTAAGGTTCCTGTGGGACACTACCCTGACATCCTCTGGGATTGGCAAGCTAAAACCGTAACGAAAACCGTTTAACAAAAATGAGGCATCCTCCCTATTTGGGTAGGATCGCAACAGCAGCTCTAGCTGCTCCATGACTATGGGGGAGGGGGCTTTACTTAGCGCCAGCGCTGTGCTCGCCCCCCGTGCCTGACTTACAGGACTTGGCCGGGTGGTTGGCTCCACAATTGCGGCATTCGTGGCGAAAACGGCATTTCGCACCCCTGTCGCACTTGGAGTCATTGAATGCAAAACACCTGCCTTTGGCGGCGGGTTTGGCCGCCTTCTTCCCCCCAAGAAAGGGCTTCTTGTGTGTTGCCTCTGCCCCTGCGTGGCCCTTCCCAATGACCTCCAACCAGATTTCCACGTGCTTAAGGCCCATGGGCATTACTCGGGTGCCGTCGTGGGTCAGACGAAACTTGTCGTCATAGTCCCTCCACGCCGAGCCCTTGTAAGCTATGAACGTCTCGTTCACTAAATAAATGTACCTAAGGACATTGCTTTGTTCCTCAGGCCTGGTATCGAGGTAACACGACCCAAAAATGAGGAAACCCTTTAGCCAGTTGTGAAAGCTCCTGTAAGGGTTTTCCCCTGCCCCAGCAGCTTTCCTGGCCTTTTCGTGTTCCTCCTTCATTTCGGTCGTCAACATGAAGACGTCCACGAATTTCCCCTTGGCTATTTTGCCTTTTATGCCCCTGCGCAAGCCGCGGACTACCGCTGTGTTGCTGCAGTGCACCATGTCAGTGGGGGGCTGTGTTTTCTCTGCGGGTTTAGCCTTAGGGGCCTGCTTGCTACCACCCACCTTTTTAGCCACTGCACGCGCAACTAACCGGGCTAGTTTACGGGGGCGCCTACCGGTATCTGACCCGTCACTGCTACCAGATGACTGGCCAGATGTGGAACAATCAGAATCAGCATTGTCATCATCATGCTCACCATCACCCGGTATGTCGTCTGCCCCAAGGGACCCGGCAGCCTGAGATGTTCCTGCAGCGGCTCCTGAGGGTGCCGATGTTGCTTCAGCTGCGGAAGCCAGCGTCGGGCGTGTCGTTCGCCGTTCTTGTTCGGCTTCAAGGACTCCATCTCTGGAGGGACGTGCTGCCTCTGGCACCGCAGTCTGCTGGACGGCCGACACCTCGGGAGAAGCAAAAAAGGTTAGTGAGGCATCTGTGACACTGGGCAATACTCCCCCCCTACTGTGCTGGGCGACCAGGGCGGACGTAACGGTGGCGCTGCCCGCCGCCTGGGCCCGGTATGAGAAACCCTGTGTGACATTACCGTATGGGCCTGTCGGGTACTGCGGGGGGAATTGTTGTTGGCCTGGCCAACCCTGGCCAAAGTAGGTGGGGTAATGCCCCGCCGTACCGTGGCCCTGGAAAAATTGTGGACCTGGGCCCGTCGCTTGGGGGTACCCCCAATGCGGCTGGAAGGCCTGCTGAGTGCCGGGGCCCTGGGCCAACTGCGGCGGGTAGGGCCATTGGGGAGCAAACTGTTGTCCCCCCGGCGGAAAAACCGGTGGGAAACGGGAAAGTGACCCGGGGTATGGCCCCTGTGGTGCGTCCCCGCCGTGTGCGGTCCCCTGGGCTGGGGGCCATGGCCCCCCTTGCCCAGGGGGTGGCAGCTGGAGCTGCTGCACGGGGCCCAACAGGGGAGCCCCGGAGGATGGGGGCCCTGGCCATGTGCTAAACCCCCTATATGAAAACTAATGGGTCCTTGTGCTAGCATGGACCCCATGTGCCCAGCAGGTGGCGCCAGAGCACTGTGAGAGGCTCTGAGGCCCCCAGTGCTTGTATCCTGCCCGGGCGTCCTGGCTCCCCCATGTATCAGGGGCCAGCCAGACTCAGACCCCGGAGTGGAGGGGTGAAGGGAAGCCGCCGGAGTGGAGCTCCTACGCGGCGTGCGGTGACCCCCTGACCCCGCTCGCGGCTCATAGCCCGCCGCGAGCATGGAGGGGAACAATTCCGCGCTGCCCGCGCGAGGGGTTGCGGGCGGGGGCGCGGGGACGGGAGGCTGTGCAACCATGTGCACACCCCGCGCCCCGCCCGGCGTCTGTGTCCGGACCAGGGTGAGATCCAGCGGCGAGCCAGGCGGGGAGCCGCCATAGACGCTCGCCGCTGACTGTGAGGAAGTAGATGCAGCCGCGGCTGCAGGGGAAGGGGAGCGGGTAGGGTCCCGCTGTACTACCAATGAGCCGGCGCTAGGCCGCAACTCACGGGAGGTGCCCCTTGCTGCTGCTGCAGACAGGGGCCGCGCTGACTCGGCGAGCCAGCGGGGAGGGGGTGCCTGACGCTGTGATCGGCGCATGGCTGACTTTATTAACAATGCAGGAGAATATAAATGCCAAAAAAAAAATACTTAGCTTCCTATTTCTTTCCCTGCAGGTCGACTGTCCCTGATCCTGAAGAAAATCCAGACTCAAGAGGAAGATGGATCATCTGAATACCTCTTATATACCTCCACCTAAGCTACCACCCCTTCTACACCTGATTGGCTACCCCATCTACACAGCACTTCTATGGGTAAGTGACACTCTGATTTCTATCTTTGTCATACCATCTCAAACTGCACCGACTCTTATATTCCCTCATGCCTAGGCAGCCCTCGCTCTCTCTTATTTCTCTCTCACTTTCTCTCTCTCTCAGACTTTATTTCTCACTCTCACTTTCTCTCTCACTCTCTTTCGCACTGTCTCTATCACTTTCTCTTTTCACTCTCTCTCCTTCTCCCTTTCTTTCTTTCTTTCTTTCTTTCTTTCTTTCTTTCTTTCTTTCTTTCTTTCTTTCTTTCTTTCTTTCTTTCTTTCTTTCTTTCTTTCTCTTTCTCTCACTTTATTTCTCTCTCAATCACTTTCTCTCTCTATCTCTCTCCCTCTCTCACTTTCTCCCTCTCTCAGACTTTATTTCTCGCTCTCACTTTCTCACTGTCTCTATCACTTTCTCTTTTCACTTTTTCTCTCTCTCACGCTTTCTCTCTCTTTCGCTCTCTTTCTCCCTATCTATATACACGTTAGTAATGTACAAGCATATACAGTGATAGATGCCTTCCATCACGTTAGTTCAGTGCTGCTTAATTTAATAGAGATCATCATGTGAACATGTACAAATTGCACAGCTAATTGCTATAATTGCTGAAATGCCATATTTATATAATAACGGCAGCAAGTAGCAGCTTGGGATAACCTTTAGCAGCATTTACCGAGCAACTTCTCAGTAATCACCAAACGATTTAGATGACTCTTCCCGAATCCCCGCTAATCATTATTTTTTTGATGATTTTGCTCCAATTAAATCCATTAGACATTTGCAACTTTGTTCTAATTATTGTCTGTTATATATACATACATCCCTGGACCTTTCTGTGCTTGTGCTACCCAACTGTGATGGCACACATCCTGCCTGTCATGAGGGGAAACACAGCAACCAAACAGCTCCCAACTGTCATTTATCTAGTACAGAATGACAGAAGCTCATTGGTTGCTTTGGGCAACTTCTCCCAAAGCCGGACTGGCCATCCGGCACTTTTGGCAGATACCAGAGGGGCCGATGGCCAGAGGGGCCGATTCCTTGCCGCAAGGTGGAGGCTCTGCCTCCCAATAGGTGCAAAGAGAGAGCTGCTGGACTCTCAGTGAGTCCGGCAGCTCTCTGCACCGCTGGTCCAGGAGAGAGGGGGCATCACATGCTGCTACTCCTCTCTCTCCTGCAAGCCGGGAGAGAGGGGAGAGACAGACATGCATATGCGTGCCCGACGTGCGCACACGTGCGTCAAAGAACGCGAGCGTGCACAAGTGCCAGGGCAGATTCGGCGCCCCAGTCTGTCGAGGACTTCTCCACTTTATCTCTCTCTCCAAAAACGGCTTGAGACATCTCCCCTACAGGCTCAAAATGAACTGGGGTGTGATATATAAAGTATTTAGGGAAGGTGTGGATCAATACATCTGCAGTTAATAGATAGTCAATAGGTTGACCCCAAAATGGTCAACATATAAAAGTTCCACAGGGTCAAGAGGTCGATGGGGTCAAATGGTTGACATGAAAATGGTTGACACAATAATTTTTTGTGTTATTTTATATATATCACAATAGCTGAGCCAATTTATTAGTGGAAATGTGTACCCTTGTGGGCTCACTATGACACTCCCACCGCGCTTCAGGGAACCACTGCGTCGGCGCAGGTTACTATTCCCAATCATAGTCCACGTGTATGACAAATGATGAAAGAGTTGAAAAAATGAAATTCATTTAAAAAAAACTTGTGTCAACCATATGTGTGTCGACCACTGTCATGTCGACCCTTTTGAACCTGCTGATTTTTAAACCTGTCAACCTTAAGCACTATCTACATTTTACCTTTTGACCCTGCTGACCTTTTGCATGTCGATTAGTGGTGGATATAGGGTGTGCTGCAGCACAGTTCATAATTCAAATAGGGGAGCCACACCCACTGCCACCCACTGCCATGACAGAGTGACTCCCTGGCAGTGGGTGTGGCTCACCTATTTGAATTTTGAACTGTGCTGCAGCCGCTCCTCTGGAGCTGCCACTGATGTCGACCATTTGGAGTCGAGCTATTGACAATCTTTTGGCATACATTGTTCAATAGACGTGTACACGGAAATATTGGGTAATTTATCTTGTATAAAAATCACAAACAGACTAAGACCTACAGTGCAGGCTGCTAAAGGGGTGTGGTTTCAAGGAAAGGGGTGTGGCCTCACTGCCTTTCTCATATTTTTTTTTAACTCTAGGGTTCCCAGAGATGTTAGGCTGCCTACAGTACTGGCTCCTACACAGTGACAGGAGCCAAGAGCTGCATGGAATATTACAGGCCAGCACCTGTCTCCCGTCTCTGTAGAGGAGCCGGCATTTTGGTGTCTCCACTTAGCCATTCATAATATTGATATGAAAGAGCATTGTGCGCCATACTGAGGGCACTGTAGGGCACATTACATAATGCAATGTTACTTAATTGGTTGGGCCCCCAACATTTAGCTGTTCTGGGGCCCTCACAAACCTTTATCTGGCCCTGTAAAAATGGTATACATTTCAAGATGCGATGGCAATGGACATACGTACAACTCTACATGATTGCCTATGTGCACAGTATACCATGCCTTCTCCTTGCATTTTATTGAAACATTTAATTCTTTAATTAAAGCAGATTCCTGTGTGCATCAACCAAAAAAGTCAGACTAGGTCCTGGTAATGCAAATGAGGCATAAGGTGCAAAGTGCCTCATGAGTTATGTTACATCATGTCTCGGCTCTGTTATAGGGAACTAGTGAAGGGATAGCTATAATTTAATGCAAGTTAGTTATGGAAACAAAATGGCCGCCTCCATTGTGTATTTGTGATATGTACACCTTCAACACTTCAGTCTCTATGTTATAAAGGGTCAACAGGGTGACTCATGTCAACCCTCTCATGTGTCACACACTGTTGTGCCGACCTTTTGCGTGTGTCAACATTTTGTCTATGTTGACCATATGGTATCGACATATTCACGGTAAACTAAGACACTGTTGACCTACAGTATGCATGGGGATTTCTCTACAGGTGTTTCCCAAAAAATTAACAATATCGCTAAGCCCCTCCCAATTCTAATGGACTATTGTCATATTTGCTCTGCCCTATCCCCAATGATTTGCAAATCGTGGCAAATTGACACAACTGGGTGGGAAGGGTATGGAGTAATCAGTACCCCCGTGTGCGCTATTGCTAATATGGATCGAAAACATGTCAAGAGTATGTTCATACTGTACAACAGCCGCATAACTTCTAGAGGCAATGGACACACCTGCCTCCGGGCTCCAAGCCCTAAAGGGGCACCTGCGTGTAAAGCAGCACCTGTGTGGTTCACAGCAGTATCAAAGTGTGACCGCAGCTCTTCCAATGGAGCTTTGTGGTATACCAGCTGCTGCTGCAGAGGTAAATGGCTCAGTCCCAGGAGCCCTGATTAGCCCTGCAATAGGGGACAAGACAGCTCCTGCTGGGGGCCGCTCAGCTCAACAATCACAGATGAGTGGTGATTTATGCTGTAGACCACTGAATCTTGTGAGTCTTGCCCAGTCCCACCGGCTGCCATCACATCCTTTTTTTTATGCGGCGGGGGCACCAAATTCCAACTTGCCTCAGGGGAGACTGGGATGAACTTGACGCCTCTGCTGTATACTGCAAAGAAATAACAGTAATTATAACTGTATAAAAAATAGAAGCATTTGAAAACATATCTCCCAGCTTATAGCCCAGTCCGTTTGATTAATAGCCAAATGTGTAGAATTAGGAAGTGCAGACTGGAAGCACAATTAATAATATAATCATGACTTCAGTGTTTTAAGTCACAAAGGTTTTGTTATTTTAATTTCTCAGAAGAGCTAAAATATGCACAGAAGCCTATCAGTTTGATGGAGAACGCCGAGGGATTCAGCGCACTGCCGCTCCATGGTGAAATTTACTGTTTTCAATAAAATTCCGATCCGTGTGTGGACAAGAGAAGCGGGACCGCCGAAGACATTATATTGCTACATAAAGTGCAGAAGATAATTGGATCTCAACTAAAAGGACTCTTGTGGGTCGATGCCTTGTTTTTTGCCTTATTAACTAGAAAGTTTCCTGCGCTGCAATATATAATACATAGTATAAAATCATATACAATGACATATGCACTTACACAGATGAATATCAAGTTCGAATCAGGCTTGGATTTACAGTTTATGCCCCCCCCCCCTCCCGCTAGCTCCTGGGTTCTGCTGCTAAGTCTTACGTTTGTGGTGACTGCGCCAACCACCCAAATAGACGTACAAATAGTCTATGCAAAAGTTTGGATATATGAGTTATGTTACCTTTGACACATCAGTAACTTTATACGGTATATTAGTAATATGTGCTGTAGGGTATCTTTGCTCATACCGCTATCTAACTGTAATGGACAAATAGATAAAACAATTCAGGCGCTAAATGTAATCTATGCCAGTACACACTATTGGCCTGATTTTGACCTGCGTATGTTTGTGGCCCAGCGAACACCTCCCGCCTCCCTGCCGAACACCCATCACCCCCTGCCACGCGAATCCGCTCAATAGAATGCCAAGGCAGTGGCATAACAATAGCGCCGCAGACCCAGCGGTGGCGGGGAGGTGCTGAGTAAGTGTGGGCGCCGGGGGTCTGCGGGGGCTGTGGGCATCACAGACGGTGTAATGGTTAGCATTACTGCCTCACAGCGCTGAGGTCATGGGTTCGATTCCCACCATGGCTCTAACTGTGCGGAGTTTGTATATTTTCCCCGTGCTTGCGTGGGTTTCCTCCGGGTACTCCGGTTTCCTCCCACAATCCAAAAATATACTGGTAGGTCAATTGGCTTCCAACAAAATTAACCCTAGAATGACTGTGTGTGCGTGTACATGTGGTAGGGAATATAGATTGGAAGCTCCACTGGGGCAGGGACTAATGTGAATGTTCAACTATACTCTGTACAGCGCTGCAGAATATGTGTGCGCTATATAAGAAACTGTTAATAAATAAATAAATATTGTTACTCTACCACCTGCCAGGACCTGCCTTACCCCGACGCTGCGCCTGTGGCTGAGAGTCGGGACCAGCAGATCTACTTGTCTGCATCCTGGTGCTCCTCCTGGCTCCTTATGAAAAACCCTCACAAAATGGCCGCCCCCTTACAGCAGACCGTTTTTGAGGATGCTATAGGAGGCGGCCATAAAATGTACTACGCAAAGTTTAATTTTAAAAACATATTTTTTCCCTCATGTTTGGTATCAGTGGGATTAGCATCTCATGCACAGTGTTCCGGTGTTTAAAGGGAAATAGTAGCATGTATCATTTGCAGGTTATGAATCATAGATATAACAATAAAGGTATTGCTACATGGAAAGGGGGCATATTATAACCAGTTTATACCAGCTGTGCATCTGGACTAAGCCAATGAGAAGAGGTGAAAGCTGACCCCCTGACCAATGGAAGACCTGCTAATTCCTAGTCTTTTACCCTTTTTGTTCTGTGATCACACTGCTCCTGAGGAAGGTGCCATTTAGGCACCGAAACGCGTTGAGCCACCTTTTCCATCACTCGTTCCGGACCAGCCTCCCAAAAGACAGTAAAGGACCCTGCCGTCTCCACCTTTGCCAGCAAAGTGCTACTCGCCCATTGTGAATCATTCAAGATGGACTGCTCGCCTGCCTACAATGGTAACCAATATTCTCAGCTGGGCATTATTCCAGAACTATATTCATTTAAAGTCGCCCAACCTATACCAATAGGGATTGGGGAATCCAGAGGCCTCAATAGAGACCAGATCAATAGAGATTCTCCTCCTCGCAAAATATGCAGGACTGGTTCCTCTCAGCATTGATCATTGCTTTTATTATTTTATTTTTAATCTCACAATTTTAATTATTGTACATTAATAAATTGTTTAATTTTATTTGGATATCAGTGGTTCTTTCAGTGAAACACAGCGCTGCTCAAACCCCCCTTTTTTCTTGTTCTGTGATCAATCTGACTACAGTCTCCTGGTCCAGGAAGTGCTGCGTAGGATGATGGTAACTGTTACTTTTTGTATTGGTGTAGTTGTATAGTTACTGATTGTTTTCCCGTGTTACTGTAGTTGGTATTGTAATATATTATCTGTGATTTAAACTGTGTTATTATTGTGTTACCTTGTTACTCCTTTGTGTCCGCTAGGGACTAAATACATATGATTACTGGGTTGGACCTTTAATCTAAATTTATCCATCAGTCTTGTCTAAGTTATTACTGGAAGCTAATGGAGAGTCAGAGACACTCCTATATATATATATATATATATATATATATATATATATATATATATATATATATATATATATATATATATATATATATTTGGCTACATCTGCCACTCAAAGTGTGTCTGACTCTCTAACTCTGGGTGGAGCCTCTGACTCACATGACAGAGAACCAGCCCAGTGAGCCCTCTGTCTCCCCACTTTACCCAGCAAAGACACAGCTACTCACCAGACACACCAGGTGAGTGATTTTCATATTCATTCTCATGTGTCGACATGGACACCAATGAAGTGCCACACTTATGTCAACATTTACATATGTTGACCTTTCTGTGTTGATTTTTTCTTGTGGCGATTCGCGGCACCCCCCTGAGGACCCACCTCCCGCAATTCGCAGCACACCCCCCGCAATTCGCGTCAACCCCGCGACTCCTGCGATTTGCGTCCCCCCGTGACACCCCCCTCCTGCGATTCGCGGCACCCTGCGACCCCCCCTCCCACGATTCGCGCCAACCCTCCGGGCCCCACCCCCCGCGACCCCCCCTACTGTGACCCCCCCTGACCCCCCCTCCTGTCATTGCGGAAACCCCCCGGCCCGCGACCCACCCTCCCACGATTCACTGCAAGCCCCCATGCCCCCCCTCCCATGATTCACGGCACCCACACCCCCCCCGCGACCCCCCCTCCCGCTATTCACGGCATCCACCCACGACCCCTCCTCCCGTGATTCGCGGACACCCCTCACCTCCTCCCTCCCCCCCGCACGCGCGATTCATGGCAACCCCAGGATTAAATGTCACATGCAAAACACTGACACGGCTATGGTCGACAATGAAAAAGGTTGACATGAGTTTTTGAAGATTTTTTTTTTTTTTCATATTTTCATATTCATTCTCATGTGTCGACATGGACACCAATGAAGTGCCACACTTATGTCAACATTTACATGTGTTGACCTTTCTGTGTTGATTTTTTCTTGTAGCAATTTTTTTCCAGTGACAACTATGTGCACGTCAACCTAGACATCATCAACCAATTATTTGTATAATATATAACACCTGTTCTGTTTTACTGTAGGTGTTTTAAGTCAGATCTTTTACTGCTACTATTACTGTTTATGTAAATGCATTCTGAATGACAGCAACATCCTACCATCCTTCTACAAGAATATATAACCATCTAGGTGATTCATCGCGCCCCGTGCCCCCCCTCCCACAATTCACGGACTTCCCGGGCACCCCCCCTCCTATGATTCACGTCACCCCCCTTCCGCAATTCGCAACCCCCCCTCGCGCAATTCACGCCCCCTTCCACGCTTTGCAGACCCCTGCCCTCTCCCGCGATTCGCGGACACCTGCGCCCCCTCTTTACCTTGATTCACGGCACCCCGCGCCCCTCCCGCAATTCACGGCACCCCTAAGCCCCTCTTTAGTCCCCCGTATACTCACACACCCCTATCACTACCCAGCTTCCTGCTCTCCTGAACCGTAACTTCCACAACTGGGGAGTCGCTGACGCTGTTTTGCCCACATACCCCTATCATGCCTCATAGCCCAGCCTCCTGCTCTCATGCACCCTAACTCCCACCCAGTAGGAGGAGACACTGACTCAGGGCCACTATCCTGTACTCCTGTACTGCCATGCTGGACCCTCACCCACTGGCAAAAGCTGCACAGTATCTCCCACCCTCCTCTTTAGTCCCCCTTATGCCCACACACCCCTATCACTACCCAGTCTCCTGTTTTCCTGTGTCGTGACCTCCGCCAGTGGGGAGCCGCTGACTCAAAAACACCCTACTATACTATTGCACACACAGACACACCTAAACAACATGCACACTATCAATGTACATCTTACTCTGTAACCGCTTTTTAATTAAACAAAACAATACACACCCCCTTCCACATCATATGCTCTCTATTTAACACATTTCACCTATAACTCAAGTTGCAAAACAGGCCATCTTTCATACAATTCTAACCATCTTTCTCATATACAAATGTTCACAAATTAAGGGGGCACAGCCCCTCACGACAGTGTGAAGAGCGCCCGTAGGGCGCGATGAATCACCTAGTATATATATATATATATATACACATTAAGGTTTGAGTGAGTGAATTGTTGTTACAGAAGATACCGCTATAAGGGTATAACTAGAGTGTCACGGACACAGATAAGGTACGCTACACGGCGCTATACTTAAGTACACCCGTAGTTAGGAAAAAAAGGTAACGGGTCTGCGCAGCACTACATAAACAGCGCAACTGACTTATTGTCCATCGGTATACTAAATAATAGAATTTAACACTCTGTATTAACTGATGTAGTCACACCCATATTTTATGGCACGCCCCCTCTTTAACCCGGCTTGGATCTCCACGCCCCTGGTAAGACTTCTAACAAAATGTCCGCGTTACTGTACGTATTTTATGAATATTGCTTGGAATGACCCTGAAGTCTGAGGTTAGTACAAGGACAAAGTATTCTCCAATCTGGAAACGTGGGCTTTAATAGCCTAATACAGGTCTACACTGTAACTGTTTATTTAGACTTGAACATTATTTAGTTGCTGTATTACTCGACCTTTGGCCATAATTCCCCACAATGCTTTCCGCAAGTTATAACTAATCATGAGAGGGCATAAGTTTTTGTTTTCCCTTTAGCCAATGCCTCCGATAAAGGCAGCCAGTAACGACCTGGTTTGTGCTCCTCCACAAAGCCATCTGTACTACCGGTACAATGTGTATAGTACGTGGCCAGGATGCAGACCTGGGCTGCTGACCAAATGCTAACGCTCTCACCTACAATAATATTCTGCCGTACGGTGCCCTGACTGTTCCCTGCGCTCTACTATGTACTTGACCTCCCATTTTTCAGTTACTCTTTCAATTTGCAGTAAACAAAGAAGATTAATCACAAGCGTGTGAGTCGCTTGTACCTGTCACCCGTGGTTAGATGGATGGAGCGCTGTTCAAAGCTGGTTTTAAATGAAACTTTTGAGGAGAAACAGTTTCCATTGGCAATGGCTGTAGTCTATTGTTCCGTCCCCTGTGTCGAAGTTATATGAATGCACTTAAAATTCCATTTGTATCGTCGCCTGTCCCTTCTTGGATGTGCGTTGAGGGCTACGGCACAATGTGATCTGTTTGACCCTGAAGCGATGACACATATTGATGTCCATCGTTGGCAATGTTAGACCGTAAGCCAAGCACAGGAGGCTACAAAGCTAAGTGGGCTCTACAAGGCCCTGGCAATTGTACGTGCCCAAGGGTAGCAGCTTCAAAAGCAAAGTTGGACTTTGTGACATCTGTGTAGAGGGAAAGTTGTGTTAACGACCTTCAGCGAAATATCAGGTTTTTGTTTTTATTGTCACGAATAGGGCTTTTCATACCAATACGCAGAATAAATGAAAAAAAAAAGGTTTAAGTGTATAAACATATTATTTTATGTACTAAGGCATTTATTTGTTTAGAAGTGAGCAGCAACCATACTGTTTACTGCACTGAAAAGATGAATCACAATAGTGATATAATAATACAATTAATGATGCGCTCCAATCCCGGGGGTGCATCGTATAACAGTTCTTGTGGGACGATATCTCTTCTTACAGGCACAGGAGAAAACTAGGGGAGAAGGGGGTGAGAGAGGTACATACTGTAAGTTATAATTTGCAAGCTCTCCTTGAAAACTAATTGTACTTCAGAAAACTACATTGATTTACAAAAACGACTAATAATAATAATAATAATAATAATAATAATACCGGTTGAGTATACCTTATCCAAATATCCATTATCCAAATTATTGATCATGATATGTAACTGGCAGTACTTGGGGCATGATATGTAACTGGCACTACTGGGGACATGACATGCAACTGGCACTACTGTGGACATGATCTGTAACTGGCACTAATGATGTGTAACTGGCACTACTGAGGACATCAGTAACTGGAACTACCGGGGACATGGTATGAAACTGGCACTACTGAGGACATGATATGTAACTGCCATTACTGGGGACATGATATGTAACTTGTACTACTGGGAACATGATATGCAACTGGCACTACTGGAGAGATTTGTAACTGGCATTACTGGAGACATGATATGTAACTGGCACTACTGGGACATCTGTAACTGGCACTACTGGGGACATGATATGTAACTGGTACTACTGGGGACATGATCTGTAACTGGCACTACTGGGGACATGATATGTAACTGGTACTACTGGGGACATGATATGTAATTGGCACTACTGGGGACATGATATGCAACGGGCACTACTGGGGACATTATTATTATTTTATTTATAAGGCGCCACAAGTGTTTCGCAGCGCCGTACAAAGGAACAATACAGGGAGACAAAGATTGGCATAACATTGAATAAATAACAAAAATACAGTACAAATAAAGAGCGCCACAGATCAATACACATTACAGCTTAAATGTAAGTAGTGAGGACTCAATCAACATACAAGAGGCTTGAGGCCAATGATGGAGATGAGTATGCAGACGAAGATGGTCACTGAGTGTTGGAGTATAGGAGAGCTGTGAGTGACATGTGAAGAGAAGTGGGCTTTGACAACAGGAGGGAAGAGGGCCCTGCTCAGAGGAGCTTACAATCTAGTAGGAAAGGGAGACGGACAGATTACAAGAGGTGCAAGCAAGTGGGAGGTGGTTAGATAGCAGGATATAAACAGGCAAGGGGTCGGAGAACCAGCTGGTTTATGCAGTGGAAGGGTATGCTTTGATGAATAGGTGAGTTTTCAGTGCCCGTTTGAAGCTTTGCAAGGTCGGGGAGAGGCTAATGGAGCGAGGGAGACATGATATGCAACTGGCACTACTGGGGACATGATATGTAACTGGCACTACTGGGGACATGATCTGGCACTACTGGGGACATGATATGTAACTGGCACTACTGGGGACATGACGTGTAACTTGCAGTACTGGGGACATGATCTGTAACTGGCACTACTGGGGACAAGATCTGTAACTGGCACTACCAGAGACATGATATGTAACGGGCACTCCTGGGGACATGATATGTAACTGCCACTAAATATGGGCAAGAAAATGATTGCTTGGCATTCAAATAAAGTTCCTGAGATAGTATACACACTTAGATTCATGTTTGGGAGCCTTATTTCATGCACAAATAAAAAATAACTCATTAAAATATCAGAATATTTTGAAATACGGAATAATCTGTTATCCATATAATAATAATAATAATAATAATAATGATAATAATAATCAGTGGCGTAACTAACGCTAGGCAGCCCAAGCGGTCGCGGGGGGGAGCCGGCACCATTGGGGCGCAGGGTCACAGCTGAAAAAACGAGTGCTGTGTGTGAGTGAGCTGCAGCAGCCAATAAGAAGTAGGATACATACACTACTCTGTCTGGGGACGCTCAGTGACCCACCTCAATCCTTTGCCCTGATTTTCCGGCAGCAGCAGCATAGGTTTTTCAGAGCTAGCTTGTGATTTGCTGCGCCGGGATCAGGTGGACGGCTCTGTTAGCATCAGGGAAGTGCTCTCTCTATGTAGCTGCGGCTGCTGTATTGCCTTCGTCTCATCTAGAACTAGGTATGTGTGCTGCAGGTCCAGGACCCTGCTAATCAGCAGTAGCTCCCTAGCCTTCCTTTTCTCTTGCTGGCAGGTACTGAAGCAAGGCAGCAGAACAAATTATCGTTCTCCCACCCTATCTCCAAAACGTACACTGCCGCGGCTACACACATAACAAACAGCCATAGGTCAAGCCAGTGATTATTTCCTCATATCCATCTGTGCATTGCTGTCACTAACCCTGCAAGTGGGGGAGACGGAGTATAAGTAAATCACCAGGTTTTGCGAATGACTGCTTGAATATATATGTAGAAATGCACAGGAAGTGCTCTCTGATGATTTATGTGAGCAAGGTTCCAAGCACTGTTATGTTCAGTGTTGTGTTTGCCAGAAATATCTAAACTCAGCTTATGTTTGTTTGAATGCCTAGAAATCCTATAATGGAGATAAGCAACCCTCTAAAAATTAGTTATATTTCACAAAACGAGATATGCCCTTATCACCAGTAATTTTGACAAAATGCACACAATTTGTTGTTACACCTTCTACATGCACTGACTGTGACTATTAAGCCCCCATATACACTAACAAACTCCCCACCAACACTGATGCTTTTTTTTACTAAAAATGGAAAGGGGGGGGGGGGGGGGGCGCCATAATTTTTTTGGCTGGGGGGAGCAAAATTTCTAGTTACGCCACTGATAATAATAATAATAATAATAATACACAAGACTTCCTGTGAACGCTGTTCTCTTTCCTTCACTTATATGCAAATGACCTGATGAAAAGGCCAGATGGGGCCTTGAAACGTTGTCTTGTACCATGCATTGTTTTGTAATACAATCACCTATTGAACACCGTCTCCGAGTGCCGCCTATCTGTCCCAGGGGAGCCTTCATTGCTGCTTTGGGTTTCATCTGTGAATAGCACAGGACGCCAGTGGCGAATTTGCCAATCTTGCAAATGCCAAACGTCCTGCATGGTGATGGGCTGTAAGCACAACCCCCACCTGTGGACGTCGGGCCCTCATACCACCCTCTTGGAGTCTGTTTCTGACTGTTTGAGTAGACACATGCACATTGGTGGCCTGCTGGAGGTCATTTTGCAGGGCTCTGGCAGTGCTCCACCTGTTCCTCCTTGCACAAAGGCAGAGGTAGCGGTCCTGCTGCTGGGTTGTTGCCCTCCTACAGCCTCCTCCACGGCTCCTGATGTACTGGCATGTCTCCTGGTAGTACCTCCATGCTCTGGACACTACGCTGACAGACACAGCAAACCTTCTTGCCACAGCTCGCATTGATGTGCCATCCTGGATGAGCTGCACTAACTGAGCCACTTGTGTGGGTTGTAGACTCCGTCTCATGCTACCACTAGAGTGAAAGCACCGACAGCTTTCAAAAGCGACCGAAACATCAGCCAGAAAGCATAGGAGCTGAGAAGTGGTCTGTGGTGGTGACCTGCAGAACAACTCCTTTATTGGGGGTGTCCTGCTAATTGCCTATAATTTCCACCTGTTGTCTATTCCATTTGCACAACAGCATGTGAAATTGATTGTCAATCAGTGTTGCTACCTAAGTGGACAGTTTGATTTCACAGAAGTGTGATTGACTTGGAGTTTCATTGTGTTGATTACATGTTCCCTTTATTTTTTTGAGCAGTGTGTATATATATATATATATATATATATATATATATATATATACATACATATATATATATAGTCTATGGATGGTGGCACTCCCGAAATAAAGGACACAACCAGTGTGTTAAGGCTACCGTTAAGCCCAGAGTGCAGGTACCGGAAAACAGGGAATGGAGGGTCAGGCGTGAGCCCGCAGCCGGGACCGCCGGTCAGGACGGCCACGGCGAAACCTACGCTGACTCTGTTGAGAACCCCGGGCAGATGACAAATCCCTGCGGGAACTAGGCTTCACCTGTGGCCGCCGCGTCCGAAGGAGCGAGTTATGCCCGCTCCAACCCCGATGCAGCTAGGTCTATGTGAGGACAAGGGATAGGGGATATTCTGACTACAGGGCCTAACTGGGAATAACCCCTATCTGCCGGCACCTGGCCAGAACCGGGAGCGCGACCCAGTCGCAAGCACCTGGGACCAAGAAATGGGGAATCACCATAATACTGAGGGACACCAAGGTACGAATCCCCAAAACACACACACTGAGGAAAAAATACAATGATCCCTGCCTATGAAAAAAAGACTACAAGGAGGGAGGTGAACGAGAGAGAAAAAAGGGAGCGGGGTACAGGCAATGGGAATGACTGAAGCCCACGGCGGGGCAAGTTTAGCGTTCCTAAGGGAACTGCACCAGTTACAGTAAGAAATGGCACAAAAGCAGGAACTCGGCAGTCCCAAAAGAAAGATACCAGGCTCCACTGGAGCACTTACATGAGACTGCGAGCACCAACACCAGGCAGATAGAGGTCACAAAAAGCAGGCAGGAGAAGGGAAGCCACGAACAGGGCTGACCACGGAGACCAGGAACCGGTCCTAGGAGCAGGGGCAGCTGACAGGCTCCTGGCCGGGAACACGCTGGGAAGAACGCTATAACCGGCATCTGTGCCCAGCAGACGCCGGCTATTTATTCAAATAACGCGCCGCCTGGATGACGTCAGGCGTGCGCGCGCAATACGGCCGGGCGGAAGTCGGGGATGTTGCCTAGCAACGCCCCGACTCTCTGCCTCAGAAGGAGGCTTGGGACGCGGCTGACTCGCGTCAACCGCGCTGCTGCTGCCCTCACCATTCGCCGTCCGTCCGGGCACTGGGAGCACCGGACGGCGGCGTGCAACACAGTGTTGTACTTCAATATTTCGTAGCTTTATTCACCGCGTCATCAGTATATATATATATATATATCCTCACTCCTCTTCTGATGTTGTAAGTCTATAACTCCTCTCCTATTCTGCGCTGGTTCAGAACATAAGCAGAGAGTAAAGCAGGTGCTGCTGCCCCATTCCCCTGACATCCCCATGACAACATCAATACCAGGCAGGGCCAATCTCACCTTTTGGCATTTTAGTCCTGGTTTTATGATCATTAGTGCAGCAGCTGGTTTGATGCAGCCGGGTGTCCTGGGGCATTGGCAGAGCAGAAAGCGTCTGTTTGTGGCTATAGAAATGCCTGGAACACAGGGAATGTGTTGCAGCACACCAGACACTCATAAAAACCATACATAAAAAATACTGTTAGGTAAAGTATATGTTTCTGCTTATAACGAAATGTCAAATATTGTATGCTTGATTAAGAATGTTAAATAAATCAAACTGCTGGCCACGTCAATCCGTTTCCCCCAATGCCGAATACTAGCTAGGGGCTAATCCTAACACCCCGGGGCTGAGGATAACAGAGTAGCAGTTCATAGTATTTAATTCATTACATTTATTTGAGCGGCTTTATCTGTCCTGCCAGGTATTGGCTTTAAAGTCGAGATTTGTTTTGGTTTCAATTCATCATTGTGGTTTTTAATTTAGGCAAAGCCACCCGTATCTATTTCGGTTGGGATTCAGGTTGTGGCTTGGCACAACTTTTATATATATATATATATATATATATATATATATATATACTGTATATATATATATATATATATATATATATATATATATTAAAAAACAGCTAAAATCTTGTCATTTTAATTTTAATCTAAAATCTGAAATATGGCTTTTAAATACAAATTTCATACCGTGGGAAGATTTGAATTGACTTCCTGGGTGGCGCGATCACCATCCCTCTCTCACCCACAACCAGGCCCATGAGTGTTTTTAGACGAGACTCCCAGAAAATGCCGGGGTGCTGCCTACAAATGCCCCCTGCTGTCAATCACTTTGTGAACAGCCAGTCTTTGTTCTCACCGATGGTTTGTGCATGCACACTGCGGTCCGTGCGCATGTGTGGGCGTCCGATAATTACTCGGGCCGTTAGTAATGACTGCACCTGTGCACCAGCTAGGTGGTTTGGGAAATGTGACCTGTTGGTAGATCTCGAGGAATGGTTTGGCCAGCCCCGATGTAGACAATGTTGAAAATCGATATGGTGACGGGATGGTTTTGGCATGCGGATTTCTGTAGTGGAGATAAGTACAGTGGTGTACCTAGGACACCATAGCCCTAGTGGTGGTGGGTGAAGCTAACGCCACAGGGGCACACGGCCTCTGTAGACGCCATGCAATATGGATGTTCGCATAGAATCTGCAAAACTGGCCACCGCCTTGGAGGAGACAGATGCTAGACGTCTTACTTAACCTCAAGCATGTATCAGGGGAGTGCGGCACGTACATCGCTACCTGAAAGTGCCAGATTCCGAGAAACTCCTGGCAACGAGCATGTAACCCCTTGGAAAGTAGCATGTACGCCCTAGCCATGTGTTAAGAAACCCCTTGCAATGAGCATATAAACCCCTGGCAATGAAAAATAAACCCCTGGCAATGAGTATGTAACCCCTACCAACCAGTAGATAAACCCCTAGCAATGACTAAGAAACCCCTGGCATTGAGCATGTAACTCTGAGCAATTAACAAAAAAAAAAACCTGGAACAAGCAAGAAACCTCTGGCAACTAGCATGAAAACGGAGGTAATAAGCAATAAACCCTTGGCAATAAGCGTGTACTGTAACCCCTGGCAAAGAGCATGTACTATAACCGCTGGCAAGAAGCAAGAAACCCCTGGCAACGAGCATGTAAAATATATAGGACATATTGATTTACCATCATTGCTGTTGTGCCTAGGGGAGCCCTCACCCCTAAAATTGCCCATACAGATGGAGCAGATGTAACATGTGCAGAGAGAGTTATATTTGGGTGGGGCATTTTCAAACTGAAATATAAATTGCAGGGTAAAAATAAAGTCAACATCTGTGGACTGCATGCAAAATCAGCCAGTATTTACTCTTCACAGAAACAATAAAAATGTATTTGCATCCCTTGCATAGTGACATGGGCCCTTATTCAGATCTGATTGCGGTACAAATTTGTTCTCAAAATTGGCAAAACCAGTTGCACTGCAGGTGGGGCAGATGTAACATGTGCAGAGAGAGTTAGATTTGGGTGGGGTGTGTTGAAACTGAAATCTAAATTGCAGTGTAAAAATAAGGCAGCCAGTATTTACCCTGCACAGAAACAAAATAACTCACCCAAATCTAACTCTCTCTGCACATGTTACATCTGCCCCACCTGCAGTGCACATGTTTTTTCCCATTTTAAGAACATATTTGTACTGCGATCAGATCTGAATAAGGGCCATGGTTTGTTCCAGACACAAAATTACTGTATTTTTAACACTGGCTTTGTATTCATGCAGATTGTAAACTAACACTATACTATAACATAAAGATGCATTTGATGAATATGGAAAGGTCACATATAACATAAGTGAGAAAGGAACAAGGAGGGACGGTGACACTGCAGCATATATTCCAATACAGCGTGCTCAGCTCCCGACATCACTTGGTATTTTGTCAGTTGACCGCGTCTCCCTGTTATTATGTTCTGTACCTGTCTGTTCGTGCTTGTCCAGCGCTCTGCCAAAACAGCATTAGCTATTAATAGACCCCACAGCACAGCTCCTGTGTATGTGATGAGAACAGGTCTCTGCTGCTCTGTGTGCGGTCCTCACGGAGCTGTGCATACTGTATCTGGACCTAGGCAAAAGATAACTGAATATTATATAACTAAAAAGTGATATGCATTGAAATGTAATCAATTAGGAGCAAGAATGGGACATACAGCAGCTGATGTTGGAATGCATATGTAAAGGACTACAAAATATAATGGATTTTGGATATGATTAATACAATTTAATGGCATATTTCTAAGACTTTGGAATGTAATCTTTAGCTTGTTCGGAATCACTTCCAGTTTGCTGACTATGGCCCTTATTCAGATCTGATCGCAGTACAAATTCGTTCTCAAAATGGGCAAAACCATGTGCCCTCCAGTTGGGGCAGATTTAACATGTGCAGAGAGAGTTAGATTTGTGTGAGTTATTTTTTTTTCTGTGCAGGGTAAATACTGGCTGCATTATTTTTACACTGCAATTTAGATTTCAGTTTCAAAACACCTCACCCAAATGTAACTCTGTCGGTGCCGGGCGGCGGTGGGATGCGGTAGAAGCCCATAGGCTTCTAATGGGCATTGCCAGATTTTTCTGGCGATGCCCCCCGGTAACCCGGCGGGGGATGCTTACAGCATCGCAAAATGCTGTAAAAACCCAGATAACGGGGCTTTTACCGCATTTTTAGCTTAGAGAATCTTCCCCTAAACCTCTCGTGAAAGGGAAAAAAAACCCTTATTGTTTTTAGGGGGTTATTCTGGTTCACACGTAAAGGCAAATTCATTCTCTAATTTACAAAACCATGTGCACTGCAGGTGGGGCAGATGTAACGTGCA
This sequence comes from Crinia signifera, assembly GCF_055691185.1. Lineage (NCBI taxonomy): Eukaryota > Metazoa > Chordata > Amphibia > Anura > Myobatrachidae > Crinia > Crinia signifera. Next base: position 23,487,150 of record NC_139219.1, on the reverse strand, counting down.
GAGAGAGTTAGATTTGGGTGATTTATTTTGTTTCTGTGCAGGGTAAATACTGACTGCTTTATTTTTACACTGCAATATAGATATCAGTTTGAAGTACAAACCCCACCCAAATCTAACTCTCTCTGCACATGTTACATCTGCCCCACCTGCAGCGCACATGGTTTTGCCCATTTTGAGAACAAATTTGTACTGCAATCAGATCTGAATAAGGGCCTATGTATCGAATAAAGATATTGTGCAATTTCTTTCTTCTATTATACAAACATCTGGGGAAACAATATATGTACTTGCAAAAGCTAAGGTGGTTATTCTGGTTCACTGGCAAAGGCAAATTCATTCTCTAATGGACAAAACCCTGTGCACTGCAGGTGGGGCAGATGTAACATGTGCAGAGAGAGTTAGATTTGGGTGGGGTTTGTACTTCAAACTGATATCTATATTGCAGTGTAAAAATAAAGCAGCCAGTATTTACCCTGCACAGAAACAAAATAACTCACCCAAATCCAACTCTCTCTGCACGTTACATCTGCCCCACCTGCAGTGCACATGGTTTTGTAAATTAGAGAGTGAATTTGCCTTTACGTGTGAACCAGAATAACCCCCTAAAAACAATAAGTTATTTTTTTTCCCTTTCACAAGAGGTTTAGGGGGAGATTCTCTAAGCTAAATATGCGGTAAAAACCCCGTTATCTGGGTTTTTACCGCATTTTGGGATGCTGTAAGCATCCCCCGCCGGGTTACCAGGGGGCATTGCCAGAAAAATCTGGCAATGCCCATTAGAAGCCTATGGGCTTCTACCGCATCCCACCGCCTCCCGGCACCGACCTACCGCCGCCCCGCACGGACCCCCGCCGCCCCGCATCGCCCCCTCACCTGTGTCCGGGCAGCACAGAGCTGTGCTGCCCGGACCTGTGACCTCCTCCCTGCACTGATCCTCTTCCCGGTGCAGGAAGGAGGAGAGCCCGGCGCAACAGCAACAGCAGCAGCAGCGCCGGGTGTGGGAGGGGGGCAGCCGCCGGGACCTGCTGGGACCCGGCGACTCTCACCGCAAAGGACAGCTCTTAACGCAAGAGCTGTCCTTTGCTATAATTATCGCATATGTTCTAACATATGCGATAATTATAATTGCGATGATCGGCGAAGGGGGGCGGAGATTTTTAGAGAATCTCCCCCATAGTCACGGCTTTAAAGAAAGTGACCGTTTTCTTCACGTATATGTAACTAAGGGCCTAATTCACGTTAACTTGGGCCGCAGCGAATTTGCTGCGGGGACCGATGATGCGGCATGCATGACAGCGAATATACGCATGTGCAGGGCCACTGTGTGCACGCTAAAGCATTCGCACAGAGGGGGGAGGGCAGTGGGCAGACTGGGGGTTAGAGTGTGGCGACCATCCAATCATTTTTCGCGCCCTTGGACTGCATTATACTGCGCTCTCCTGACTATCTTCCTACTGCTCCTTCTGTCATGGCTCCGCCTCCCCTGCACTTCCACTAACAGTAGGTGTCCCCCAAGACTCTGTTCTTGGTCCTCTCCTTTTCTCTCTCTGTACGTCATCTCTAGGTGAGCTCACTTGACTTCCAATATACTGATGATACTTACTGTATCTGCTGACCTCTCTTTTGATATCCTCACTCGTATTTCCAGCTGTTTCTCCGCTATCTCATTTTAGATGTCCCAGTACTTTCTTAAACCAAACATGTCTAAGACCGAGCTGATCATCTACCCGCCCTCCCACATAACCTCACCTTCCACAGTCTCACTATCTGTTGATGGAACAACGTTCTCCTCTAGCCACCAAGTACGCTGCCTTGTCGTTACTCTTGATTCCTCTCTCTCCTTTAAACCATACATTTATCATCTCTCATAGTCCTGTCGCTTCCACCTGAAAAATATTTCCTGGATCAGACCCTATCTCACCCAGGATGCTACAAAGACCCTCATCAACTCACTAGTCATATCCACATTGGACTACTGTCATCTGGCCTCCCTGTAAAACACCTCTCTCCACTCCAATCTTTCCTCAATGCTGCTGCCCAGCTTATCTTCCTCTCCAAACATACTATGTCCACCTCCCCTCTCTCACAAGCCCTGCACTGGCTCCATTTTCCCTTCATTATACAATTCAAGCTCCTTACACTCATTTACAAAGCCATCACCCATTCCTCTCCCACCTACGTATCTGACCTTGTCTCTCCCTACACTCCCACCCGCCCTCTCCGCTCCACAAATGCACACCGTCTCTCCTGCCAACTGGTTACTTCCTCCCATTTCCGCCTTCAGGATTTTGCCGTTGTGCTCCGTATCTCTGGAATTCTCTACCTCTCCCTATTAGACTTGCCACCTCCCTACAAAACTTTAAATGGCTCTCAAGACCTAATTTCTTCATTACATCTAACCAATTCTCATTCTAACCTTCTGTATATGCTTACATCTATCCCTGTTGTGTCACACCAGTCTGTCTGTCCCTTCTCTTTACATTGTAAGCTCTCATGAGCAGGGCCCTCACTCCTTTTGTTCCTTTCTAAAAATACTGTATATCTCTGCCACTGTTAAAATATTGTCATTGTCCGATGCTGCAACTGTCCTTGTCCTAATTTGCATTTGTACTGTAAATCACTATTTTCTTGTTTTGTTTTTGCTCATCTATATATTTTCAGACGCTGTGGAACCCTTGTGGCACCAAATAAAGAAACAACAAAAATAATAATAATAATGTGCAAACTCCGGCACCGAACGGCTTCGGCGAGTTTCATTTGCCGGGCTGTTCGTTATGGGTAGGAAGGTCCGGGGGCGGAAACAGCGCTGGAGCAAGGGAACACCCTGGATTTATGGTCATCCTTATGAAAAAGCTGGGCGTTCCCCTGGGAACGCAGGTGGGCTGATATCTAAAAAAAATTGGAATGTAGACAAAGGGCGCAATGGGTGGTACCTGCTGGGAGCAGGAAGCAGACATCACATGACGTCCGTGTCTGCCCCCTCTTCGGTGAACTACAAGGGAAAGAAAAGTCAAAGTACCAGCCAATTACGCTCCTACCTGCCATGTTCCAGGCTGTGTTTGAACAATGCCAGTTAGGAGCTGGATGGTTGGTACTTTATCTTTCTGCATTGTATAACTCTCCAAGGCTTAGTACAGCGACACTGAGAACTAGAGTATGAATTCCATTAAATGTGAATTTAACTAACAGCTCGGCCCGAGGGTTAAACAAAAACAGGACCCAACATTTTTGATATTTGTACTGTCCAATGCACACGCATAACTAGACATTCGTAGGCCCCATAGCAAAAGTTTGTAATGGCCCCCTATTTAGCAACTGACATAGGCGAATCTAGGGGGTGGTCCGGGGGTGCACAGGACCACCCATTAGCCCATTTTGTAGCTGAGGGATGGGGCTTTCTAACGAGCCCAGCCCCGTGTCTCTAGCCCCCTGGGAACCAGAGATACGGCCAGGCAAACCTGGAACGTTTTCCCTATAGGATAACATGGGACCCGCTAATTCCAACCCCCACCCAGTTCAACGGCTGCCAGTTCCCCCTTCGGCATCACTGAAGCTCGAGGTTGATCTCAGTCGAACCCAAATTGCTGGGCCTTTAATCTGATACCAGGCTGGATCCATATGGGTTAATTGGTTCCAGGGATATTGAGGTTAAACCGTTTTTTGTTTTTTTCATTTCTTAAATGTCATTTCATGACTGTTTATGTTCTTTGAGGGCAGATTTCTCTGGAACCAAACAGCCCAGTTTCACGGGACCAAAATCATTCGAAGCCAACTCAAAAGTTCTTCAATATGATACTGGTCTCATGTAAATGGGTCAGTTGGTTCCGAAGATATAGCTGGTTGGTTAAAGGGGGGTAGGGAGAGGGGAGTGGTTGTCTCTCCCCCTAACACCAGAAAATACAGGGACTAGGCTGGTGTATAAGGGGTCAGCATGGGAATGTCCCTGCATGATCCTGGGACCATATTCCCGGGTTAATCCCTGCATTTTCTGTTGTGAAAGGGGTATTATTTCAAACAGCCATGACCTGCAGTGCTCTGAATACAGCCGGACAGCCCCCTGCTCTCTGCCCAGCTGTCAAGGACTGTCACCCCTGCAGCTTCCGCTCCAATTCTTCACCCCGTTTTCACCTCAGCCCCCCCCCCTTTAATCACGTGGTGCCGGCGTCCGGCATGCTCCCCCCGACATCATGCACAACAACAGCGCGCACAATATTTCAAATGTCCACTCGGCTAGAGGGGACACCAGGAGGGGAGTGGGAGCGTGCTCTGCGCTGCGCTCTGCTCCTCTCCCCATGGAAGCAGCTGCACCCCTCTCCATCTCTCCCTGCAGCAGCAGCGAAGGCTCATATAAAAATTTACAGTAAGTGGCACTTTTGGGGGCATTGCTTAAGGGATGCTACAAGTGGCGGTATGTGGGGGCATTACGCATAATGTGTGGCTTAATGTGTAAGGGGCATTACGGTGTGCAGCATCATGTGTAAGGGGCATTATGTGTACAGCATCATGTGTAAGGGACATTATGTGTGCAGCATCATGTGTAATTGGTACTAAGGTGTGCGGCATCATGTGTAATGGGTACTATGGTGTGCGGCATCATGTGTAATGGGTACTATGGTGTGCGGCATCATGTGTAATGGGTACTATGGTGCCATCAAGCAAGAACCCCCTAGCAATGAGCACATAGGTAAGCAGCACTTACGTGGCAAATATGTAATGGGCATTCTGGTTTGTTATATAGTATGTAATGGGCATCATGATGTGTGGCACAATGTGTAATGGGCATCATGATGTGTGGCACAATGTGTAATTGGCATTACGGCGTGTGGCTTTATGTGTAATGGGTATTACGGAGTTTGCTAAAATGTGTAATGGGCACTACTGTGCATGGTCTAAAGTGTAATACCACACCCATTTTTGTGATGCCACACCTCCTTCCCATGAGGCCATGCCCCCTGCTGTTCTGTCTGGATCTGGGACCACCCATTACCATAATTCTAGATTCGCCTATGGCAACTGATGGTAATCAATGGTATATAGCACATACAACAGACTGTAAAGATGGGCCCCCTTCAGCTTTGGGCCCCATTGCAGCTGCACCCCTTGCACCTATGGTAGTTACGCCCTTAGTCCAACACCAATTCTACACTAACTTAATAATGTCCAATTTCTATTCATACTTCTACTTTTTTTAACTCTTGAGTTAGTTTTGTTATATTGGTTCATGTTTGTCATTTTTTAGATTATTGTTCTTTTGTTCCATCACGTAGACGTGTCTAGAAGGATTAGTAACAGGAAACACGCCATTTGTTTTAACCATCACTGATTTCGTCGTGTAATGGTTTTGATACATAAAACGACTTTTCTGCCGGATCCTGCAGAACCCTCGTTCTGAACATTAATCCGTTCTTGCCGATGTGTGCAGACTTGTCAGTGAAACCGATGTGGACTCATAATGATTTTTAGACTCATTGCAGGCACATTGCTGTATAAATGTCTAGACTGCCAGTAAGAATTGATTTATGGTAAACAATGATTTGCATTAGCTGAGACTATAATGGATTAGATGAAAAACAATGCTGAACCAAGAAATGAAATAAGGCTGGTCGCGCTCTGTGGGTGCGACGTATGATAGAGCTACACATAATAGATAGGCAGTCATGCAAACGGTTGTCAGGGTCAAAAGGTCAACAGTGGAAAGGCACATAAGGTCAACATGGTATTGGTCTACGCAAAAAAAATTCGACACATTTTTTACGCCAAAATGTGTGCATTTCACGGTCTGTGACCATGCAGTCTGTGACGTTCCCGCCCACCCACCCACCGCTGTTCATGCTCACCTACCTGTGGATCGTTGATTGGAGCTCCGGGTGGACTGCCTGATGGTCATCAGGGCTTCCTGCTTCTGTGACCTCTGGTGCAGTAAAGTGAGCAGCCGCTTTGCAGCATGCCAGGAAACCCTCACCAGAGCACCCACCCGTACAGATGGAGCCACTCTTAGTAAAGCGGCCCCTGGCAATCTGATAGCCATCCCTGTCCACCATAATGGGGAACGCACGCACAAGATGCTCGCGTGCCCCATTCTTGGCAATGGGGCACGCGCGCACGAGATGCTCACGTGTCCCTGTCCGCCCCTGCCAGCACCCGTTAGCGCTATGGATATGTCGTGCTGGCGGGCTGGTTGAGGCTGGCTTCATCTGTTAGCGACTATATTTTTTATTTCATTTTTATTATTATTTTTTTTAATTGGGATTAGTCTGTGGGGGAAATTTACAAAGAATACAAATACGATTTTTCATATTCTTTATACGAATGAATACGAAAGCATACGACTGTTGTAGCCGTATGCATAGTCGTGTTCCGGAGGGGAATTTACAAAGCAGTCAAATACAACTGCTTTGTATTTTCCCAATGGCGTATGAATTCGTATTTAGCGGCTGTATATATGGTTATTAAATACAAATTCGTATAGGCAGCCTGCACAGATCAGTCAGATCCGTGCAGGCTGCAGTGTAAAAAAAAAATAGAAAAAAATAAATAAAAAAAAAAGGCGTGGGGTCCCCCCCCACGAAAATAACCAGCCCCAGGCTCACAGAGCCTGGTTTAAAAAAAATCGGGAAAAAATCATTTGCTGGTCGGCGAACATTGAATGATTGTTCCACCCATTCGCATAGAAAAGTCAGTCTAAGATCACTTTTATTTAGGAGTGCCTGGACGCAGACGGGAGGGCAGCTGACATCCTGCTCCGAGCAGGCTTCGGCACACCAGCGGTTTTCTGGGCGCGTCCCCTTTTTGGGGGGTGAACGCCCAGGAAAAGCTGGGTGTCCCCATTCTCTAGCCCCCTGGCCGCCCTTTTTCCGCACCGCTGTGTACAAATGCCTTGGCGAGTTTAATACTCACTGAAGGCCTTTGCACTGTGGGTCTGCACATGCGTATTTTCACCAATAAGCATGCGCAGACCCTCAACATCAGTCCCCGCTGCAAATTCGGCTCATTACAAGACAACCTGAATCAGGGCCAAAGTACCAACCAACCAGCTCATAACTGTCATTATGCAAACACATTGGCCAGTATTCAATGCTCCCGATTCACCGGTTTTTTTTTTCGGCGAATCAGGCTGTTTTCACTCCTTGCGGTGAATCTTTTTCACTGAAAATATGATTCACCCTATTCAATGTTCACTGTTCGCCAAAAGCAAACAGGGAATGCCGGCCAGTTCTCCGTTTCATGCTCGCTGCAATTCGCTGGTGTATTTAAATGGGGTTTTCACTGGGATTCGCCGAGAGTGTATTCAATGCTAGGATGGAGAACTGCTTTCTCCCTGATTTTTGGACAAAAAGAAGATGATCGTAAGAACGACCTATTAGGCACTTGTGATGGGGTGTGTTGTGGAGCAGCTACTAGGGAAGGGGGTGAGAATCCCTTCAGCAGGAAAAAAGATACAGAAAAAATAGTAGCGCTAAACAAGATAAAATTTAATCGGAATTTAATCGGAATTTAATATATCATATAAAATGGTAATAAAGCACAATAAAATAAAATAAACAATAAAGCACTGGCACCTGGTAGGCTACCTATTACATGGGTCCATTCCTAGTAACACCGTCAATGATTTTTGGAAATTTCCGGATACAATTCAAGGTCTGTTGGAGCTCAAGGTGAGCTGTATATTTACAGCAGGGAAATGCCCAGTTGGAGATTTTTAATCGTTTTCAAGGAAAGCAATGACTGCAGATGTCTTCAGATGGAAAATGGTGGAATTCCCAAGATGTTTGCGGGTACTTTTTGCAGATAATAAGCTCCGGTGACGGCTGGCGTGGAACCAAATGGTAGTGGGGGTAGCAAGAAGGTCGCCAAAGTGCCTTATGTCTGATGCGTTTCACTGTAACAAGGTATAGTTTTATCAAAGGGATTTCCCTGCGGTAAGTATACAGCTCACCTTGAGCTCCAACAGACCTTGCATTGTATCCGGAAATTTCCAAAAATCATTGACGGTGTTACTAGGAATGGACCCATGTAATAGGTAGCCTACCAGGTGCCAGTGCTTTAATGTTATTTTTTTTTATTTTATTGTGCTTTATTACCATTTTATATGATATATTAAATTCCGATTACATTTCATCTTGCTTAGCGCTACTATTTTTTTTGTATATTTTTTCCATGATTCACCGTTTTGCGTTCGACATCTTTTTAAGGTGAACTGGAAGGTGATCTTTTAAAATAAAGGTGTTTTTTTTTTGTGTCAAAAAAATCTGATTTTTTTTCTGTGAAGGCAAAACGAGGGCAGCATAGGCCAGAGTGTAGTTAAGAGCCTGGGGATTTGGGGGTTAAACGCAGATGCAATGCAGCACAGAGCAGTGTATGATTCATAGGCAGTTTAGCATGTGGTGCATCTGGGCCAATCAGCTCCAAGAGGGGAGGTAGCTTAAGCGGGGTATATAGGGTCCAGCTCTGGGGTAGGAACTTCCTCTTGGAATCCGGATCCCCACCCTCCCATCGCTTCTTTTCTTTCCTCTCTCTGGTGCTCATTGCCTTCGGGCTGTCCAAACAATTCGGTAAATTTAACTTTAGTTTAAAAATCGGCGAGAAGGCGCTCTCGACCAGCAGTCGGGTGAGGTGTCAGGTGGTCACCGTGCGGTATTACCCCCCCTTGCCAGGACGGTGGGCGAGTCCCGAACTGAGCGGGGACGGTGGGCATTTCCTTGAGGTGTCCGCGCCCTACCTTAGAGGGGGCGGGGAGCCGTCATGGTGCAGGCTGTACCTCACGTAAGGGGTGTGTTTGTTAGATTGGAGCGATGCAGTCGCTGCCATTGGCATACACCTCTGACTGGTGCTGGTCTCAAGTGCTTTCATGGCCATCCCTTTGATAGACTAACAAGGGTCATACCACCTAAATAAATAACTTGACCATTTTAAACTTATGCCATGGTTGTCTGAGTCTTATTTTTAGATAAGGTGTCCGCGTGAATTATTTCTAGGCAGTAATGTAAGGGTAACAACACAAGGTAACCAACATAATCCCTTGGGCGCCTTAGGGGCATGCTATTTTTATTCATGTGCTTGAAGCACATTAATATATATTTAATTAGAATTTTTTTTTTTTTGGTAAGCGATGCGATGGGATACAGTATGTTGTACAATGTCATACAATTTTAAAATTGTATGACATTGTATATGGCATACAATGCCATACAATGCAATGCGATTAAAAATTGTATAAGCACCATAATGGGTGCTTACAATGTTAAATGCACCCCCACGCCACCCCCCACGGATACCTGTGAAGCCCGCGAGGGGACGCGGATACCTGTGAAGGTATCCGCATCCCCTCGCGGGGCTCGCTGTGCTCGCCACGCTTTGGGCTCGGGGGCTCGCTGCGCTCGCCACACTTTATATTCTCAACTCCACGCCGACGTGGATAGGGGGGGGTATGAAAAGGTCATAGGACGCGTACCGCCCCCCCTCGCGGTCTCGATGCGCTCGCCACGCTTCGGGTTCACGTTTATAGTGGGGGGGGGGGGTGGCGTGGGGGTGCATTTAACATTGTAAGCACCCATTTGGGTGCTTAAAAGTACACTTTAGGGTGCTTATACAATTTTTCATCGTATAGGGGGCAAAAATCGCGTCGCATCGCATGCCATCGGGTGTATGGCATGCGATAAAAACATTGTACGACCAACATCGGGGGCCCCGCTATAATACACAAGTACCCATTTTTTTTTTTACACAATTACCAGCAGGGGGCCGGGAGCCGCTCATTAGATATTCATATATTCACTTCACACTGGGCCCGGCTTGTTATGTGCGGAACCAGCCAAGCGGCTCCCTACCCCAGTCCCATGCCAGCATTCCTGGGGGGCAGCCTCTGCTGCCTGTGCCCCGGGAGCCCTCCCCCAGAAATTCTGGGGCAGGCAGGGAGGCTTACATCTCCCTGCCTGCCTCTATCCCCCTGCGGGGTTAAAATTCGCCTGCTGCATTGAATATGGTGACAGGGAGGGCTGGCAGCGAATGCTGCAGCCCTCCGGAACTTTGCAAAAGGGCAGCGAATCCTAAACAGGATTCGCTGCACATGGAGAATAAAAACATTGAATACTCCCCATTGTGTAAAATGGCATTTCGGACAATACCCATGCACAGTTCATCGATAATTGCCCCACCGTGATCTGCATCGGGCCTTAGCAAAAGCTACAGCAAGACAATCTATGTAATTCTCCCGATGGCAGGAAACCCCTTTTCGTTAGATTAAATCACAACATTGCTAAAAGAGACACAAATTTTCAATGGAGATCCGAATTTCCATTGCGGAGTGTGAATGATGGTAACAGATGATCCAATGAACACTATCTTCCGCGCTGAAGCTCAAGATGAAATAAATAATCTCAGACGTCTCCGAGAAAATGTAAAATGACAAAGACTCTTTTCACTGGGAGAGAAAGATTACAAGACTGTGGAAACGTCGCCAAATCCTCTGTCTTGTCCTCAGGCTCATCGTTACCCATAATCCCCGCAACTGCTGAATGAAGCCATGCCACCCACCGCATAAATACTCTTAATTGCTTAATTATTGCAGGCTCACATATGGAATTAAAACATATTACTGACAGATATGTAATATATTTTTTCTCGCTCGATTGTTACAGCATAATGCAAATGTCTGCTGCGGTTTCCTTCCATAGTTTATTTGCACAAAGCTATCACACTGGAGGCTGCAGGTGTCAAGTCTCTCCGAGCCAAAACTACCATCACGGTCTACGAGAAGGACTTCTGACGCCAGCTGCTTCTGCTTTCCCTGCCAAAGAGCAGTCATTTTCCTGTTGTTTCCTATCATTTCCCTGTAGTGTTTGGATAGACGACATTCGCTGCAAAGTTTGTGCAAAAAAGGCGGCGGCGTTGTTGCTTGTAAAGTTCAAGGTTTGTATCCTTTAGAAGTATTTTATGAGGTAAATTGTGTTCTGAATTTATTCTGATTTAATGATTAATTACATGAAATGAAAAGGTGCGTGCACACTAGGCGGTAATGTCTAACGATAGGCACAATAACGCTCGCGCATCACCAGCTGCCAGATGGCGCCTGGCCATGTTTCTGGTCACAGTGGCTGTGTGTAATGGCAAGCAGCTGGCATGACCTTTCCAAAAAGCACTTGATCCCACCACGCAAACATTTGGTCACCACCCCGTTCCTCTGTCTCCGCCCTGTCCCTCAGTCACCGCCGCCATGCAAGGTGGGAATCTTACCCATGACCTCAGCGCTGTCAGGCAGTAATGCTAACAATTACGCGATCCATACTGGCCTGTATTATACTGATTATGTATTGCTGGTGCAGGTGTTCTTGTAATCTAAATATTTGTCTACTCATTTCTCGCATCTGCACTTTGGGGGGCTTACATCATGAAGTCCTACCCCCATTACAGTAAATACCACATTAGGAGGGTCTATGAAGAGGGAGTGGTGCTAAATTTGCATAATTTTATTTACCCCCTCTCCAAAGAGCCGCTATTGATGGTATTTGACTGCCAGATAAATTTCCAAAGCCTCAAAGCCTTCCCAGGAGTGAAGGTAAGTCTGAAATAGGCACCTTCCCTTTAATAACTAATAATTCTTCCACTTCTCTCTAAACCCCCTGCCCCTTCCCCAAGTGTTTATCCCTTTCCACGCACCCACTTGCATATAGGGGTTATTCTAGTTCACTCGCAAAAGCACAATCACTCTCTTATGGACAAAACCATATGCACTGTAGGTGGGGCCGATGTAACATGTGCAGAGAGAGTTAGATTTGGGTGTTTTATTGGTTTCTGTGCAGGGTAAATACTGGCTGCTTTGTTTTTACACTGCAACATTGATATCGAAACACTGCCATCTGTTGGCAGCAAGTGAAACTACATCTAGTTTTTGAAGCATTTGCTTCGAGCGGGCTTATATATTTATTTTTATATATATATATATATATATATATATATATATATATATATATATATATATATATATATATATATAGCGGGCTTATATATTTATTTTTATATATATATATATATATATATACACACATACATACATACGTTGAGTCCCTGTATTTGTATATATATATATATATATATATATATATATATATATATATATATATATATATATATGGAGAAAAATGGGGTATTCAGGGTGCGCTAAAAAGACCTTATACAATTGAACTGTACAATTCAAATGATAATAAAAAACAATTTATTAAAAAAGTTGCTCACAGGAGCGTAGCAGTTTATAAACAAGGTCCAATTACAGATACTGTGAACTGATAGTATAACAATCTGTACACTTAAATGGTAGATGGATGTCCATAAGCGACAGTTAAGCCCAACGCGTTTCGTCGTTCACACGACTTCCTCAGGGGCATGGTGTAATATGATTGTCAAACTGTAGGTTACAATACAAAAAATCAATCAATAAAGACTTCTTGAAAAATGGAAACATTTTCTTGTTTGTAATTATATAAAAGTAAGTTTAGCACATAGGATACCCAGAAGGGGGTTTATTGCACTCATATTTAACACAGGTATACAGGAAGTGACGTTTTAGTCTCTCACTATATATACCCAGTCCACTCTCTCCCAGTCATTCACTATTGTGGAGCCTAGCAGTTCACTCTACATTGACTGGAAGACTAAGTAAGTTTATTTATTTATACCCTCCTGTAACTGAAGCTTTGAAGTCACAGCTCAATATAAGCAAGTGACATCCCCTTTTTTTGTATATGGCCATTATAGGGCCATTTTTTGTCATGATATATTTTTTATTCATTGTACAATGTAAATGTTTTGTATCAAATGGTTAAACACCAATACAGTGTTCCTGCAAAATCAACTAGCAGGCATTTAAATTGGATCTTATATGTTTATACCCAATGTATGCCAGCCCGGCAGTAATCATTTTATGGTTGTAAGTTTTGTAACCCATTAATATGCTCTTCAGCTAATTGGAGCCACATTTCATTTCCGATACCAGATACCTTTTTTTCACATCGAGAATCTCTATTCCCATACCCATATACACTACGGCTAGTGGTATGTATTGCTTTCTCCAATCTGTCCCCCCTGTCTCCCACACTTTTGCTCTGATTGATGCTTTATTGAGGATTCTATTGGTTCCTATTGTAGAACACCACGCCTATATTTGTATATCCATCAAGTCTCTACAGCCAAAATATTGCGCTTCCTAGGAGTATCCTAGAGTTCAACCATAAATCCGGTATGTGATCCTAAAGGATCTATTAGTTTCAATTATAAATCTCTGTCTTTTTTTTCCTTACACCTGCTGCTCCCTTTCCTAACTGTACTTTTTAGCTAACTTTTATATAATTACAAACAAGAAAATGTTTCCATTTTTCAAGAAGTCTTTATTGATTGATTTTTTGTATTGTAACCTACAGTTTGACAATCATATTACACCATGCCCCTGAGGAAGTCGTGTGAACGTCGAAACGCGTTGGGCTTAACTGTCGTTTATGGACATCCATCTACCATTTAAGTGTACAGATTGTTATACTATCAGTTCACAGTATCTGTAATTGGACCTTGTTTATAAACTGATACGCTCCTGTGAGCAACTTTTTTAATAAATTGTTTTTTATTATCATTTGAATTGTACAGTTCAATTGTATAAGGTCTTTTTAGCGCACCCTGAATACCCCATTTTTCTCCATTTCTTTAACCGGGTCCCATCTAACAGGGGATCCTTTCAGGGTTGCAGCTCTCTCTGTTACTCCCATTGAGCGCACTGTGGGGCCCCCCCCTTTGCCATTCCCCATATACAGTATATATATATATATATATATATATATATATATATATATATATATAACTGAATACTGTAAATAAAATTATTATAAATTTGAATCTCCCAACATGTGATCTGTTGCAAAAGTTTATATATACTTGGAACAGAATAGTCATTGATCCGACTTTCTGGAAAGTGCCGTTGGGTGAATACCCTGAGGCTGCGTTATGTAACACTTGCTCAGTATGATCTGCAGTAGTAATATCCTTCAAAACAAAGATGAGGTTTGGCTTTCCTTCTGATCTCTGCAAAGTTCACAGCTTCTTGCACTGTTCTGCTCATTTATTTTTATTTCTCAGATGTTGTGTTGTTGCTTCGCATTGCTCGGCTCACCTGCGTCTGATCTTCTCCCCGCAGCGCTTGTCAAACACACATTTAGTAGGCCCAGAACAAGACATGATCTGGAATACAAGACGTTGGCTTATGTTTAATATATGCAACCATCAGAGAACCAAGCCGAGCTTCTCCATGCTGACGACACCATATAACGTCTATAACCTTTATCCCCGACGAGGACAGATAATGATTCATTATAGGTTAGAGCAGTGGTTCCCAAACTGTGTGCCGTGGCTCCCTGGGGTGCCTCGGAACACTTGCAGGGGTGCCACAGGTTGGTGGTCCAGAACCAATTCAAATTATTTATGATCAATTATTTATGGACAAAACCAGTGCTGGTGGCTGCCAATCATAAAACATGTGTACAAACAGAAGCAAAGCATGCCCTTTACCACATAACTGACCCTAAGAAGCACATATAAACACAATCTACTTAATTTTACATATATTTTTTGTGGCCTAGGGGTGCCGTGGACAAATTCTTATACTCTATGGTGCCGTGATTCGAAAAAGATTGGGAACCCCTGGGTTAGAGTCTTATAGACATCGTTAGGGTTCCCATTATATTCTGTCTGATTCTGAGCTGGATCTCTGCCATATTTGCCTATTCTCCCGGAAATGTCGGGAGTCTCCTGAAAATATTTTGGAACTCCTAGGCTCTCGGGAAAAGTTGGCGCCTGCTCCCCTCACCGCCACTCCCATCCGCCTGCACTGCCCGCACCCCTAAACCGCTGCTTAAATAAATTGTGTTATTGTGGCCCGAACCCTACTTTACAATGCCAGTAATGTTGGCATTGTAAAGTCGGGGCAGGCAGTGGTGGGAAAATTGCATTGTCACTCCCCCAGACTGCTTCCTCCACACCCCCTGCCAAGGAACATGGCTGCTCCTTCCCTCCCAGAGGGAGCAGCCTAAAGTAGGCAGGTACAATCTCGGCACATGGGTGAATTTTAGTATACAACACATACTCATACAGTGGGTCAAATGTAATAGGGTGTGAGAATCAGAAAGTGAGAGATTTTCCCATTTGTCTAAAGCAGCAATCATTTACCAGGTGGATTTAGCCATGTGATTGATTGCCACTTCCAAAAGCTTCCACTTTTTGATTCTCATACCCTATTTCTTTTGGCCCAGAATCTCCGACTTACAGTAATCTGGGTCAATCAGAACTTTAAAGGATCTGATTTTTTTTTTTAAGTTAGGCAAATCATGGTGGGATATAGGTGTCGCACGGAAACTTCATGTCTTGTGGCATAATTAGCATGGAATGAGCTGTAGTCTGCCCCACACAAAGTGCAGGTTATATAATACAACATGTCAAACACATGCATGCCCAATAATTATGGTAAGCCACTAACTAGATTGATTGAGCACTCAAATCCACAGAATCACACACAGCAGACTTGGCAGAAAATTGTGCGAAGATCTATGGTGGCACCTGGAGTAAGATCTATGGTGGCACCTGGAGTAAGTACTATGGTAGCACCTGAAGGAAGATCTATGGTGGCACTTGGTGTAAAATCTAGGGTGGCATCTAAAGTAATATCTATGGTGGTACCTGGTGTAAGATCTATGGTGGCATCTAGAGAAAGATTTATGGTGGCACCTGCCTGGTGTAAGATCTATGGTGGCAACTAGAATAAGATCTATGGTGGCACCTGCCTGGTGTAAGATCTATGGTGGCATCTAGAGTAAGATCTATGGTGGCACCTGCCTGGTGTAAGATCTATGGTGGCATCTAGAGTAAGATCTATTGTGGAACCTGGAGTAAGATCTATGATGGCACCTATATTAAAATTTATGGTGGCACCTGGCATAAGATATATGGGCACCGCAGCTTACTGCTTACACATTAACAAATCTCGGCACTATAGATTCTCGTCTTTGCATATTGAAGTAAATCTGGCTTCCAAAGCTTTACATGACTTCATTTTGTATACGACTGAGTTTATTTTACATTTCCAATTAATGTTTTCTTTGTAAGTCATGATACACTGAAATTCAGTTAGAGAAAAGCATCATGATTGTGAATATTATATTTACAAAATGTCAGTGTCAGGTTCTTTCTTAAAAAAGTTCTTCCATTCGATGTCTTAGAAGTATATTAATTATAGAATTATTTATCAAAGTCACGGATTCTCAGTGGCCTTGATGGATGGATATAAAATATTAATAGTAATACACAAAATAATACAATATCTAAAAAAAAGTCCACCCTATGTTATAATGTATGTCAGTTTAAGGGAGAAAAGGGACCCCCTGATAATGTCACCATGATGTTGTAGGTGGGTCTACATTTTGGTCAAAATTATGCTACAAACCTCAATTTTACCATATGTTATACTGTAGAGGTTATTATACTGTAAATGCCAGTTGTCTTAGTGGGTGCACCTGCATTTTCTTTTTTCTGTGTGACACGACAATTCTCAGCAAGGTAGCACCTATTATATTTAAAATTATGGTTTGCAGCCCCCCCAACCCCCAACCCCCCTTTACTTTGAATCTTGAGCTGCATCCAGCTATAAAACAGCTACTGGTCTATTTGCATAGTGTAAAAAAATGACCCCTTACACACTGTGAGACACGATGCATTGCATCCAGTTTATGGGTCCCCTTTCCCTAGTATTCAGTCTATATTATCCTTCAGTTCCCTGAGCCTGCTCCTTAAGTTGCCTTGGAGCATATCCACACAAGCAACTGCTTCTGATCAAGACAATCACTAATCTAATTAAACATCTGCCTGAGGGGGATGTTTCTTGGATCATTGTTTATCATCCTAAATCCTTGTGCTCAGACCCTGGTTTGGGATTTACTGTAGACTACGGCTCTTCCTCTCTCTCTCTCTCTCTCTCTCTCTCTCTCTCTCTCTCTCTCTCTCTCTCTCTCTCTCTCTCTCTCTCTCTCTCAATGAAACATTCTACATTTCTGGCCTTCTCTGCTTGTGTCCTACTCGCAGCGGTTAAAGCGAGGGGGAACGGGGTGGAACTGAGTTCCACCACCTCTAATGGTGAGGTGGAACATTCTAACCTCCACATTGGCCCTGCACAGTCATTCTCACAGAAAAGCATTCTAGTTTGCAGGGGGATGCCAAAAACCCTACCACTGGCCCTGTTCTGCCTAAGGGGGGAGTGGAGGGGTTGTAATTAGGTGGCATAGAGAAATGAGTTCCCCCACCTCTGCATGACCACTTTTTGCCCTGCCTACCCGGTTCTCTTAGAATAGAACCTTAAGTATTATTTTACCCCATCCAAGAGACAAAGACAATCAGAAATAGATAAATGACGGTAACTTGTTACTTCAGAGAAGACATTCAATTCTAATGTTTTTTAGATCACCGCACGTGCAGATGGTCAATTATGTGTATGTGCAAATCCCCTTTGCAAATGGCTTCAGCGACTTGCATCGTTGCCAAGCCATTTGGCAAGGCAGGGGCGGGGATAGGGATCGCCCATGGGAACACCCAGCGTTTTCTGGGCGTTCCCATGAACACTTTTGGGCATTCCTATGGGTACAAGTGGGACGATATCTGCCCGTGGCAGATCTCATCTTCGCCCCGACGTTTGCAAATAAAAGTCAACTTCCACTGACTTTTACTGGCGAAGCTAGGAGAAATCAATCAATTGGTCACTGCGCATCACATGATTTCCCCTGCAGCAGAGGCATGAGTGGAGGTGTGTCTTTGTTACACATCCCCTCGCATGTTAATGAGGGGATTTGGCAGGGGGGGGGGGGGGGGCAGCTTTCCAGTGGGGAGGTGTCTCAGGCGCTCAGCTTATCAAGCAAACCAGAATCAGGCTCAATATACCATACGAGCCTTATGCTAAATGAATAATTAGTTAATTTATTAGTGTATGAGTTAATGCTAAATTATATTTAAAGAAAAAGGTTGTTATATAATCTGAAGTATAATAAGAAAGAGAAAAATAGGATTTTGCACTATGGACGCAATCCTGCAAAGAAAGGGCTGTTTCTTTTCTTAAAACGTTTAACTTTATTAAAATTCTATTTAAAGATAAGAGGGAAGTTGCCCTATCTGTCCAGACCTCACATAATATTAAAGTACTCACCACGATTGAACACACGGTACCGTACAATTGTTACAAAAATAATAAAGTGACAACAGAATCAACAGCAGTCTTTATTCAAAGTTTACTAGATCAAAATAAATTATAACATATTTTTCTAGGCAGACTGCCAGCAACCTGAAACAGTGTAACATGTATTATAAACACTGAAAGCAAAGGAAGGCACAATATGTTACATCTAAGGTGGCCATACATCTACAGATCGATTGTCAGATTGGGCTGGTTGGAACAAAAACCTGGTAATATCTGAATGGCAGTTTTTGGCAGTTTTCCAGCAATTCAAAGCAAATGGTCAACTGTCATTTCCTCTTATCCATTACCAGGATTTTGTTCCAACCAGCCCAATCTGACAATCGATCTGTAGATGTATGGCCACAGTAACAATAAGACCTTGAACAATAAGCCTATTTCTTAAATCTATATATACACACTTGTTTTTTTCTAATAGGTGCAACAGAAGCACTTCACGTTTATGTTTGTTTGTTTAATATTCGTCTTACAGTTTTAACCACTTAAACATTTCACTAAAATAAGGAGGGATACTATCTGTGAACCTATAAATTAAATAAACACCGAGAGAACCTCCCCCTTATCTTTTAAATAAAATTTCAATAAAGTTAAAAGTTTTAAGAAAAAAACAGCCCTTTCTTTCTAGGAGCGTGTCCATAGTGCAAAATCCTTTTTTCTCTTTCTTGTTATAAATCGTACCTTGCTTGCCCGGACTGCACCCCTGCCACATTATAATTAATAGAGGCGTCTCTCCATAATCCCTAGAATAAAAGGGATTCAATACAACTGTGTGCGTATTACCAATCCTCCCCTCCCAGATTCCCCTCATACATAATCTGAAGATCTCACTAAATATTCCTGAAGAAGCCTGATTTTAAACGGATGAAACGCGCCGGATGTCTTATAGGATGTCACTTTCTGATCTGCTGCAAAGTATACTTAATATCATTAATATCATTATCATGCTGCATAATACCAAATTGTCCATAAAGTAAAATTAAAACATTCCAAAGATCAAATAAAGAATAACTGACAAAACAATCATGACTATTAACAGCAACTGAATATAAGGCATCAATACTCCAATGGCTTTGCCAATATAACCATAAGAAATATGTTCAATGAAGTAAAACAATATTAAATATGTCTATTCAAGTGGATCCTGTGTTTATATATAAAATAGATTGAATTGATATTTATTTATAATCTAAGTTTCATCCTTAGTAGTGAGTATTGATGTATTATGTATCAATGGTTATTATGGCATTTTAAGATATCAATAATACAACAAACAGTGTTTTTAAATAATTTATAACTACCAAAAGATTCATATTTCATATTGATTCTGACATTTAGTTTATTTTATAGTCTGTGCTACAGTTTCTATTTGAAGTGACAATTTTAGTTGTACTTAAATATATATGAACCGCTCTCTTTTTTTTAACTGTTTCCAAATAGTTGCAGTACATGTTCCCATAGATGCACAAACCAAACTGCGCAGTTTTTCTGTGCTTTTTGTTACCTACAGGTAATCAAAAATTACTTGAAGAAATATGGACCCCCACCCCCTGTAAAGAAAAAATGAGTTGTTGTTGTTGTTGTTGTTGTTGTTGTTGTTGTTTGCACATTAAACAAACTTTTGTACATATAAAAGGCTAATTACTGTCTATACCAGGGGTGGGCAATTATTTCAGCTGGGGGGCCACAATACCTACTACAGATATTCAAGGGCTGCACTCCAGAAATAGGGGTGTGGTCACTCAAAAGGGTGTGTGTCTTATAATGTATTGCAGCACACCATATACCCCTTTTACACATCATGCAGCACAAGGGGTGCCTTATAATTGACCCTTACATTAGTAATTCCACACACCAGCTCCCCCGTAGTAATGTCACACACCTGCCCCATTAGTAATGCCACACACCTGCCCCCATTGGTAATGCCACACACCTGCCCCCATTAGTAATGCCACACACATGCTCCCACTAGTAATGCCACACACCTGCCCCCATTAGTAATGCCACACACATGCTCCCCCTAGTAATGCCACACACCTGCCCCCATTAGTAATGCCACACACCTGCCCCCATTACTAATGCCACACACCTGCCCCCATTAGTAATGCCACACACCTGTCCCCATTAGTAATGCCACACACCTGTCCCCATTAGTAATGCCACACACCTGTCCCCATTAGTAATGCCACACACCTGCCCTCATTAGTAATGCCACACACCTGCCCCCATTAGTAATGCCACACACCTGCCCCCATTAGTAATGCCACACACCTGCCCCCATTAGTAATGCCACACACCTGCCCCCATTACTAATGCCACACACCTGTCCCCATTAGTAATGCCACACACCTGTCCCCATTAGTAATGCCACACACCTGTCCCCATTAGTAATGCCACACACCTGCCCTCATTAGTAATGCCACACACCTGTCCCCATTAGTAATGCCACACACCTGTCCCCATTAGTAATGCCACACACCTGTCCCCATTAGTAATGCCACACACCTGCCCTCATTAGTAATGCCACACACCTGCCCCCATTAGTAATGCCACACACCTGCCCCCATTAGTAATGCCACACACCTGCCCCCATTAGTAATGCCACACACCTGCGCCATTACTAATGCCACACACCTGTCCCCATTAGTAATGCCACACACCTGTCCCCATTAGTAATGCCACACACCTGTCCCCATTAGTAATGCCACACACCTGCCCTCATTAGTAATGCCACACACCTGCCCCCATTAGTAATGCCACACACCTGCCCCCATTAGTAATGCCACACACCTGTCCCCATTAGTAATGCCACACACCTGCCCCCATTAGTAATGCCACACACCTGCTCCCACTAGTAATGCCACACACCTGTCCCCATTAGTAATGCCACACACCTGCCCCCATTAGTAATGCCACACACCTGCCCCCATTACTAATGCCACACACCTGTCCCCATTAGTAATGCCACACACCTGCCCCCATTAGTAATGCCACACACCTGCTCCCACTAGTAATGCCACACACCTGTCCCCATTAGTAATGCCACACACCTGCCCCCATTAGTAATGCCACACACCTGCCCCCATTAGTAATGCCACACACCTGCCCCCATTACTAATGCCACACACATGCCCACATTAGTAATGCCACACACCTGCCCCCATTACTAATGCCACACACCTGCCCCCATTAGTAATGCCACACACCTGTCCCCATTAGTAATGCCACACACCTGTCCCCATTAGTAATGCCACACACCTGCCCTCATTAGTAATGCCACACACCTGTCCCCATTAGTAATGCCACACACCTGTCCCCATTAGTAATGCCACACACCTGTCCCCATTAGTAATGCCACACACCTGCCCTCATTAGTAATGCCACACACCTGCCCCCATTAGTAATGCCACACACCTGCCCCCATTAGTAATGCCACACACCTGCCCCCATTAGTAATGCCACACACCTGCCCCCATTACTAATGCCACACACCTGTCCCCATTAGTAATGCCACACACCTGTCCCCATTAGTAATGCCACACACCTGCCCTCATTAGTAATGCCACACATCTGCCCCCATTAGTAATGCCACACACCTGCCCCCATTAGTAATGCCACACACCTGTCCCCATTAGTAATGCCACACACCTGCCCCCATTAGTAATGCCACACACCTGCTCCCACTAGTAATGCCACACACCTGTCCCCATTAGTAATGCCACACACCTGCCCCCATTAGTAATGCCACACACCTGCCCCCATTAGTAATGCCACACACCTGTCCCCATTAGTAATGCCACACACCTGCCCCCATTACTAATGCCACACACATGCCCCCATTAGTAATGCCACACACCTGCCCCCCTTAGTAATGCCACACACCTGCTCCCACTAGTAATGCCACACACCTGTCCCCATTAGTAATGCCACTCACCTGCTCCCACTAGTAATGCCACACACCTGTCCCCATTAGTAATGCCACACACCTGCCCCATTAGTAATGCCACACACCTGTCCCCATTGGTAATGCCACACACCTGCCCCCATTAGTAATGCCACACACATGCTCCCACTAGTAATGCCACACACCTGTCCCCATTAGTAATGCCACACACCTGCCCCCATTAGTAATGCCACACACCTGCCCCCATTAGTAATGCCACACACCTGTCCCCATTAGTAATGCCACACACCTGCCCCATTAGTAATGCCACACACCTGCCCCCATTAGTAATGCCACACACCTGCCCCCATTAGTAATGCCACACACCTTCCCCTCTTTAGATATTCCAAACACCAGTGCACCAGCGGGCGGCTCGGCACTGCTGTATGTGTGTCCGATGTTTGCACGCGACATAGTCCTGTGGCCTTTTGCACATGCGCCACGCTGCGCCTGGCACCTGCTACACACAGGCTGAGCGTCGGCTACACAGGACTACGCCGCGTGCACACACAGCCGCCATCGGACACAAATACAGCAGCGCCACTGACAACATGCCCGTGGTGAGAAAATGTTTTTAAATAAAATGTAATCATTTTGACAAGCGTGGCAATGGCTTTCCTCACTCAGTCACTCGTAACACAGCGCACACACAGACCGGAGATCTCAGGAAGCAGAAAATCAAGTCTAATACGTTACTATAAAAATCTGCAAATGAATGTCACACAGCGTGGATGTGACACTCCCCCTGATACACTGACTGTGGGCAGGACACCCGGCTAACGGAAACATTTGCATTTATATGTCACAGATGGAAAGACTCTAGAGCTGAGCCAATGTCCATATTATACCCTCTACCTAACAGGGATTTATTACGTATGACCTATTCGTAATAAGAAGTCCTATCTGTCTATCTATCTATCTATCTATCTATCTATCTATCTATCTATCTATCTATCTATCTATCTATCTACAGTATCTGTCTACAGCATCTATCTATCTATTTATCTATCTATCTATAGTATATGTCTACAGCATCTATCTATCTAATCTATCTATCTATCTATCTATCTATCTATCTATCTATCTATCTATCTATCTATCTATCTATCTATCTATCGTATCTGTCTACAGCATCTATCTATCTATCTATCTATCTATCTATCTATCTATCTACAGTATCTGTCTACAGCATCTATCTATCTATATACAGTATTATCTATCTATCTATCTATCTATCTATCTATCTATCTATCTATCTATCTATCTATCTATCTATCTATATATCTATCTATAGTATTATCTATCTATCTATCTATCTATCTATCTATCTATCTATCTATCTATCTATCTATCTACAGTATCTGTCTACAGCATCTATCTATCTATCAATCTATCTATCTATCTATCTATCTATCTATCTATCTATCTATCTATCTATCTATCTATCTACAGTATCTGTCTACAGCATCTATCTATATACAGTATTATCTATCTATCTATCTATCTATCTATCTATCTATAGTATTATCTATCTATCTATCTATCTATCTATCTATCTATCTATCTATCTATTTATCTATCTACAGTATCTGTCTACAGCATCTATCTATCTATATACAGTATTATCTATCTATCTATCTATCTATCTATCTATCTATCTATCTATCTATCTATCTATCTATCTATCTATCTATCTATCTATCTATCTATCTATCGTATTATCTATCTATCTATCTATCTATCTATCTATCTATCTATCTATCTATCTATCGTATTATTTATCTATTTATATTTATCTATCTGCAGTATCTGTCTACAGCATTTATCTATCTATATACAGTATTATCTATCTATCTATCTATCTATCTATCTATCTATCTATCTATCTATCTATCTATCTATCTATCTATCTATTTATAGTATTATCTATCTATCTATCTATCTATCTATCTATCTATCTATCTATCTATCTACAGTATCTGTCTACAGCATCTATCTATCTTTATACAGTATTATCTATCTATCTATCTATCTATCTATCTATCTATCTATCTATCTATCTATCTATCTATCTATCTATCTATCTATCTATCCATCTACAGTATCTGTCTACAGCATCTATCTATCTATCTATCTATCTATCTATCTATCTATCTAGCTATCTATGAATCTATCTAGTCACTAATTTTAATATGAGATACACAAAGGGTTAATGTAAAAAAATATGTATATATTTATTTATATTTCTGTGCATAACTGGAGACCATCATTGTCTCAGGCAATTTCATCATTTTCACACACGCAATGAGACATAATGGACAAAAGTCGGGGGGTCTTCGCAAATTTTGTTCCTCTCATAGATGCCTTTGATCATTGTAAATAACGAGAATTACGTAATTTACTAAATAGATGCACTGCAGGCAATGATCAGTACAGGTCGAGTATCCCGTATCCGAATATCCGTTATCCGAATTATTCCGAAAACCATACATTCCAGAAAGTGAAGAATTTTTTTTTTTTTTTATAAAAACTCACTGGGGACATATGTAACAGCACTACTGAGGACATGACATGTAACTGGCACTATATATGTACAAGAAAATCATTGCTTGCCATTCAAATTCAGTATCTGAGATAGTACACAAATTTTGTTTCATGTTTTGAAACCTTGTTTTTTGAACAAATAAAATATATTTGTGTGTATTTTATGTGGTAATAAAATATATATGTGTGTATTTTATGTGTTTATACAGCATAAATGCAAGATACTTCAAAAAACATCATTGAATTATTAAAATATTCCGAAATACGGAATAATCCGTTATCCAAAATTCTCCTGGTCCCGAGCATTTTGGATAAGGGATACTCAACCTGTAATAGTTTTTCAAAATTTGTTATTTCAGACTCAGTATCAGCGTCTGTCGTCATCATACAGTATCAGTTTCCAAAGATTGGTGTAAAAATTCTGAAAACAAAAAACCAAAACCTGTTCTTTGGTACAACAGGTGGTTTGGGGGATTTTTTTTTAACAATAAATAAAAAATGGTGGAAATTTACCCAACATTTAAATTTACCTTATTTTTTTTTTAAAAAACAACCTCTGTCAGACCCATTAAGGTAAGAACTGTAAATCAGCCTGCTGAATAATTGACCTGCGAATGATTCCATCACCTTAAACTACTAGAAGCAGAAGAAGTGATAAACGATTCCCAATAGCAGCGGATTCCCATATGAGGTCTATGTAGGAGATATTTTATCAGTGTCGGACTGAGACAGGAAGTGCTAACCAGGTAACGCGGTGATAGGTGCTCTTGTTTAGGGGTGTGGCTTCACCAAAGGTGGCGTGACCAGCTGCCATGGAGCTTAAACATTAAAGAATGCAATATCCTGAGTATATGGTAAATGCTTCTAGTTTATGTATGATAGTGTATCAGATTAATAATGGAAATGCACTGTAGAAAATGCACCATTGCCCCAAGAGAGGGTAGGGCCCCCAGGCAGAGGGGTCCACCAGAGGTTTACCCTGTACCCCTGTGGGCCAGTTCAACCCTGTATTTTATTATCAGCATAAAAGGTCCTAATTCAGCTTCAGTTGTAGTTTTCCGATTACAGGCAATGGAAGCATGTGGGGTGCCATCCAGGGCCGCGCCATATGCTGTGTCCTGCCCCACAATTTTTTTGTGATTGCATTGCTACTTAGCAAGCGCTTATATAGCGAAAAGCCCCCAGTCTGCAAAGCCTAGCTGCAAAGCCAGGCGCAGGGTGGCCATGTTTTAGGTTGCAGTGAATACATGTGACACCACGCAGCCATCTCAGCCATTTTCTTTTTTTTTTTAAGCAAGAATGGTTACAGCGTTGCAGCATACAGGTGTCACAGCATGGTACAAACTCTTCAGAAAGCTCCATTGGTCACTATCGTAGCCCACACCCCCGGGCCTCTCACTTGGGCCGCTAATTCACCATCAAGAGCATGGGTCCTCAAACTGCGGCCCTCCAGATGTTGTGAAACTACAAATCCCAGCATGCCCTGCCACAGTTTTAACACTCCCTTATAGCAAAACTGTGGCGATGCATGCTGGGATTTGTAGTTTCACAACATCTGGAGGGCCGCAGTTTGAGGACCCATGATCAAGAGCAATGACCCTCTGCCCAGGAAACACTTTTGCTAGGAAGCCACAGGTGCTGCTTAATCAGCCAAACTTTGAACACATCAGTTTTTTTTTGCTGCTGCTGCTAAAAAACCTGGACTGGATCTTCCACATTACTTTCATGTGAAAAGATGCTTCACCTGTCGTCAACATTCTGGGAATTTTGACATGTGATCGGTTCACATTTTAACAATATCTACATCACAACAATCGACATAATGGTGCCGACATTATTGTCAACCTTTTGACTACATCCACGTAAAAAAGAAATTCTATTGTGTTTTCATTTTCCCAATCCTGATTTTTTTTTTTTTATGATTACTTAACTGTTTAACTACCATACCGTCCCTTTACAAGTTAATTCCCTTTACTCCGCCTGATGTCTATTAGGTATTTCCTGCTCATGGATTTTTATTTTTAGTGGTGATATATTTAGTTATTGATTAATAAAGAGCATTTTGCATCTACTTAAAGTTATTGATTAGTAATCATTTTTATTGCAATATCCATACATTATATTGAATGTGCATTCAGGCATTCAGTCTCTCTGGTGCCGAGTCTCTGCGTGTATCCCGGTGAATGAGAATTGTGTTGTGAAGGCGTCCGGTAAGCTTATGTTACTACTTAGGGACGCTTGTTATAAGTTATTGCTGCCTGTTTTTCTATATACGGTACACTACATTATCCTGATCCATTTACTTACTGCTAGAATGTGATACTGTATATTTAATATCTCAAAGGTTACGGTATCTCTCCCAGATCTACATTTGTAGAATGTGTATTTCACAGAAGAAGACAGCGCAGAACCCGCTTTAGGGGGTTATTGTGGTTGGATCTGGGGCATGCGCGTATTTGCACATGTGTACAGACCCGTGCGAACGCCTTTGGTGAGTATCAGGGGAGGGGGCGGGCAAGGGCAACGCCTGGCGTTTTATGGGCGTTCCCTTGAAAACGCTGGGCATTCCTCTGGGAACGCAGGCATGGCGTTCCCTGCTCAGGGCAGGCGGTGAGCGATCCTGAATCAGGCTCTTAATGAGATATGACAGTCAATCAATCAATATTTACTATCAGATGGACATTCATAGAGTATAAACTAGGGATATTTTTTTAGGGATAATTTTTTTTGTCCAGCCGATCCCCCCGCGCGCTGCCCTTTCACATGTGATGGATTGCATGCGACCCCTTTTCTCCTCTGCTGGGAGGAGGGACGGAGGTCAGCAGGGCTGCCGACAAGGGGGTGCTAAGGGGACAACTGTCCAGGGTATCGCCGGTCTGACTGAGGGTAGGTCCCGGGCAGTTCTATCCCCAGAACCCCCGCCCCTTCACTTGTCTACACTGCCGCTAAGCTGTGGCGGGCCATGTTTACTATATGGAGCCTGCCCCTCCGCACATATACAGAGCCCCATGGGGTGGCCTGAGAGCGGCAGCTCCAAGTTCATTTTGGCGCAGTCAGTCACACCCACAGGAAGCCGGGTGCCGTCCACACAGGAAGCCCCCACCGCATGGAGTGACATAATGACATGATGCCATGTGACACAGACGAGGAGCTGGTGCTGTGTGCCTGTCTCACTCAGTCATGAGCCTGTGTGGACTCAGTGGAGAGAGGAGCTGCACAGTGACAGGCTCAGGCAGCAGACGTGAGGCCCAGCCACCCCAGCCCGCTCTTGCACTGCCCCATGGACTGGTGTGGTGCTTAAGAAAGTGAAAAAAAAATCATTATTATACAGAGAGAGGAGGGGGGTGGAGGGGAGGGGGTGGTGGTGGAAAGGGGGGCTTCCTATTTTGTCAGTACTGGGCCCCACAATTTCTGATGGCAGCCCCAAAGGTCAGACCTGCATGCCGGTCCGAGGGGGACACCACACGCACCCGTGATGGGCCGTTCCGCCGGGAATGGGTGAAATCGCCCCAAATCGCGGTAGTGTATAGACTTGCAGGAGTAGGGTGATGGGAATAGCTTCTTAGAAGTTTACATAGATAAACTTTGAGATTAGAATTCAGGACAGAAATGTAATTTGCCCTGTGCATGTTGGATCATTGTAAAGTGCTTCTCTCCCACTTTATTGTTAGATAGAGATAATCTTCAATATAATTTTATGGTTGGAAGAAAATCATTAACAAATTGCCCTAAACTACATCTTCAAAGCTCCCCATTCCTCGTGTATAAATATTCTGAACATCTTGTTCCGAGCGCCGAAATCGCTCTATACCATCAAGAGTGGTAATAACATATTTCCTTATTCTCCGCACGACAAAGTGTTGTCTGAGGTAGTATCCAAGTCACATTGTTCTGCTGCAGTTTTCATTCTTTCAATGAAAAAAAAAAAAAAAAGAAAACTTTGTAAGCAATGATTCACTAGAAAACTTTTGTATTATTTACAGCTAAATAATAAACTAAAGTGAAACAAAAATGCAGCTAAAAGTCTTCACCAAATCCTCACTTAATCATTCTTTCTCTGACTGGAGGCTTGTGAGGTTCTTGAACTTTTTTTTAGTAAGTGCTACGTTAGTTTAAATAAAATAACATTTTTGTTTATTACAATTTAACAATAGAAATATTGATTTTTATGGCAGAGAAATAACTAAAGCTGGGTACACATATGTACAATTTCATTTTTCTTGCGACCGTTCGATCGACCGAATACACGTTCGGCCGTCCAAAACATACGACTGATCTGCGCGTACACATATGTACAATTTTACTTGCGACGTCCGATGTACTCCCGTCCAAACAATCGCAAGAAAAAGATTGTACCACCGTACACACTCTCCCGTTCTGGCTATTCGCACGATAAAAATGTACACAACATTATCATAATGGGCTGGATTAAAAGAGCATACCAAAACGAGGCGTGATCACGGAACAAAGAATCGTTCGTGTATTACAGTGAATAGAGCCGTGACTATTCAGATCATTGCTAGCTGTACAGGATATACGTACGTACGTTCGTCTATCGGTGAATTTGGGCCTTTTTACAAACAATTTAATTATGAGCTTGAGGAGAAGGAAGGCTCGTGCGTGCATTTTAGCTGCTATGGCCATTAGATTGCAGGCTATTAAAAAAAGAAAAAGGACCAAGAATCGGAGCTGCTGGACCAGAGACTGGCTTCTGAGGAGAGACACCTTCTTCCACATGCCATTGCTACAGGAGATACGGGAGAACAATCCTGATTATTGAAAGAAGTGAGTACAATGCCCTAGGTGGCTTTATTAATAGACTGTCTTGATCCATTACATTTTGTGTGTTTTGCTGACATGTTGCTTGTTTTTACTCAGAGGAAATCCAATCCAGGAGAAGACATGAGGAAGGCAGAGACAGGGCCTCCAACCTGAAAATAAAGAAGGAGAGTACAACAGGTAAGGTTTTGTACCAGCACACCACCACAACAACACATGTTTTATACACAAAACAAGGGGTAGTAATACGTCACTTTACCTTGTCACTGTAGATGATATCCAGGCAGCGCAGCCGATGGAAGGGACCACAGAGGGCCACCAAGTGATTGCGATCACCAGCAGTGTAGATGGTGAGTGTATAGTGCAAATCATCTTTATGGGATAGTGACGTATCATTTGTGGAAAGGTAAACATTTCTTTATCTGTACTTATTATAGATATCATCGAGATTTCAGATGTCAGTGCAGAGGGGGAGAAGAACACACCACCACCTGACACGTCCAGCGACGAAAGCACAATTCAAGAAAACATGACACAAGTCCATAAATGTCTACAAGAACTAAGCGGAAAAGTCCATACCGTAGCCCAAAAAATTTCAAAAATCCAAAAAGGCGTAGCAGTAGTACACTCTTTATACGAAAAAATTTATAACGGTTTGCATTATAAAGTCAAAAAATAATTTGTGTACTTTATTTAACATTTTTTCTCCTTCTTGGTTATTTGGAGGCCAGCAGCATGCACCTTAAAATGGTGTATGTCGTGGAAAGCAGTCTCACGGCAGCAATGCATCACATGTGAGCAGGCCGGGATGTTCCCATGTGATGCGTTGCTGCCGTGGGACCGCTTTCCACTACATACACCACCATGTTCAAATGTGTTTTTATGTCTTTTGGGTGGGTGGGCGTTCCTGCTACACCTTCACATGGCACTTATGTCATGGCAAGCAGTCTCACGGCAGCAATGCATCACATGTGAGCAGGCCGGGATGTTCCCATGTGATGCGTTGCTGCCGTGGGACCGCTTTCCACTACATACACCACCATGTTCCAATGTGTTTGATGTTTTTTGGGTGGGTGGGCGTTCCTGCTACACCTTCACGTGGCACTTATGTCATGGCAAGCAGTCTCACGGCAGCAATGCATCACATGTGAGCAGGCCGGGATGTTCCCATGTGATGCGTTGCTGCCGTGGGACCGCTTTCCACTACATACACCACCATGTTCCAATGTGTTTGATGTTTTTTGGGTGGGTGGGTGTTCCTGCTACACCTTCACGTGGCACTTATGTCATGGCAAGCAGTCTCACGGCAGCAATGCATCACATGTGAGCAGGCCGGGATGTTCCCATGTGATGCGTTGCTGCCGTGGGACCGCTTTCCACTACATACACCACCATGTTCCAATGTGTTTGATGTTTTCTGGGTGGGTGGGCGTTCCTGCTACACCTTCACGTGGCACTTATGTCATGGCAAGCACCTGTATGTGACACTCTGTTCAGGTCCGACCACCGTTTTACCTCAAATAAACAAAGTGTTCACAGTATTTTTTGTCAGTATTTCTTAATAAATGTTAAGTGTTTATGCAGAACAATGAACATCACATATCTATCTATCCATCTATCTATCTATCTATCTATCTATCTATCTATCTATCTATCTATCTATCTATCTATCTATCTATCTTCTATAACTATATCTGTCAGGAATGCACACACAACGATTATTTATTTCAAAAGGAATGCACACACAACGAATATTCTTTAACAGCAGGGCGCGGAAAGTACGGGGGAGAAGACTTCCTGTTGTTTACATGCTGCGCTGATGTAGGGATGACGCAGCTAGTCAACACCCACATGGGCGTGCTGCTTTTGGGAGGAATGATCGCAGGAACGGGCTGCATATCGATCGAACGTGCGTACACATGTCACTTTTCTTTCGATATGGAGCTGTCCTGTCGGAAGAATATTAAGCAGCAAAGAACCTTCGACCGACCGACCGTGGACGGCCAAGAGCGTTTTTGGCCGTTTATCGATTGCAACGAAGGGATCGGGACTGCGTACATATATATACAATCGAACGGCCGTTCGTCCGCAGAACGGAAGAACGGCCCGACGATTGTACATATGTGTACCCAGCTTTAGTTCTGGTAATCAGTGCTATTTGTATTTTTGATGTCCTGAGTAAAGATGCTCAAATAATTACAAGGTAGAATTTAGTGTTGGTTCTATACGATGAATTATTTGGGTCCGACGGGCAGAACCCTTTTACTGTAGCCTGCAAACATAAAATGTATGGCTAAAGTTTGAAGTTCAATTTTAGTCAAAAGACTTTAAAATAAACTATAACATGTTGCTTGTTCAAGAATGAAACATTTAGATTGTATTGTTTAATACACTTTTTTTTATTTGAGCATCAAACATTACAAAATTTGGCAAAATTTCAGTCTGAAGTTCAACGTTGACATCTGAAAATACCACGAAAATGTTACAGGCCAGGATACAAGAACATGCAAATTTGCTAACCCTACCAAGGCTGGGTCTACCAGAATCTGGGGGCACCCTTGTGTCTTGCTATCAAAACATTAATTATGACTCTGATAGAGGTGTCTTTGTTGAATTTAATGCAAACAGCAGATGTTGAACTTTTAAGATGACATCTGCACTGGGGTTCTGGAAAGTAGGTATTGGTGCGTCGTGGGTGGGAGCAGTAAGCTGAAAATTTGGCTAGGGTGCAGAAAAACCTTGCACTGGCCCTGCTTCAAGCTCTTTTGCTTCCGGTTTCCCTCCTCCCCCACCTGCTCCGACTGCTGGGTGTATACACGCTCTGTGAATCAGCCCCACTATTGCATAATGGCCCTTATTCTGGTGTGCTTGGTAAGCTGCAAGGATCGCAGTTTACCGAACATCTGAGACTCCGCCCCACCGAATAAGCCCCCCCCCCTCCAATTCCTCTCGCTACTATAGGAAGGTATGTGTAACGAAAACATATCCCCTTGCATGCATAATTTGATAGTGAGACGAAGACGTGGTGGCACACAGCCCACATCATCCCAATGGGACGCCCATAAATCACTGGGTATTCCCATGTGCGATCCCCGTCCGCCCCCGGCACCCCCCGGGCCTTCCGGATGGCTCCACGACTATGCAAGTTGCCGACTGCCACATGCACAGTCACAATCATCAGGATGGGGCCGAACTCGCACTCTCGACCCCCAATGTGAACTGTACCTACAGTAACTTAACAGATAACGCTGGTGCCATGAGACCTTCAGTGAGACAGGACGATTATAGTGTTTAGAGATGGTGAAGACATCCCAAAAAGTACAGTATGTAACACAGCAACTCAGATAGCAATGTGCAGCCTCGGTGTCTAAACACTGAAGGCTACATTTACCAAAGTGCAGGTTTTTAGAAGTATAGGTGTTACCATAGCAACCAAACTAATTCACTGTGTTATCTTCTAGAAAGTGATAGATACAGGACATATAGAATCTTATTGGTTGCTATGAACAAAAACACCACTTCTAAAAACTTAAACCTTAGTACATATACAAAAACAAAGGGAAAAGATGACTCTCTTTTTGGGGCACTCTTTAAATGATTTATATAATCTGCTAATATATGTATATTATGGCATTTTAATTGACAGCTTCATATAGGCCCTTATTCTGATCGGTGCGGCCCGATCAGAAATATGCGGTGATGTCCGTCTTTGCGAATCCCCGCCTTCCATACGGATCGCCACCTCCGTTCGTATGCGGATATGTGGCGGTCCGCATGAAAGTGGACGGGGATACGCCTCCTCCATGGTGGGAGCAGCCCCTGCATTCGATGGTCGCCGAACATCGAATGCAGGGCCGCACGCTCCACCAGGTCCCGCCACACAAGACCACACGGACACTTGTCCGTGTGAAATCATGTATGGGGGCGGGCAGCTGACATCCGGCGATGTCAGATGCCCGCCCCGTACCCACGCGTCACGGCCTCATTACCATGCATACGCCCCGCGTTTGCATGGGAACGCCCATGAAACGCGGGGCGTATGCATAGGGTAATGAGGATAAGTAGCCCCTCACGCCCCTCTACGCCCCCTGTGCGGCGTATGAAGAATCCATGCGGCAAAATCGCCTGCACATGCGCAGAGTGACCTCTGCACATGCGCAGACGATAAAAATCGGCGGCCCGTACGCAAGCGGGAATATCCGCACCGATCAGAATAAGGGCCAGTGTCTGGGTGCACTAATGTTGCCAGCTAAACACTTGACCACGTAACAAAAAATGTATAAATGTATCAGCAGGGATGTTTGATGTTTCTCAGATTGCGGGTTAACACAACCCTATGAGACATTCTTGGTCCCCAGCTGAATTTTTATGTGCAAGTGATACAAATCGTAAAGGTATAAGATTTTCTTGTGATTTTCTTATGCAATTTAAAAGCTTATTGACGAAATCTTAACATATTTTTGCTTGCTCTGATGGGGTACCTGTGATCATGACACTCTTAAATAGAGATTTTCATATAGTCATGTGTTAGGGTATCCGGAGAATCAAAATTAGGTATAGATAAATACAGCTCACCAATCGATTCCCCTTGGTGGGCCTTTTATACTCAGCCGTGTGTCCTTAGGACAGTGAACGGATCTGAGAGGTTTACCTCCAATTGACGGGGTCTCTATTGGGTGAGTGAAAGAAGATATGGGGATCTACTGTTGCTGGCCTTATATTGATATAATAATATCTTTAGTCAGTGTGAGAAGTTTCCTTTTTCCCCCTTCCCCTCTTGAAGACCTTAGTACACATACCTTTTATATAGGTAACATTAAACACAGTGGCAATTTTTATTATTATTATTATTATTATTATTATTACTATGTCATTTTCTCCGTAACTTCTTCCACCAAGGACCTGGTCCAGAGGAGGAGGCAGAATCAGTCGCTGCTTCTTTTGGTAGCCGACCGTCTTTGAGTGATAAAGTGGAAGGTGATAAAACACCAGCCAATCAGCTCCTATACAGTACAGTATGTCATTTTTTAAACCCAGCCTGTCACTCACCTGCTCCGAGTCCCAGCTCCTTTCTTCTTCTTTGCCGCTGCTGCTGCCCTCTTCTGCTGCACATTACCGCCCTCCAGTGGCCGGCGCTCTAGGCAAATGCCTAATGCTGCCTAGTGGTGGCGCCGACCCTGGGTATTTCATGCCCTACCATCCACTGCGGCGTGGTGGGAGAATAAAACAGAGGGGCGAGTGCAGCGTGGCACCGTGCCCGAAGCATGGTGAGCGCAGTGGTACACTTTGACGGCCCATGACGACTATGTCAACATTCGGGACAAAAACAGGAAAAACTAATGTCAACCTTTTGACTATTGATCTTCCTATTGTCGACCTAATGCTTGTGTTGACGTTCCAACCCTGTGTCGACCTTAGCACTGTTGACCTTCAGTGGTCGACCCAATGCATGTTGACCTAAGTGGGGTTGACCCAATGACCCATACCCTAGCCATTTACAGTACCGGTCACCACCCTGGAATGCCCAACACTTCTCCAGGACGTGTCTGATTGTGTGCGTCTGGGTCGCAATCAGCGGCGTAACTATAGCACCGCAGCCCCCGCCACCGTGGGGGGGGGGGCGCTGTGCTATAGTTACACCCCCCCCCCCAATCCCCCGCAGACTTACCTATCTCGCAGGTCCGGGCGGCTCCGTTCTTCTGCTGAGGACCACCACAAAATGGCCACCCCCATGTAGCACACAGTTCTCTGAAACTGTCTGCTGTATGGGGGCGGCGATTTTGTGGTGGTCCTCAGCAGAAGAAGAACGGAGCCGCCGGGACCAGCGAGATAGGTAAGGCTGGGCGGGGGGGGGGGCGGTTGCATGGGCGGCGGGGCGGCGGGGGATTGGGGGAGCTTGGCGGGGCGGCGGTGGCGGGGGTGGGGGGGCGCCCCCCCTAACGGCGGGGGGGCACCCAAAACTTAGTTACGCCACCGGTCGCAATGTCGCCTCTCTATTCACTATATGCTATGCTGTTAGGCCTTCTGGCTGTGTAGTTTCTAGATGTGAAGTATTCTAGTGTAAAGTATGCAGACTATAGTAATATAACATAGGAGATATACAGGAGATGAACATGAGGGAAACAAGAGGACAAAGAACACTTCATCCTCCATCTGCAACCCCAGCAATCAACATACTGCTGTGAGTTACTTGCCTCATCATCACCTACAGTCTGCACAACCTGGACACTGATCTCCATGCTGAACTAAATGCTGTCACACACTGCCTCTGTCTCACTTATACATTAACTATACCTCCTGTAGGCTCTCCACAATTCCAGTACATCACCTTCTCACTGCTCATTCTAGGCCACTCCAATCTCATTCTATATCACTACTCTGAACAACTTTACACAGAAATATGGCTCCTCGATCCAGTCCCATACCAGTCCTTGCTGTCAGGTCTCACCCCCTCTCAACTTCCACACCTTTCACACGCACCCACAACCCACACAACCTAATTACTATCTCACCTGTCCCCTCCCTTCCTTTCTCCTGTGCTCTCTGGAATGCTAGATCAGTCTGCAACAAGCTCCCAACTATCCACGACCTCTTTATCTCCCACTTTTTCAACCTTCTTGCCATCACTGAAACCTGGCTGTCCGCATCTGACACTACCTCCCCTGCTGCCCTCTCTTATGGAGGCCTCTCCTTCACACACTCGGTCAGACCGGATGGCCGCCAGGGTGGAGGAGTGGGCATCCTCCTCTCCCCCAACTGCACCTTCTGCGCCATCCCACCTGAGCCCTCCCTCACATTCTCCACCTTTGAGGTACACACTATCCGCCTCTTCTACCCCATTCACCTCCTTGTGGCTGTAATCTACCGCCCCCCTGGCCCCTGCTCCCCTTTCCTTGATAACTTTGCTGCATGGCTTCCACACTTTCTTGCCTCTGACCTCCCCTCTATCATCCTTGGTGACTTTAACATTCCTATTGACATCAATAATGCTGCCTCCTCTAACCTTCTTGACCTTACCACCTCCTTTGGACTTTCTCAATGGACCTCCACCCCCACTCATAATCTCGGACACTCCCTTGACCTAGTCTTCACCCACCATTGTAATCTCTCTGATTTCTCTAATTCTTCCTTCCCACTCTCTGACCACAATCTGCTCTCTTTCACCCTCTCTTCCTCCCCTCTCCCCTCATTGCCCAGACCCACAGTCACCAGACGTAACCTCGGGTCTCTTGACCCCACTGTCCTGTCTTCCCTGGAGACTTTCCTCTCTCCTCTCTCAACCATGACTTGCCCCAACCAGGCTGCCTCTTTCTATTACTCTTCTCTCACCTCTGCTCTCGACTCTGTAGTCCCCCTCCACACTGTTCCCCTTCCACGCTCTAAACCACAACCCTGGCACAACAAAATAACTTGATTCTTGCAAAAATGTGCACGCTCTGCTGAACGCCTCTGGAGAAAATCTCACTCTCTGGAAGACTTCCTCCATTTCAAGTGTATTCTTTCCTCCTACAGCGCTGCTCTCTCCTATACCAAACAATCTTTCTTCAAATCTCTCATCTCTTCCCATTCCTCCAATCCCCAACATCTCTTTGAAACTTTCAACACTCTACTTCGCCCTGCACCACCCCTCCTCCCTTCATCCCTCACTGCCACTGACTTTGCCTCCTTCTTCCTCTCTAAAATTGAGGTAATCCAACATGATATCTCCTTCCATACCCCCTCTGCTGCCCACCCACCCCAATCATCCTCCCCTACCAACTACCCCACTCTGTCATCCTTCTGCCCTACTACAGCTGAGGAAGTCCACTCCCTCATCTCATCCTCTCCCCCCTCTACCTGTCCCTTGGACCCTCTCCCCTCCCGTCTCCTCAGTTCCATCTCCCCCACTGGCTGCTCCCACCTTGCTTACCTCTTTAACCTATCTCTTTCTACTGGCATCTTTCCCTCACCCTTCAAACATGCTCTGTTTGAAGCTGTGAGCCAACATAGCGAAACGCGTTGGTGTTTTGCTGGACACTATTTTGGAGAGAGACCCAAATCCATTGATTATCAAGTGCTGACCACCTGCTATACTTTCTTCTGATCCGGTCCTAAAGAACGCTCCTCTGAATCCGTACCAAGCCTAAAAGTATCCTGATTGCCATAACCAACTGGAAGGACATCCCGGGCTGGCTATACACCATCTTCCTTTGCCACCGGGCTCACCTCCTAGGCAACCACCAGGACATACCACCACAAGGCCTTAATATCTTACGGACGCTCATTGGACTTTAATGGACTCAAACTCTTGGATCAGTGCAGGTCTTATCAACACTACACGGGTGACTATACCTATACCCCAACTCTCCCAATTAGGTCCATCGCCTTTTTACTGTTTTTATAATTTATTTGTTATTTTTCTTATGTTTCTCATGTGATTATATATGTATATGAAATTTCATATTATTAAATTTTATATTGTATTGATGCAAGCACTTGCAATCCACTATTTCTTTTGAGCGCTGATTCTCTCCCTTGTCCTTGTTGTTTCTATATTTCACTTGGGGAATTGACCATCCCCTGAATCAGCTGCTCTATAAGGAATCCAACTCATATATAAGCGCTCTAACAGATTGACTTAGGTCAGTCATTTTCTCCACGCTCTGGTCTCGCCTATTCTTAAAAAACCTAACCTGGACCCTTTATCTCCCACAAGCTACCGCCCTATCTCTCTTCTCCCATTTGCCTCTAAAATACTAGAACGGCTGGTTTACAGGCGTCTCACCAGCTACCTGTCTGATCACTCCATCCTAGATCCCCTTCAATCTGGCTTTCACCCACTACATTCCACTGAGACTGCCCTAGTGAAAGTCACCAATGACCTGCTGTCAGCCAAATCCAAGGGTCACTTCTCCCTGCTTATCCTTTTGGACCTATCTGCTGCCTTTGACACTGTGGATCACCCTCTCCTCCTCCACACACTCCAAAACATTGGCCTCTCTGGCACAGTCTTCAACTGGTCTTCCTCTTACCTCTTCAACCGTTCCTTCTCAGTCTCTGCCTCTGGCTCTACCTCACCACCTTCTATCCTTCCTGTCGGGGTCCCTCAGGGTTCCGTCCTTGGCCCCATTCTGTTCTCTCTGTACACCTCCTCTCTGGGTGCACTCATTAACTCCTTTGGCTTCCAATATCACCTCTATGCAGATGACACCCAAATCTACCTCTCCTCTCCTGATCTGTCCCCCACTGTTTTCTCTCAAGTTTCCAACTGCCTCGCTGCCATCTCTACCTGGATGTCTGAGCGATTTCTGAAGCTGAATATGGACAAAACCGAACTTATTATCTTTCCCCCACCCAGAGCTATGCCCCCTACTAATATCTCTATCACTGTTAACAACACCATCATCTCCCCTGTTCCCCAACTCCGCTGCCTGGGTGTCACTCTTGACTCCTCCCTCTCCTTTGCACCCCACATCCAAGCCCTGGCCCATTCTTGCCGGTTCCAGTTACGGAACATTGCTCGCATCAGGCCCTTTCTCTCACAGAGTGCAACTAAGCTGATCATCCACTCATTGGTCATCTCACGGCTTGACTACTGTAATGCTCTTCTCACCGGCCTCGCTCAATCCCAACTAGCTCCTCTCCAATCTGTCCTCAATGCTGCAGCCAGGCTTATCTTCCTCTCCCGCCGCTCTAATTCTGCTACTCCCCTTCAACAAAATCTGCACTGGCTTCCATTCCCCTACAGAATCCTCTTCAAACACCTCACACTCACATACAGGGCCATCTCTAATTCCATTGCTCCATATATCTCTAACCTCATCTCCATTCATACACCCTCCCGCCCTCTACGGTCAGCTGACGACTGTCGTCTCTCCTCCACCCTGATCACTGCTTCCCATGCAAGAGTACAGGACTTTGCCCGTGCTGCACCCCTTCAGTGGAACACACTCCCTCGCTCCATTAGACTCTCCCCGACCTTGCAAAGCTTCAAACGGGCACTGAAAACTCACCGATTCATCAAAGCGTACCCTTCCACTGCATAAACCAGCTAGTTCTCCGACCCCTTGCCTGTTTACATCCTGCTATCTAACCACCACCCCCTCGCTTGCACCTCTTGTAATCTGTCTGTCTCCCCTTCCTACTAGATTGTAAGCTCCTCCGAGTCGGGCCCTCTTCCCTCCTGTTGTCAAAGCCCATTTCTCTTCACATTTCACTCACAGCTCTCCTTTAGTCCAACACTCAGTGACCATCTTCGTCTGCATACTCATCTCCATCATTGGCCTCAAGCCTCTAGTTGTATGTTGATTGGGTCCTCACTACTTACATTTAAGCTGTAATGTGTATTGAACTGTGGTGCTCTTTATTTGTACTGTATTTTTGTTATTTATTCAATGTTATGCCAAGTTTTGTCTCCCTGTATTGTTCCTTTGTACGGCGCTGCGAAACACTTGTGGCGCCTTATAAATAAAATTATAATAATAATAATAATAATAATAATAATAATACCAGTCACCTGTCAGAGATAATAAACACCATTGGTGTTCTAAACATCGAGAAAACATCATCATTGGTGAAATCCCTCTGTGCCTATGTTAGTGGTTCTTCCCTGAGCTCATATACTTACCTACAGTGTTCTCTCGATATCCAATATGCCATCAATGTTCCACACCAGAGACTCTTCCCGATATTCTCAGTTTCTGCTACCCTTCGGTTCCAGCCGATTCCAAGATATCTCTCCGGATCCACTGCAGTCACAGTCATCTCTCATTTATACGCATAGGCGTGTGTAGCCTGTTATCTTAGGGGGTGCACCATTGGAGGGGTGTGTCCATAACTACCTACTGGGCGTGTCCATCATCGCCTATTATTACACATAATGTAACACACTAATGCCCATTAGACATAATGCCACGCACAATAATGACCATCACACATGCCACACAAACAGTAATGCCCATTCCACATTATGCCAGGGCTTAAAAAAATGTTAGTAAAACAGGGACAATAGGGACTGTGCGCATCGAAGGCGTGCGCCAAAAATTTACACCGTAATGCATATTACACATCACAGAGCCATTACATAGTATACCACATTCCATAATGCCCATTACACGTTGTACGTGTAATTCCCATTACACGTTACGCCTCAAACCGTGATGCCCATTACCCCTCCCACCATGATGCCCCTTACACGTTATGCCTCAGACTGTGATGGCCATTACAGATTATGCCATGGGGGAAAGGGGTGTGAAATTTTCTTTGCCAGGAGTCACATGCTCCTTACCATTGGTTTCATGATCCCTGGGAAGGTGGTGGTTAAATGCTCATTGACAAGGGGAGTTTCATGCTCATTACTGGGGGTGCGCACTGCACACCAGCGCTCCCGTGAATCCGCACTTCCAGGTAGCGCTGGGTGCTCTTCTTATAAGATGCCCACCGGAGCCGCAGCCTCCTTCCCTTTTGAGCCGCTGGCCGGAAGCATCCGGCCAGCGGCTCAAAAGGGAAGGAGGCTGCGGGGGGCCCTGGACACTTGTACCCCAAGTACCCAGGGGAAAATGCCCGCCCGCACACATAGTATACATATACACTATATAATATACTAACCAATATAACTACAATGTTTTGTACCATCCCCCTTCCCCCTCTATAACAAAGTCATAGCCTGCTCATACTGTATAACAATGTAGAGCAAAAGAGAGAGTACCAACAGAGGTGCGCAAATAAAACACAGTGCAGCTAATGTGATTACACCAAAGGGTATAACATCCAAAATACCCAAACAGAAATACAATCCATACAAAAGAAGGTGTTTCACATACAGCGCTCAGTTTATAACCTCAGAGAGCAGTGAAATAAATCAAAGCAGATATCACCATTTGTTTCCAACTGATCTCTTAATTGAAGAATTCAACAGGTAGACTTGGTGACCTGAAATTATATCCACCAAATCTCACAATTTATGTGAGTGGGTGGAATAAAAGAAACAATATATTGCAAATTATCCTTTGATAAAACGAAGATTTAATATTTGTCCACACTTACAAGATGTAGACTTTTAAAACAGCATAAGATAACATCCCCAAGGCAAAGCTGCTATGTAATCAGGTGGATAGGCACACACAGTACAGGTCCATATACCAGTCCGGAACTAGGGAATGGAGTCCGCAGCTGTATGTCAGACAGGATCGCCGATAAGCCTCTTCTTCCTGGGGAGTCCTCATAAACACTCAACGCGTTTCGAATACTTTCTTCAGGGGTGTATAATGCCATAGGTCCAAGGACGAGTTTGTATATCCTCCAGACCCCGCCGGTTACACCTGCATCAGATTTGCCTGATCGGTACATCCCGGACATCCGGGATCGGATACCCGGAAGTTGTCATAATCTGCGTGTCAGAGCAGAAAGGAAGATGGCGGTGCGTGTCAAGGTGCCGTGCATTGGAACAAAGCGGCGTGGAAGTGTCAGATATAGCGCTTGTTAAAAGCCTAGCACCTCGCCTGATAGCTATAGCGAGGGGTAATTTAATACCACATAAGGATGCTTATGTCACATACATCTTGTTACGTAGAATTTTAATCCAACTGCACGGCCATCTTACTTTGTTAGATATATGCCCCTTTCCCACTGCAGGCTTTACACGGTAAAATGCCGTTTTTTTAGCCTTTTTAAACGGCTAGAGCTGCGGTGGGAAAGCTCCAGGTTGCTTTACACGGGTAACAAATACCGGTATTTGTTAACCGGGTAAAAAGCAGTGTTTTTACCGTGTAAGAGCCGTTTTTTTGGCAATGGGAAAGGGTTTTAAACGGTATTTAGAAATAATAATAAAGGTTAAGAACATGATTGGTGCATGTGATGTTTTTAATGACAGGCAAGGTTTACTAGAGAGTTTAAACGTGTTGCTTTGTGGTTTACACGGGTAAGTGTGAATGGGACAAAAACTGCTTTTAAACGTTATTTTAACATTTAAAAGCTGCAGTGGGAAAGGGTCTTTGTGGCTATTACCCGGGTAAAGACCCGTTTAAAAAAAACGGGTCTTTACCCGGGTAGGCAGTGGGAAAGCAGCAATACAGTACATTTTAATTTTAATTTATGTATCTCGGAAGTTGGCTGGTATAAAAATATTTTTTTTGTTATGTGTAGGATTTTGCCAAAAAAGTACATTGGGAAATATCCATGCCAAAAAAACATTTTGGTGAAAAAGAGGATTATTTTGGTAAAAAAAAAGTTTTTTAAGATAAATTACTCAGCAATCTTCCTACATACTCATAATGCATCAATCTATGCAGTACAATAACCA
Organism: Crinia signifera; assembly: GCF_055691185.1. Classification (NCBI taxonomy): domain Eukaryota; kingdom Metazoa; phylum Chordata; class Amphibia; order Anura; family Myobatrachidae; genus Crinia; species Crinia signifera. Next base: position 23,444,340 of record NC_139219.1, on the reverse strand, counting down.
TTATTAAAAATGACATAACCCCTTTTGTTCAGGATAATCTAAAAAAGAATAAGAAATGAATTAATATACAAGTATACTACATAAAAAAATGCTTCACATAAATCCACCAGTAGTGAACAAGAGAAAAGGTATAAAGGAAACAGATATAGCTAGATTTAATTTAAATGAGGAAAGGTTTTAGTTCGAATTCACCGTTGAGTCCTGTGGAGGAGAAAAAAAAAATGGTATTCTGTGATGTCGGACCTTGCTGCAATCGTGCGGGGGTGCCTGTGATTAGGAGGTGCCTGTGCACCCCCGGCACCCCCCGTGCGCATGCCTATGTTTATACGATTCATAGACTGTCTTATTCATTAATAAAAACCTTAAACTTACCTGAATTGTCATGTCATCAGGCCCTGGTCACTACCCATCTCCCAGAGGCCTACCTACTTATGTGTGTAAAGTTTATCAATAAGCCTAGCTTCCAGCCCCAGACCAATTTCAAGCCTCAGGCGTGACACTTAGGAACTCATCTTATATACAATGGGCGGTATTCAATGAGGCTGATTCACCAGGTTTTTATGGTGATTTTGTGCTGTAAGGCGAATTTCTGACTAAAACGGTGAATCACCCTATTCAATGACCAGATGGCAAATACATTTCAAGTTTTTTTTCGCCATGATTCACCGAGTAGCAATCGCTATCTTTTTATGGTGAAGTGGAAGGTGAACTTTTAAAATAAAGTGTTTTGTTTTTTTACAATTGGTGTCAAAAAATCTGAAATTTTATTCTGAGGAGGGGCATGCTATTTTTATTCATGTGCTGTAAGCACATCTCTTATATATTTGGCTACATCTGTCACTCAAAGTGTGTCTGGAGCTGTAACGCTGGGTTGTGGACTTCCATCTTAATTTATGATTGCCATCACCTGTTTTAAACAGGGTAATTGATAAGAAAGGTGTTTAAGCACAGGTGATGGTAATCCATAAATTAAGAAGAATGTTCAGAAACAGAGCAATGTTTCCCTCCTGGAGAGGGTCATGTTGGGAGGTATGCACCTCCCTCCCAACCCCCCCCCCATTCACGGCATCCCCACGATTAAATGGCACATGCAAAACACTGACATGGCTATGGTCGACAATGAAAAAGGTTGACAAGATTTATTTTTCACTTTTTCAATGTTTTCATATTCATTCTCATGTGTCGACATGGACACCAATGAAGTGCCACACTTATGTCAACATTTACATGTGTTGACCTTTCTGTGTTGATTTTTTCTTATGGCAATTCGCGGCACCCCCCGCAACCCCCCTCCCGCGATTTGCAGCACACCCCCCGCAATTCGCGGCACCCCCGGTGACCCCGCGACCCCCCTTCCCACGATTCGCGCCAACCCCCCGGGCCCCCCCTCCCACAGTTCACAGTGCCCCCCAAAACCCCCCCTACCATGATTCCCCACCCCTGACCCCCCCTCCTGTCATTGCGGCAACCCCCCGCCCCCGCGACCCACCCTCCCGCGATTCACTGCAACCCCCCGCGCCCCCTCCTCCCACAATTCGCGGCACCCACACCCCCCCCCCGCGACCCCCCCTCCCGCAATTCACGGCATCCACCCACGACCCCTCCTCCCGTGATTTGCGGACACCCCTCACCTCCTCCCTCCCCCACCCCCGTGCGCGATTCACGGCAACCCCAGGATTAAATGGCACATGCAAAACACTGGCACGGCTATGGTCGACAATGAAAAAGGTTGCCATGAGTTTTTGAAGATTTATTTTTCTTTTTTTTAATGTTTTCATATTCATTCTCATGTGTCGACATGGACACCGATGAAGTGCCACACTTATGTCAACATTTACATGTGTTGAACTTTCTATGTTGATTTTTTCTTGTGGCGATTCGCGGCACCCCCCGCGATCCCCCTCCCGCGATTTGCAGCACACCCCCCGCAATTCGCGGCACCCCCGGTGACTCCCGCGATTCGCGGCCCCACCCCGTGACACCCCCCCCTCCTGCGATTGCGGCACCCCGCGACCCCCCCTCCCATGATTCGCGCCAACCCCCCGGGCCCCCCCTCCCGCTGTTCACGGTGCCCCCCACGACCCCCCTACCACGATTCCCCACCCCTGACCCCCCCTCCTGTCCTTGCGGCAACCCCCCGTGCCCCTCCCACAATTCGCGGTACCCACACCCCCCCCCCGCGAACCCCCCCCCCTCCCGCAATTCACGGCATCCACCCACGGCAGCACCCCTAAGCCCCTCTTTAGTCCCCCGTATACTCACACACCCCTATCACTACCCAGCTTCCTGCTCTCCTGAACCTTCCACCACTGGGGACTCGCTGACGCTGTTTTGCCCACATGCCCCTATCATGCCTCATAGCCCAGCCTCCTGCTCTCATGCACCCGAACTCCCACCCAGTAGGAGGAGACACTGACTAAGGGCCACCATCCTGTACTCCTGTACTGCCACGCTGGACCCTCACCCACTGGCAGAAGCTGCACAGCATCTACCACCCTCCTCTTTAGTCCCCCTTATGCCCACACACCCCTATCACTACCCAGCCTCCTGTTTTCCTGTGTCGTGACCTCCGCCAGTGGGGAGTCGCTGACTCAGAAACACCCTACTATACTATTGCACACACACACCTAAACAACACGCACACACAGCCCCCCCCACACCCACAAATGTCACTGTACCATCCACACTATCAATGTACATCTTACTCTGTAACCGCTTTTTAATTAAACAAAACAATACACACCCCCTTCCACATCATATGCTCTCTATTTAACACATTTCACCTATAACTCAAGTTGCAATACAGGCATCTTTCATACAATTCTAACCATCTTTTTCATATACAAATGTTCACAAATTAAGGGGGCGCAGCCCCTTACGACGGTGTGAAGATGAATCACCTAGTGAAAATATATTTAATAAAAAAAAAATCTTTTTTTTACACAGACCAGCCAGCAGGGGGCCGGAGCCAAGACGCTCATTAGATATTCATATATTCACTTCACCCGATCATTACATATTCATGATCGGGTGTAGTGAATATACCCAGTCCCCTGCTGGCACCCCCGGGGGGCAGCCTGTGCTGCCAAGCACACGGGGAGCCCACCTCCCCCCCACAAATGTTCTGGGGCAGGCAGGGAGACTTCCATCTCCCTGCCTGCCACCGTCCTCAGGCTCCCTGCGGCGTTCGCCGCAGGAGCTCAAATTCGCCGGTCAGGGGCAGCGAACCCCTGACTCGTTGAATACCGGAGCCGGCGAGGCTCTGGAACGCGGCGACCAGTGGCGAATGTGCAGCGAATCCTAAACAGGATTCGCTGCAGGTCGCCGGTATTCACATTGAACTCCGCCCATAACATTGCTTCCTATTTATTTATTTACTTATTTATTAATTTACAGTTTCTTATATAGCGCAGCAGATTCCGTTGCGCTTTACAAAAGTAGACAGTGATAAAACAAACTGGGTAACAACAGACAGAATTGGGGGTTAGAGGGCCCTGCTGCAAGCTTACAGTCTATAGGAATCACCATAGGAGCACATGTTAATTTCATAACATAGCCTATCAGGGGCTCAACTTTTCTGGAGCTCACACCTGATTGGCTGAGAGGAGTAACATTGCCTGATTTCATTGGAATTCCCCTTCAGTTTTGGGGAGGAGTTGCATGTGTAAACACATGTGCACCTCCTCGGTCCACTTGGCATGGGTCACTCAGTTTGTTTTCTAAACCTATGGATTCTACATGGACCAAAGAGGATGCAATCTACACTGGAATTAAGTGGGTATTGGATTATTTATTCACAGGTACCTAGTGGATTCTACTGGACATGGGGACCGATCTATGTGGCAAGATTGGTGAGCATGTGTATGTATGTTAATAAGATTATACTGTCTATGGTGTGTGAGTGTTTTTATTTGAAGTATTAATTCTGCTGTAGATCTACAAGTTCCAACAGGCCTTGCCTCGCATGCAGGTACTGGTGGTTCTCCAATTACCTGCATGCGGGGGAGGCTGTGACTTATTGTTCTTCTGCAGAAACCAATATTATTTTTAACTCTCTTTTACACTTAAAAAGCTATCAGCCCAGCACCCACCACCCAGGAATGTCAGGGATAACCCCAGACATCAACCCTGGCCAGGGGGTGGCCTGAGGCGGGGTCAACTTTTTCGAAGGATCCTTACTTTCCCAGGGTCTCCGGCCAAGGCTGACCAGTCACACAGAGGCAATGGCCACGGGACCTTATATAAAAAAGTACCTTACGGCTGTATCATTACCTTGATGGCTGTTAGAGCCTAGTGCTGGTTTAAAATATGGGCAACCTCTACTTTTTTGTCTCCCAGAATTTTGGAACCAGGCTCAGTCCAAGAGCACTGAGAATTTTTTTTAAGTAAAATTTGGGAGCCCCTATGTAATTGTATTCCCATATTTTAGAGACCAGGTCTAACTCAAAGAGCCCAGTTATTTTCAGGGGGGAGGGGCAATTGAGATTTTTTGTTAATTATTTTTCACATTTTCATATTTTTACTTGGCAGCCAATAAAAAAAAAAAAAAATAGTTCACCCTCATAAAATACGAATCCTGAGAACTTGTCATCTATTTAAACTTGTCGATTTCTCAGGCCGATCCAATTCCAAACCATTGATATTGCCGCACGACATTTATTAACGTTATTTGTTTTATTTATTTTTTAACCTTTATTACCATACACACACACACACACAGAAACACACAGCCATATAAGACACAATATTATAAAACGTATATACAAATAATTTATCAATACAATTAAATAAAATAGAAGGGTTTTAGTAGACTAGTATCTAAAGTATATTCACATTAATTTACAGGCATTTAGTTCATCCAGCTTTTTAACAATTTAGCTCCTTACAGTATGTTATTCAAATTGTTTGTCACTTTCCCTGTATTGCCAATATTAGTATGGTTAATTGCACATGCAATGTTAGGGGATATGGATGATAAGTTGACAGCAACATTGGAAACTTGCAGAAGGTCAACATACAGTAGGCAAAAGGTTGATACAAGTAGTAGTAGTACGTTTATTTATAAGGCGCCGCAAAGTGTCCGCAGCGCCGTACATAGCAAACAAAAAAATTACGAGGTAACGTACAGGGTGTGTTGAAAAATACAGTATAAATAGGGGTATAGCTGGTAGAACTAAAATCAGCATCAGTTCAGAAGTAGGTGTCAAAATTGTCGAGGAGACTGAAGATGAAGTAGAGGAAGGGAAGAACAGGACAGGAGCACAGGTGAGGTAAAGAGGTAGGGTGAGTACGTGAGGAAGGAGGGCCCTACTCATAAGAGTTAACATACTAAAAATAGGTGGGTGGACGAACGAAATACAATAGGATAAGTAGGAACGGAGGGGAACGGAGGCAGGATAGGAGGATCAAAAGAGGTTAGGAGGAGGGATAGGCTAGTCGAAAAAAGTGGGTTTTGAGGGAGCGCTTGAAGGAGGTAAGGGAATCAGAAAGCCTGATGGGTGACGGGAGGTTGTTCCAGTGCAGGGGGGCAGCGCGAGAGAAGTCTTGGACACGGGAGTGGGAGGAGGTGATTAGGTGAGAGGTCAGTCGGCGGTCAGTGATGGAGCGAAGAGGACGGGAGGGAGTGTGGATAGAGATCAGTGAAGAGAGGTAAGGAGCGGTGGAGGAGGAGAGAGCCTTGTAGGTGGTGGTGAGGAGTTTAAAGAGAACTCGGAAAGGAATGGGGAGCCAGTGAAGAGATAGACAGAGGGGGGAGGCGGAGGTAGAGCGGCGGGAGAGGAAGATGAGCCTAGCAGCAGCGTTAAGAATGGATTGGAGAGGTGCGAGGCGGGTGAGAGGTAGCCCAGAGAGAAGGATGTTGCAGTAGTCAAGGCGGGAGATGACAAGAGAGTGAATGAGAATTTTGGTCGCGTCAGTGGAGAGGAATGGTCTGATGCGTGAGATGTTGCGTAGGTGAAAGCGGCAAGACTGTGAGAGAGCACGAATGTGGGGGGTGAAAGAGAGGGAGGAGTCAATGATGACACCGAGGCAGCGCGTTTGGTCGGTGGAGGTGATCTCGGTTTCACCAATGCTGATGGAGATAGTGGGAGAAGAGGGGATGTTCGGGGGATGGAAGATTAGAAGTTCAGTTTTAGCCATGTTTAGCTTCAGGAAGCGTTGGGTCATCCAGGCTGAGATGGCCGTGAGGCATTCGGAGACCTTGGACAGGAGTGATGGGGATAGGTCGGGGGAAGAGAGATAGATTAGGGTATCATCAACATAAAGGTGGTAATGAAAACCATAGGAGCTGATGAGGGTGCCCAGCGAGGTGGTGTAGAGAGAGAAGAGGAGAGGGCCAAGGACTGACCCTTGGGGAACACCGACTGGCTGCGGGGTAGTAGGAGAGGAGGAGCTCGGAGTGGAGACGGAGAAGGAGCGATCGGAGAGGTATGAGGTGAACCAGGAGAATACCGTGCCAGTGATGCCAAAGGAGCGGAGGGTGTTGAGCAGGAGAGGGTGGTCAACAGTGTCAAAGGCAGCCGACAGATCAAGCTGGATGAGGATAGAGAAGAGGCCTTTGGATTTAGCCGATATTAGATCATTAGTGACTTTGGTCAGGGCAGTTTCAGTGGAATGTAAAGGGCGGAACCCGGATTGGAGGGGGTCGAGAATGGAGTTAGCAGTAAGGTGGCTTAGGAGACGATTATAGGTCAGACGTTCTAGGAGCTTGGAGGCAAAAGGGAGGAGGGAGATGGGCCTGTAGTTGGATGGAGAGTTGGGGTCCAGATTTGTTTTTTTGAGAATTGGGGAGACAAGAGAGTGTTTGAAGGAGGAAGGGAAGATCCCAGAGGATAGGGAAAGATTAAAGAGGTGAGCCAGGTGAGAGGAGACTGATGGACTGAGATGACGGATAATATTGGAGGGGATAGGATCGAGCGGGCAGGTGGAGGGAGAAGCGGATTGAAGGATAGAGTGGACTTCAGCAGCAGTGGTGGGGTAAAATGAGGACAGGGGTTGGAAGGAGGGGAGTGGAGATGTAGGAGGGGAGGAGGGAGAGGGTGAGGTCATGGCAGCAGTGATGGCAGTCCTGAGAGAGGAGATTTTGGTTGAAAAGTAGGTAGCAAAATCACCGGCTACGATGGAGGACGGAAGAGCTGGAGGAGGGGGGGAGAGCAAGGAGTTGAAGGTGGCGAAGAGCCTGCGGGGATTGGATGATTGGGAAAGGATGAGGGACTTAAAGTAGGATTCCTTGGCCAGAGCAAGGGCAGAGCTGAAGGAGGAAAGAATGAATTTGAAATGGAGATAATCCGCGAGGGAGCGTGATTTCTTCCAGAAGTGCTCAGCAGTGCGAGAGCACTTTTTAAGGAATCGGGTGATAGGCGAGTGCCACGGTTGGGGGTTGGAGCATCGAAGGGGGATAGAGAATGGAGGGCAGGCAGAGTCCAATGCCGAAGATAGGGTGTCATTATAGAGGGAGGCGGCGAGGTTCGGGCAGGACATGGCGGTGATTGGGGCGAGAAGAGGACACAGCGTGTTTGAGAAGGCAGCAAGATCAAGTGTGTTGACGTTATGCCGTGAGACAATGCGCTTGGGAGGGGGAGTGGGAGAGGGGGAAGCAGTGAGGGAGAAGGAGATGAGGTGTGGTCAGAAAGAGGAAAAGCCGAGATAGTGTAGTCAGTAAGGGAACAAGAGCGAGAGAAGACGAGATCGAGGGAGTGTCCTTGGATGTGGGTGGGAGAGGTAGTCCACTGAGATAGGCCAAGAGAGGAGCAGAGAGAGAGGAGGTTGGAGGTGCCAGGATCAGCGGGGTTATCCAAGGGGATGTTAAAGTCACCAAGAATGACAGATGGCAGGTCAGAGGAGAGGAAGTGTGGAAGCCAGGCGGCAAAGTTGTCAAGAAATTGGGAGATAGAGCCAGGGGGGCGGTAGATTGCAGCAACACGGAGGTGGTAGGGGTAGTATAGACGGATAGAGTGAGACTCAAAGGAGGAGAAAAGGAGAGAGGGTTCAGGGTGAATGACACTGTGGGTGCATGAGGCTGAGAGGAGAAAACCCACGCCGCCACCTTGGCGACCGTCCGGCCTGGGAGTGTGAGAGAAAGAGAGGCCACCGTGGGAGAGAGCAGCCGGAGAGACAGAATCAGAGGTGGAGAGCCAGGTCTCGGTGATAGCAAGGAGGTGGAATGCTCTAGAGATGAATAGGTCATGGATGGCAGGGAGTTTGTTGCAGATGGATCTGGCGTTCCATAGTGCACAGGAAAGAGGGGGGGTGGGTTGTGTATTTATGTGGATAAGGTTTTTGGGATTGCAGAAGCGAGGGAGGGTCGTTGGGAGGGTGGGGGTGCGGGGGCGAGTGGTCAGGATAGGTATGGGATGGGAGGGGGGAGGAGCAGTTGGAGAAAGTGAAGTTGAGAGATTAACAGCCATGAGGAACCAAAGGTGAGAGGGTAGGTTAGTGAAAGCAGACAGAGGGATTTGGGAGGACAGACAACGTCTGTAGTAGATTTGCGAGGATGTGGTAGAAAACAGAGTGAGAGAGAAGATAACAGGCAAGGAACTACTGTCAGAGAGGAGACAAGTGGGTGAAATCAGGTTGATTGAGTAATCCAATTAAGTATGAAACAGCAACAAGTGAGAGGATGAAGGGAACAGAGAAGGTCTGAAGTGAGGCAAATGTGAGCAGGCGTGAAGAGGGAAACAGAGTGCAATAAATGTGTGGCAAAGATAAGAGAAGATAATAGTGTAAAATGAAATACAATGTTGGAAAAAATATAGATAAAATGAATTAAATGTCAAAATTGAGCAACAGGTTACAATAGGATAGAAAGATGAATATAATACAATAAAATAGAAGATGAAAATTTAGACTGTGTTCAAACTCACCTTTTTCAGTATTCTAACTCACCTGCTTCAGTTTCCAACTCACAAGTCACTTAAGTAATCAAGCTTCACTTTAGTCAGCAATCTTCCCTCTCAATGAGCAAGCTCCCAAATGAGCTCTGCCCCTCCTTATATAGTATGTCAGTCAGCTGTTACCCTCAGCTCCTCCCCCTAATCTCTCTTAACACCTAGATTTAGCTCCTCCTCCTAGTATCAGTTCACACCTAGTAACAATACACTATACAGATACAGGCACAACCAAAATCACACTCAGATTTCTCCCTCAAAATTACAGTCTCTATATAGAAAGACAGATAAAGAATACAAGACAGAATGCAAGATAACTCACCTGCTTCAGTTTCCAACTCACAAGTCACTTAAGTAATCAAGCTTCACTTTAGTCAGCAATCTTCCCTCTCAATGAGCAAGCTCCCAAATGAGCTCTGCCCCTCCTTATATAGTATGTCAGTCAGCTGTTACCCTCAGCTCCTCCCCCTAATCTCTCTTAACACCTAGATTTAGCTCCTCCTCCTAGTATCAGTTCACACCTAGTAACAATACACTATACAGATACAGGCACAACCAAAATCACACTCAGATTTCTCCCTCAAAATTACAGTCTCTATATAGAAAGACAGATAAAGAATACAAGACAGAATGCAAGATAACTCACCTGCTTCAGTTTCCAACTCACAAGTCACTTAAGTAATCAAGCTGCACTTTAGTCAGCAAGCTTCCCTCTCAATGATCAAGCAAGTGAAATGTTGGCATGAAAGTTGTCGACACACAAAAAAAGTTGACATGAGCGGGCTGTCAACTAGTTTGCAGGATTTTAGGGAGTGTTGATGAAGTGATTGAATATATGTATTATAAATGTGTATAGTGTGACCATATGTATAGTGTAGTACTAGTAATAAATTATTATTTTCAAATATATTTTTTAATTCATATTTTTGTTGAACATTTATTAATCCAAAATAAACAGCCCTTCTTGGTAAACTGTTTTATATATTTCTGCCTAATTAAATAGGTTTTTGCAATGACCTTTTTAAACTGGAAGATGCAGCTTAAATTGGATTTTACACATTTGTCAACTAGATTATGCGCAAAGGTTTTTTCCCTTTTTTTTTTATTATTATTATTTTTTTTTTTTATAATAATAAATAATAAAAGAGAACCTGTGCCATGACAATGAGAGGATGGCCAGAAACCTGCACAATACCTCTATTTATTATTATTACCGTTTTTTACAAAGTGCAAATTTTTCCTAAATCGCCCTAAATTGCACTTTTGCTGTGAATTCGCATATTTAATGAGATGCGAATTTGTGGCAAAAAAGCGCGATAAAGTGCGATATAGTGCGATTTTCAGTCATGAAAGTCGGCACATTTTCAGAAATGTGCGATTTTGAGTAAAAAAAAAAAAAAACGCTGTGGGGTCCCCCCTCATGAGCATAGCCAGCCTCGGGCTCGTCCTGGTTTCATAAAATCACAGGGACAAACAAGTTGGGGTTTGCTGGATTTTATAAAACCAGCACCTGGCTCAAGGGCCGGTCCTGGTTTCCAAAATACAGGGGACAAAATGACAATTTTGGTCCCCCGTATTTCCAGAACCAGCACCGGGCCCAACCAGTCAGCAGGGTAATGCCACAGCCGCTGGGAGACTTTTTATACAAGTCCCCCCGGCCAAAGCATTCACTCCCTGACCGGTCATCATGGGCAGGGGTCCTGGGGGAGTGGGGACCCCCCCAAAGAAGGGTTCCCCCCTCCAGAACTTACCTGCCCATGCTGAAGCCCGGGACTGTCCTTGATGCCCCTGGGCGGTGGGCATCGAGATGGTTTTTGTGTAAAAAGATAGAGAAACTATTGTATACAGTGGAACTATGAGTCCCAGCAAGCCAGCACCACATGCAGGGACTTGGAGAACTACAAGTCCCAGCATGTTGGGCAATAAAGGGCCCGCTGGGACTTGTAGTCCCACAGTAGCACAAATAATTAAATAAATACACACACTTACAGTACAACTTTATTACATACGGAGCCCATTCATCCGTACTCACCTACTGTATGTTGATAGAAGAATAGAGTAGAATCCACTGGAGTACCTGTGGAGATAAAACATACTCACAGACGTCTTCAGCTCTTCCCCCGGGAGCCCTGCATCTCTGTAATCATGATCCGGTGTTCTGTTTACATCTGGGGCTCCGCCCCCAGACCGGGACTTAGGCCCGCCCACCAGCCAATCATGGACCGGCATGACCCCCCCCGATGGCAGCATCCTCCTCCCTGACTGCTGCGTTTAAATACAGGAGGAGGAGGGGCTAAAGTGTCATAATCACGTCGTTTTAGCTACTCCCCGGAGATCAGCAAATCGGGTAATTTTACATTCTAAGGGCGGGGCTTCATGAAATCACGCTCTTGCCCCACCCCCGCAGTGCTACAAAAGTGGGCAACACTGGTATAATTCCTTCTATCGTATCTAGACACAATGCAAAACATGGTATTACAAACGAGTAATAAACTAATTCGGTAATCTGGCTAGAATATAAAAAAAAAACTCTCTTCCTTTCTTATAAAGCCGCTGCTTTTATACTGATTCAATATTCCAAGCAAACTGTAAATATCCCCAACCTTTCCCTCTCTGGGTGAGTCCTTGGTAGGTATAAATTATTCACAGTTTATCCTTAGTAAAGTGAACAAGTCACCGCCTGGCCTCATCACCACCTCTTGTGGACGCTTTCACCTCCATGAAACAGACGACTTTTCACACCTTTAAAGTGTAAATTCCTCGCTGAGTGCAGTTTGTAAAAATACAAGAAAAGAATTCCGTGTAGTGTATTTACTTATTTTTTATTTATTTTTAACGGCGCCCTCTGGAGAATGCCCAGTGTGGGATGACCTTGTGGTACCCGTGCGACTGAATGACAGCAGTTTGTACAGCATGAAATTATTATTAATTCAAAGCAACATCAATGCTTTTGTTTGGTTATTGTCGTGGGCAGAACATTACAGCAGAAAAGCAGCCGTGTCAAGGATCAAAACTCTGGCAGATGAAAGCGTTTCTACCTCTGTCGCTTACAATGGTATTTCAAAAGTCATTATTATCAGACTGACATACTGTAAATGAATGAGCCCTTAGCGCAGGCTTAGTAAACTCACCCCCATTGGTGCTTTTTTATACTGGTAGCTTTCTCGTTTTTGTTTTAATTATGTTTCTGAGAATTTGTTTTTATGTATTTGGTACTGTGTATTTGTAGGGTGTTATCCGCTGCGGACTTCCCATAGTTTTAACCATCTGATAGCTATGGGGTTCTCAAACTCGGTCCTCAGGACCCCACACAGTTCACCCGACAGGTGCACAGGTGAACTCATTACTCATTGACACATTTTAAAAGATCCACAGGTGGAGCTAATTATTTCACTTGTGATTCTATGAGGAGACCTGCAAAACATGCACTGTGTGTGGGGTCCTGAGGACAGAGTTTGAGAACCTGCTGACCACAGACAACCTGGCGTAGTCTGCCAGCTTCAGAGCTGATGTCCATCTGCCCTCTGCCTAGATATGCCCACTCAGCAGACATGCTCTGACCATAAATCTAGGATCCACTCGAGCAACAAGCCACCGGTGTCACAGTAACTTGACAGTACAAGCAGCCATTAACCCAGCTTAGCGGGCACCCACAGACCGGCTAGTTGAGAACTATTGGAGCTTTAAGTCACCTGTTAGGCGCCTCCATCCTGTTCCCCCTCCTGCGGCAGGGAGGCCGGGGACAGGCAGCGAGCGCAGTGCTTCAGTGCAGTCTCGGGGACGTTGCCAGACAACACCCCAAGCTTCCGTTTTGTCAGTATCAGTGGCCGGGCATCGGGACGTTGCCCAAAAACGTCCCTGAACTTCCGCCCAGCAGCTCCCTGCATGAACGGCGGACGTCATCAGCCGGGGGGCGGCTAGTTTGAATAATTAGCCGGCCTCTGCTGGGAACAGATGCCAGTTATAGCGTCCTGGACCCTGTCTTGCTGGTGTCTTTGTGCTGTGTTCCTGGTTCCCTTCAGAGCGTCCTGCCTGTTGGTTCCCTTGCTGCAGCTGAGTTCTCTTCTGTGGATTTGTCATCTTCCCAGATAAGTCAGGGGTCTGCCCTGCAGTCCTCTGTGCATTGTTACATTTTGCATTTCATTTGTGTACCACCATTGTGCATTGTTGCACCAGTTTTTTTTATATAATACCATCCCTATGCATTGTTGCACCAATATTTCCTTGTACACCATCACTGTGCATTGTTGCGCCCAGAGCCCGCTATCCTGCTTTCAGGTGCTCCTGGTGGGAGTCCCAACCAGCCCCAATCTTTGTAGTTAGTTTTCCTTTTGCGCTTGGATCGCCTCCGTGAACACGTTGTCTCTCTTAAGGCCTGGAGGCATCGGGGTTGGAGCCGGCATAACCAGTTCCTTCGAACACGGCTGTTAAAGGTGAAGGTTAGCATTGCACGTGTTCACGGACCACGGTTTGGGGCAACAGAGCTAGGGGGCAGGTTGACGGCACCCCGTCAGGCTCTTACATCACCTGAGCAACTACAAGCCTGGGAATCTTTCAAATTGCACCCCAATTTGGTGCCAGATTATTATACTCACAATACACCTTCATATCCAGGGGACTGACTGCAGCTCATCATCCAGGTACTGGATAAGAGAACCAGGGACGCTCGGTTATCTCTTTTTCAATACACTGTACCAATCAATAGACTTTATATATTGTTTTGGGTACTTGTGTATAATAGCGGCGCCCCCGATGTGCATCGTGTGATGTTTATATCGCGTCGCATCGCATGGCATGCATCGCATAGCATGCGATGCGACGCGATTTTTGCCCCCTATGCGATGAAAGATCATATAAGCACCATAAAGGGTGCTTTTAAGCACCCTAATGGGTGCTTACAATGTGAAATGCACCCCCACGCCACCCCCCCACTATAAACGTAAACCCGAAGCGTGTCGAGCGCAGCGAGCCCGCGAGGGGCGGTGGTACACGTCCTCCGACCTTTTCATACCCCCACTATCCACGTCGGCGTGGAGTTGAGAATAGAAAGTGTGGCGAGCGCAGCGAGCCACTGAGCCCGAAGCGTGGCGAGCGCAGCGAGCCCCGCGAGGGGACGCGGATACCTTCACAGGTATCGGAGTCCCCTCGCGGGCTTCACAGGTATCCGCGTCCCCTCGCGGGGCTCGCTGCGCTCGACACGCTTCGGGCTCGGTGGCTCGCTGCGCTCACCACACTTTCTATTCTCAACTCCACGCCGACGTGGATAGTGGGGGTATGAAAAGGTCGGAGGACGTGTACCGCCGCCCCTCGCGGGCTCGCTGCGCTCGCCATGCTTCGGGTTCACGTTTATAGTGGGGGGGGGGGGGTGGCGTGGGGTTGCATTTTACATTGTAAGCACCCATTAGGGTGCTTATACAATGTTTAATCGCGTCGCATCGCATTGTATGGCATTGTATGCCATGTACAATGTTATACAATTTTAAAATTGTATGACATTGTACAGCATTGCGCGATATCGCGCCGCATCGCATACCATCGTATGCCTTATGGTATGCGATGCGATGGGCGCCGCCAAAATACACAAGTACCTTGTTTTGTGTATCGAACTATAATAAATACAATTGTATATAATCTATTTTTATTATTATTATTTTAAACATTAATAATTGTCCATCATACATTTCTATGCACCACTATACAATGCCTGGTTTTCGGCACTGTCTAGCAGTAGTGGAGTAACAATGATGCAATCATGGAGCCATGCCCCAGTCACCCTCACGGCCAACCAAACATCCCAGTTGACCACGCCCCCTAACTCTCTGTTGCTGATCCCTCCTGCCCATCACCAGCATCTCACATCTGGCGCTTGTATAAAAAAGCGGGAACATCGGGCACACATCACTTGCATCATTGGACAGCTGAGCAACCCTATGATGTCTCAGAATGAGTGTCTCAATGAAGTCGCCGGGGCCTCTCCTGCTGCATAATACTTAGCGTGTTTTATAACCCCCCTGTTACCTCCCCTGTACGCTGACAACTACCATTCATTTTGCAAATAAATGCTCTGCACATCTGCAATGTATCAATCACTGCATGTATAAAAAGGGGTATGGAGACTAGGGGCTCAAAAGTAATTATGCCACTGTGCAAAGCATTGGTTAGACCGCATCTGGAATACGGAGTACACTTCTGGGACCAGCACTATAGAATGGACATCATAGAACTGGAAAAAATCCAGAGAAGAGCAACAAAGCAAATAACTGAAATTGAGAATGTTAGCTATGAGGACATGTGGTGGCCAGTGCACGAAGGGAACGGGTTCCCCTTACCTTGAAGCTTCAGGGGCGTCTCAGGTTCGTCCGTTCTTCTGTCTTCGGGTGGACGGGAGAGGGACACTTCAATGAAAGGGGACAACGGTCTGCGGTACAACTCAGATTTATTATGTAGTAAAGGCAACCTGTGCCCACCGACCCTCACGACACAGTATCACTTAGGGTTTAAGGCACTTTAACAAGTAACAACAATTATAACTATGAACTGGCAAGTAGGCTCGGCAGTACCAGTAACAGGCAACCTAACCACATTATGCATATACCCACTAGGGCCTACAGGCTCCACGTGTTCAAGGTACCGTAACGGCGTTCGGGGTCAAACACCCCCACTTTAACGTTACTACTGGATTAGCGAGCCGACACGGTACCGTTGACACTGAAGGCTACGTCCGACATACACCTATTTCAAACCGTACATAAGGTAAAACACAATAACCAACACAGTAATCAATAATTCTAGCTAACTGGTGCACCAGGATACCCTCCTAACCGACAACCCGAGGTGACGTCACCATTTATATAAATCAGTCCCGGTCTACCTGTGCACAGGGGTCTGAATGGGTCCGTTCCATTAAGGGGTCCAGCGTTTATCACAATTCCGGCCCTCCCTTCTGCCTTCTGGCAGGAAAGATCACTTGGAGGCTGAGGGGTCACTAAGCAGAGGGTCCTTGGTCCTACTGAGTGGTAGGGGAGCAGTACACCAATTAGGTGAAACTAGAACAAGCTCCCGGAATGCTGCAGGTGTGCAAAGGGTGAGAGGGTAAGGAGCAATCTCCGGAGGGGTAATAAGGCTTTATGTCCTTTCCCCAGTAAATCAAACTACGTTGGTATCAGGGAGTGCTGTTAGGGAGTCCAGCCTGGGCCACTACATGGGCGCCTGTGTGTGCCAATAGTCTGCGTTGGTGACAGGGTCTTGGGGCACTTAGCGCGAAGGTACCTGTTTATCGCAGCAAGGTGCAGGCTCCTGCCCGTCTCGACTTGTGCTCCAGCTGTCTGTTAGGCTGGCACTGCTTCTCCCTCCTCTGCCGGGGCACTCTAGTGTGGGCGCTGCTATTGCACCGTTGCCACACTCAGACGCGCTGCTCCTGCTCTGGGCTGCTCCACGCTGGGGTCCTCTGCGCTCGCTCACGTCTCCCCAAGCACCTTCGGCTCCTGCCACAGCTTCCCTGGGTCTGGCTGACGCGTCACCCGGCGTTCTCTGCACTTCCCAGCCGCGCGGGGTGAGGGGAGCTGTCAGTCTCCCGCCGCGGCTCCTGCTCAGCTGCTGTGCTTCAAGGTCTCTCTCTCTGTGATCTCCGGCCGGCTCTCTGTCCCCGCTCGCTGGCACGGTCTCTCCGGTCTCCACGCTGCTGTGCACACACGTGAGGACTCCTCTCCTCCTCTTTCTTCTCCGCCCCTCCTTTTCTCCTCCAATCTCCTTGCCCCCTTACATGCCTGTCATCCCAAGCGCGCGAAGTCCCGGGGGAATATTAACCCCTTCTCTCCTGCACTGGGACCGGCACTGCACTGGGACTCTCCTTTTACTGTTAACCCCTTGCGGCCTGGAAGGGGATGTGTGGCCAATAGAGGTCCGGGGCACCACAGACAGATTGCACAAATTGAGATTGTTTACTCTAGAGAAGAGACGTTTAAGCATGTCCCCTGCATAACACGTACAAATATATCAGGGGCCAACATAAGGAACTGTCAGTCGCCCTTTTTACTGTAAGGAAGGACACGTGGGCATGAGTTTAGATTAGAGGCAAAAAGATTTTGTTCCCTAAAAAGGAAACATTTCTTTACGGTCAGGGAAGCCAAACTATGGAACTCTCTTCCCGGAGAGGTGGTGTTGGCAGACACAATAAACACAATTAAAATAAGGTTGGACAAACATCTATTGGTTAAAACCATCCAGGGGTACAAATAAGAATAACAATCTGTCTTTAAAGATATCAGAATACACTACGTATTATAAGGGATGAAGCTAGAAGATCATACTCGCTAAAGGTTGAACTCGATGGACGCAAGTCTTTATTCAGTCTTAACTACTAAGTAACTATATGTAACTATGGCCCTTATTCTGCTTGGAACGGCCGGAGCCGCATATGCGGCTCCGACCGTGCAGGCGAATCCCCGCCTTCCATACGGATCGCCACGGCCGTCCGTACGCGGACATGTGGCGGTCCGCATGAAAATGGCGGGGGATACGCCTCCACCATCTTGGAGCAGCCCCCTGCATTCGATGGTCACCGACCATCGAAGGCAGGGCCGCACGCTCCACCAGCTCCCGCACCCATAGACCTCACGGACACTTGTCCGTGTGAAAGCATGTATGGGGGCGGGCAGCTGACATCCGGCGATGTCAGATGCCCGCCCCCAACACATGCGTCACAGCCTCATTACCATGCGTACGCCCCGCGTTTGCATGGGAACGCCCATGAAACGCGGGGCGTATGCATAGGGAAATGAGGCTAAGTAGCCCCTCACGCCCCTATCCACCCCCTTTGCGGCGTTAAAAAAAATTGTGCGGCGATTTCGCCTGCACATGCGCAGAGTGCCCTCTGCACATGCGCAGAGCGAAAACATCGGCGGAACGGCCGCATGCGGCCGTTACCGCTTAGATCAGAATAAGGGCCCATGTGCGCAATCTTAAAAAATGACTCCACCGCCTCCGTCATTGACAGTTTGCACCTCTGAAATGAGTGTGAAAAGTTGAACGTTAGATTAATTAAGTAGATACTGAAATGTATTAGTGGTCCTTTATAATGAGTAAATTCATAATGCAGTGACCATTGATGCCCCACGGCATCTGCATCATGGTAGACCACCCACTTACAGAAATGGGTGGACAAACGGGGACCCGTTGCCGTGATTCACGCTGTATCATGTCATCGTAGTCCCACCCACTGCTATATAATGTCTGTTTTACCGCACTGTGGGGCACATTTATTAAGCCCGGTGAAGTGAAAAGGTGGCTGGTACTTTATCACCAGCCAATCAGCTCCTAGCTGTTTTTCAACTCCAGACTGTAATTTGACAGTTTGAAGCTGACCGGTCACTTTATCACTTCACAGTGCTTAATAAATCTGCCGTGTGTAATGCACAATTGTGCATCCATGCCTCTGTTAAGCTCATATTACCACTATTCACAGCCCCCTGTGCTGACCACACTGCTCCCTCAGAAGAAAAAGCCAGTAACAGCCAAAATGTCCTTTATCCATTCCAAGAAGATACCCTGCAGTTGGTGCATCCCCTGAGTGTCCTTTGGACCCCCTTTTGAAAAGCTGCACTAACTGGTGCCGGTGGCCCTGCCCTCTCCGTGATGTCATCAGTCAGGGGGCGTGGCCGTCTTGGGTAGCCGAGCAGCCCTGTTATGGCACTAATAGGAAGAATGTCTTAGAGGGGATCTAAAATACAGTTAATAGCTGTTATATTTAACATAAGATTAAAGGCAGAGATAATTTATTGAATTTACAGTACTCATATCCATTTATATACAGTAAGTGCCTATATTCCTGTTACCACACCTGATCTTTCTAAGCCAATGTTTCTAAAGTGTCGGTCATAGCAAACTGTATGGTAAGAGCAAATCTGTTTCCATGGCGAACTTTCAGCATTGCTGTTGGATGTTTAAAAAACAAGTGCAGGTCAAGTAATCATTGACACACGCCTGGCAATCCAATTATTTTACCATTATAATGATATGTAATTCAAATATAATTTAAGTGAAACAAAAATCACATTCCAATATTACAAATATGAGTTTATTACCTTAGAGAAGTGTTTGAATGTTGTTTAAAAGTAATGTTCAGAGTATCCACGCTTTTGGGACAACCTATAGAGTAGACCAATGGTTCTCAAACTGTGGGTCCTCACCCCAAAGTGGGTCCCGACCTTCTCAAGCATGGGGTCACAACTCGATGTTGCGGACCATCAGGCTGATGACTTTTCTAATCTCAGTCAGTGATTCAAGGAGAAATCTGGTGAATTGTCTGTTATGTTAAACTCCTCCCATTGTTTTGTGCCTCCACAATGCTGCCATGTATGTGCTGTCTGCTGACTACACATGTGATGTGATGGGTTATGGTATATCAGACTCCTCCCATCACTCTGTGCCTCCACAATGCTGCCATGTATGTGCTGTCTGCTGACTACACATGTGATGTGATGGGTTATGGTATATCAGACTCCTCCCATCACTCTGTGCCTCCACAATGCTGCCATGTATGTGCTGCCTGCTGACTACACATGTGATGTGATGGGTTATGGTATATCAGACCCCTCCCATCACTCTATGCCCCCACAATGCTGCCATGTATGTGCTGACTGCTGACTACGCATGTGATGTGATGGGTTATGGTATATTAGACTCCTCCCATCACTCTGTGCCTCCACAATGCTGCCATGTATGTGCTGTCTGCTGACTACACGTGTGATGTGATGGGTTATGGTATATTAGACTCCTCCCATCACTCTGTGCCCCCACAATGCTGCCATGTATGTGCTGTCTGCTGACTACACATGTGATGTGATGGGTTATGGTATATTAGACTCCTCCCATCACTCTGTGCCCCCACAATGCTGCCATGTATGTGCTGTCTGCTGACTACACATGTGATGTGATGGGTTATGGTATATTAGACTCCTCCCATCACTCTGTGCCTCCACAATGCTGCCATGTATGTGCTGTCTG
Organism: Crinia signifera; assembly: GCF_055691185.1. NCBI lineage: Eukaryota > Metazoa > Chordata > Amphibia > Anura > Myobatrachidae > Crinia > Crinia signifera. Next base: position 23,424,451 of record NC_139219.1, on the reverse strand, counting down.
CTGACTACACATGTGATGTGATGGGTTATGGTATATTAGACTCCTCCCATCACTCTGTGCCCCCACAATGCTGCCATGTATGTGCTGTCTGCTGACTACACATGTGATGTGATGGGTTATGGTATATCAGACTCCTCCCATCACTCTGTGCCTCCACAATGCTGCCATGTATGTGCTGTCTGCTGACTACACGTGTGATGTGATGACCTTCTGCAGTAACTTGCTGGGGCCCTGTCATTATTTTTATTGTATGATGGGGTCCCAAAGCAAAATAGTTTGAGGACCCCTGGAGTAAACTACGGTATCTTTGAAAAGAAATGAGCAGACTGGGGCTCCTATCTGTATAATCTCATTAAGGCAGCGACTCCATCTGACAATGAAGTTCAACCAATCAGATCGTTCAAATAGTTTAATTCCCAAACATAAAAGGCCTGATTCTAATTTGGATACAGCCATGAATGAGTCTCGCGCTCGCCTGTCTACAACCTTCAAGTTCTTCTGTAGTGTACATGCGTGTGCAAGAAATACGCCCATTGTCAGCGATCATACTGTATATGCAGCGATACCAATTAGTACATCTTTAGACTCAACGTCTGTCACGCCATCAAAACTTACAAAGGCATATTAGCAGGCACAGTCAGGTTTCCCATCCATGTTTGGCTGATTGTGTGAGCATCTCCCAGAGCACAACCACTGAATGGACCATCTCACGGTCACTGCCCAGTGTGACCTACTGTATGATTTTTCTAAGACATTTTAGATTCTGTCCATCTCAGTTGCAACAGTGATGTTGTACAGTTACTCTGTGCAATGCATGCACCATGCAAAGTGTTAAGTGGGTCATACTCCAGCGAACCACCGGATGAGAGCTGAGATGTGTTGGCAGAATGAATTATAGTCCCAGTGAAAAAAAGACGAACAATTTATACCTTCAGGGAAAGTGAAAAATATTGACAGTTTGTGAAGGTGATCGTCTTGATTGTACTGTACCTGTCCACATGGTGATTTAGTCAGAGTAGAGAGAACTGTCATCAAAGTTAAGGATGTTTTCATCAGCTTTCTTTGTGGTGGGAAAAAATGGTTGCAGTCAACATCTGCTTTGGGAACGTTTCAGAAGTCACAGTTCCAACACATGACTTCTACCCTACTAGGGTCAATGGAACCATTGGTCCATATTAGCCTTATCTGGTGTCATTGGGGTGCAAGATGGATAGTTCAAGTTTTTTAATGGGTGGGAATCTGGTTCCCCACAGGTAGATCAGTGTGACAAAATCTAATGGAGATATTGCTTTGTGAGAAGTTCTTTAAAACACCTCTGAGGGACCGACACAAAATGCCAGCTACTCCTCAGTGACTGGGAGTCAGGTTCTGCTCTATTCCATTATTGTGCAGCATCCGGATCCTACAGAGGTAGCGCCGCTCACTCAGTGCTGGGGCTTGTCAGACCACCCCCACTGGCGAGCAGACGCTACATCTGACTGGGACGTGCGAGCGCCCCCCATGCATGCATGTCCCAGTTTCCTGTTGGAGGGGGATGGGAACCCTGCCTGTCTCTGCTTCAGGGAGACGGCCAGGGTTAGGGGGGAGCAGGGAGGTGGGGGACCGTGTTGGGGACTTGCGGCGGGGACCCAGGGGCAGCTCCATTGTAAGGAGATGCATGTGCGTCTCGTGCACGCACGTCCCATTCTGGTGACTGGTGGGGGCTGGCGCCCCTGCAAGGAAGAAGGACGCTCCATCTGTAGCTCTGACTCTCCCTACTTTATCCTTAGGCATTCTGTCTGGTGGTAATATGTTCTCCAGCTGTTTCCTCGTTGTAGGTGGAGAAACAATTTCTCTGGCAATCTCCAGTGCCCTGCTGGGTACTGAATTAACTCCTGACAAGTTAAATCATGTTAATGTGGCCACCTAGGTGGTATTAGGTGGGCTTTTGCTCTTGCCCAGAAGTCCTTAAAGCCTTCTGCAAGCTAAGGCTTCACCTACAGTATAACAGCCACTTTTCCCAAACAAATTAGGTCCACCAGGTACTGGGGTGCCGCCAGGTCTTAAGTTGGACAATGCTGCTACAGGAGGCTGTGCAGTCCATGGTAGCGTTTAAATATAATACAGGCAGAGAGAAATACAGGACCAGACAGGCAGGGCTGGTATATGGAAGTGATCGCTAATAGCGACACAGTTCTGGAAAACAAACAGGCAGACAGACAGGCTCTGGAAGTGTAGTAGCAGCTAATAGTTACACAAACAAATAGGTACAAGGACTGGACTGGGGTGCAGTGCCAGTAGAAGATGTACTGACACCTAAACACAGGTATATCCACACAGAAGCTCAATAAGAGCAAGTATATACAGGACACAATTAGATTGCAGTATATAAAGAAGACATAAACAGAAGCTCAGTATGAGCAGGTACAGACAGGGCAAGGTATATCAAACAGGACTAAAACAGAAGCTCTATTAGAGCAGGAACAGACTGGAATATGCAGGAGAAGTATACAGCAGTATACACGAACAGCCTCTTGCAGAGCAACAAAATGCTCAGATTAGTTCAAGGAATGCATGGTTTTCAGGCATGACAGGATTATTGAGAATTTCACAGGCTAGCCAGGATCTGTACAGGTTCAGGGTTTGGAGTATAACCAGAATGGAGACTAGGGCGGGCTGGGTTATAAAGTGAACAGTACCCAATCAAAACAACGATTTAGGACAATCCCCCTTAATGAGGAAAGTCACTGCAGATAGGCAGCCTGACACAAAGGCAGAGTGCTAATGGACTAGTTATGTGACAGGTGAGACTGCACACAGAACACATACTGGAGACAGGCTGCAGTTAAAGAGACCCACCAAAGGTGTCTTGTAACAATTCACCTTTATATACACAAAAAAAAGTTATTGTTCTAATTTAAAATCCAGGAAGTCCTTGTGATTTCCCCTAATATGTGGGGTTAATTTACTAAGTCTTCTAAAAATGAAAGAGGGGATTCTGCAACCAATTGTTACCCAGAGCAACCAGTCAGATTCAGTCTATCATTTTCGGAGATGAAAAAGAAAAATGATAGACAGATTCTTCACCTCTTTTTTATTTTTAGAAGATGTAGTAAATTTACCCCTGTGTGTAATCAGCACTTTTTTATTTTCTAGGTAAGTCCTTTATGTTTGGTCCTTTCATTTATGTGATCCGCCAACACCCACAATCCCAATGATGTCATACCACATCCCTGCCACTAGGCCACACCCCTGCTCTTCTGTACTCTACCATGTGATGTCACACAATAAAAGGAATACTATAACTAAGATTGTCAGGATTCCTTTGGGAGAAATTCAATGGAGTATAGGACAGAGACAAGAAAAATGGCATTCTACTGTATGCTGGCTCTGCTTGCCGATTTAGTAATGTTTTCATAGCATTAAGTCCTGAAATAAATGAACTATTATATACTCATATTAAATTAATCTTAAAAATCCTTATAAAAATAGTAGTTTTATATGTTATATTTTGTCATTGACTCCTAACTGCGAAATAGGTAACACAAAGTCATAGGGTTGGGGGTATTACATCTTGGTCGACAGGGGAAATAGCGGCGGCCGCCTATTCAATGCTGCCGTTTCCGACAGCATTGAAGGCGGATTCTCCCCAAAAAATCCAACTTTAAAACAAGTCGGATCTGTTTTGTCAAAAACAATCGTAGATTGTTGAATTCACTGGTGTTTTTGACAATCCTCGGCCATTTTCCTCGATACGCCCACCTTTTGACACTAAACAGGCAGAACATTGAATTCCACCTGGCGAGTATCTGTCGAGCGGACGAAGACGGCCCGGGATTTCGACTGTCAGGCCATTACGACAATTTGAATAACGATTTGATTAATTAAGTCTCTCATTTTCTAGGATGCATTAGAGAAATTATAGACAGAATCTGCTCTGGGCAGTAAACCTTAGTAAATGTACCCCATAAGTTCTGATTGTGCTGTTTTGTGAACATTTCCAAGCAAAAAAATGTCATTTAGAGGAAGAGGAAAACGAGTACTGCTGATCTTGTACAAGGGTACGGAACGTCCATTGCGCTGACTGCAGCTACATATGACAATCAGTTAAATGTCAGTGCATAGTTAGCAGCATTGCTGGTTATCCCATCAATCTTTACTAGAAATGCTGCTTACATCAGGATCTACTGAAACGCTAAACACTATTAACTAGAAATCAATGCCCCTTCGTACCCCGCGATGCAGTTCATTTGTGTTCAGACTTCTCTGGAAGCGTCTGAGCGTTTAACGTGAATTCTTCAGCTGGTTTTAAATGACATGAAGTCTGGGCAGTAATCCTGAAACATATTAGTTGATTGTCTCCGCTATTACGCCGCGGGTAAACCGTGACCGATTTTATTTTTAAAATATATTGCTTATGTTTAGTTGCTTAATTAAATAGAGGCAAAAGGAAGACAGGCTAGATTAAACAGTCTAATAGAAAACTAACAAACAATAGACATTAACTAACAGTTGATTAGTTAACGAAATAGTGTTCGGATGAAGGTGAACGAGGCGGAACATTATTGTGTTCAGAGTGTATAGCCGCTGCAACATGATCATCACAGTTTATATTTTCAGTCTGCCACCTTGAAATTATTACTCCGCGATGTAGAGCCGAATGCAACCCTATGTACAAAGCAGATTTTTGCTCTGCACATGTGCCCAGAACATGCATATAAACAGTGGCATAACTCCAGGATCCTTAACTGTCTAGTCCACGGTTGACTACCATCCCAAAATGGAAGTCGGTCCTCCTCCCACCCCCCCCCCCCCCCCCGGAAGGTGGGCAATTCTCCCGCATCCCACCACACCCCTTGGAGGTGCGGGAAAAAAATCTGGAATTTGGGGCAGGACTACAATGATGTGAATCACGCGATTTCGCGTCATTTTAGCACTTTGTATGGAATGGGGTGGAGCTTGGTGACATCAGCCTTGTCTTCACCCCCCGACCTGCAGCATTTGGTCTCCTCTCTGAGCTTTTCCTGGAGAGGCACAATTAAAAGTCTGCAACCTGGTCTACTCTGAGGTGGCAAACATTTTGGGAGGATGTTTTCTATGGGGGCACGCACAATGTTACTGCGGACAAGTCATTTATCTTCAGGTCCATGCAGTGGCATAGCAAAAGCCCTTGCAGATTGGCCAGTGCCCACAAGCCACCCAGCACTCATAGGCGAATCTAGAATTATGGTAATGGGTGGTCCCAGATGTATACACATTAGTAGGGGAACCTTTGCGCGGCATAGCCGCGTGGTAAAAAGGGGGCGTGGCCTCATGGGAAGGAGGCGTGGCATCACAAAAAGGGGTGTGGTATTACACTTTAGACCATACACAGTAATGCCCATTACACATTTTAGCAAACTCTGTAATACCCATTACACATAAAGCCACACGCCGTAATTTAATTACACATAAGGCCACACACCATAATGCCCATTACACATTGTGCCACACATCATGATGCCCATTACATACTATATAACAAACCGTAATGCCCATTACATATTTGCCACATAAGTGCTGCTTACCTACGTGCTCATTGCTAGGGGGTTATTGCTTGATGGCACCATAGTACCCATTACACATGATGCCGCACACCATAGTACCCGTTACACATGATGCCGCACACTATAGTTACCATTACACATGATGCCGCACACCATAGTACCCATTACACATGATGCCGCACACCATAGTACCCATTACACATGATGCCGCACACCATAGTACCCATTACACATGATGCCACACACCATAGTACCCATTACACATGATGCCGCACACCATAGTACCCATTACACATGATGCCGCACATGATTAAAGGGGGGGCGGGCTGAGGTGAAAGCGTGGAGAAGAATTGGAGCGGAAACTGCAGGGTTGACAGTCACTGAAAGCTGGGCAGAGAGCAGGGGGCTGCCCGGCTGTATTCAGAGCATTGCAGGTCACGGCTGTTTGAAATAATACCCCTTTTACAATAGAAAATGCAGGGATTTTCCCGGGAATATGGTCCCAGGATCATGCAGGGACATTCCCAGGCTGACCCCTTATACACCAGCCTAGTCCCTGCATTTTCTGGTGTGAGGGGGAGAGACAACCACTCCCCTCTCCCTACCCCCCTTTAACCAACCAGCTATATCTTCGGAACCAACTGACCCATTTACATGAGACCAGTATCATATTGAAGAACTTTTGAGTTGGCTTTGAATGATTTAAACCTCAATGATTTAAAATGGTTTAACCTCAATATCCCTGGAACCAATTAACCCATATGGATCCAGCCTGGTATCAGATTGAAGGCCCAGCGATTTGGGTTCGACTGAGATCAACCTCGAGCTTCAGTAATGCCGAAGGGGAAACTGGCAGCCATTGAACTGGGTGGGGGTCGGAATTAGTGGGTCCCATGTTATTCTATAGGGAAAACGTTCCAGCTTTGCCTGGCCGTATCTCCGGTTCCCAGGGGGCTAGAGACACAGGGCTGGGCTCGTTGGAAAGCCCCTTCCATCAGCTACAAAATAGGCTAATGGGTGGTCCTGTGCATCCCCGGACCACCCCCTAGATTTGCCTATGCCAGCACTTCCAAGCCACCGCAGGCTCTGGGAGGGCTATTGCTACACAACTGTATATATTACCTTGAGAAAGATACATCCAGTATCGAAACCGGTCGGTTTGGCAAGGCAGAGGACATTTTTCTAAGGACCCCCATTGTGGACCAGCACCCAGGGACGCCTGTTTGGTTTTACACACTTGCGCTATTTTGTCTGCATCTCTTGTGGACAAAACCACATGGTGAGAGTCCTTTGATTCGAAATCTGATTGTTTAATTTTATGCTTTTTAAAAATAAAAAAAGGTATTTGCACTATTGGGGGAAATTTACTAAAGGAAATTTGTAAAAAATAGGTGTATTTGTATCCAGAAAAACACTTATTTTTGACATTTACTATCCCGAAAATACAGCAATTCGTATTCGTATTGATAGCACATCAATACGAAAACGAATTGCCGTATTTTCGGGATAGTAAATATCAAAAATAAGTGTATTTCTCGATACAAATACACCTATTTTTTTTACAAATTTCCTTTAGTAAATTTCCCCCTTAGTGTCTTCCTATCCCCCTTTTTTTGAGTGACCATACTTAAAGAAGAAGGGGAGTGAAGGATCGTTTGGTGACGTACTAAGTCCCTCCATTTGAGCTTACATTGTCTGCTAATCTGAGTAGACACATCTGGTACGAGGCACAGATTTTATTGGATAATAGAATTTACTATTAAGTTACAATATTACACCATTGTGTTTCTCCTTCTCTCTCTTTTTTGGGTTAAATTCCCCTGGAAAAAGGAGAGAGGAACTTACATCAAGCGCTCAGGGAGCTATTCTGATTGTTCTTGTATTTACAACTGTATATATAGTTGATGGTGAGCTGTACACAAGGCAAGTGCAACAACGGTTGCTTAAATGGGCTTTGATGGGGCACTCTGATGCCAGCCAGGTTCAGTGATGGCACACAGACTGAATTGTGCGCTATACAGTGTTGTATAAATATGCATAGATACAACAGTTTCAGATACATCTAAGCATGTGAGTCCTGGTAATTTTTGTGCTTCACAGTAAAACGGTTTGATTGGAAGCTAACAGTATAATCATATATTATATCTCTCTGCTGGTGCATCTACTGCTGTATATATAATATCTCTCTGCTGGTGCATCTTCTGCCATATATATAATACCTCTCTACTGGTGCATCTTCTGCCATATAAATAATAATACTAGTCTACTGGTGCATCTACTTCTGTATATATAATTTCTCTCTGCTGGTGCATCTACTGCTGTATATATAATACCTCTATACTGGTGCATCTACTTCTGTATATATAATTGTGACAGGCTGACTGACATGGTGTGGTGTGATGCGTACCTGGACTCTGGACTTGCCGGCTTCAGATCTTCACAGCCTTTTCCTAGGAAGATCCTGTGACAGGGGATGGCACAACCCAAGGAGGACCCACAAAAGTGACACTACTATGGTTAGCAGCTCAAAAAGGGTTAATTTACCAGGGAAGAAACTACGTGCTGCTATAAAGAAAGGATTATTAGAATCAAAAATACATACTAAAATACTACACTGCTATTCGGAGCTCCGAGACTATGCAAACATTTACAATACGGCATTAAACAGGAACAATTATCGCTCAGGAATCTCAGAATAATATGGATTGAAATGGCCACTACTTACTTATATCAAATAAAACAACATGGAAAATAAGCACAGCAGGATATCAAGTCACATAAACCATATGACAATAAATATATTACAGCTCTCAGCAAAATGTCCACAGGATGGTTGTGAAGGTGCTAGTGTCACACTCAGTAACAGAGCTGACCATATGCAGAGGTCAAAGTTGTGCAGGGAAGAGTCAAATGCCCACTTTCAGCAAGGAGGCCTTATGGCCCTTATAGTGTCTTGTTTCCTTACTATAGGCAATAGTGGGGGGTATCCTGGGGAATGTCCCTGCTAGGTAATATGAGGGTGTAGGTGGCTGTCATTATGAGGCAAAGTAGTACCTGCTATATTGCTGGCTTCTGCCACATGAATCTCTGGCTGTACTGCTGCATGCTGTCTGGCCCCTCTGCTGGGTGCTGCAGTGTGCTCTCTCGCTCTCTCTCTCTCTTCCTTCTCCTCACACTTGGGACAGCAGCCTTCTTCAACTTTATTTCACATGCCTCAGTGCACTTGTTCCCTCTGACTTTAGGCAGCACTGTCCTGTTCTCTCTAACACTGGGGTTGCTGCAGCTCTTCTTCACAAAGCTTTTTCCCTCTCTCCACATGTCCTCTCTCACACACTGCTGCTGGAATCACCTCTGACCTCCCAGCTTCCTGTCAAACGTGCAGGGGAGCTGGGACACTAGCTGAGTCTGTTAACCCCTCACAGCCCTGCTGACAGGGGAAAGGACCTGTTCTGGCAGCATTGGCTGCAATGTTAACTCCCTGGGGGCAAAGGAATAAAAGGGGTGGAGCGGGGTGCCACATATTACCTCTCTGTTGGTGCATCTACTGTACTGCTGTATAAATAATATCTCTCTGCTGGTGCATCTACTGCCGTATATATAATACCTCTCTACTGGTGCATCATCTGCCATATATACTTGCACTCCAGTGGTGCTGTCCTGTGGTGTAATATATTGCATAACTCCACAAAAATAATGGAGATCCAAAATATGGAGAATCAAATAGGGAAAGATGAAGGGCTGCGTCCTCCTACTTCTGAATCAGCTGCAACTGCAAGTAGTAATGATGACATAGACGATGATATGCCATCAACGTCGTCTTCCAAGGCCGATGTCCATTGTCAAAGTACAGGGCATGTAAAATCCAAAAAGTCAAAGTTGGGTAAAAAAAGGACCCAAAAAAACTAATTAAAATCATTGGAGGGGAAATTTAAACTTGCCAATGTGCCATTTACGACAGGGAGTGGCAAGGAACGGTTAAGGCCCTGGCCTGTATTCATGACTGGTGGTTCAACTTCACATGGCGATGCAAGCCCTCCTACTCCCCCTTTAGAGTTTTTAAGAGATTTCAGCTGTCATCAAAAACACAGCAAACATCTCTGCCTACTAAAGACACGTTACCACAAACCCCCAAGGAGAGTCCAAGGGTGTTGGTGTTTGCGATGACTGACCGTCCCATCGCTGTATGGGAAGAGGTGACTCCTTCCACCATTTTCAGCACTGCCTCTGCATATGCGGGAAGGATCACCTCAGTGCAGTTCCTGATTTAGATAATGAAGGTGTCAATGTTGTAGACCGAGAGGAGGATATTGATGTAGCTGGCGCTGAGGAGGAAGTTAAAGATGAGGATGCTGAGGTGGTTTGCTTAAATGAGGAACCAGGGGGGGGAAACAGTTGTTGTCCATGGGATGAAAAAGCCCATCGTCAGGCCTGGGCAGAGGACCAATAAATCCGACTCTTCGGTCTGAATTTTTTTTATCTGAATCCAGACAACAGATGTATTTTTTTGTTGACACATCTAAACATCAAACTTAGCCCTCCACTTCCAGAGAAATCAAGAAGTGCTCTGACTGCGGTGAACGGAGACCTGCGGCGATCCTGCACCACCCGCTCCATCGGCAACTACCATCCATCTCACGCAAAAGACAGGAGAGGTAACATCGTGGAAGAGACTGGCATAAAGTACCCTGGAAGCATTTGGTCTAACGACATTTGCCTTTATCTGTCCCAAATTGGTACAATTTATCTCTGGACACAATTGGTATAAATTGTACAGTGGAGGCTCCCCACATATACAGATGGAGTCGGCCTAGTCTTTGTAGGGGATGGCGACACCAGCCGCCATCCCCCGCCAGCCGCCATCTGTGTCTGCGAAAGGGGACGCATGCGCACGAGATGCACGCGCGTCCCCTTCCGATGGTGCTTCCCCTACTTCCCCCAGGTCCCCTCCGGCTTGTCGGCGGTCACCCGCCCCCCCCTAACCATGTCCATCTCCCTGAAGGGGAGACGGACAGGTTTCCGTCGCCCCGCCAACCGGAAACTGAGACGCGCGTGCGCGTGAGACGCACGCGCGTCTCAGTCAGATGGAGCGCCTTCTTGTTGGCGGATCGCCAGCGGTGACAGTCTGACGATTCGCCAGCAAGAGGGAGCCCGGCTCCATCTGTACATCGCCCCTTTAACATAAGGACTTAAGTGGGTTAGAGCAGCGAAGCTACAGTTTGATGACATTTGACCTCTGGATAAATTTTGAGCGATATTTAAAGTTGATTCTTATCTTATTTTGTTTATTATGTTATATCTATTTACAAATGTATTGTTTTAAAATGTGTATTTTTTATTAATTAAATATATTGATATATTAAGTGCGCTCTCTCTTTTTAGTTGAACAAATGTATTGCCATATGTAGCTTATGTAAATCTCCAATAAGCAGGGGTAAGGATCTTGCCCACCTAGGGAAATCCTCCCTTATACGTCACCTGAAGACCCTTCATAAATCAATGTTTAGTACAGGAACTGTGGCTAGCAGTCCAGGGACACCTAAATCCCTTGGTCCTCCTGTTTTTTTTTTTTTGTTTTTGGGGGGGGGCCTAGTTTTTCAAACTGCCATCCTCTTTGCCGCTGCAGTACAACCTTTTGCCCTAAAAAAAATATTGTGAGGTGTTTAGAATAGACTGGAAATAGCGTAAAAGCAAAATAAAAACCAAATTCTGTGATTTTAGCCGTTTTTATACTTGAAAAAAATAATCAGAATCCAAAACCTAAACGTTTGGGGGTGTTTTGGCAAAACCCATTAGAACCCAAAACCTCAAGGTAATCAGAACCGAAAACACAAAAGTGACCGGTGCACATCTCTACTTTTTAATACAGTAATAGGCAACCTTTTCCTTTTTTTATTCTAATGTAAATGAATATTAAGAATATATATAAAAATTGCTAAAAGAAAAACAATAAAAAATGTAAAGTCCTGAACATCCTAAAAAAGTCCTTTATTTAAGGACTAAATATTTTCTTAAAGTGACTGGGGTTTGGATGTACTAATTAAAGGCTTAACACATGGGTCCTCAAAATGAGGCCCTCCAGATGTTGTGAAACTACAAATCCCAGCATGCCTTGCCACAGTTTTAACAATCCCTTATAGCAAAACTGTGGAAAGGCATGCTGGGTTTTGTAGTTTCACAACATCTGGAGGGCTGCAGTTTGAATACCCATGGCTTAACATATTAGCACACATATCATTCATACTGCATATGCAGATGGAGCAGTTCCCAGCTTTGCAGGGGATCGCGGAAGAATCGCCAGCCGCCATCCCCCACCAGCCGCGCGTCCCCTCCCGACGGCTCTTCCCCCAGGTCCCCGCTGGCTTGCCGGCGGTCACCCAGGGTCCCCACCACCTCCCCGCTCTCCCACCTAACCCTGTCCATCTCCCTGAAGCGGAGACGGACAGGGTTCCCGTCGCCCCGCCGCCCAGAAACTGAGACGCGCATGCGTGTGAGACGCACGTGCGTCTCAGTCAGATGGAGCGCCTTGCCGCTGGCGGATCGACAGCGGAGACAATCTGGCGAGGGAGGCTGGCTCCATCTGTATACTAACATATGCGATGGGGGGGGTCACTCTGGTTGGCTCGCTAAGCAGCAGTATTTCACTGCTGAGCGAGCCTTCAAATGCTTCCCACCGTGCATACAAATTCCCCCCCAGCGACCCAGCAAATATCCCTGCGACTTTGCAAATGGATGTTTTGCATAAACAAAACATGGTTAACATGCCGGGCTAAGATCATTCGATGGTCGGATACCATCAAATGATTTCTACCCTGCTCGCATATTGGTCAGTCTGCGGCGTTTCCCGTGAGAGCACGCCAGGTACCAAGCCGATCAGAATCAGGGCCCAGGACCACAAAGACAACTCTCCTGATATGAGCTTCCCATTGCAATCAGTGCTGATCAGTGGTTAAGACGGCCAGAGGAGTTGCTGGGAGATATCCGAATGGATCTCTTTCAGAGCACACTACAGAAATAATACCATAGACTTCTATATGGTAACACCAACAAAAGCTGACATTACCCTCCACACCATTGGTGGCTCCAGAGGTGGGGCTGCAGCACAGTTCAAATTCAAATAGGGGATCCACACCCACTGCCACCAACTGCCATTGCAAACTAACTCACTGGCAGTAGGCATGGCTTCCCTATTTGAATGTTGAACTGTGCTGCAGCTCCTCCTCTGGAGCTACCACTGCACAACACGAAGAATAGCATATGGTAAATGTGACAAAGCCCGCACACAGGCTTTGGCCTCATTTCCCAATTAGTGCATGCCTCCCTAAATGATTTAATCAATATATTCTATACACCATAATTCATGTACAATTCACATGGGGCCATCAGGACTCCAGTCACCAGTGGTGGATTTCCCGTTAGGCATATAAGACACCATGGGACATTTTCTGCAGCAACCACTTGGATGCTTGTTTTAGTACTTTTAGTCCAAATTTTACCTGTAATTACTAAATATTTATACTTTACTGTACCATAAACTATGAATGCCCTTATAAGTTGTCCTACTTAATAAATAATTATACATATTTAAAGATAAAACAAAATGTCATACTATAGTTCATGCCTCTTTTTTAGCTTCTTCCTCTTGAACTTCTTCTTATACTTCTTCTTCTTGTTCTAGTTCTTCTTGTTCTTTTCTTCTTCTTATGCTTTTTGTTCTTTTTGTTCTTCTTTGCTGTTCATTAAATGAGGGCTAATAACCATTGAAAATAATAAAATTGGGCCATGGGGGGGGGTCATTACTGATCTCTTAATCCACCCCTGCCAGCCAGAGTTAAGGGGGAAGAAGGTAACGTGTAAAGAATGGCGAAGTGTAAGAATATAAAAACGGTGACTGGGCATGGATGGAGGAAAGAGGGTAGTAAGGGTAACAGAGAAAATGGGGGCAGTGTGAGAAAATGGAAGTGGGGTGAGTTTGCAAGGGTAAAGCGAAACAGACACACAAAACACTTAATAGGGAATTACTTTAGGGTGATGGGGAATAAACTTACTTAAATGGTGAACATTGATGAGCAAAGTTCCGCATTTGATGGCTCTGATGCAGGGGGGGGGGGGGGGGGTGGGGGGGCAGAGGGCCAGGGGGCAGAGCATGAGAATATGGAGAGCTATGCACTTGTGGTAGTGGATTTAACATCAATGATTTTGGAAGGGCAAGAGTTACATTGTGTGTCCTTCTTACCACAGCCACTATGCACATTATAAGATAATCTGTGAAAAGCCCGTCGGCTTATTCCCTCTCTTCTCCTACCTCCAATCTCTGTCTTCACAGCTCCCTCCCTCTATATCCAGCAAGTTTGAGACTAATCATTTTCTTTTCACTTTCTGTTAAGGAGTAATTTGTTGCTGAAACAGCCCATAGATGCTGGACGTTACTGCGCATGCTCCAGTCCTGGCGCCTCTCATATTACATAGTACAGGCGCTAGGAGCGCGAAGGGGCCAGGAGGAGCGGTGGTGGGGACAAGAGGGGGGGGGGGTGCTGGCATTGTGACCAGCGGCAGCCCCCCTCCTACAAAAAGGTCCCAGCCGCCACTGTATATATACAGTATATGTAGATATGTTGCAGGTTACTAACCTGTGCGTGTTCCCACAAAGCTTGCATCTCAGCGTGCCTGAGTTGATACATAGCAACACGTGGTGCAGTAATGTATTTTCTGTCTATGAGGCTATCACACAGCAACAGTAAAACAAAACACAATTCTGCCTTTTATCGCAACCATTAAAATAAACAGACAATTGTTTTATGTGCAAAAACAGCACGGTGCTGCAAAACTGGCCTAATGTTTTTCAAGCACAGAAATATATTTCTTTAAAATAACATTTTTTTTATACAGTGCTCTACCTTTATATTAGTACAGCATGCCAGCAATGAAAGTGCATCATATAATTTTATTCTTTCTGATGTGTCTTACTGTAGCCTCCGAATCTCCCGGTTATATTGCACTTCATTTCAACTACAGTACTTGTTATTTTGTAGGCACTCTTCATTTCCCGGGGATGTTTCCATGTTATTGCAGCTTGTAGGTAGGCAGTATCAATAAGATTATTTAATAACAGGGTACCATCGGATGAGTCGTGCTGTACCCAAACTAATAGCAAGCATAAAGTTTATATTTGATCATCTAATGCAAACTAATATCTCAGGTTTACTATTGGTTACAAACTCTTGTTACTGTAGCTAAGAGATTCACTTTGAGTATCGTTACTGTCAATCATACGTTACAACTCTTTACCCTGGCAATGCTGGCAGTCGTTGTCCAACTGGGAGGTTCGATGGGTTTGGTGCCTTGAAAGGCATCATTGTGGGCCTGCCAGTGCTAAGATTCCATAATGGGCAGTGTGTGGTTAGAACCACAATGACGCAATGTTCCACCACCCACGTCATCAAGCCAACCAGATCACCCAATACTTGTGGTCGAATGCTTACTGGAACTCTGGAAGAGGTTTGCTCGAAAGTGATGGCCACTTGACTGGATGGACCCTGAAGACACCACTAGTGGTTCTGCAGATGCCAGGAGCAGGAAATTATGTTACCCTTACATTGCAGTCTACATGATGAAGGTCAAAATGACCATGTTGACATTCTCATGTTGACATAAGTATCGACAGTCAATATTTTGTGCCCAACCCAAACAATTGTACTAGCATCACTCAACTTGTGCAACCTCTTTTGTTGGACTAATGTTTTTTTGTTATCACTACAAAAGGTCAGTTTGCCATGTGGTTTTGCATAACTGAACCTTAATACATTTTCACCAAAGTCATTGGTTGTGAGCAGGGCCATATATATGGCTGGGTGAGCCTTGAAATCGCACAGAGGACTTGGAGAGACACTTGCCGGAGGCTGCACAGCATTCTTACTTGCATGCATGAGGGCCCTACTTGGCACATGGGTGAAGATTAGGACTTTCCTTTTAGTTTTCAACGTTAAAACTTTTTTTTTGCAACTGGTAAGGGATGGTCAGTAATTTGTGGTGGTAGAGGGGGGGGGGGTTGAGGTTAGTGGTGCTTTGGAATATTGTGTAAGGGGCATTACGGTGTGTGGCATAATATGTAAGGGGCATTATGGTGTCACACATATTGTGTAAGGGGCATTACGGTGTGTGGCATAATATGTAAGGGACATTATGGTGTCACACATATTGTGTAAGGGGCATTATGGTGTGTGGCATAATATGTAAGGGGCATTATGGTGTCACACATATTGTGTAAGGGACATTACGGTGTGTGGCATAATGTGTACGGAGCATTATGGTGTTGCGCATATACAGTAGGTCCTTATTCAGATCTGATTGCAGTACAAATTTCGGTACTTATGTAGTATCTGGGCTGCCGATTTTTTGATTGTATGCCTTAAGTTAAGGCATACAATCAGATGCGATGCGATGCGATATCGCATCGCATCGCATCGCATCGCATCCGATATCGGATGCGATGACCCGATTTTTCCATAGGAATCAATGTTAAAATGATTCCTATGGAAAAATGGGTCCTTTTCATACCCCTACTATCCAAGTGGGCATGGAGTTGGATATAAACCTGTGGCGAGCGTAGCGAGCCACCGAGCCCGAAGCGTGGCGAGCGAAGCGAGCCCCGCGAGGGGACGGTATTCGTCCCCTCGCGGGGCTCGCTTCGCTCGCCACGCTTCGGGCTCGGTGGCTCGCTACGCTCGCCACAGGTTTATATCCAACTCCATGCCCACTTGGATAGTAGGGGTATGAAAAGGACCCATTTTTCCCATTGAATTCCATGTTAAAATGGACTCAGTCCATTTTAACATTGATTCCTATGGAAAAATCGGGTCATCGCATCGCATCGCATCGCATCGAATCGCATGGTCGCATGCGATGCGATGCGATCTCCCGATCCGACCCGATTTAGAAATCGGCAGCCCAGATACTACATAAGTACCCAAATTTCTTCTCAAAATGGGAAAAACCATGTGCACTGCAGGTGGGGCAGATGTAGCATAATGTGTAAACTGTCATATCACAGGCTGTTTGAAAAATAACAGGAGCGGATTAACTTCACCTTAGCGCTCTCCCCGTTCTGTCTCCAAGCTTTGCTATATTTCCCCCATATTTATCCTTGGAATGGTGTTTGGTAACTTTCATTAGCCCTAATTGCTCCGTTCTCATTCCGCCTATTGCCAATATTTCCTGACGCATAACTATATATTACTTCTGAATTTGCACCACAAGCTGTAGAATTCATTTCGACCATTACCATACGCCTGTGTTGCATAGAATGTCCTACATTTCTTGAGTCTTCACCCACTTGAAATTCAAGTAGGTGTTTGATTTATTCATAAATTGCTAAATTTTCAACCAAAAAAAAACAATGAGAGGGGAAAAAATATCTTATGCATTACTGTGATGAAAGCAGAGAACATCAAAACACAGAAGGGAAAGGAATGTATTTATTCACTGTAGTCTACAAACAAAATGTACAAAGGCAGTCCGTAAGGGAATTATCAATCAGCCGCGATTACTTGGAAAGAAATGTTTCTTTCTACCCGTATGAAATGTGTCATACAAACTTTGAGACAATGATATGAATTATTTCCTTTCCACTGTCATATATACGCTGCGGAAAAAAAAAGTCTCAAATTATATAGACTTAAAGATTAATTTATTTTATTGTAAGGCTAAATTGTTTTTTTTTTTTCCTTCAAGAAGAGATAAGAAGAAACTTCGAATGACTCCCGGAAAAAAGCAATGCAAACATTTACTCAAAAGTAATGATGATATTTTATTTAGCGCATTGTTCGTAGCTCAACAGCTTGATAGAATAAAATTAATGATGAAGTGTTGGATTTTATCTAACAGATTCTGATTCGCTACTACAAGCCTTGGGGCTACAATTATATTAATGTAATCTCTGGATATTTCCATTCCTATGTGAGATACTGGTTTCCTAAACCGTTTTTTTTTTCATTAATCTGCCTACGCAGTACTGCTACTGCTTTGCTAAAGTTTCCTGCGAGTGCATTGGTAGCGTGGTCTTCAAGACTCCAGTACCCTCTGTCTGGAGCATAAATGCCTTAGCGGTTAGATATTTCCCATAGGACACCCTTTTCGCAATGGAAACTTAGCAAGAGTACTATACAGGTGGAGTGCCTCTTAACCAGCTTGGGAAATCGCAGGTTCTCTGAGGTGGCGCAGGTTGGTGGAGAGGGACTCCATCTGATGGAGATGCCAATGCGTCTCACATGCTTGCTCGTCCCAGTCACATGGAGTGGATACCCTGCCAATATCCACTTCAGGGAGATGAGCAGGGTTGGGGGGTGCTGGCAGCTACAACGGAGCAGCAGGGAGGCGGCAGAGGGTGGCGGCAGGCTCCATCAGAATGGGGTGCTTGAGCTTCTTGTGCTTGCACACCCCCTTCTGGTGGCTGGTAGATGGTGATTCTATCACCAGGAGCAGCTCTAATGAGTGCTGCTCCATCTGTACCTATACAAATGACATAAGACCAAGGTCAGCTCTATCAACAGGCAGCATAAGGCAGCTGCCTAGGATGCCAGATCTTGGAGGATGGGGAAAATGGTGCCACCGGGTCTGTCTTTCACAAAACGAAGGCTGTCTATGGGGATGACATCCCTGATGTACTTAATACAGAAGGGAACTGTTACATTTCTAAGACGCCACCTTCACACTTTAACTTGAGGATCTGGAAAGTGGATATTGGTTGCAGAGTGGGGTTGGGGGGTCGGCAGTAGATTGAAGTTTTGCCAAGGGCAGCAGATCCCAAAATTATTCCCGTACCCCTTGATTAGGCTTTGCATTTATGAGTACCACTTCCTCTCAATTTGAAGTGTATCACAGTACTTACAAGTGGAATGGAAGTGAGTTGTATTTGTATCCTAATTCTTGTCCTTATGATATGGAGTAGGGGAATCAGGTCTCTCTGTGTCTGGATACTGGCTGTCTTATATCTCCTGGGTGCCCCCGATAACGCCTGTAGGATTAATGCCACTGCTTCTTCCACCTGTGTCAGTATAGGGCAGATGATCGCTGATGTCTGAGGGCAGCACGGGTGGCTCCTATCAGATTGCTGGTCTTGAACATGCATGAGGAGATGCTGATGATGCTGCAGACGGAACCGGAAGTGACGCAACGTGGTTCGTCTCCACGGCAACGGTAGACTTCATCCGCCATCAAGAGACATGTCCTCTTCTAACACCATTACCAATTTTATTGTATAGTACCCCCCCAACCAGTCTGCAGCGTACCTCAGTGGGTACACATACCCCAGGTTAAGAACCACTGGCCAAGGGTGTTGACTGACCCTGCACAGGATTTGACATTTCTAAACAGGTCAAGTATATTTGACATGACTCAAACATGGATTACTTTTAATTCATTGTTAGTAATAGTGAAAGCAAAACAAGACAAACTTGTATTCCAAACACAACCATTGATCTTCAACTCTCTTCAATGAACACGACATTATGTCATGTTATTTCATTATTTCCCAGCTAGGACAATTGGCCTACACATAACTGATGTGAAGAGTGCATCCAACTGATATAAATGTACTCATGAATTCAGCCACCAAATAGAAAACAGAATAATACCAAAACAATGAGGCTACACAGGATTTTCCAGAAGACAATGTAGACCATTAATGGGGAAGCTACCACATTCTTTAAAGATGCTCCTTCCAAGCAACCTTGGGGTGTTATGGTCTCAGGCTTATTGACCAGCCTTACTCTTCACTTCTTGTGGCAGATACCGCTTGAGCTGTCCACTGAGCTGCCATGCACTAGTAACTTAGCTGCATGCATGGTCATTATACAGTGGCATAGATGAATCGCTCTGTGCTTCCTCATGAAGAACATCCAGTAGAAGTGGAGGGGCATTAGGGGAAACTAGGCTTTTTTTTGATACCCTTATGTGTGATAAGATATAATCATTTGGGATGCATCATGATTAAGGAGGTCATTCTGAATGACTCGCAAATCTGCGACTTTCACAGCTTTGCGAGTCAATTAAACGCAACATGCCGCACACATTAATGCTTGCCCGCCGCAAGCAATGCGAATGTCTCCGCATGCGAATAGATGTTTTGCATAAACATCCATTCGCAGCTTACGTGCGGTGTCTGTGATTTTGTGGCTTCCTTTTTTCGGGAAGAGGGCGGGCAGCTGATATCCGGTGATGTCAGCTGCCTGCCCCCAGCACCCGCTTCATTGGCAAATCACCATGGGAACGCCCATCATTTTCATGGGGATGCCCATGAAACGCTGGGTTTTCCCATGGTCCCGACTCCAGTGGGCGCGATCTGTGCGAATGGGCCGCGACTGCTCACACAGATGGGCTGCACATGCGCATAAGTGTATAAGCACATGCGCAGCTCATAAATAATGCTCACCATTGGGAATTCACAACGGTGAGGAAAAAACCAGAATGACCTACTAAGTTTGAAGGCTTGGAAATATTAAGTTACGTATAATTAAATAAATATTAATGACAACACACATTACAATTATAATCATTATCATCATCATAACCGTCATTAAATTAATCATAATAATATGTACATAATTACTAATAACTAATACATAGAAGCATCACTACTGGATGTGGACCGCACGGAGGTGTCACCTTTCCGAAGGTACTGCATCCCCCTTCTGGTTTGTTTGTTAGCGGGTGTATGAGGCTCCGGGGAGTGAGTGCCCTTTTGTGGCAAGGTGGGCCTCCCTGACCCCTAGAGTGATATAAAGGGGGTCCGGGCTATGCCAAAAACCATAAAACGATGCCCCAACAATGAGACCACTCTCCCTGGCTTTGCGGCATAGACTTGCCACACCAGGAGTCTAAACAGGTATGGTCACAGCTGCCCTGGAGTGACGAAAATGAGGATGGTCCATGAAGATAATCTCTTCCCGGTAAAGGCACATCCCTTTGCTTAGGCACACCCAGTATGTCTAACCCTAGAGATGCCACTGATAATATAATAAATATTATTAATAATGCCCATAATAATAGTTATAATATTCTATGAAGAAGTTGGTGTAAAGCCGCAACTTGGTTTATCCTTCAGTATACGTTCATATTTTATAGTTTTGCTATTTACATTGCACTCTTTACTTTTGATATGTTGTATAGATAATTAGTTTAGTATTTTGAGCCATGGTCCCCAAAAATTGTCATGATCTTATAACCAAAAGGCAGTTCCAAAATTTGGTGTTTCTACCATGGGAACAAGGTTAGAACATCAATTTGTGGGACCACTGAATGCAGTGATAGAGCTAAGTAGGCATACTACTGACAACTTCAGGAATGTTCTCTCACGATGCAGTCCAGGTTTTTGTTTCCAGACTGAAATGTTGACCATTGATCGCAAGCAGTAATGACAGTAGCCTTTGGAAGCCCATAGAGAGGAAAGACTAAACATTCATAAGCAATAATCAAGTCCACAAACCACTTAAAAGCATTAAATTGAAAATTTACTAAAGGTTAATTCTAATTGATTTTGATCAATTAAAAATTTAGGAAAATCATTAAAAACCGATGACCAAAACACACATGTATAAATAATTACAATGAATGTTAAAAAAAAAAATTGTTTTTGGCAACTGAAATCCAATATTGGTTTACATCAAAATTTTTAAGTCAATTAAATTTGATAAAATTTGACCATTAGTAATTTTTTATCCTACATATGTACGAACAGACTATAGTGTTAATGTAGAATTTCAACAGTAATTAACTTAATTTAATAAAAAAAATGTTGCCATGCTCTTACTTTAATTCATGAAATGGGATACATACAGTTGACTGGCAGTCAGAATGCCAGTGCATACTGAAGCTGATATCCCAAAGGAGGGACTCCCTTCTAGTAGACTAACCCTAACCCTCACCCCAAACATCCTGTCCCTAACCCTCCCTGCTACCGTTTGAACTTACCTCATCACCGAAACCTACTCCCCCCACCATGCCGCCTCCCTTATCCCCCTTCCCCGCCCTGCAGTCTAACCCTAACCCCCATCTAAGATTTCTAATTCTAATCCTATCCCTCCCTTCCCAAAGCCTAACCCTAAATAACCCCATTAGTGCCCAAACCTAACCCCCATCCCCAACCTGACCCTAACTCGCCCTGCATACTCACCAATCGGGGAGTCAGCTGTTGGTATCCTGATCTTTTTGGGGTTCCAGTATTGGTCTACTGAAGGCATCGGTATACTGAACGCTGGCATCCTGAACACCGGGATGCTTACTACACCCCTAGGAAACACCAGATCATTTACAGTTATTTTAAAAGAATTTTCATTTAAAAAAAAAAAAAAATAATCCCCTTGTTTTTTTTGTTTTTTTAAACACTTTTTACCAGAATTGTTTTAGTACTACATTTACATTTTACTGCACCAACATCATTTTTGTTTTTGCATCAGTCTTGTGTACGTCTATTGCTAAAAAGCAAACATTTTTGTACGGCTCTCTCGCTTGTTCTCCGAGACCTGAATACAGAATCTGAGCTCAAGGTTCTATCAAATATTCATCAAGCAGCACAAAAGAAGAGAAAACTTTTTGAAGAATCTGTTTGCTAAAATTCACAGAAGTGTGAAATAATTTCAATCAATTCCAGAGACTCCCTAACTTTATTGTAAACAGGAAGAAATGACTTTTAATCTCATTATCTTAAAATTTTCAAAGCTAGCATAACAACTTTAATTACTCTTTAAAAGTTTATAACATATGCTTCACCCAATCAGCGGAACGAAGACGCACAACTTACAGAATTCTAAGAATCATGGGGAAAAAAGCACATTATGCTTGGTCAGAACATAAAAGGGATTATTATCTCCCTAGCAAATGTACTTTGCAGCTGCAAGAATAAATTACCTTTTCTTGCCCTTAGGGGTTTTTCTCAGTAAATTTCAGCTGGCTGCAGATTGTATAATTACCTCAACTACTTCATATATCACTTATATGTAGAGTGTAATTGAAATTGACCTTTCGTGCGCCTGCTGTCTGCAGGGATACCCCTGGACCCGCTACTTTACACGATGCAGCCCTGTCATAAACATTTTCAAGGAATATGAAACACTTTCTGAAATGTGCACTATTGGGTGGAGGGCAGCTTGACTTCATCATGGCTTCACGCAACAGAAGAAATCATGGTAATAACTAGGGGTCTGAATGAATGCCCGGCGGCATTCTGTAAACAGTAGAGCAGTGAATGATGAGGGGCCTTCCATCTACCCTGTCTCCCCCAAACCACGACAGGACACGAGGCTGTAGGCCTGACAATGGGACAGTTCACAAACAAATGGACACACACAGAATGCAGGAGGAGTGCGCACTCTTCTGGGGATGTGGGGGACTACCCCAAAATCATAGGATAGAAAAGCAAAAAAATCCCCCCAAACAAGCAATGTTTATACAAGGAGACCAAATATATTTTTATTTTTTTTCTATGCAAGGTAAATACGGGCTGATGTTGCATGCAGTACACAAATATTAGATTTACACTTCAATTTGAATTTTAGTTTAAAGTACTCACAACATCTCTCAATAAGTTACATGCTACAACTGCCCACTGCAGTGCAATGTGGTTTTCCCAAGTTGCTTGAACTTTTTGCTTTACTTATAAACATGAACTTGGCCCACAGTGTATAAAACAACAGTAATTTATATGTGCATTTTTTTCATATTGAATATCAAGTATATCTGCAAAGAAACACAATTATAGACCATTGGGACCATCTCTGGAAAATAGGGACACTTAGCTACGTGCTTGCGTGGGTTTCCTCCGGGTACTCCGGTTTCCTCCCACAATCCAAAAATATACTGGTAGGCTAATTGGCTCCCAACGAAATTAACCCTAGAATGCCTGTGTGTGCACGTACATGTGGTAGGAAATATAGATAGTAAGCTCCACTGGTGCAAGGTCTGATGTGAATGTTCAACTGTACACTGTAAAGCGCTGCGAAGTCTGTGTGCGCTATATAAGAAACTGTTAATAAATAAATAAATAAAATAAATACATAGGGGGTTATTCTGGTTCACTCCTTCTGGCAAAATTCCTTCTTAAATGGACAAAACCATGTGTACTGCAGAGGGGCAGATGTAAAATGTGCAGAGAGAATTAGATTTGGGTGAGTTATTTTGTTTCTGTGCAGGGAAAATACTGGCTGCTTTATTTTTACACTTTGAAGTAAAACCCCACTCAAATCCAACTCTCTCTGAACAAGTAACATCTACCCCACCTGCAGTACACATGGTTTTGTCCATTTGAGAAGGAATTTGCCAGAAGGAGTGAACCAGAATAATCCCCATAGTATCTGCCTACCTTGAGTGAAGCTTTGGGAATCTCCCAGTATTTGGGGTAGTCCACCACAGCCTCGGTAGGCGGTACAGTACTCCTGCATTCTGCCTGCCATTGAGTGAAGCAATTAATGTTTCTCACTGGCAATTACAGGAGCCAATGGGAAGGGAGCACTGCTAAATGACTGGATCACATCATTTAGCTCCACCCCTAGCTGCGAACCCACAAATAGCAAGTGTATGTTGGGGGTGGAGCCTAATGTCAAGACCATTTGGCCCTACCCCCTGAAGTTCCCTGCAGTGGTAGACTTTCAAAGTAGGTCAGTATGAATTAATGTTATTTCCTCATTTGAACCAAGGGCTTTGACTGGCTAAACTCTTGGGAATTAATTCAGCATAATGTCAGGGAGCCTAGTACTGTACAGTATATAGCATTATAATTTAAAAACCAAGGTATACAATAAATAGTAAACAATTTATTCATTCTTTAAGAATAAAGAAAGGCTTAAACATATGCTGTTTTGTGACCTTGAATGAAGCATGTACATTGTGTTATACTGTATAATAAGATCCACAAATTATTGTAAAACACATCTGGTGAGATTTTAGGAAATGACAGATTATCCCCCAATCGCTCCCCTACCCTGCATACCGTCAGAATCTGACCTTGACAGTTTAATTACCTGTCATTCAGATCTGTTCACTTCTTTTCCCCCTTGGTTTACTATGAAAGTGATTAGTGAAGTGTACATTGATAGGGATACAGACCTGACCTACAGAATACTGCTGCACTAAATACTAGAACTGCTTTGAATGCGGGGTTTTACACAAAGGAACATAATACCTCTATTTGTGGAGATTCGCTATGAACAGAGATTTAGAGATTGAAGTATTTCTGTTTAGCGGTTATGGTCATGTGACACAAAGAACGTCACCCATAGAGACGTGAATTCTGCACTCTTTATCTCACTGCTCGCAGAAGTGTAATATACAGTATGAGATGGAACTGCAAAACTGGGTTCTGTGTGCACGTAGGAACTCCTGAGAGGCAAACGGTGATGTCGGCTGATGCAGTGAGCTAAAAACGTTTTCAAATGGCAATTATGACACCTACTATCCTGTCATGCTCAATAGCAGGCCTAGCCTACCTGTGGCTCCAGTGGCGCAACTAGAAAATGCCTGCCCCCCCCCCCCCAGGTGCCTAACCCTAACCCCCTGCATTTTAGTGCCTAACTCTAACACCCAACCCCCCCTCCTCCCCATGCTAAGAGACCCTGACATACTTATGATCTATGGCATCTACAGTAATTTTGTGGAGTCAGGGTTCCGGCACCAGTGTGTTCCGGCACAGGGCATATTTGCCAAACAATATTTGCAGGATATTGCCTTAAACCACCCAGCGACCTTGAACAATATCGGGGATATTGGCTGCGATCACCCATTTTTGATTGCAAAAGCAGACCCAATAGGTTTCTATAAGGGCTGCTCAAATGTCGCATTAAGCAGGCTCTGAAATGCGTTAACCATTAGCTTATGGGCTGCAAGCTACAAAACTTTCCTTGATGGAGATTTCTAGGATCCTGTCTCCTCAAGGGTCTGATGGCTTGTGTAAACTGCGATAACTAAATATAATTATATGGACCATCTGTGATAATAACATGGGGTGCCCCGGAATCAGCATAAGGCATCACATATTCCTAAACCAATCACCAGACTCCTGTGAAACTAGCCAAAAGAAGTCTATAGGAAGGCATAGGAGGAGTGGGAAAATCCAAATGCTGATTCCCGGGAGCCGCAAGGCTCCATATAAACTCAGTGCACTCATTCACTCAGTGCAGCCAGCTGATATATTACATACATGATAACATGTATGTTTATATGCAGTTTTTCTCTGCAGTATATGCTTGGCGCTACAGCTGCTGCTGATCAAATGTAATTAAGTTATTTATACATAGTGGAATATGATCCAAGTTTAACAGAACCTACAGTACTGCTCAAGAAGCAATTACAATTTGAGCATATGTACCCTGCTCGTACAGGTTATTGGAAGGCTTCCACCTGCCTTAATGATGTCTGCAACGGAGCTGGACTTCATTCGGTACTTATGTAGTAACTGGGCTGCCGATTTTTTGATTGTATGCCTTAAGTTAAGGCATACAATCAGATGCGATGCGATGCGATATCGCATCGCATCGCATCCGATATCGCATCCGATATCGGATGCGATGACCCGATTTTTCCATAGGAATCAATGTTAAAATGATTCCTATGGAAAAATGGGTCCTTTTCATACCCCTACTATCCAAGTGGGCATGGAGTTGGATATAAACCTGTGGCGAGCGTAGCGAGCCACCGAGCCCGAAGCGTGGCGAGCGAAGCGAGCCCCGCGAGGGGACGGTATTCGTCCCCTCGCGGGGCTCGCTTCGCTCGCCACGCTTCGGGCTCGGTGGCTCGCTACGCTCGCCACAGGTTTATATCCAACTCCATGCCCACTTGGATAGTAGGGGTATGAAAAGGACCCATTTTTCCCATTGAATTCCATGTTAAAATGGACTCAGTCCATTTTAACATTGATTCCTATGGAAAAATCGGGTCATCGCATCGCATCGCATCGCATCGAATCGCATGGTCGCATGCGATGCGATGCGATCTCCCGATCCGACCCGATTTAGAAATCGGCAGCCCAGTTACTACATAAGTACCCTTCATTCAAAGTGACTTCTGTTCAATGCTCGAGATCCATTATAAAACAACAAACACTTTTTTAAGCACTTTTTATTTTGTTCCATTAATTATTTAATGCTTCATTGATACAAATCTGTGGGTATATTGGGATTGCTTTTCAGCAGGATTTTTATTTAATTGACTTGAGCAATAACATCAGAAGAATTTCTACCCAACGCACAGTCCTACATTCTAATTAATGATGACAATCCTTGTGCATTTTTTTCAATCCCAGGATTCCCGGGATCTCGCATAATTAGACCATATACTAGTAATGGAAAACTCAAATTTACACCTTGTTGCACTGCATCCATTAATTGCAAAGGAGTTTGGACGTTATATTACTTATCTGTAAAAGGATAGAAAATCACTGCTTCAAAAATTAGACAGTTTAGACTTTTTGTTGCTATTTCTAGCAGTTTTGGTTGATTTTAAATACAGTAGGTTAGAAAATTGTCTTAAATTAATCTCCATCATATGTATCCTGTCTGACGTACTACTAGGCTATTAATCAGACATATTGTAATAGACTTTAATAACATATATGAATTGCTTTAAAAATAACCAACATATATAATTTAAACAGTTTCACTAGTATATTATGTTGGTTCTTTCTTAAGAAACAGTAGTCATTTTACTGCCATTTACGGACAATTGGTACGCCTTGTTCACGTGGAAATTACTGAATGATCCATGAATGTTAAAAATAAGTTTTGATTCTTTAATTTAGTTCCGTTTCACTTCAACTTTTGCATTTTTTTTTTTTTTTGCAAAAGTCTGACGTGGTTTTAATACTATTCAGAAACAAAAATATTTCTGGTGTCTCATTGCACCTTTATTCATGCACGGCAGTGGTGTAGCTTGGTTCCACCGTGCCCGGAGAAAGGGTATGTTCCCCCCCCCCCCCTTGCGCGGAGAAAAGGGGGACTGTCCTTGCTCATTGCCGAGGGGGACTGAACTTGCTCGTTGCTAAGAGGACTGACCTTGCTCGTTGATAATAATAACAGGACCCCACAGTCTGCTCCCCCTGTATAAGAAAAGGACACCACAGGCTGCTCCCAGTGTATAATAAAAGGACACCACAGGCTGCTTCCCCTGTATAATAAAAGGACACCACAGGCTGCTCCCCCTGTATAATAATAATAACAGGACTCCACAGATTGACCCCCCCCCCTGTATAATAATAAGGCTGCTCCCCTGTATAATAATAATAGGACCCCACAGCGCTCACCCCTTGACCCCTGGATAGGGTCTCCGGTGCCAGGGATGCAGCGCCATGATGTTGATGCCCGCTGTGCCTGGCATCAGTCAGTGGGGAAAGTTAAAACCTGTAGCGTATGCGCCGGTTTGGGACGCCGGCGGCAGGGATGCGGCGCCATGAGGTTGATAACGTTGTGACATCATGGCGCCACATCCCTGCCTCCGGCGTCCCAAACCGGTGCATGCACAGTGAGAGTGCTCACCGGGTTTTAACTGTCCCCAGTGCAGACTGATCCAGGCACAGTGGGCGAGCAGGGCGGGGGAGCCGGCGGCAGAGCCCTGGCGCCAGGTGACATGTCGGCGCCCAGAGCTGGTGCTCCTCCGGCTCTGCCCTAGCTACGCCTCTGTGCACGGGACATAAAGATGCATTAATGGATGATATCCTGTTTGTTATCGAGAACCTAGCAAGCAGATTGACCTGACATCTCCTTCTCAATGTTGGAAAATATTGTTTTGCTCTATAAAGTGCATCTCTACGTTGAAACCACATTCAATTTCCTGGAGATCTTTGCAAACTGTTCTACAACATATCCTGTAATTAAAGCAGCAAATGTCCAAATATTGCATAACAAACCAACTAAACAAAACAAACCAAACACATAGCAATGACCTGTAGTTTGTAAACCTAGCAATTACCACTAAATGATTATTATTTACAAAACCTGACCCTTGACTTGTGCCGGAATCCTGTTCTCTGTCTGATTTTCGCTTTTGTATTTCTGTATTTTTTGCAGTCTTTTTATGTATACATTTTTTTTTTTTTAAATGCAATACTTAAATGTACTCCAGAGATTCCCTGGAAAAAGCAGCTCATCACGTAAATTAATATACATACTCTTACTGTAAATCAGTGATCTGTTCTGGTCTTGTATGTTATAGCATACTGGGGCAGATGTATTAAGCTTTAACAAGAGATAAATCCAAGGGTGATAAGGAGAGATAAACGTCCAGCCAATCACCTGCCAACTGCCATGTTACAGGCTGTGTCATGTTACAGGCTGTGTTTGAAAAAAGTCAGTAAGGAGCTGATTGGCTGGACGTTTATCTTTCCTTATCACCCTTGGATTTATCTCTTGTTAAAGCTTAATACATCTGCCCCATTGACCCTTTGCCATTTGTATCAAATGTGAAATATTATATTGCTGTTTTGTTGCTAATGTATGTTGTTTGCTTTTTGTCGTCCCACCCTTCCCCTGCAAAATATATAGAATGAAAGCATTGTGATGATAATCATAATAGTAATAATTAATTATTATTCATAAATGACTATTATTATTATTATTATTATTATTATTATTATAAAAATACATCTAATAAAAATAATATTTATTATTACATTAGTGTTTTTGACACAGCAATAAATTTAATGAAGTATGTCAGCCTTCTAGCATGTCAACATTTCCTCAATGTCTACATGATGAATGGAAACACGGTCAACGTCTACTGCATAACCAGGTCGAAGTAATGCATGTCAACGATGTGAATGTTGACATATCCTGCCCAGACTACTTTCTTTAATATTTGATTATAATACTTTACTCATACTTCCTTAACAAAAATCAGGTCCCCCGGAGGGGTGGGCAAGCCTCCCGCATTTAGCAGGGGCCCCCGCATCAGCTTCTACACCCCCTCCCTCTGCCAGTCAAATACGGTCATTCACAGCTCTTTGGGGAGGGGCGGGGCTAAAATTTTGCAAATCATGTAATTTAGTACCACCCCCTCCCTGGAGAGCTGTGAATCATGGCATTTACAATAATGGGGCGGGCTTATAGATGGCAAGCCCCACCCCCTGTCGAGCTGCAGAGAGTCTCCTGGAGAGGAGTCACTTAAGGTTGGCAAGTATGACTGTACTATCCACCTTCTACTACCCCACACAGATTATCATCCTTAATGTTCCCTCTGTGTCCTTTAAACACGCTGCTTTCACAGGGACATTGTGCCACAGGCCTGCAGCTGTCTAGACCAACATAAGTCTCATGCTGCTTACAAATGGTTCCCTATAAAATTGAACAAGTGATTTGCCACTTACAGGAATCTGCCGGCAGCCTCCTCACCTCTGCCCCCAGCTTCCCCATTAGAAAAAAGATGATCGCACTAAAACTCTATGATTTTGCAGTTTGCGCTGTACCGGTGTCTACAGAACAAGCCGTGCTGCATTGAGAATGATTTATTGATTCATTAGCCAACTAATTCCATTTTTTGCTGAATAATTAGCTCAAATCTCTTATTTTGTAACCCAAATTAGTTTCAATCATTTCTGTTTTTAATTAGATTCATATTTATATTAAGCAGTGATATTCCATTCATTTACATTTACATATCGTATCATTATCCTTCAAGGCAATGGAGGAGGGATTGTTAAGTTATAATGATTAGAACAAATACATTTTTGCATTGTCTGTTACTGGCATTGTTTGATGAAGACATAAAGGAGCTTAAGGAAGACGTAGTATTTAGGCCAATGGTACTGAAGGGAAAATCACTAGTGAAGTACTGATTGCTCCTCGGAGGCAAACTGTATGTCATAAGCCGGTGTCCAGGAACGTTCTTACATTGAGCTAAGGAAAGGAGCTTGTATCCAATGATATTATATAGGAGTTAGGAAGGGGGTGACTTTATCCACCCACCAACACACCCTTCTAATAGACCAGAGCTAGAGATGTCCATACTACAGATTGAGTGCCTCTCAGCCAGCGCTGGGGCTCGCCAGAATGCTCCCGCTGGCGAGCCGGTGCTCCATCTAACTGGGACGCGCGAGCATCTCAAACGCACGCGTGTCCCAGTTTCCGGGCAGCAGGGGAGGCGAACCTGCTTCAGGGAGATGCGCAGGGTTGGGGGGGTGCAGGGAGGCGGCGGTGATTGACGGCGACTGGCGGGGAGCTCCGTAGGAAAGGGGACACGTGAGCGTCTCATGCATATGCGTCCCCTTCCGGCAGCTGGTGGTTGACGATCTGGGCGCCAGATCCCCGCTGAATGAAGGCGGCTTCATCGGTAGTTTACAGTAACCACCAACAGTTCAACTGTTTTTCACTATTCTCTTGTTTTTATGTGAGGGATAAAGTATTTATTTTTTTTACCTGTGGGGAACAATGTGATTATTTTTTCATGTGGGGGCCAATGGGTCTTTTTTTCCTGTGAGGGCCAATGTGTTTTTCCCTGTGGGGGTCTGATGATGTGCCTTGGCAATTTTAAAATCTTGTTTGGTGTGCGGTGATTTGAAAATCACTGTAATTTCCATTAATCACAGACAGTTGGCCTCAAGCAGAGGTGCATGCAAAACCACAGCCACCCATGCAACTGCCTGCAATCAGGCTCAGTGATTAGCTAGTGAATTACTGACTCCTCGATCATTAACTCCTACCCCTATAAGAAGGGTAAGAAGATGCACCCATCACAATCCCCACTGACATTTTCTCTAGCCAGCACTAAACTTTACCAGCCCGGACTGGTGCCACCCTAGAGGTGTAAAACACAGCATGGCGGACTCAAACCGTAGTGCCAACCAGCTCTTCCACCAGGAGTTGGCTGGGCCTGGGTGCAGGGTGGCATTTGCCCCGGGATAGAATGACATTAAAGGTTTCTGGCTTTGGCTTCCTGGATTGTTCTAGTGGTACAGTAAGAAGAAGCAGCAGTTATAGCCGTAATCATTAGAGCTGCAATATGTTTGGTAGTGCCGGCTTTGTGCAGCTAGTCATGCCTGAGAATCAGATACACTACGCCACACGTCACACGCGTGACATGGCAGACATTCAATGAGCTTGGCAATAGCTTTATGGGCCGCCCTACACAACAGACCTTGGGTGTTGTTCCTACAGTGGGCGGGTAAGCACCTACCCCACTGCCAACAGGCGAGGGGGTGTACGGGAACACATCCCCTCTCATGCGGCCGAAAGGGAAAGAAATCATCCGATGGTCGATATCACATTTATTTCCAGTCATTTCCAATGTAATACGACCCCGCAAATCATGAAGGAGGGACTTAGATTCCATCAAATACACACATGAATTTTGATTTTTAAATCCAAGATCTAAACCCGGAGTGATCTGAGTCGGGACTCAGTTCGACACAAAATCCAAATTTGTGTGTGTTACATTTTCAACAAACTGAACCACTCATCTTTAACGAAAAGGGTTATGTTATACTGGGCAGATCCATGTCTTTTCGGGGTGTGTCCTGCATTTCTGAAGAGCTCTTTTCCCAGTAAACACCAGTAAATACCCCTAAAATGCTAGGTACATATCCATGGAACTTGTTACCCAACTGTATTGGAATCGAGACATATAAATCTAGATTCATGGACCAAGCTGTCCCACCAAAATTGAGCTATCTTGAAGGTACAGTATGTTGCTTTCCAAATGGTACATTTGTACTGTTCCGGGATGTTTCAATGTACGCAACCTTCTCTAGATTTCAGATCTGCAGTATAAGCGGACGTGAGCTATTAGTTCTTGTAGGTGCTCAGTATTAGACAGCTGCATTATAAACGCATAAGGGCACTTATTCTGGTTCACTCGCAAAGGCAAATTCCTTCTCAAATGGACAAAACCATGTGCACTGCAGGTGGGGCAGATGTGACATGTGCAGAGAGAATTAGATTTGGGTGGGGCTTTACTTCAAAGTGAGATCTATACTGCAGTGTAAAAATAAAGCAGCCAGTATTTACCCTGCACAGAAACAAAATAACTCACCCAAATCTAATCTCACTGCACATCTGCCCCACCTGCAGTGCACATGGTTTTGTCCATTTAAGAAGGAATTTGCCTTTGCGAGTGAACCAGAATAAGGGCCTAGGATTGCAATTTATTTAGAGCATGCCTGTCAGTCAGGAATTAGCAATATGCTGGACACTTCCGGAATTGCTCTCTCTCAGTGATCAGCAAATGCTTCTGACATCTGCATAAAAGATTGATGTAAAACGCTCGCTCTGTTCCTTGCCGTCAGCATTATTATTATGTGATTCAGCTTTTCTAAAACACTTAACCGTTTTCAAATGTTGCTTGCGGTTTTCGGTGCTTTCATTCCGAGTAGCATCCATCTGAAGCCTAATTTCTCACCACCGTGGTTTGGAATGTTGAAGTACTAATGCTGTATTGTCTACAAATATCCTATTCATAATGCAAAGGCACTTTTTTAACAACTGATTTATTTTCCTGTTTTCTTTTTTTATGTCTTGCAAATGTGTTTTCCGTATTTATTTTCTGCTGTACGGCTGTAAACTGTTAAAGTCGCTTTCCTCTGCAATTCAGTTGAAATTTAATTTGAACCTCTAGAGGGCAGCAGTAAAAAATGATGCAAACACGCACTGGCCTTATCTGCGTGTGCATCTTCATGTCCATTAAGGGGCTGACAGATTAGCATGCAGGTTAACCACAACTGCTCTAGCATTGCACATGCAGATTAAAATGTGGGTAGTCATCGAGTTGTAAGCATCTATGAGAACGCGTTTCCCATATCCCATATGTCTGGTTTTGTAGTGGTTGTCATTTATAGTGGTAGCTGGCCAATCCCAGGTGCAAGAGGTCCATCTGTGAACAGAACCGGCATATTTATACATGTCCACACTCTAGGAAAATCCTTAAACAGGGTCCTACTGACCCACTAAGATACCAGTGGAATCTGGTCCCACTTCCAAAAAGTATCACCTCGTTTTCAAAGCATCAGGTTTGATGTACATTGTTACTCTATTAGAGAGCCAGGTACCTGGTGGAGCAGGAGCATGGATGGAAATGTGTGCTCAGCTCACAAGTATAGATACTACACTAAGATTTGCCCTCAAAGCAGGTTGTCAATAGCAGTGGTGGCTTCAGTGGTGGAGCTACACAGCAGCCCAAACTTCATTAAGGGTAGCCACACCAACATCCAATGCAGTCCCACCACTGGAACCTTTACTGGTCACTAGTCAACCTTGTGCCCTCCTCTTGTTGGTTGGGAGGACAATGGGCTAGACCAACATGAGGCCAATCCAAGCATCTACCCTATACTAGTTGGGAGATGGTGGTGTAGAACACAGCTCTTCATGAAACAAAGTTTACACACAGCTTTTTTTCTGTCTTCTTTTCAATATACTGTACACAATCTTGTAGACAGATCTATACCAACTATCATTGCCTGCTGACTCCTTCAAGTCTCCGTTCATGGTGCCCTTGGATCCTATTCCACTTCCCATTTGAGTATGAGATGCTTAAGGATGAATTATAAATATGAAGCCTAGTAAGATCAGTATAGTGCAGAAAGAATTCAAAGTCTCGGAGGAAAGTTTTTGTCTACAGCCTAAAAAGTTGGTCAAGACAAAGTCAAGAGTCAACAAGACAAAGTCAATAGTCAACAAGACAAGGTCAAGATTGATTAATTCTGTAGGAATAAATGTTCATTAGGTAACCTCCAATGTTATTAAAACTGCATCCATTGACTGACATGATACTGTATAACATATTAGGACTTCAAAATATATATTAAGGGGTGGATGTTTCAAGCATTGAAATGAGTGCAGAAATGGATCAGTGGAAAAATGGTCTGGAAATTTAGAAGCTCACTTCTTGCTATATGAACAGCAAGAATCTGAAAGCTCTTTAGATCATCTAAGTCGTCAGCATTATGTATAAAAAGATATCTGTTTTCATTTTTAATCAAGACTCCTTTCATAGAACCTTTGCAAGAAGAAAAAACTTCTTTAATAAGAATATGAAGTTTACCACTCCAATTAAGCACAATGCACATTTAAAGGTCACCGGCAGAAAACGATATTGATGATAATAATATACGTATTACTCCAATTATGATAATGACTCTAATTGTTTAGTAATAAAGTATAAGCGGGTCCATTCACTCTAAGACACACAGATCATTAGTCCCGTAGGACTGAATTATTGACAGATTGACTTTCACTCTGCAGAACTTCCCAATGTTAATGGAGAGCTGATTAGCATAGAGTGCCCACCTTGATGCACATTTTGTGGACTGTTTCATGACCTTCCTCATCACAAAAAGGTAACAATGTTTCTGATGACATATTACAAAACAATATTGTCCATGTAAAATGTTTATTAAGAGTTTGATGGGATCATTGTGTTTCCCTACACATTGGTCCTGATTCAGGTTGGCCGTCCGTTCGAATAACCGCCCCTGCTGCTGATTCCCCTTGGTAACATGCGAGTGGATGTTTAACAAGACACATCGCCTTGTATGCATCCTTTAGCATGAGAAATCATCCGATGGTTGCCAACCATCGAATGATGTATCCTGACTTCGCAAATAAAAGTCTGTGAAAACTGACTTTTATTTATGATCGCTACGACGAAGACGGATCAGGTGACTGACATCCTGTGATGTCAACCGCCTGCCTCCTGCAGGCTTTGTCCCTCCTGTGTACAATCTATGGCTATGTTGACACATGTCGACATGGACACTGTATAAGTTTGCCACTTCTCCTAGCATGGTTGGCTGCGCTCCCGGCACGGTGCCTCGCTGCGCTCAAAATTTTCACTCTATGCCCGCTTGGATAGTAAAGTATGAAAATCTCATGTCAACATTAAGCTTGGGTCAACCTTCTGCCAATGCTGACCTATGGTATGTCGACCATTTCCAGGTGTCGACCTAGTCAATGTCTACCATTAGTGGTCATCCTAGTGACTGTTAACCAAGACATTGCCGACCCAGGTACCGTATACCTTAATAGTAATGCCGACCGCACAAGTAACAGTCCAGCTACTCAGTCCAAGACCTCTGTACAAATGATGGTTAAAAGGATCCCAAAGCGCTATCTCTGGAGGATCATCCAATCAGAGTACAGTATACTAGCATTTTTCCTGAATCCCATAAAATAAAGAACACTATTAAATTGGAGTTGATCCTGAAGAATAGCTAGTTCTCGAAACATGTTGATCTAGATTCAGGGTGTCCTTATAGACAGCAGACTCGGGAAGTGGGTAATTACATATGAGGCAAGTCTACATGGAACCGGATCCAGATCTCTGATCTCGTGAATAGACATCTCATTCACTAAGAACCCACCACTGGGGCTTGAGCTGTTTTACATTTAATTCATATATAAATATTTTATGTACCCCAAAAAATGTTATGACGATAAAGATACCTTGATGGATGTTTCACTCTAAAATTGATTGTGAGTATGGGTCCACTCACTATTTTACCTGCCCCAGATCTAGGGCAGGATGTTCTAACATCCGAACCCCAGCTCGCCCCCCCTTCGCCGCCCATCGCAGACATAATTATCGCATATGCTCTAACATATGCCATAATTATGGCAAAGGACAGCTCTTGCGTTAAGTCAGCGGGTCCCATCGGGTCAAGACAGCTTCCCCCTCCCTCCCGTACCCGGCGCTGCTGCTGCGCCGGACTCTCCTCCTCCCTGCACCCGGAAGAGGATCATAGTGCAGGGAGGAGGAGGTCACAGGTCCGTGCAGCACAGCTCTGTGCTGCCAAAACACAGGTGAGGGAGGGTTGATGCGGGGTGGCGGTGGTATCTTTTGAGTTGGCTTCGAATGATTTTGGTCCCGTGAAACTGGGCTGTTTGGTTCCAGAGAAATCTGCCCTCAAAGAACATAAACAGTCATGAAATTACATTTAAGAAATGAAAAAAAAAAAAACAACGGTTTAACCTGAATATCCCTGGAACCAATTAACCCATATGGATCCAGCCTGGTATCAGATTGAAGGCCCAGCGATTTGGGTTCGACTGAGATCAACCTCGAGCTTCAGTGATGCCGAAGGGGGAACTGGCAGCCGTTGAACTGGATGGGGGTCGGAATTAACGGGTCCCATGTTATCCTATAGGAAAACGTTCCAGCTTTGCCTGGTAGTATCTCTGGTTCCCAGGGGGCTAGAGACACTGGGCTGGGCTCGTTGGAAAGCCCCATCCCTCAGCTACAAAATGGGCTAATGGGTGGTCCTGTGCACCCCTGGACCACCCCCTAGATTCGTCTATGGTCCCATCATGCCTTGCCAAAGTTTTTGTTTTAGGGAGTGCTAAAACTATGGCCAGGCATGCTGGGATGTGTAGTTTCACAACAGCTGAAGGGCCACAGTTTTGCACTACAGACATCATGACCATGACGACATTCTCATGAATGCTGACAAACAGATGTCTAAATCTACTGGACATCTCGCACCTTTATAAAGTATATAACGCTGTCATAAAAATGTTGATGTAAAATAAATGCGCTCCCAGAGTGTGATAATAAGAGGTTCCGTGCGGTAGTAAGACGTGTATGTAACATGGACATTTAATACCATTGACGTTAATTTATTTTGCTCATCTTTGGCCCTGTGTTCGGCTGCTGGAGAAGAATACAGTAAGGCAGCTGTAAGCGTTCCTAGTCTGCTGGGGAATAACTGGTTACAGATTGCGGACCTGTCACAGGAGGAGGAAGGGGGGGGGTATGATTAATTACAGGACATTGATGCAGCGCAACAATAGTTCTACAAACTCCTCAGTATTTTGGGTGGTCTGCTTCCTTAGCTGAAGTGTAGTAGCAGTGCAATTCACTATTTTATATGCAGTAAATACAAATGACAAGTTAGACCAATGGCAATATTCTTTTGTGTTTAATTTGTCAAATCATTGTACAGTGTTTCTTCATATGGTAACAGCTTTCATTTTATCTTATGGGTGCAAATGACATATAGGGCATAATTCTGATTCCTTCGGTCCCTGCCGTGTTCGCACTGGGGACCGATGTTTCTGTCCTGCGCATATGCATATGTGCATGTGCAGGGCTTCTGTGTGGGCGCCCTTTGCGACTTGCATTGTCACTGTGGTGCTCGCACAGGAGGAGGCGGGAATGGAGGTGGGCAGGGGGCGTGCACCTGGACAGAGCAAGTCTAAGTCACCTGAGTGACTTAGATACTTAGATTTGCGAGCATTGGAAAAAAATCACTCGATCGTCAGCGAACATCGAATGATTTTGCCCCCGTTCGCTACCCTGTGAATGGGTGTGTATGCAAAATGGGGGGGGGGGAATTTGTCCGGGGCTGGAAATTCGCACACCTGGTGGGCAGCATTAGAAGTCTCTCTAAGTGGCAAATTTTTGCTCCTTAGCGAGTCAACTAGAATTACCCCCATATTAAGAAATATAATAGCAATTGGATAATGCACGCCCTCCTGCAAATTTAATATATATGCTGTACAAGTGATCTATAGTAAGGCTTTATATGTAATATCCATTGCATCATACAGTACATGCCAGGACCACAATCCCAACTCATGGCCAGAAGACCGGAGTCAGTATACCAACAGTCATGTAGATGAAACCACTGTAAGTATGCCGAGTCAGGTTAAGGTTAGGGGAGAGTTAGGGTAAGGCAGCGAGGGGAAGGGATAGGCTGTGGAAAGGGAGGGTTAGGGTTTGGGGGACAGGGACAAGGGAGTATATGGGAATGGATGGGTTAGGGATAAGGGTAGAGTTAAATACTTACCAGTAGCCATTGAGATCTTGGTCATCAGGATGTCATGATGCCTACCCAGCCATTCTAGGAGGATAGGCAGGTATGGGGTATGCCGAGTCATTTTTGAACCCTTACATTCTATTTTGAATACATAGGTTAAAAAATGTCCTTACTCCCGATTCTCTCTACTGGCAGCCCCTACATACAGTATAGCAGGTTGCCTTTATCTTACTGCATCTTAAACAAACAAACACAAACGTCGTGTTCATCCACACTCATAACCTGCTCTCATCCTAGCTACTGAATTTTCTGTCGGTCTCTGTGGAAAGCCCTGTCTTTCATTAAGGGCCCGATTCTGGTTCACTGGAAAAGGCAATTTCTCTCTCTAATGAACAAAACCATGTGCACTGCAGGTGGGGCAGATGTAACATGGGCAGAGAGCGTTAGATTTTGGGTGAATTCTTTTTTTTTCTGTGCAGGATAAATACTGCCTAATCTATTCTTACACTGCAATATAGATATCAGTTTGAAGTACAAACCCCACACAAATCTAATTGGTACTTTTGTATTATCTGGGCGCCCGATTTGTTCATCGCATGCCACTACTTAAGGCATGCGATGCAATGCGATGCAATGCGATGCGATGCGATGCAATGCGATGCGATGCAATGCGATGCGATGCAATGCGATGCGATTTTTCATTATAAAGACCGGATTTTTAATTGCATAGTCACCCATGGGTGATTTCATACCCCCAATATCCAACTACGCATGGAGTTGATTTTATATAGTGTGGCGAGCGCAGCGAGCCCAGCGAGGGGAAGCGGATTACTTTACATGTATTCTGTCTTTAAAATAAAAAATTGCATCGCATGAATTGTATGCCACTATATTGCATGAGATGCGATGAAAAAATCGGGCACCTAGATATTACACAAGTACCATCTAATTCTCTATGTACATGTAACATCTGCCCCACCTGCAGTGCACATGGTTTTGCTCATTAGAGAGAGAATTGCTTTTACGACTGAACCAGAATTAGGCCCTTAGACGTTTAACCTCCATTCCTTCCCTAGTTACCTAAATATTCAGTTGCCTGGACAAGCCGGTCAAAGTCCACATCTACTTACTCAGCTATTCTGTCTGATTATCTCACTCTACACAGTTCGCACAAAACATACAGGTGTTCTTTTTCAATACTCAGTCAACCTTCCATCATTGCTGGGTGACTGGATCATACAGTCCTGAAAGCAGTTTTTCCTATTGCTGTCTAGCTTGACCTATATGCAATATTCGGCTCTTTCACTATCCTGCCGACTTAAACTCCTTTATCCAATAGATTGTAAGCTTTTTTGTTAATTAATATCCCTTTTTTAATTGTGTTTGTTCAAAATTGTTCATTTCTATAGGATATGAATAAATAAATAATGTGAAATAATAATACAGGTTGAGTATCCATTATCCGTATATCTGAAAACCTGGGTTTTTTGGAATATTTCGGGTTTTTTGTGTGTCCCCCTGCACCGATTATTCATACTCACCAGGTCCCCTTGGGTCCATGGCGGCCATCGGGTTCATCTTCAGGGGCGTAACTACCATATAGATGCAAGGGGTGCAGCTACTATGGGGCCCAGAGCTGCAGGGGTCCCATCTTTGCTGTTTAAGTAATATGTTTTACTAAATGGGGGGGGGGGGGGGGGGGGCTTACAAACTTTTGCTATGGGGCCTGTGAATATCTAGTTACGCCCCTGATTGCACCTTCACAATGCATCTTTCAGACCGGGGATGCCGCTGAAGAGGAACATGATGACCACCGTGGAAATTGGGGACATTGTGGATGTTGGAGGACTACCAGTGGACCAGGTTAGTATTTCAAAAAAGTATTCCAAAATCCATAATAATTCCTTATCCAAAATGCTTGTGGTCCTGAGAATTTTTTCGAATAAGGGATACTTGACCTGTAATAATAATCATCATCATCATCATGTTTCTTCAAGGACACGTCTACATTTCCCAGATACTGCACAGGAAATGACAGCATATTACTTACCCATAACACATGACCAGCTCTACATAATAGTTCTGTATAACTGCGGGAGACAAAAAAGAAATCAAGAGCACTCATCGAAGCATTACGACAGACCGATGAACTCCAGACTTGACGTGACCTTCAATTGATTTAAGTAACCATATTGTCTTTATTAACAAACGCAAAGTATACACATTCTCGAAAAGGTCTTTTAAACTCAGCCTGGGGGAAAGAAACAAAAGGATTCCTTAATCTATAATTTTATATTGATTTATATCCCAGGGTTCTTAATTTCTCCAAAGAGATTGACCTTTCTGCCAATGTTCCCTCGACAGATCTTGTAATGTAAGTAAGTGAACATAACATCTTCTGTTTGTTTGTTTTGTTACATTACTAGTGATATTGGTTTAACTGCCGAACAAATGTGGTAAGGTATTTATTTAGGTAATCTTCTGAAATGCTAGACTTCATAGATTACATTTCACTAATTAGTTATTTCTTTGTATGTATATTCTCATTAGACAGGCCACACCCACATGTGTGAGACCAAGGGTGACATTCTATGCTCTGCGATTTTCTGTTTTTGGCGTTATTTAGACCACAAAATGGCGATATCGCATTTTTCAGTGAAATCGCCAATTTAACGTGATGCGTTAAGGGACCGAAATCGCATATTTTGTGCGTAAAGGTATGCGGAACAAAAGTGCGAGATTAATTCGCACTTTTATCGCATCCAGATGTTTTCCAATGCAAAACTATACAAACCGCTTATTTAATGCTATGCGCATTAGCAAATCGCACTTTTGCGGTGTCTATTTATCGCACTTTTTTCAGACCTGGTTCTGTTTGGCGCATTTGCACACACCTCATTTTGGTCAAGTGCGCACATGGTTAATTTCAACACAGGTGCCTTCATTATCAATCCCAAACCCCCCTACCTTAACCCCAACATTAGTAAGGACACCTGTGAGGGTTTAATTCATGTAGATTTGTATGACTATTTTAAAATTATCTGTGATGTGTCCCAATTGGAGGGCAAACGCAGGAGGGAGGAAGGTGGGCAAAAGCTGCTGGTTGCCCCCCCACTACTGGGTACCCCACGTATGTATGGTGCTCACCTGTACCTGGACTACCTGTCGGACCAACAGGTTGTGGGGATGGTTACGCTGAACCCCATTACCCTGTCGGAGTTATATGAGCAGGTGAGAGATGCTTGTGCCCATTTTGTGGGTGCCAACTATGTAGTGTCTGTCCAGCACTAATTAATGTGTGCCCTCTACTATTTGTCCACAGCCTCCACTCAGTCTGTGACCTCATGGGCCTTGGTGCTATCACAGGCCACTTTGTCTAAGATTTGTACTGTACTGTTACTTGCTATAAAGAAGTTGTTGCAGACATACATCAGCAGGCGTAGCTTTTCTGGTAAGCACATGTGGCCTGTACTCCAAAATGTACCAGTGTTGGAAGTGTACTCATTATCAAATTAATGACCAGTACCACCGCTTTCCACCCATATTTAACCTAACACCAGTCCACAACAGATGCACATGGTGGTGCTGACCTATCCCTTGCTGATATCTACCTTCTAAGTACTCTTGGTACATGTAACAATTAAGTTTTCTGTGAAACATGGCTCACTGGTGTTGTGGAACTACATGTTCCAGCATGCCCAGACACACTACAACCATTACAGTCCAAACCATGAGTGTCAGAGCCTGCTGGAAAATGTACATCCATAACCTTTGCCAGCCAAGGAGTTATACCACACTACTTTACTGCAATCCCATAGTCATATACCATTACAATATGTTATAAATCACACATTAATTTATATAGAGAAAAAGACACAAACACAATGGAATGCGGTTTGCAAATTTTACTTGTTTTGATGTAAACCATTCTGCAATGTAACATGTGCAAAATACAAACTGTGGGGCCATGTAGACAGATATTTGGGCTTTTTGAATTTAGAAACACTAATGTAGCAGCTACCTTCGTCCAGCATCAGGCAGCCCTACACCACTTTTAGAGGCAGAACTAAGCCCACCACGGGTCCTCACACTACGACGGGGTGGGGAAGTGGGGGAGACACTTATTGGGGTGCTGGAGACACTGCTGAGGGTTGAGGTAGTGCCACCTCCC
Organism: Crinia signifera; assembly: GCF_055691185.1. NCBI lineage: Eukaryota > Metazoa > Chordata > Amphibia > Anura > Myobatrachidae > Crinia > Crinia signifera. The sequence goes on along the minus strand of NC_139219.1, from coordinate 23,382,042 downwards.
ACATTGGCTTCCTGCTGCTGCTGTATTTGTGCCTGCATAGCTAGGAGGGCATTGGTCTGCGCTGTGCATGTGTGGGCTAGGGCTGTAAGAGTTTGTGCCAGGCTCCCAATATGGCTATTCTGCTCACGTATTGCAGAAGTTAGTTCTGCAAAACGGCTGTCAAGACTGTTGGCAATGCGCACTTGAGTGCCTACAGCTACCCTTACACTACGGGCAGGGCCGGCGCCACCACTAGGCAAACCTAGGCATTTGCCTAGGGCGCCGGCCACTGGAGGGCGGAAAATGCCGCCCGGGTACCTATCCTAGCTACGGCGCTGTCTATTTAAAGCTGGCGGCGGAGGCAGCGGGGGTCCCTGCAGTCTATTAAAAATCACGAGCGCTATCCGCCGGGCTATGCGGAAGCGCTTCTAGTGTGAAAACTCTGGCAGCCAATCAGCGTGCTGCCAGTGTTTTCACACTAGAAGCGCTTCCGCATAGCCCGGCGGATAGCGCTCGTGATTTTTAATAGACTGCAGGGACCCCCGCTGCCTCCGCCGCCAGATTTAAATAGACAGCGCCGAACGCCAGGTACCACCCCCCCCCCCCCCACCCCGGCACCGGGGCGCCCCCAGCCCGACTCGCCTGGGGCGCTCCGGTGCCTTGCACCGGCCCTGACTACGGGCCATTTTGCGCAACTGCAGGAAGGTGTCACGCATGTACCCCTGTATATTTCCCATTTGGAGGCTTTGGGAGGCCATGAATTCAAGCTGCTTGTCCTTGAAATTCACCAAGGAGTTAGCTACTTGGGAAGCAGTAGCTGGTGTATGGGGTTGCTGGGTGGTTGGGGGTGGGTTGGGAGGCACCCCACTTGGGGGAAGATCACTCTGGGACGAGCCCGGCATTTCTTCCTCTGCCGCAAAGGTGTCGACCTGATCAAGAATGATGTCCATTTCGTCTAGCACCAGTATTGAAGAATCTGTTTGGTTTGACCCTAGTTGTATAGCACCTGTGGATACAGAGAAGAGGTAAGTACTCATGCATATATAGGCCACACTGTCCTCTATACTGTTTTACATAGGCCTATAGATGGCTGACGCCCATACCTAGGGGTGTTATGCACTTACACATGTACCCCGATACTGCATGCAACAATGACATTATTAATATGTCACATGCCTAGCTCAGATTACACTCATTTCCGTTGCAATGTAGCAGCAGGAGCAGAATGTAGTGTGAGATATTGTTGTTGTGACATGGGTGTGTGTACTGTATGTGTAATGGTGTGTTGTGTAGTCATTTACCTGCTTCCGCAGATTCGGCAGCAACGGGCCTTCTTCTCTTAGATGCTGCAGCACTTCGGGACGGACAATCTGTACAAGGAAAGATGGCCAGGCATTATGGACCTTGCAATGGATATGCATTTTCAGAAAACATGCAGTGAATTCACAATAATGGACAATACCCAATAGAAAAGGGCAGCATTATATCTGGACCACCCTTTGTTTAGTTTTCAGGCACATCTTTCATTTCAGACTTAGTAGTAAACTAGTGTACACATGCCAACTATAGGATATTCGGTGGTACATATTCGGTGTATGTAGGCATGGCAGCTAAACCTCCAGTACACCACAGGGTTTTTGTACACATAGATGTTAGTCTGCTGCAAAGAATGGTACACTCATAATCAATCAGATTAGTTGTGGAACTACAAGGGCCAGCATTATCAGCAATTTCAAAGCAGGAGCAGCCATTTTCTTGTGCATGACCTTGCTGGGCTATGTAGTTCCACAGCAGCACTTTACAAAGCATAACAATACAAGTGCACATTACAGGTATAATACATTGGCATGTATGTTACAGTTTGCATGGGGTCACACTTACCAGCTCGCGGTGGCGTTTGGGCCCTGTCGGTATCCACCACATGCATCCCAGGCAGGACCTCAGGGGGGATGATGCGCTTCAGCTTCACCTCATATGCATTGTAGCTGACAGTGGTGGGGCTTCCTCCTCCAGTCCTGGTGGCCTCCTCCATCTCCAGGGCCATTTTATGCTTCAACTGGCGTTTGATATCGTTGAAGCGCTTCTTCACATTGCGCACCAGGCGCTTGTGATTACTCACAGCCTTCACCGCCTGGGTGATGTCCTTCCATATAGCGCGCTTGCGCTGGGCAGTGGTCTTGTAGTTGGTTTTGCCAAGCAGCCTCTCATACACTGGCATGATAGCCCTCACAAGTGCCACATTTTCCTCATAGGAAAACCTGACCATGCGGCCACTTTTGGTGCGACCAGCTACCACCTCCTCCTCCTCCTCCTCATTTTCTGCACCAGCCATGTCACCCTCCTCCTCCTCCATGGCAGTGTCTTCCTCCTCCTCACCAGCATCTTCCTCCACCTCTGACATGTGGCCCTCCTGCAGCTGGTGTGGGGCAGTGTTCCCTCTAAGCTGTGCGCGCGTGCGCGCGCACACACCTTAACGAGTGTGCGCACAGACATTACAACAGAGCGCACAAAGCAGCAGTGGTCCCTTTTTGCAGTTGTGGACTCAATTAATGTATGTTTCACCCATTAACTACATTGTGTGCTGTGTTTTGAATGTTTAAATGTTTAATATCATTTTGAAGTAAAGTTAACACAAATGCTGAACACCATTTTCTAGTTATATATAAGTGACGCACAAAAATTTTAATTTCCTTCCAAATTTTCACAGCTAAAATCTTTAGCCGCACACAGACTTCGTAAAATTAGAGGGAACATTGGTGTGGGGTATGGTCTAGGGCTTGGCTGTAGGATGGGGATGCCAGCGGATCCTCCACCTCCTCCTGCTGGGGCTGGACGGCCAGGGTCTGAGCTGAGGCTGGCCTTGCTGTGGCCATGCTGCCTGCCACACTGCTGCCTCTCCCACTTGTCTGGCTGCTGCCAGTGCTCCCTCTGCCAGTGCTCCCTCTGCCAGTGCTCCCTCTGACAGTGCTCCCTCTGACAGTGCTCCCTCTGCCAGTGCTCCCTCTGCCACTGGTTCCTCTGCCACCAACTCCTCTTCCTGCACAAACGCTTCCACTGCTCCTCTCCATGCTCCTTACTTCCTATCAAAGAGTGAAATGGCGCCAATGGCCCTTTATATAGGGGGTGTGATGCATAATGGAGGGGACATAGGTGGGCCAATAGGTTTGGGGGTTCTTAGTCATGCGGAGACAGGTTTGTAAATCGCACTCCGGTTGGTCCAAAACTCGCACATGACCAGCGGAAGAAATGGCGCGTTTTTCGGACTAAAAATCGCACTTTTTACATACTAAAACTCGCACTTTTTTAAGACTAAAATTCGCCGCAAATCGCAACTCTTCGCACTTTTCAGCCTCAAATGCGCATCACATTAAATAATCGAATTTGGACTGAAAAGTGCGAGTTAGAAAAATGCGATTTGCGGCGATATAGTGTGCGAATTAAACATGCGCATTTAGCGCAGAGCATAGAATGTCACCCCAAATCTCTATAATGATTTGTGTTCTTCTGGGAGGCATACCTCCCAACAGTCCCGATTTTATCGGGACAGTCCCGATTGTCAGGGCCTGTCCCGATGTCCCACCCGCGGGCGGCAGTGTCCCGCGGTGTGGGGGGGCCGTTGGGAGTCCCCCCTGTCAGCTGCTAAGCAGCGGGGAATAAACGCTGTGCGCATGCGCACAGCGTCTATTCTCGTAGCCAGGGGACTGGGGGCATGGCTAGAGGCTCATAGAGCCTCTGGGTCATGCCCCCATAGCGGCAAAATGGGGGCGTGGCCTAGCGGAAGAATCACACGTATAGGCCACGCCCCCAAATTAGGCCACGCCCCCAACCCCCAACCCCCCCCCGAAAATTTTGGCGCGCCACCGGCGCACTGGAGCATCGTCCCGCCGGCAGACCTTCAAAAGTAGGGAGGTATGGGGAGGAGAGTTATAGAATGGAAATAGAGAACAAAGGTAAGTATTTATAGAGAACTAGGTGATTCATTGCGCCCTACGGGCGCTCTTCACACCATCGTAAGGGGCTGCGCCCCCTTAATTTGTGAACGTTTGTATATGAGAAATATGGTTAGAATTGTATGAAAGATGGCCTGTATTGCAACTTGGGTGTCCGCGAATCGCGGGAGGGGGTCACCGTGAATTGCGGGAGGGGGGGTTGCGGGGGGGGGGGGGGGTGGTTGCTGTGAATCGCGGGAGGGGAGGGGTTGCAGAGAACCGCGGGAGGGGGGGTTGCGGGGGTTGCAGCGAATCGTGGGAGGGGGGGTCGCGGGGGGGTGTGCCATGAATCACGGGAGGGGGGGTCACAGGGTGGGGTGCAAAGAATCACGGGAGGGGGGGGGTCGCAGGGGGGGGTGCCGTGAATCACGGGGTTTAATACTCACTGAAGGCCTTTGCACTGTGGGTCTGCACATGCGTATTTTCAATAATAAGCATGCGCAGCCAAAAGAGAAAATCAACACAGAAAGGTCAACACATGTAAATGTTGACATAAGTGTGGCACTTCATTGGTGTCCATGTCGACACATGAGAATGAATATGAAAACATTCAAAAAATGAAAAATAAATCTTCAAAAACTCATGTCAACCTTTTTCATTGTCGACCATAGCCATGTCAGTGTTTGGCATGTGCCATTTAATCCTGGGGCTGCAGCGAATTGCGGGGGGGGTGCCGCGAATCGCGGGAGGGGGATCGCGTGGGGGGGGTGCCGCGAATCGCACAAGGGGGGGATTTTTTGCTGCAAATCGAGGGAGGGGGGTCGCGGGGGGGGGGGGTGTTTTTGCCGCGAATCGCGGGAGGGGGGGTCGCGGGGGGTCGTTTGCCGCAAATCGCGGGAGGGGGGTCGCGGGGGGTTCTTTTTGCCGCAAATCGTAGGAGGGGGGGTCGCCGGGGGGTGTGTTTTTGCCGCAAATCTCGGGAGGAGGGCGCGGGGGGGTGCAGCGGGGGGCACTCATTTGGTGGCTGTGAAGTAGCAGTGCTGGGCAGCATGGGAGGTCAGAGGGTGTCTGGCACTGTCTGTGGGCTCACTGGGCTGGTTCTCTGTCATGTGAGTCAGTCATGTGAGTCAGAGGCTCCACCCAGCGTTATACACACACTCACACACTTTGAGTGACAGATGTAGCCAAATATATAAGAGATTGTGGTCGGTTCTCCAGAAATCCTTTTGGATCTGGAGGATAACCTGGTCTGGATCTGGATCTACTGGTAAGATCCGATCTAAACCTCATCCCGATTTAAATCATCCAGAGGAATTCAGATTTGAAATCAAAATTCTGTGTTTTGGCTTCAAAAAAATATATCTGATTTCAGCTGTTTTTTGGTGATTTTTATGATTTTTATCAGTTTTGGTAAGAGATGTGCAGAAACGGCACTGCCTCACCTGCCATAGACTTTTTACTCCAAAGTTTTGACTATAAAATGATTAGCATAATAAAAATAAGATTATTTTTATATATTATTTGTATTTTTGACATACTTTATAAATTCAAACCGCCGGCATATACGCTAGTAGGACAGGAAAGACTGCCTCACCTGCCTCACCCCACCGCACGCCACTGGTCAGAGGCCCTGCCCCACCACGAAGCATCACATGTTTGGGGGTGTGGCATGTAGTGAGCCCTACTCTGTTATTGTGTATGTGCTATCAATGCATTGACCTCTATTATCTCTGTTGCTAATGGTGATAATAGTGTAATAGGCCTCTCTGTTGTTCTCCAGCAAATTAGTGAATCACCAGAAATGCTAGTGCCCACTTTTTATTTTATTTCATGTAACTATCACTATATTTTTTAGTGCGTCACGTCTGCAATAATTTCGCTTTACGCGGCCATAATAACAGTGCTACAATGTTTTATTGTTATTTCTCTTTCTTATTAAAGTATATAATCAATACATCCCATATATGAGTGGATATGTTCTCTGTGTACAAATTACTTGTTATTAAAGTTTATTGATGACAATAATATTTTCCTACGTGCAATCTTCTGGATGCTTCGTGTCTCCGTAACGTTCTAAGCCCGGGCCACAATCAGGGGTACATTTTACGTAAAATAGCAACCAATCCGATTCTATCATTTCTATATTGTATCCAAGGAATATTGACAAACAGGATCTGAATGGTTGCTATGAGTGACATCACCATTAATCATTTTTAGAAGGTTTTGTAAATTAACCCCTAAGAATGGAGAAATATGGGGAAATTTTCTTAGAATACGAATACCACAGGCTATGGCCATAAATTTGAAAAAATACAATTTGTAAATAGGGAAGATTTTGTATTCTGGCCAATACGAATTCGAATTTGTGGCCATATATATATCATATATATATAGTCAGATCCGTGCAGGCTGCAGTGTTAAAAAAAAAAAAAAGAATAATATAAAATACGTGCGGTCCCTCCCCCTGCGGTATAACCAGCCCCAGGATCAAAGAGCCGGTCCTGGTCTTAAAAAAATCAGGGAATAATTGAAATTGGCCAGTCCTTGTTCCCAAAATATGGGGGACAAAACGAATAGGGGTCCCCCGTATTTTCTGAACCGGCACCAGGCCCAAGCAGCCAGCAGGGTAATGCCACAGCCGGGGGGAGACTTTTTATACACGACCCCCCCAAGCCAAAGCATTAACCCCCTGACCGGTCAGCCTGGGCCGGGATCCTGGGGAAATGTCCCTCCCCCCCCCCCACACCCCCCTACCAGGATTGACCTGCCTAGGCTGAAGCCTGGGGCTGTCCCTGGTAGCCCTGGGGCGGTGGCAACCGGTCTGATTAAATCATAGTTGCCTACCCTCCTGCATTCTGCAGGAGACTCCCTGACATAACAGCAATCTCCCTCTCTCCCTCATTAGTCTAGCAATCTCCCTCATTTCAACTAGCCCATGTTACACTGTTACCTTTACATTTACATTGAACCATCAGCACCATTTCCCAGCACTTTACCAAGTATAGTATCTCTTACTAACTGCTTTGGGGATCATCTACATTTGTATATAAGTCATTTTACAAGATTCCTCTCAGCTGCAGCAGTACACACCCACGCTTCTAGGTGCCACGTTCACAATCTCTTTTCACAATCTCTCCATATATGGAACTAGGCACGCCCTTTGGGTGGAGCATGACACGCCCCCTCAATGGGGTGCTGTGTCAAATTCTTCTACCAACAATAATCTCCCTGAAACTAGTTTTCAAAAGTAGGCAAGCATGGATTAAATGTGTAAAATTTAAAAAAAACGATTGGGTTCTGCTGTGGATCTATGAGTCCCAGCAAGCCTGGGTCGCAAACTGGGACTTGGAGAACCACACGTCCCAGTATGCGGTCCATTAAAGGGCATGCTAGGACTCTTAGTTCCTCAGCACAACCAATAGTTAAATAAATACACACTGACACCAGAAAAATAAAACTTTATTACATTCGGAGCCCAATCATACAGATACTTAGCTATCTTGACACGTAGGTAGGTCTCCGTCCATCCGATGGTCCTGAAGAAAGGTTTGTCTTTGCCTTCGAGCCTCAATAACCCACCTAGTGGCCAAAAGGAGAGATATCATTGATGAAGGTGGTTTCAACATTGACATTGTTTTGTTATTTGGTCTATCTGTCTTGCAGTATTTAATGTTCTGTGCACTCCCAGATAACAACACAATTTGCTGTCATTGTCCTCCAGGTAATTCCAAGGCACATTCAGTATCTGTCTGCTGAATTACTTCTCACCGGTTTGAATTTGGAGAAGTGTTATTGCTCTCAGGGGTCTGGTTAGAATAGATTGAAAAGTGTGCGGGAATGGAGTGATATCAGTTTAAATGATTTCTTTTAAACATCTCTTTAAATCAGGCAATTATAAATTGGTCAATTCGAACAAGTAACTAATCATTTATTTAAATTAAATCTGAACACCAGCTAACTGCTCCAAGGTTGGTGATGCTGAATTGGCTAAGGCGGAAGCGGGCCTGAACGATCATTAATAAGTCAATTAGGCAACCTGTATAAGTGACAACAAGGTTTATTGATGATTTCTAACAAAGCTGAAATGATGCTCGTCCATTTTGGGTGTTGCAGCCTATTCTGTGTTCTTAGGAACCTCCTGTTCGTTTGGTTTAATGAGAATGATGTGAGGAGTCATCTGTCTGTTCAAACTGACCTGGAGTCGTGGATTATTGAAAATTCTGATTGGTTGTCCAAAGCAACCCATCGGAATACATAAACCCCTATAAGATACTTGCCTACTTTTGAGAACTAGTTTCAGAGAGATTATAGTTGGAAGTAAAATTTTGCACAGCGTCCCATTGAGGGGGCGTGTCATGCTCTACTTAAAGGGCGTGTCTAGTTCATATATGGAGCGGTTGTGAACGTGGCACCTAGAAGCGTGGGTGTGTACTGCTATATCTGAGAGGAATCTTTTATAAATGACTTATCTCCAAATGTGGATGCGCCCCAAAGCAATTAGTAAGAGATACTGTACTTGGTAATGTGCTGGGAAATGGTGCTGATGATTCAATGTAAATTAATTTCTATCTTATTCCTTTTTACCAAAAATGTAACAGTGTAATGTGGGCTAGGTGACATGAGGGAGATTGCTAGACTAATGAGGGAGAGAGGGAGATTGCTGCTATGTCAGGGAGTCTCCTGAAGAATGCAGGAGGGGAGGTAACTATGGTGTAACAGTGTAATGTGGGCTAGGTGACATGAGGGAGATTGCTAGACTAATGAGGAAGAGAGGGAGATTGCTGCTATGTCAGGGAGTCTCCTGCAGAATGCAGGAGGGGAGGTAACTATGATGTTACAGTGTAATGTGGGCTAGGTGGCATGAGGGAGATTGCTAGACTAATGAGGGAGAGAGGGAGATTGCTGTTATTTCAGGGAGTCTCCTGCAGAATGCAGGAGGGGAGGTAACTATGGTGTAACAGTGTAATGTGGGCTAGATGACATGAGGGAGATTGCTAGACTAATGAGGGAGAGAGGGAGATTGCTGCTATGTCAGGGAGTCTCTTGCAGAATGCAGGGGGGAGGTAACTATGGTGTAACAGTGTAATGTGGGCTAGGTGGCATGAGGGAGATTGCTAGACTAATGAGGGAGAGAGGGAGATTGCTGCTATGTCAGGGAGTCTCCTGCAGAATGCAGGAGGGGAGGTAACTATGATGTAACAGTGTAATGTGGGCTAGATGACATGAGGGAGATTACTAGACTAATGAGGGAGAGAGGGAGATTGCTGCTATGTCAGGGATTCTCCTGCATAATGCAGCAGGGGAGGTAACTATGATGTAACAGTGTAATGTGGGCTAGGTGACATGAGGGAGATTGGTAGACTAATGAGGGAGAGAGGGAGATTGCTGCTATGTCAGGGAGTCTCCTGCAGAATGCAGGAGTGGAGGTAACTATGATGTAACAGTGTAATGTGGTCTATGTGACATGAGGGAGATTGCTAGACTAATAAGGGAGAGAGGGAGATTGCTGCTATGTCAGGGAGTCTCCTGCAGAATGCAGGAGGGGAGGTACCTATGATGTAACAGTGTAATGTGGTCTATGTGACATGAGGGAGATTGCTAGACTAATGAGGGAGAGAGGGAGATTGCTGCTATGACAACTATGCACTATAAGCCTGATGTAGATTTGCACCTGCATGCAGAATCTATTCACCGGAGAGAGGTATTTCAAACAAGAAAGAAAGAAAATGCCTGTGGGGTTGTCAGAGAAAATCCATTAACAATTACAAGGTTAACTCATATAAATGGGATACTATAGAAGTGTTACAGTCCTGCTTATCTCAGATGTGTAGCCTGAAATTGTTAATGATACAGTACATCTCTATGTGTCTTCCTATCCACCCCCAAACAAGCATAGACCTGTATACAGTAACTGTACACTAAGCATTGTCCTGCCATACAGTCACGCTACAACTCCTTCACGTATCATTAGTAGTTGTACCCAATGTGATCCTAGTTTTTATCTTGGGCCAGATAACTCATTGTGGGACTTAGTTAAGGGGTCTACACACGGGGAGATTTGCTGAGGGCTCTGCGAGATGCTAGAACACTCAGCAAGATCGATCAGCACATATCAATGTGCCAGCGCTGCGTGCTGAATGATCTGTCACGGCCAGTGTTCTCCGGTGAGTAGTGATAGTGACCCGCAGGGCAGTACATCGCAATCGCTATGGCCCTACACATGGAGAGCGATGTAAGGGCATTTTCTATGCAATCTATTTAGAAATTGCCCCATGTGTAGGCCCCAATAGTTGTTTTTTTATCATTAATTATCTCCCTTGCATTGAACAATGGGTATTGTTTATTAGTTCCTTGCTGCTTAGCCGCAGGATAATGCTGAGGGTGACAATTCTCCTTTTGTTGTACTGATCCGAACAAAATCAATAAATGAGCCCGAATCTGGATTTTGAAATACTGGGGAATCCCAGTCAAAAACCCCTGTATTTCTGGCACCGGAATCGAGCCCATGCCATTTTTTCTTAAGTTATACCAAAAAAACAACACATATTCCCATTGCTGAAAAACCAAACCTTGCCTAAAAAAAACACCCATTGCATTTACTGAAAACTTGCCAGAAATCACGATACATTTCTGGCTTGTTCTAAAAAAAATCACACCATACTTCATGTGCGATTTCCGACCCCAAATTCACACATTTGAAATGCTCGATAGCATACGATTTTTTAGGTAATGAAAAAAATTGCATCTCACTACATTTGGCCCTATATGGCTTTTATTTGTGGCCGACGCCATTTGTGGATATCCTGCACTAGAATATATTTGTGCGTTTTTGAGAAAATGCGATTTTTTCTCAAATCGCCCTACAGTATATCGCCGTTTTTTAAAATTGCATTTTTGCCGCGAATTCGCATATTTAATGAGGTGTGTATTCCGGCATGAAAAGTGCGAGAAAGTGCGATATAGGGCGATTTTCGGAATGAAAAAGTGTGATTTTTTGTCATGAAAAGGTGCGATTTTTGGTGAAATGTGCGATTTTGACATAAAAAAAATAAATAAAAACCGCGTGGGGTCCCCCCTCCTCTACATAACCAGCCCCGGGCTCATTGAGCCGGACCTGGTTCCAAAAATACGGGGGACAAAAAGTGTAGGGGTCCCCCGTATTTCTGAAACCAGCCCCGGACTCTTGGACCGGTCCTGGTACCAAAAATACGGGGGACAAAAAATCTGGGGGTCCCCCGTATTTTGAAACCAGCACCGGGCTCCAACAGCCCGCAGTGTCATGCCACAGCCGGGGGACACTTTTTACATAAGGTCCCCCGGCCGTACCATGAGCACCGTGGCTGGTCAGCCTTAGACGGGGTACCTGGAGGTGTGGGGACCCCCCCCCCAATAAAGGGGTCCCCCCCCCAGGCTTCACCCATCCAGGGCTGAAGCCCGGGGCTGTCACCGGCGTACCTGGCCAATCGACGCCGGCCTGATAGGGTTAAATTCACATTCCTAACATTGCTTAATACAGGAGAACTACAAGTGCCAGCAGACCTCTCCCGCATGCTGGGACTTGGAGAACCACAAGTCCCAGCATGCGGGGCATCAGGGCCGGTGCAAGGGTGTTGGGTGCCCCCCTGCAAACTATTAATTTGCGCCCTCCCTTTAAAGTAAACAGCCCACGCCAGAGGCATGCTCCACAAAAAAGGGTGTATTTGCACATGAAGCGTGTTCTCAAATTATGCCGCACAATGTTATTTACATTACACTATGTTCCTTGTTTACATTACACCACACATTAGTGTCCCTTATCCATGTTACACCACACAATAGAGCCCATTATTTGTTACAGTGGTACCCATATTACGCCACACAGTAATTCCCCTTATACACATAATGCCAACAGTAGTAGTGCCTTTTGCAGATAATGCTCACAGTAATGCTGCTTAGAAATAATGCCCACAATAATGCCACATATACATAATGCCCAGAGTAGTGCAGTTTACACACATAATGTCCACAGTAGTGCTGCCTACACTTAATGCCCAGAGTAGTGCCCAATACGCATAGTGCCCAGAGCAGTGCCCAATACATATAATGCCCAGAGTACTGCCCAAAAGTGCCCAGAGTAGTGCTCATAGCATATAGGGCCCAGAATAGTGCCCAATACACATGAAGCGCCTGGAGTAGTGCCCAATACATATGGTGATGAAAGAAAAGTACCCAATATATATGCATATGTGCCTACCCACTGTGTGAACGCCTTCGGCTAGTATCCCACTCACCGAGGTGTTTGCATGGGTAGAGGAGGGAGGGGGACTCGACGGACACCAGTCCGGAGCAGGGGGAACACCCAGCGTTTTATGGACATCCCCATGAAAACGCTTGGCATTCCCCTGGGAACATGATGGCAGCGCCCGCCCTGTCTTCATCGAACTTTGGAGGAAATAAAAGTGTGTTTAGACTGACTTTTATTTCTGATGGCAGGAGAAATCATTCTCCTGAGGTGCCACTTACACACAGAATGCTCCCTGAGGTGCCACTTACACACAACTCCCCTTGTGGTGCTGCTTATACACACAATGTCTCCTGTGGTGCCATTTACACACATAATACCTCCTGAGGTGTCGCTTAAACAAATAAAGCCCATAGGTGCTGCTTACACGTAGAATACCCTGAGGTGACGAATACATGCACAATGTCCCAAGGTACCACTTACATGCAGAATGCCCCCCTGATGTACCGCTTACACACAGAATGCCCTGAGGAACCGCTTACATGCAGAATGCCCCCCTGATGTACCCCTTACATGCAGAATGCCCCCCTGATGTACCCCTTACATGCAGAATGCCCCCCTGACGTACCGCTTACACACAGAATGCCCTGAGGAACCGCTTACACGCAGAATGCCCCGAGGTGCCTCTTATAGGCAGAATGCCCATTGAGGTGTAACATATACAATGAATGCCCCCTGTGGTGCAGATAACACAGAATGACCCCTGCGGTGCCACTGACACAGATGCCCCCAATAGTTGTGCTGACACTCATATCCCCTGTAGTGTCGCTGACACAGAAGCCCCCTTTAATGCTGCTAACACAGTCCCCAGTAAGACTCACCAGACCGGGCCTCTGCCTCTGCTTCCTCCTCCACCACTGCTGTTATCACTGACCGTCACTAAGGGGAGTGGACTCGGAGCGCACGCTTCTCCCAACCCCTGGCGCCCATTTCAAATATGTTATCAGTAATTGTGTGGCTAGTGGCTACTGGTACGCGCGTTCTGTACTGTGGGTGCTGCCTTTGAAAGGGCAGCCGGAGGAATGGCAGTAGCGTGCACATCCCACAGAAGTAGCCACCACGGGGGCAGTATTAGTCAGCTGGGTGCGGGGGTTCTGCAGTGCGGCATTAAGTGACGCCGGGAGTGTGTCACCCTCGGCCGAACACCCGCAAAACCCTAGTGACACTGCTGCTCCCGGCTGCACAGCTCCTCCTCCCATGACCCGTCTCCCTCCCATGTGTCTGCACTCTGCTGCTTCCTGCTACTTACTCGCTCCAGTGACAGTCACAGAACCGCTGTGGCTCTTCCTCACTGTTAGTCCACCCCGCAGTATCATGGAGATCTGTGAGGCAGCTACACTGCCTGTGCGAGTGTGCGCTGTGTTAAACCTGATGCCTGTCATATTTTGACAGGGGCAGGCTGCAGAAGCAGTGTCTGGGAGGGGGAAGGGTAGCGCCTCTCAGGGCCGGCGCCTACCTGCTTTGCAGGCTTTGCTGAGCGGGTAGCGCCGGCCCTGCGGGGCATTAATGTGCCCACTGGGACTTGTAGTCCACCTGTAAAAAGAATGTTAAAATAAAACACACACACAGAAAAGTAAAACTTTATTACATACACATCCACACACTTCAATTTTACACCACTATACATACCGATCCAGGATCCAGCACTGGTCTCCCTTCTGCAGCAGAGCCATTCAGCCCGCACTATCAGCGGGCTGAACCGGCTTTCTCCGATGGAGCTAACAGCTTCTTTCGCGTTGTCCCAGCGCAACAGAGGCTGAGAGCAGGATTGGGCGATGCGTTTCCATGGAGACGTATAGCTCAGCCCTGATTGGCTGAGCTATGCGTCTCCATGGAGACACATAAGCCGAAGTCCCAGTGGGCCCATTAATGCCCCGCATGCTGGGACTTGTGGTTCTCCAAGTCCCAGCATGCGGGAGAGGTCTGCTGGCACTTGTAGTTCTCCTGTATTAAGCAATGTTAGGAATGTGAATTTAACCCTATCAGGCCGGCGTCCATTGGCCAGGTACGCCGGTGACAGCCCCAGGCTTCAGCCCTGGACGGGTGAAGCCTGGGGGGGGGGACCCCTTTATTTGGGGGGTTCCCACTCCTCCAGGTACCCCGTCCAAGGCTGACCAGCCACGGTGCTCATGGTACGGCCGGGGGACCTTATGTAAAAAGTGTCCCCCGGCTGTGGCATGACACTGCGGGCTGTTGGAGCCCGATGCTGGTTTCAAAATACGGGGGACCCCCAGATTTTTTGTCACCCGTATTTTTGGAACCAGGCCCGGTCCAAGAGTCCGGGGCTGGTTTCAGAAATACGGGAGGAACCAGGTCCGGCTTAATGAGCCCGGTGCTGGTTATGTACAGGAGGGGGGACCCCACGCCGTTTTTTTTTTTATTTTACCAAAGAACCATACACAGATCACAATGATCTGTGCATGGTTCTGACAAAATCGCCATGTTTCTGACAAAATTGCCAGTCAGGATCAGGTCTATTTTTTTTTTGCTGTTTAGACCATTTTTTGGGGCGATTTCCATATTCGCATCTCATTAAATATGCGAATTGTATATTTTTCAATGGGGAAAACATCTGGATGCGAATTCCGGAGTTAAAAAAAAATCGCACTTTCAGAAAGTGCGATTTTGCGGCAAATCCCGCATTTTTTGCCGATTTTCGCATCTCATTAATTATGTGAATTCGGGAAAAAGTGCGAAAATGGCCGTTTTTGCGATAAAAATCGCCAAAAACCCAACATCGACCTCTAATAAATGTCACCCCTGGTTTTACTTTATTCTTACTTATAACAAGTATTGTTTATCTGGACATATACTGTAGGTTGAGTGTTTGGGGGTGGGGGTATTAAAAAACCTTATAGATGAGATACAGTCCAAGTCCCTGGCTCTATAACACTTGTCCCTGCTCACTGGCTCCTATCGAGCAGTCCCTGCTCACTGGCTCCTATCGAGCATCAGCACCATGTGCAGCAAACTGAGTAAGGTTCAAATCCCTTTCTCTTTTCCTGCAATCACCCCAGTTCCCACCTGTAGCTGTGCAGGCCTGAACACTTGGACTGGATCCGTGTGCCTGAAAGCTGGCCCGTCTTTCCTCCAGGTGTGGGATCCCTGAAACAATGCAATATAGCAGACACTTTTTAAACAGCGGCTCTCACTCAAGAACCTGAACCTAAGTCAGAACATCGACATACATCTGACGATGCAAAGCGTACAACTCACACGGGATGAACTAAGTCTACCTCAATCTCTAAGACTCAAGCATTCAACAACTTGTCATAATGGCACAAACATATGCGGGATCTACCAGCGTATAGTTAAAGGTACAGGTACCCGATTTCTGTCCTGAAACCCGAGTCTAGGACTCGGCCTGTGCACAGGGATCGATGTACAGTTCGCAGGAAGATGTCCCTATGAAGTAACCTGGCCTTCCTACGGATAAGTAGCCTAGGGAATGCTTTTGTCCGGCCTTCCTACGGATCAGTAGCCGGGGCCTCAATTCAGGTGGGCCTTCCTATGGATAAGTGGCCTCGAACACACGTCAGTAAGGCTTTCCTACGGATCAGTAGCCTGGGTGGGTGGTCCCTTTTCTAAAGGGAAAATATAGGGCCGATGTGTCCTGTCCCGTCCTGAACCTGGTGAAACCGGGAACCTTATAGGGCAAAGGGGTCCCTTGTCTGAGGGGAGAATAAGTGTTCCTTGAAAATGGTGTGGGCAAGGTTGGACATACTCTTCTCCTAACCTGCCCAACCTACCTTAAACCTCACTGACCAGAGTGGTGTTTGACAAACCCACAGTAGGGGCCACAAGGACCAAACTCACGGTTTTGTAGGTGGTGGTAGGACAGTTGAGGCTCCTTTCCAAGAGGGGATGGTCCTTCCGCTGGCACACCCGGGCCGTGTAACGCTGCTGCCTGCCGTGTGGCTGTCTGATGCTGCTGTCCCTGCTTCATAACCTGGGGAGAGGGGATGGTTGATGCTCCCCGCTTCTGCCGCTCAGGTGCTGGTGTGGTCTGCCGACGCTGCAGCCCTCCTATCTGTCCCACTCGCGCCGGGTCCCTCTCCTGCGTCTGGACGCTTCCTATCAGTGCTGCTGCGGCTCCAGCAGTCACTCTGCCGCGCAGCTCAGTCGGGCGCCGGGGTTCTCCCCTGCCCCTGATGCAGTCAATCACCGCCGCCGGGGCTGCCGCTCTCACTCGCAGACGCTGCTGCTGCAGCTCTCTCCTCTCCATCCTTCCCCCGCGCCAGCCGGCGACCTCTGACCCTCCTTCCTGCTGGCTTCTTCTCGCGCCGCCGCCGCCTCCTCCAATCCCGGCCGGGCTCCTTCAATCTCCGGGGTAAGTCCCACCCCTTGTCCCTCGGCAGCAGCAGCCGCGGGGCGAGTGGTTAACCCCATCTGTGCTGCAGGGTTAATCCTCCGCGTCCTGCTGAGGGGGACCCTCTGCAGGGTGCCACACAGGCACACATCAGAGACCCATTTCTGGCTTTGCAGTGAACCAGGTTCTGTTACCTGACTGCAAAGCACTCTCTCTCTCTCTGATGCTGGACGGCTCCTTAACCCTTTACAGGGCAGCTGTGACCAGAGAATCCTATCAGCCTCTGGTGAAACTTATGGTGTGTAGTGTACACACGGGGGCTATATGCCATGCTATGCGAGTCCCGATGCGATCAAATCGCATCGGGACTCGCATCATACAGCATGCATGGAGGGGCACAATTTAGACTATATAGTGCAGATCTGCACTATATAGTCTTGGCTGCCCTCTCGGTACTTGTGTATTTTGGCGGCGCCCATCGCATCGCATACCATAAGGCATGCGATGGTATGCGATGCGATACCGCGCAATATTGTACAATGTCATACAATTTAAAAATTGTATGACATTGTATATGGCATACAATGCCATACAATGCCATAAAATGCGATGCGATTAAACATTGTATAAGCACCCTAATGGGTGCTTACAATGTTAAATGCACCCACACGCCACCCCCCACTATAAACGTGACCCGAAGCGTGGCAAGCGCAGCGAGCCCGCGAGGGGCGGCGGTACGCGTCCTCCGAACTTTTCATACCCCCACTATCCACGTCGGCATGGAGTTGAGAATAGAAAGTGTGGCGAGCGCAGTGAGCCACCGAGCCCGAAGCGTGGCGAGCGCAGCAAGCCCCGCGAGGGGACGCGGATACCTGTGAAGCCCGCGAAGGGACACGTATACCTGTGAAGGTATCCGCGGCCGCTCTCCACGCTTCGGGCTCGGTGACTCGCTGCGCTCGCCACACTTTCTATTCTCAACTTCACGCCGACGTGGATAGTGGGGGTATGAAAAGGTCGGAGGACGCGTACCGACGCCCCTCGCGGGCTCGCAGCGCTCGCCACGCTTCGGGTTCACGTTTATAGTGGGGGGGGTGGCGTGTGGGTGCGTGTGGGTGCATTTAACATTGTAAGCACCCAACGGGTGCATGGCATGCGATGCGATAAAAAAATTGTGCAATGGACATCGGGGGCGCCGCCAAAATACACAAGTATCGCCCTCTCTATCTGGCTGCCGATTTGCGCTCCTACAGGAGCGCGCATCGGCAGCGCATTGGGCTTGCAAGCCCTAAAAAAGCATGCGATTTGCATGCGATATGGCTTCCGATGTTCACTATATCGGCAATATCGGAAGCCATATCTCACTGTGTGTACACACCATAACCCTGTTTCACCACAATATACAGTATATATAGTATTTAGAAAGCAAGGCACTCAAGAAGAATTTTAAAATCAAACATATCGGTACTTGTGTACTATCACGGCACCCATTGCATCGCAGACCATAAGGCATGCGATGGTATTCGATGCGATGCAACGAGATTTCCCCCAATGTCATACAATGTTAAAATTGTATAGCATTGTATATGGCATACAATGCCATACAATGTGATGCGATGCGATTTTAAATTGTATAAGCACCCTAATGGGGGCTTACAATGTTAAATGCACCCCCACGCCACCCCCACTATGAACGTGAACCCGAAGCGTTGTGAGCTATATGCGATTGTATAGGGGGCTTAAATCACATCGCATCGCTGTGCATCGGATGTATGGCATGCGATGGCATGCGATGCGATGAAAAATCGTGTGACTTAATATCGGGGGCACCGTTATAATACACAAGTACCAACATATCTTATGGAAAAAACTTTTTGGACCAGGACAAGTTCGGGATCCCGGTTCTCGATGATGTCATGGTGCATTAAGTGAAGCTGTGTACACACGGGGGCGATAGGGGCTGAAATCGCTGGGAATATGTTCGCTGGCGACCATATTGCCAGTGATGGGAGTGTGCCCCTGCGATAAATCGCCGGCTGCGCGCTCCCTGTTTCAGCCCCATTCTAATCGCTGGTCGCAGGAGCTTGCTCCTGCGACCAGCTGATTACCTCTGCGGCTCCCCCGGCAGAGGTTCCCTTTCATCAGCGACCATCTCTGGTCGCTGATGAAAAGGAGACACTGAGCAATATATCTGCCCTGTGTGTACGAGGCTTCAGAGGTTCCGGAACTGAGATCCTGCTAATTCCTGCAGTAAAATAGCATTGCTTATAACCATAAATGTGAGGTGCAGAGAAGAGGGTACTCTATTATTTATTTTATATATAAATTTGATAAATGTTCAAAGCTGATTAGTTGGTAAATTATCTCCCTCCAACTGTTGAAACATCTCCTCCTTTTGTCATTTATAAATGTTCCCAGATGAAACATCTATACCTTTTTTTGAAATATCAATATTTGCTTTAGTTTTCGTTTGAGTCTGAGACAACAGAAGGAACATTATTACACTTTAGCATCAAAAGGTCAAAGATTCATCATTCTCATCCCATGTAATTGTTTCCCACCGCAACGAATCCAGATCCCCTGCCCATCAATTAAAAAAAAAAAATATAGTTTATTCTATCATTCGAGGAAAGAACAATTCCGATAATACATATAAACGCTTGCACAACAAGAAATAGGTTTTGCAGAAATATCCGTCTATTCTCTTTAATAGAAGACGAGATGAGATGGCTGGTGCATTAGTTGGTGAATGCATTATAATTTGATTCAAAGATATTGATTGCATTGTTTCTGCGCAAGCATATTAATGAGCGGTACATGTGGAAAGTAGATAATAGTGTACTTGGCTTGAAGTGTATACTAATTTGCGCTGAATAAAGATTGATTATTTTACTTGCCAAAGAACTATTTTTACAAGGAACAAAGTAGCTGTCTAATTAAATGCAGGAATCCAGCACATGTTCAGCAAGTTCCCGAATTTGTGACTACAGAACCAGTTCTTAAAAATAAGGGAAAGTGATTTATGTAATATAACATTGTTACTGAAGCAACGCTTTCTGTGAATGAGCCTCCATACCGGTCCAATTTACACTCTAATGAGACAGCTATTTTGACTGTTATTACATACCTCACAATTTTGATATGTGGTAATTTCGGGACCTCCACCAGTGGCGAATCCAGAGGCGGGGCTGCAGCATAGTTCAAAATCTAATAGGGGAGCCATGCCAACTGCCATTCCAAACTGACTTACTGGCAATGGGTGTGGCTCCCCTATTTGAATTTTGAAATGTGCTGCAGCCCATCCTCTGGAGCCGCTACTGACCTCCACACTTGCCAATGGCATTAACAGCAGAAAAGGGAACTGCTATGGTACCCTAGCTTGCATCACTGTGTAGCCATCACTCTCAGGGATGCTCGGTTACTTCTATATGCATGGTGAATAGATGACGTGCACATGCGCATAGAAAAACAGTGATGATGGTACCCCACCCTCACCGTGGGACCCTGAGGCACACAGATGGGACAGTGGGATTGTTTCACAATTTGTGGGACAGTTGAGAGGTGTGATCCCAGCACCCTGGCTGTCAGCAAGTCCATGTCTGAAGTCTCGCCTAGCATGACTAAACGTATTGGGACACTCCCACCAGGGCCGTCTTATTGCATGGGCTTAATAGGCATTTGCCCAGGGGCCCCAGGTATATAAGGGCCCTATCCTGATAGCTGAGGTTCCCCTTTTTTCAGGGATACCAGAATTTTGAAAATCGGCCCTGGGGAACTGGAGATATCCAACTTCAAATCAGCAGTCCACATCCGACCTGTTAATTGCACTTACCAGTCATATTTCTCAGGTTCTCTCTGACTTATAGGGTGAAATGTAATAGGATGAGAGATTCAGAAAATGAGAGATTTGGTAAGAAATCTCCAGTTTTTTTTAAAGCTGCAATTATTTACACTGCAAAACCAGTTTGATTTTGCAGTGTAAATGATTGCCGCTTTAAAAAAACTGGAGATTTCTTACCAAATCTCTCACTTTCTGAATCTCTCATTCTATTACATTTCCCCCATTGTATATTCCAAAAGCTGGGACTCTCCCCTTTCTGTGGACACTAGCGGCTTGTCTCTATCATGCCCAGAACCAGATTGAGGATCCAATACGAAAATACGACTAAACGTAACCCCCGATTCTACTAAATATTACGCCATCGATTAATACGATTTAAAAAAATGCAACACCATCATAAATGACCCTCCGGAACACAACTGTTTCTACAACATCACAAGTCGTAATCATTCGTACACGTACGAATCAGAAATACGAATACGATTTTTTCGTAATCTTAGTAAATGTTCCCCTATATAACTGTTTTGTGTGAGACTCCCGGTACATTGGCCTAAAACTGTTACACTATGGGCCTTATTCTAGTTCACTCTTTCTGACAAAATCCTTCTTAGATGGACAAAACCATGTGCACTGCAGGGGGGCAGATGTAAAATGTGCAGAGAGAATTAGATCTGGGTGAGTTATTTTCTTTCTGTGCAGGGAAAATACTGACTGCTTTATTTTTACACTGCAATGTAGATCTCACTTTGAAGTAAAACCCCACCCAAATCTAATTCTCTCAGCACAAGTAACATCTGCCCCACCTAAAGTGCACATTGTTATGTTCATCTAAGAAGGATTTTGTCAGAAAGAGTGAACTAGAATAAGGCCCTATATGACATAGGCCCTTATTCTGGTTGGTGCGGTAATATCCGCATGCGTTCGTGCCGCCGATGTTTTGTGTCTGCGCATGTGCAGAGGCGTCTCTGCGCATGTGCGAGCGGGGCGTACGGCCAAATCCCGCATGAAATGTGAACACTACGAACAGGGGGTGGAGAGGGGCGTGAAGGGCTATTTGGGCTCATTACCATATGCATACGCCCCGCGTTTCATGGGCGTTCCCATGCAAACGCTGGGCGTACGTATGGTAATGCGGTCATGACGCACGTGTAGGGGGCGGACATATGACATCGCCGGATGTCAGCTGCCCGCCCAGATCCCTGCTTTTGCACGGAAAAATGCCCGTGTGGTCTGAGGTTGCGGGAGCTGCCTGGCCACTCGGTCCTGCATTCGATGGTCTGCGACCATCGAATGATGGGGGAGGTTCCCTGAGATGGAGGAGGCGTATTCCGTGAAAAATACACGTGCGGTCCGTTCGCCCAGCTTCTTACCGCGTACCGACGGAGTTGGCGATCCGTATGGAAGGCGGGGTTTCGCACGCACGGTCCTGGCCGCATATTCGGATCCGGCCGCACCGATCAGAATAAGGGCCATATTCCGGTTAGTCTGAACAAATCGGACGCTTCCTAGTCTAAATAGCCGATGTGAAGTTAATCCGATTAGTATTTGGAGAGTTAAAGATTCACGTCATTACACTGGCCTGCTCCAGAAAAAAAATTGGTTATTGTAACGTCTGAAAGAAAGACAGACATTGTACAATTGTAACTCACAATTCTTTATGCATACAACTTGTATAAACACTGGGCTGCATGTAGTTCATTGGAAACGCAATGCTTGAAATATCACACCCTACTAGAAAAGACTGTTAAAGTCTTGAAATTCTCTTTAAGTATCAATTCCTCTATTACAGTAAATGTTCTCTCATTAAGTAAGAACTACTGTAAGTAACATTTAAAAAAAAAACGATTCTGTTTTTTTTATTGTTCTAATGCAAAATGTATGAATGTCCACATTATTAATCTCAGCTTCATTTGTATTCTCTTATTTGTGTAGATTAGATGGCCCAGGCGGGGGGTAGGATGACCTACAGCTAGCACGGTCGGATGGGCCAAGGCTTAATGGTGTCTGATGACTAGTATCGCATAATTGTGCTTATGGGTTATGGAAAACCCCAACGGCGGAATGCAAGATTAATGGCACCATCCTGCAAATTACCATTATCTGTGATGCAGTTGGCAAACAATGCAATGGAGCATTGAGGAAAATCTACATGAGACTCTTCTGCTGCATGACCAGCATTAGATGTGAGATATGGTAACATGGGAATATTTTAATAAACTCTTATTCTTCTGCAGCAGATACGGGATGTACAGATATGTAACTTGTCAGTAGTGTATCTATAATGGGAGCAATGCAGTGGTGGCTTGTACCTTTTTGTAGGAGGGGGGCTGCCGATGGCCGAGATGCTGGCACCCCCCACCACCACCGCAGCTCCTCCTGGACTCCTCTTGATGTCTGTTTTATGATGACAGGCTGCCGGAACTGGCGCATGTGCAGTACAAACCTCTGCAAGGGGAATCACGGCCCCGGCACCTGTATAATACAAATGACAAGCACCGGGACCAGCACATGTGCAGTACTGACGTAGGTAATGCTCACGCGCAATAACAAGATTTTAGGGGCAGCCTGTAGAGAGGTGTCCCGGAGGGAGGGAACACCTTCCAATGGGACTGCCTTGGTGACTGGCAGGTCGGGCTTCCAATAGGAAGTCACTGCCAGTCACAGTGAAGCCAGTGCAGTCTCACAGACTGTATCTGGCTACACTACAGTGGCAGATTTTACCTGGGTCCCTGCAGACCATAGGTAAAAACCACCACTGGACCCATTTTTTATACTTACCCTCCGGTGTCAAACTGCAGCAGTAGGAGCGCTGTGGAGTCCAAGCGCTTTGTCTCACATCACATGTCACTGCATTGAGTCCCGATGATGGGGCCAATGAGCCTTGAAACGGCATGTCGGCACATGCAACCGACTATGTAATGTATATCAAATACCCAAGTCCATGGAGTATTGGGCCAGATGTATCAACCTTTAAAAAGTGATAAAATGTATAGTGATAAACCGCCAGCCAATCAGCTCCTACCTGTCATGTTACAAACTGGGTTTGAAAAATGACAGGTAGGTTCTGATTGGCTGGTTGTTTATCACTCTCCACTTAATCACTTTTTGAAGCTTGATACATCTGGCCCCTAGTCTCTTAGGGCCTTATTTTGGTTCATTCTTTCTGACAAAATCCTTCTTAGATGGGCAAAACCATGTGCACTGCAGGTGGGGCAGATGTAACTTGTGCAGAGAGAATTAGACTTTGGTGGGGTTTTTCTTCAAAGTGAGATCTATATTGCAGTGTAAAAATAAAGCAGTCAGTATTTACCCTGCACAGAAACAAAATAACTCACCCAAATCTAATTCTCTCTGCACATGTTACATCTGCCCCCCTGCATTGCACATGGTTTTGTCCATCTAAGAAGGATTTTGTCAGAAAGAGTGAACTAGAATAACCCCTTACTTACTGTACGTCCAAATCTTTGGAAGTAAGGTTGGTCTATAATTTATTTTTGGAAGACAAACCGGCTTTTGCTTCTGTTTGTCCAGAGTGCCAGTCCTCACTCACTGTATTTATTTATTATCTATTACCATTTATTACCATTTTAGCACACATATTCCGCAGCGCTGTACAGAGAATATTGGAAGAGACACATCAGTCTGTGCCCCAGCGGAGCTTACAATCTATATTCCCTACCACATGTACACGCACACACACTGACATTCTAGGGTTAATTTAGTTGGAAGCCAAATAACCTACCAGTATATTTTTGGATTGTGGGAGGAAACCCACACAAACACAAGGAGAATATACAAACTCCACACAGATAGGACCATGGTGGGTATCAAACCCATGACCTCAGTACTGTGAGGCAGTAATGCTAACTGTTACACAATCTGCACTTCCAGTGGTTCCCAAACTGTGCGCCTAGGCTCCCTGAGGTGCATCAGAGCACTTGTAGGGGTGTGTCAGGTTGGTGGTCCAAAACCAATTGAAATGATTCATAGTCAATGACATAGGCAAAATCAGTGCGTGTGACTTCCAATTATAAAATATGTGGATAAACAGAAGTGAATAATGTTCCTCACCGCATAACTGGACCTAAGGATACAATATAATCATAACTCAATTAATATATTACTGTAGGGAGCCGTGATTCAAATATATAAATAAAGATAGAGCCATCCTCATCTAGACCTTTAATAGGATTAAGTGAGCCAGAGTTTTCAGACTTAATCCTATGCTAATCCCCTACTGTATTGTTCTATGTATTGTATTGCATCTGAAAACAATAGGCCTTGGTGAGAAGGCTATCCAGAGAAGGCTAGCTGAAGAAGGCTCCATATATATATATTTTGGTAATTCTGTATTTTCACGGCGCCCATCGCATCGCATGCCACTAATTAAGGTATGCGATGGCATGCGATGGGACCTGATTTGAGCCTTTCCCCAGGCGTGAGCATACAATTTTAATATCGCGTCGTATCGCATGCCATTACGATGCGATGCAACGCGATCAGATGTTGTTTTGCCTTTCACTTGAGAATCATGAATCCAATTACCAAATTGTCCCAAATGGTTGGTCCTAGCTCATGGTTACGTTTCCACGTGTTTGGACAAGATGCAGCTTGGTTGAAAAAACTTCACTTTCACAGTTTCTGTGAAATGAAATCATTTGTCAAGTACTTGATAGTAGTTAACGATACTGCAGAAAGAGGAGTCAAACTGTTTCCTGATTTTTCTTGAAGAATTACAGTATGAAGGATGAGGAGCAACGGCAGACTTTACTGCAGTCGGTTGAAGAAAATCAAAAGAAAATGCCATGCTTCAAGAAATCTATATTAAAAAAAATTATAAATCAGTAAAATAAGCTTGAGAAAGTCTGATGTTGCGAAATAAAACTTTTCTTTCAAATTAGCTTGTTTTTAATATTTCGTAATAAATTTGGGGTACTTTTTGAAAGGTGGAAACGGTCATTTTTACTTTTAGGTTACTGTGATCAATGTATAATAACAGTTTAAAATTATCATGAGCCTACCCAAAAATCCCCCCAAAAAATTTAAAATAGGGAGGAAATAATGGGCATACTGTAGACAAATTTTTGAATCATTTCATCCCTAAGGGCAAACTTATCCCTGCACATACGAAGCTCACATTACATATACTTACTTTTAGGAACAATAGGAATGAGAAAATACCTAGGGAGCAGGAGTTTTATGATTTTTTTTTTGAGACACCCTAACCAGGGGGAGGTGCAGCAGCGAAGCCGATAGTAGACTACCACGGCCTTCGCTGATGTTCTTCTGTAGCTGCTGGGACTGAAAGCGTGGCACCAGTGGTTCCTCTGTCTGCTGCTCCCTTCTCTTGGTGCGGGTAGGTCGGCACAGTATCAATGTGATGACATCATAGCATGACGAATGACGGACCCGCATTGGACTTCTGGGAACACTGTGGGGGGCCACATTTCCTGAGGCCCATCCATGGGCCCCATGGTACCCACTGGGCCCTGGATGAGCGCCTAGGTTTCTTAGTGGGAAGTCCGTATATAGGAGGGAAGAGACGGATAGTTGGGTGGAGGAGGGGGAAATAGTGTTGTTTTCTTATGCAGCCTTTCCTTATAGTAATGACTGTTGGTACCAGGGAGAAGACGTATCTAAGGTAGCATTCAAAACAGAGAATCTGGGGGGAACCCTGAGTCTATCACAAAATTAAGGATGACTCTGGGAGGCATCCTTGTCAAATTTGCTGCAAGACGCCACCTCCACATTTTCACCTGTGGATCTGGAAAGTCGGTATAGGTGTGTGGGTGGTGGTGAGAACAGCAAATTGACATTTTTCCTAAAGTGTCCAATCCCAACATTAATCCTAACATTTGCGGCTAGCATCGGGTTGCGGTGACGGAGACCCCCGCGATACCTGTGATGTGGTCTGCGGGGGTCTCCATCACATCCCGGCGGCTGTCAGTGTCCCCCTGCATCTCCTCCTCCCCCCTGCAGCCGGATGTCCTCCCGGCTGTGACACCTGCTGGGGGTGGAGGAGATCAAAGGAGGACGGGAGGGGGGCGCGCGGATGGCAGGCAGCGATAGAAGACGGGGCGGACGGGCAATGGTACAAAGGAAAATGCGGTAAAACCCCCGTTTTACCACATTTTTCCTTTAGTACATCCCGCCCTAAATACTTCCCTTTAGTACATCCCGCTCTAAATACTATAACTATGTGTAGCTTTTGCAGGTTTTAGTGGGCTGAACAAAATAATTGTAACACAATGATTCATTTGTGTGCCTTTGTTACAATTTCTGTATTGTTAATACAACATTAAAATCTAGATAAATAATTACAGTACCATAGTAAATAAGCAATTAGTTAATTTAATACTTAACACATTGCAGAGCTTTTTTCTTTTCTTCGCACATTAATTGGATGAATTTTGGCATAAATGTCGGCTGTCGATCTGCGTTACAACGTTCTTCAATAAAGACGCGCACAGAGTTGGGGAACTAATTTGTGATATTTGCAAACTGTCATATGTTTCAAAGTGATCTATTACCTTTTCTGTAGAGTAGATGGATATAAGTTATTCAATGTTGGATTGATTTAATGTTCAATTAGCGTCCATTTAAATAGAAAAGTGTTATAATCTAGATGTATAGTTGGCGTGGGAGCTATTTATTAATAATGGGCGAATGTATGGTAAGCTATTACAAGAGTTAATTAAATACACAGTGGGAGTCTGCTTACAAGTAAAGGACCTTGGGTACATGTGTGTTCATCTCACAAACATGTCACAATATCGGGGGTTGTTCAGACCTGGTCTCCTTGTTGCTTATTTTTGGAGCCCCGCAATCTGGAATACACCCCCCCCCCCCACCCACCCACACCAGAGTGTAATCCCGCCCCATGCAAGCTGGATTGGGGATTTCTTGCAAATCCATCAAATTATATTTCCAGTGTGTGCAGTCAATGTGTAGCCCAGGACTGACTTGGTAACTGCAATAGAAACAGTCCAATCAGGGCCAGAGCTGATATCACATGACTTCCCATAAAATGCCTGGTCACATTTGTTTTCCTGCCACTCCCATAAAACGTCAGGTTAGTCCGATCACTACTCTCAAAGGATGACCACCTGTCAATCAAGTTGCTTGCAACCAGTGATAAAAAAGCAGCGGTATTTATCACAGTATACAGATGTAGCCCCTGTCATCTTTGGTCGGGGCTTGCCAGAGCCTCCCCTCTGGTGAGCGCCGGCAGACAGGGGCTACACTGAGCTGAGACAATATGTTACATAATATGAACTGAGGCACTGTATTGTTGCATAATATGAAGTGGAAGCACGGTTATGTTGCACAATATGAAGTGGATGCACAATAGTGTGGCATAATATGAACTAGAGTGCACTATAATGTGATATAATTTCAACTTTGACACTGTATGTTATAATGTAAATGAAGGGGGTGTGCTGCATAATTTATACTGTCGGTCCTACAATGTGGCATAACATGAACTAGAGCACTACTGTGGCTCATAAAACAAACTAGGACACACCCCCTTCTCACAAGACCACACCCTACTCATGAGGCCACATCCTCTTATCATCTTCGATGTGGGGGCACCATATTTAGCCGCACTGGGTGTCACCATGCATTACGGATGCCACTGCCTATGTTGACTGTGGTTCGATTGGATGTTTTCATCATGTTATTTTTACTGATCTCCTTATGTGAATTCTACTTCACATATGTGATGTTGCTACGGGCAATCAATCAGAATCTATTTCTTATTTATTTAGCACCCTCTAGAAGATAGTAGACAGGATCTGATTGGTTGCCCAGAGCAACATCACATGTGAAGTAGAATACACATCTTAGTAAATTTCCCCCAGAATGTCAACTGTAAGGATATTGACATGTTCACAAATGACAACATTATTTATGTATCAATAATTAGATTGTGGACACATGAAATTCGGGTTAGGAGGATTATTTGTAGAGTTACGGTTTGACTGTAATTAGGGTTAAAGGGCCTACGTCAGCATGGATCGCTGTTCTGAGAAGTTGCAGTTGATTGCGCATGTTGAAGTAATGTCAGTGTCGGAATTCTGATGTCAATATTTAATGCCACTCCATTTCCTTCTTTTGTAAAGAACACCGGAATCTGTGCTCTAGAGTCTAGACCAGGGGTGTCCAAACTTTTTGCGACGAGGGCCAGATTTGGTGAGGTGTAAATGTGTGGGGGCCGACCATTCAGCCTGACATTCTTTGAATCATTAATCACATCAGAATGGTCCCCCACTCTGCCCCCATTCACTCTATGCCCTCCAGCCTACCCCTTCACTGTATTTCCCTCAGCCTGTCCCCATTCACTGTATGTCCCCCAGCCTAGCCCTCCTTCACTGTATGTCCCCCATTCACTGTATGCTCCCCACTCTGCACCAATTCACTCTGTCCCCAAGCCTGCCCCCTTCTCTTAATGTCCATCTGTGCCTCCATTCATTGTATGTCCCCAAGCCTGACCCTCCTTCACTGTATGACTCCCATTCACTGTATGACCCCCATTCACTATGTACCCACTCTGCCCCATTCACTGTATGTCCCCCAGCCTGCCCCTGCTCCCCCTTCTTTGAATGGCCATCACTGCCTCCATTCACTGTATGTCCCCCAGCCTGACCCTCCTTCAAAGTATGTCCCCCACTCTGCCCCTTCCCATCTCTGTATGTTTCCCAGCCCCTTATGTGAGCCAGAGGAAGAAGAGGCAAAGCAGGCACTGCAAGAACAGGAGATGCTTGGGCTCCAGCTGCTGCCCTCCTCCACTCTGCATGTTACTGGAGCAAGCTTCCCCCTTCCTGCCCCACTCCCCAAACACTGCTGTCACTGTGATTGTGGAGTAGAGTGATATACGATTGCAGCAGCAGGGGTAGGACGCCAAACACATCTGACTGTGGCAGCCGGCACCTCCTCACTGCAGCAGACAGCAAGGTAAAGGTGCGCTCGCCGGGGACCCACCTTTAGTGTCCTGTGCTGTGCTTCCCACATTTGATGCTCTGCCCACTTCCAGCTGAAGGCTGTGGGCCACTTGAAATGACAGCACGGGCCGCATTTGGCCCCCGGGCCTGACTTTGGGCATGCCTGGTGTAGACTATTCGGTTCTGTGACTTTGACTTTGTTTATCTTCAGCTACCGGATTCCTGTCTTACCAGTTTTCTTATCCCGTCATCTTCCAGGAATCTTGTGCTAGGAGACCTACAGAAGGGCACACAATAATTACTGGAAGGAAAGGTGGCTACCACGAGCTGTGGCACAAAAGTCCAAGTCCTCACTTTCTGTTGGGGCTTAGGGGAAATAGATAAATGTCCAGTTTATTTTCTATCTTATTCATTTATGTCCTACGTTTCTTTTATGTCCGATTGTATTGCTCCTGTATCCCCTACCTATGAACCTCATGTCAGACTTGGTAACACTGTACATCCAACCAAGGATTCCTGGCCTCTCTACTTAGTGGTCATAACATCGTTCTGGGGTATGGGTAAAAAACGGACCAGGACAAGACCCGTGGACCGCCGGAACGGACACCAAAATCTGCAGTCCGGAGCTTGTAGCGTTCGGTCCGGGGGGTGTCCTGTCTGGGCGTGTCCTGTCCGGGGGCCTGCCTCTGACACCTGTCACCAGGGAGAGGTGGAGGGGGAGAATAAAGCCTCCCTGGGCATGTAGCAAAAACCGGACGGTCCGGACCGCACGGGGAGGCTGTAATCTCCCCTTCCCCATGTACCTGATAATAGCTATCACAGGGACCCCCGGACAAGACACCCCCCGGACCAGTGGCGGAACTATAGCCCCGCAGCCCCCGCGGTGGCGGGGAGGCGCTGAGGGTCTGTGGACGCCGATCTGTGGGGCTATAGTTACAACTATATTTAACCCCCCCCTTACCCCTCCGCATGCCGCCGCCAGCGCCGCCGCATTCAGGGTCCCGACTCCCGGCCGCAGCGCAGATCTTGTCCTGGCTCCGTCTCCTCCTGCAGTACTTCTAATGAAAAATAACTATGAGAACATGGCTGCCCCCTAACAGCAGACAGTTTTTTGGGATGCTAGAGGAGGCGTGGGCCTCCTCTAGCATCCTAAAAACTGTCTGCTGTTAGGGGGCAGCCATTTTCTGATGGGCATTATAGAACTGCAGGAGAAGACGGAGACGGAGCCGGCTGCGGGACCCTGAATGCGGCGGCGGCACGCGGAGGGGTAAGGGGGGTTTTAACTTAACTTGGGAAGGTGGGTGGGAGGGCTAGGGGGAGGGGGGCGGCGCTGCCGATATCGGCGCGGGGGGGTGCACAAATTCTAGCTACGCCGCTGCCCCGGACCGGACACTACAAGCCCCGGACTGCAGATTTTGATGTCCGGTCCGGGGTTTAGTCCGGGTCCGGTTTTTCAAAGTCCCCATCGTTCTGTTAAATGCGTAAAGACAGTACAGAATTTTGATACTTATGTTCAGAGTACAATTTGCACAGTTAAAATATGCATTATTAGTTAGTTATGTGTAACCGCCAGATACTGTACCTTCCTCTGTGACCAATTAAGCTTAATTATTAGCGTTGTTTCATCACTCTAGTAACTGTGTGGTTACATCCGTTATGACAAGTGCTCAGCTCCACAGTGACTGAACTCAAGTTCTACCCGAGCATATAACCTGCTGTATTAACGATGTAGTGGGCCGCAGGTTCTTGAGAAGACATATTTAGGTAATTGCTGCACAATATTCAGTTGGGACCGTGAATAATTCCTATAGAAATGGGATGAAATAAAAATGACTGGACATGATGAATAAAATTACAGCGCAAGTTAATTCAAAATTATTTTGGACTCGTTTGTAAGAGCTTAAATTAGTCTTTTTTTGTGAAGCTTTGTATAGCAAATAATGAAATAAATTGTCTATTGAAATGGTCAATGATAATCCCAGGTACAAAGTCCTGTTCAATGTGGTTTTGATTTCTGAACAAAATATTTAAATAATAATCTTTCACGCTTAGAAGGTTCAAAGGTTCCTTTAAATGATTTATAATCAGTACCAAGTGAAGCCATTGTATACACAGGGGCTGATTGATAGTGGTAAATTGACTAAGATCGAATGGGCACGAATGCACTCATTCCTACCCATGTGATGTAAGATACGGCCGGGACCGGATGATGAATGCAGCTGATCTGTCGTATGTATATATGGCTGGGTCAGTCGTATTTGGCTGTTGTGAATGGTTACGCCATCGATATAACACAGTCATATGTGCCCATAGTGTTCTATCAGATCAGCAGATTTACAATCATTCATACGGGTGAATTCAGATACGATCCCGTTCGTACCCGTTCGTATGGGGATCGGCCGTATATAGGGATGCCAATCCCGGGGCATTTTTTTCAATCCCGGGATTCGGGATTGAAAAATGCTCAATCCCGGGATTCCCGGGATCCCGGGATTGGCTTCCCTAATAATAAAAAACACCCTGGCCGCCCGAGCGCTGGGTGGGTGGGTGGGTGGGCTGGCGGGTGGCAGGGAGCGCTGGGTGGGTTTGGCAGGGAGCGCTGGGTGGGTGGGCGGGCGGGTGGCAGGGAGCGCTGGGTGGGTGGGCGGGCGTATGGCAGGGAGCGCTGGGTGGCCGTGAGCGCTAAGCCGGCCGTGAGCGCTGGGTGGGCGGGCAGGTGGCCGGCCGTGAGCGCTGGGTGGGCGGGCGGCCGATTCGGTGGATGTGCGGCTGTGCCCTGCGCAGCGTGACCTCGCAGCGTGACCTCGTCACGCTGCGCACTGTGGGTATGGGAGAAGTTTAATCCCGAAATCCCGGGATTGGAAATTCCAATCCCGGGATTGAAATCCCGGCGTTTTGGGGGCCAAATCCCGGGATCCCGCCGATCCCGATCCCGGGATTGGCCACCCTAGCCGTATATGACCGTCCTTAGTCAATTTACCCCATATAGTCTCAATGTTCTGATGCTCTACAATCACCAGGCTATTGGGGGGCCAGGAACCTGTGATTGTTTTTAATCATGTCCAATATATGTTCAAACAAAATCAAGTAAGCTTTTCCTATAGCGCTAAGCAGAAATGTGCCCAGCTGCCCATCACGGGAGCTGCTAGTGGTGGAACCTTGCGGGTAAAGAGAAAATTTGGTGTATAGAGTACATGTTCTTGAATGTGCCTACAGTATATACTGTAGATTTGCCCTGTTCTGTTGCTTAACCCAACCTGCACCTGGAGAGGTGGGATGCAGGAGGAAGAGGCATTCTCATGAAACCTCCCAGAAAATCCAGCTCTAAACTGCCCACCAATCCCGGGATTGGCCATCCGAGGATGTAATCTCGTAATTGTGAACACATGCAGGCTTTGACAATACAGTGATTGGCAAGTACGTCTTTCAGTACACAAGATTAAAAAAACACCAATTATAAGATATGCAATGATAAACAAAAAATAATTAAATCTCAAGATTTAGTAGTATTGTCATAGTTTAGAGTTTTACTAACATAGAAGTGGGGAGGGGGGTTTACTGTATTCTGTAAATGTAAAGATTAGTGATGAAAGGTTTTGATTAGGAAAACTCATAATTAGTAAACTTATAAAAAGTAAACTTAAAAGGCAAAACATATTAGCAAATAGTTCAGAGGAATTATTTTCTGTGAAGAACGCACGCTATTCAATAGGTGGTGGTATCCATGTAGCTAATCGTAACAAGAGGGTTGGTGAATGAAACACAGTATATGTACTGTATATGATGTATAAAATCAAATCTGCCATTGGCTAATATAACCAGTGCCACAGTGGCATATATTTATGGGGTAGGGGTTATTTTGAGTTCTCAGAAACCCCCTGCTGGTAGATTTTATTTCTAAAGCCAATGTTCTACTGATATATTTGGTGCTGGCTCTCACTTTCAATTCATCCCTTATACAGAATCAACAAAGCCAGAGGAAAAGAAGGATCCCAAATAGGAGAACTTTCTCAACGCATTTTGCCATTTAATGTGTTATGACCAATATCAGTAAGATGAAACGCATTGAGACAGTTCTCATGTTTGGGATTTTTCATTTCCACTGGCTACATTGTTCCTCTAGTTTTGATAAGCTTTAATTGCACTAAATAAAATTTACATGCCCGTTATTCACGGAATCCCCAGTCTATAACTTGATTCGGAATATGACCAGTAGGAAGACTATTTCTGTGTTGTATTCCTCCCTTCTCTCCCTTTCTGGCCAAGATAGTTTAAATGCACTGCATATTAAGCGGGCGGTTGATTTGGGTGAGCTGGAGAATGAGGACTGGGACTATGGGGGTTACTCTGGTTCACTCCTTCTGGCAAATTCCTTCTTAAAAGGACAATACCATGTGCACTGCAGGGGGCCAGATGTTTTTGTTTCTGTGCAGGGAAAATACTGACTGCTTTATTTTTACACTGCAATATAGATATCACTTTAAAGTAAAACCCCACCCAAATCTAACTCTCTCTGCACAAGTAACATCTACCCCACCTTCAGTGCACATGGTTTTATCCATTTGAGAAGGAATTTGCCAGAAGGAGTGAACCAGAATAACCCCCTATGT
Organism: Crinia signifera; assembly: GCF_055691185.1. Taxonomy (NCBI): domain Eukaryota; kingdom Metazoa; phylum Chordata; class Amphibia; order Anura; family Myobatrachidae; genus Crinia; species Crinia signifera. Next base: position 23,348,154 of record NC_139219.1, on the reverse strand, counting down.
TCTTGGTTCCCCTAGGTTCATGACGGGCTATTCCAGACTCTAGCAGATCCAATTGTATATTTTAAACTTGGTCTACTGGACCCCAAGCAGGCTTCTCAGAATTGGAGGATCAGCGTCGGACATTTGTCCTAAATGTTCTGATTCTGCTGTATGTTTTTGCAATCTGCTGTGGCTTTGCCTTGGAGTGGCTTCATTCTGGAAGGAGGTAGTGTATATTATTTGTAGTATGGTGATTCAAATCCCTCTCTTGAACCCACATACAGTACGTGTGTTTTTGGACTGGGGTATATGGGGTTTAGGGTATATGTTAATAACCTTCTCACTTTGGCCCAGGTGTGCATAGTTCGCACTTGGATGGGTGGTGACCCACCGTCACATGTGGCCTGGGTAGCGTTGGCTAATATCACGCTATCAAATGAATGGTTTATGTTTGGCAAACGAAATTGCCCTGGGAAATACAATAAGATTTGGGGCCTCTGGCTGGAACTGTATACTTGATGCTGTACTCATACTGTACTTGTGTATCAGTTTTCTATTTAATGCTGCTATATTTTGTTGTAACTACTGTAATTTTGAAATTTTTTATTAAATAAAACTGATTTTAAATTTTTTTTTTACATGCGATTATGCTCATGTGCAAATTTTGGGAGTGAACGGCTTCGGTGAATTTCAGTCACTGGGCCATTCGCTCTGGGAAGGGTGGGCAGGGCGTGGATGCAATGGTATGCCCAGTGTTTCATGGGTATTGTTAGGAGAGAGGGTGTGGAGACCCAGTTGCGGCTGCCCAGCAGTCCTTTCTGCCTTCTGCAAGCTAAGGCTTCACCTATAACAGCCACGTTTGTGGGGACAGATTAGGTCCGCCCCCACTCCGGTGCTGCCAGGTCTTAAATACAAGTCCTTAAAATACTGGAGGTGTAACAATGCACAAGCTTAAACCAGAAGATACAAATTTGCCTTAACAGGGAAAGCTGCAGAGCAGAGGCTAACACCAACAGTACTAAGGTCCCACTGCGGGGAATGCAATAATCCACTGACATGAAATAACCAAAAATATAAACAGACATATATACAAGATCTTTGATTTATATGATACAGGTGGAATGAACGGATAAAGCCAGGAATATCCTAGAGCAGGCAGGGAACATGCTTACACACTGTAGCAGGCAAGTAGAGAAGACACTGGCAAAAGGCAGTCAATACGCTATAATCAGCACCTCTGAGAAAGATGAGCTGGGTTTAATAAATAAAAACACCCTCCTCTAGCGTGGGGCAAGTCAGCTGGAGTCTCCATCTCCCTGCCGGCGTACAGAAACCAAAAGTTCTGAGCATTGCCTGGCAACGTCCCTGATGCTTCTGCCCTGCTGCCCGGCAGATGCCGGAAGAACATGGCCATCACAGAACCCTATCCCCGGAGCTCCTGCCGTGGTTGCTCATCCCAGTACACTAGGACAGGACAGGTACTCTGGAACGGCCTGGCCACCCCCTAACAGGTGTACCCACAAAAACGGTGGGTGCTCCCATGAAAATGCTGGGCGTACCCCTGCAAATGCGTGTCCATCCCTGCTCAGGGCGGGCAGCTGACATCACTTTACTATTAGGGTCCACCATTACTGGTAATTAGTTGGCATTGAGTGCCACCAACATGTTGCATCTAGAATCTTCTAAATGCGGCCGCAGAATGAATGCAAAAAATGTCCAGACAGTTTTTGGCCCACAAACAGCATCTCCTGCAAGCCCCATCAGGTTTAATATGTAGGCAAAATTATCCCCTCCTTCCTCATACATTTTCCTATTCAATCAAACAATTGAATGAACGAACTAAAGCAGTTGAAGAGAGAAAAGGCCACTAAAGAAGATCAATCATCATTACTATGCCATTACTATGCCAATACTCACACCAGTGCAAAATTTCAGAATCAAAAAGTCAATTTAAATTAACTTATGAATCAATCCTTCCTTCAGGTTTAGTTCTTGTTAAATTAAAACTTTTTTGGTTTTACTTTTCTAAGAGGTTGTATAGTTTATTAAACTGCCATCATGTCTTCCACTGCAGTGCCACTCTGTTTCCTAGATGTCTGTTCCATGTTATAAGTTATACTGCCATGTGTGTGTACCGTCTATTGCTGTCACTTGCGTTCCAAAACCTCACTTTTGGGCCTTAACGGTTTTTTACATATCAGTAGGCATGTGCATTGGGCCCAATTCAATTGCACAGTGGTCAATTATCGATATACTGCACATGCGTATGGTCCGTAGTATGCATGCACAAGGCCATCCTGCAATAAAATGCCATTTATTTTTTAATTTTACCAGAAAATCGTACATTCCTGTTACTAAAAATTGCACATTCCAATTACTAAAGAATCACCAGAAATCGCAAGTGCACCCTATTAACCACTTCGGTGGTATGCCCAGAAATTTTCCGGGCTGAGCAGCGCTGTAGGAGCGGGATCTCCCAGAAAGTTTCCAGGCTTGCCATTGATATGGTTATTATGCAAGTTTAAGTAAAAAAAGATCTCTAGGGGCACCTCCCCCCCCCCAATCACTCCCCAACCCGCCTGTCTCACACCTTCATGACTCTCCAACCTGACGATCATACTCCCCTGCTGCTGCACCCGCCACCATTCGCAGCAGTGAGCAGGAAAAGTTCAGGGCTGCTCGGGAGCGCTTGGGAGTTTGGCCACCCAAGTTCCCAAGCCTGCCGCCTGGTCACTGCTGTGAATGGCGGCAGGGGGCAGTGGCAGCAACAGAGGAACCCCGGTGATCCGGGGTGGGCAGTTGGCACGGGATGGTGGTAAGAACAGTGGGGGGGGGGGGCGAGAGTGGAGGGGCTGCCTCTTAGTTCTGTGTTGGATTTTTCTGGGGCAGGACAAACCGCCCTGATAGGTTTGTCCTGCCCCAGAAAAACGCACCACTCAGGAGGGTTAAATCTTTCTTCATAAGTTGTTATAAAAAAGCGGTTCATTTTTTTTTTTAAATCCATCTAGTAACACTAAAGTGTTACAATTGATATCAGAGGAAGGAGTTATTCACATGACATTTTACAAACAAAATGTCAGTTTAGTTAGGGACCATAGTATGTCATGTTCTGAAGGTCAGAAGCTCAGAACATTGAAGTATGAAATACCACATCATAGATCTCGCTCCAATCTTCTACCAGCTTCATAGATTTATTTATACAGTGCTGAAAACCTCAGTTGATGTAGTTCCGGGCAGTGCTATGATGATTGTAGTAGTAAAAAGACTGTAGAAGCCAGCTTGTCTGGCTGAAAACAGCATAAACTCACCTGGCTATTGGCAGGAATCCTTAGCTCACACACTTGATCTGGGCCCGGGGGTTCGGCTTATCTTGATTGACGGGTTGGCTGATTTGAATGACGGTTCAGGATAGGCTGGTTGAGGTCAGAGGTGGAGATTGATGGGGTGATGTTCTTGCTTCCAGAAGATTCTGTCTCTTGCTTCAGGAAACGTTGGAGAGGACTGTTGAGTACAGAGAATTTTTTACATTCAATTGCTATTGACATTATATATCTTTTCTTCTATATCTTTTCTATATTTTCTTATTCTTTTGCTAGTCTTTAATAAACTTTTCTCCCTCTTCTAATTCCTTTCTGTCCTATCTAAATTCGTTATGTCTGCCAGGCCTAAAAGATCTGTGGGGGCTCCCACCAGATATGCTGGCAGTGTAGTGGTTAGGCCCAGAAACAGGCCTCCCGTCCGCGGTGAGGAGAGGGGCTTATCCCCATCACCGTCGCGGGGAAGGGGGGCTGAGGCGGCTGCTGCAGCCCCTGTGAATCATGCTCAAATAGTCGCCCCTGCAGGGGTGCCGCGGGCTGTGACTACGCCGCCCGCCCGCAGTACTCAAGCGGGTGGGCGGCGAGGAATATGCAGGGGGATGGCGCCGTCCGGCCGCGGTGCTCGGGCGGGCGGACGCCAGCGGGGTAGGCCGCAAGTACCTGATTCGCCCGCCCGGGTAGCGCAAGCGGGCGGGCGGCAGAGGGGGAGAGCAGGGTATGTGCAACGCAGGAGGGCGGATGCACCTCCTGCCGCGCGAGGCTCCGGCGGCGGGCTGATAGCTAGGCCCGCTCAGGAGCGCGCAAGGGGGAGGGCAGCGGGGACGCAGGCGACAGAGCCGGCGTCCCTCCCTGCTAGTTCAGCAGCCAGCCGGGTTACTAGGTGGAGCGCAGGCACTAGGCTTGACGCTGCCGCATCATCAGTAGAAATGAGGGGTGCGGGGGCCGAGTGTCACTCCGGTCCCGCACCCTTAGTTAATAAAGGAAAAAAGGCTAAGAAAGGAAGGGCAGCGCGCCCTAGTCATACTAAAGGTGGCCCTGTGCATATAAGCACTGAGGGTAGCGTGAGGCATGTCAGGGGAAGAGAGAACAGGGGTGATACATACTGCAGTGCAGAGTGTGTTGCAGGCACTTCCATGCCCGGAGCGCCCTCTGCTGTAAGGAGAGATAATGGCAGGAGGTCTCAGGGACAGGGGAAGAATAGAAATGATAGCGCAGCGCCATCTGGTGGTATTAGTTATGTTAGCAGCCCCAAGGGACAATTTATTGAGGACATGAGGCATAAGCTAACGGAAGCCGAATTCGCAATGTTTAAATCGGCCGTAGCTACGTGGCAGGATAATAGCGAGGATTCGGCTGAATCCGTATCCTCAAGCGGTGAATCAGATGAAGTGGATTCGCAGAGCAGCGAATCCGGTGTGCAAGAGCAAGGCCCCTTTGCTGGTTCAAACGAAGAAGGTGGGGTTAGTGACGGGGACCAGCAAAGTGATTCAGAAATGAATCCGGTAGAGGGGGTTAGAAAATCTAACGCCAGATCTAGACGGTCAGCGAGGAGAAGGTTGGTCGCGGAGAAGGCAAGGGAGACCAATATGGCACCACAAGGGGCCAGGACGCAACCGGGTCGCTCATATGCGGACGCGGTTGCAGGGAGAAACACAGAAGGTAACACCGTGTCATTAGACATCTATATGTGCAGCGGTGGTGTCGGCAGTGGCTCCTCTGTTAACCACCGGGACAGGTGGGCAGGGGGAAACTGACCCTCCGGCAACTTTGGGGTCAGTATCCGACCTCATAGCCAAAGCGATAGCTCCGACTATTACTGCGGCGCGAGGGGGAAATGTCATTTCCTCTGCTGAAAGGGTATCGCCGAATGTCCCAACCGTGATGGGGGTTGTTAACGAGCCTCTATTGACAGGTCAGGATTCCGCCGAGCGAGCCATGGAAGGACATTCTTCAAGTCGAGGAGGAAGTGATCGTAGAAGAAGGAGGGCAGCATCATCTGATACGGGTGAGTCCACGAATGATCCTGACTGGACTGAGGATGATAATGCAGGGTCCAGCAGTGGGGGGGTCAGAGTATTCATCGGTAGAGAAGAAAGCTAAGCGGAAAAGATCTGCAAAGTCTCGTAAGAGACGGCGCAGAAATGAAACCTCTGATTCCTCATTGGCATCGACGTCTTCCGAAGATAAGCCATCTTCGGACGGCGTCGTGAGGAGACGAAGGCGGAAGAGGCGTAGGGAATATAGGTCCCATAGCTCCGGGTCCTCAAATGTATCGGTTGAGTCTGATGCAGTGCAGTGCGCGAACACCGCTGTTAAGCGGGGTTTGCGCCCTAGGGCTAGAGATAGGATCAGAAAAGGGCGCTATGTAGATATCTTTGCTTTAACAAGCAAGGATAGGCGGGCCCTTCTGGCCGCAAGGAAGAAAGGACCCGCTAGCGAGGATGCATTTCGCACTTATAACAACTGGGTAAGAGGCATACTAATTTTTGCGGCCTGTTATTTAGAGACACATCCAGATGAATATGTGAACCTGGTGAGATACCAGTTCCTTATTCATAAACTCTACACCTCTTACGTCGGTCCCGGTTGGCGAAGAGTTTAGGAGGAAACAGCATGGCCGGGAGGTGTACGATTTTGGTAAGAAAGACGTAGAATTATACGGCGAAGTTGCCGAATCAGCTACACCTATTAGGGCTCCTGAGAATAAGGGGTGGGTAAGGCAGTATGGGAGCAGGCCTTACAATAATATTAATAAGGGAAGTAATACGAAGCATGGCCATGGTAGGTGCTACTCATTTAATAATGGGCATTGCAACCTGGGTAACCGGTGTCGTTTTCGGCACCTTTGTATCAGATGCGGAGGTCAACACGCAATCAAGGATTGCACAAAACCTCCAAATGGTGGGGGAGGTGGGGCTCAGTCCACGACGAAACAAAGCCGCGGTCCAGCGGCACCTGTCGTTGGATAGAGCCCCAACTCCAATTGTATTGGTCAGGATGTTACCATGGCTGGAACGGTATCCGGACAGAGATGGAGCAAGATTTTTGCAGTCCGGATTTTCAGAAGGTTTTCAATTACCTGTTTCCGCTCCAATTAGTACGGGTAGTAAGGGAAACTTACGCTCCGCCATGGAACACCCTGACATAATATCACAAAAAGTTGAAGCCGAGGTAGAACTAGGTCGCATGGCAGGCCCGTTTTCAACACCACCAGTTGAGGGACTAATTTTGTCCCCTATTGGGGTGGTTCCCAAAAAAGTTAAAGGAAAGTTCAGGCTGATTCAGCATCTTTCTTGTCCTAGAGGGTCGTCTGTCAATGACGCCATCGATGACGATTTATGCACAGTTAATTATTGTTTGTTTGAGGATGCTATTGACATCATTCAAAAAATTGGTCCTGGCGCCCTCATGTGCAAATTGGATGTTGAATCAGCTTTTAGACTATTACCTTTGCATAAGAACGCATTTCAGTACATGGGATTTAAATTAAATGGGGGCTTTTACATAGATAAATGTTTGCCCATGGGTTGCTCCATTTCATGTGCTTATTTTGAGCGCTTCAGCACATTTTTGCAGTGGTGCCTGCAGGAAGGAGTCGACAGCATTACTCATTATTTGGATGACTTTCTTTTAGTGGGTCCTCCAAATTCTGACCTGTGCCTTAGTTTACTAGAAGCAGCGCTTGAGTTATTTAGGGATTTCGGGGTTCCCGTGGCAGGGGAAAAAACCGAGGGACCTACTACTGATTTGGTGTACCTCGGAATTGAAATTGATTCCGAGCTAGGTCTGTGTAAACTTCCACTAGATAAAGTACACCGGTTACATGACGAAATAACTTATGCCATCGCGGCTGCTAAATTAACACTTAGACAGGCTCAATCTTTATTGGGCCTGTTTAATTTCGCATGTAGAGTTATACCCATGGGCAAAATATTTTGTAGAAAGCTGCAGCGAGCGACCGTCGGGATTCGCAAACCCCACCATTTTCTACGTCTATCTTCAGAAATGAAGAGGGATCTGAAAGTGTGGGAAATGTTTCTGGATAATTTCAACGGCATATGCATATGGCAAGCTCCAGCCGTTGCAAATGCGGAGTTGGAATTATATACAGATGCTGCAGGATCTTCCGGATTCGGCGCATTTTATGCGGGACGTTGGTGCGCAGAGGCTTGGCCCGAATCTTGGGCATGAGACGGCATGACCAAGAATATGCTATTATTGGAAATATTTCCAATAATGGTCGCCTTAGAGCTCTGGGGCGCAGAATTGGGAAACAGGGAGGTTGTCTTTTGGTGTGATAACTTAGGGGTGGTCCAATCCATTACACAACTAAGGTCAACCTCTCTCCCAGTTTTGCGTATTCTAGCACGGATAGTGATGATGTGCTTGGCGAACAATATTACGTTGCGAGCCAAGCACGTCCCAGGCGTACTTAATGAAGTAGCGGATGCATTGTCCCGTTTCGAATGGGTAAGATTCAGGCAACTTGTGCCGTTAGCCCAGAAGTATGGTGAACAATGTCCATCTTTTTTATGGCAGGTGCCTCTGGAGGGGTAGAGGAGCTGGCCCTGCGGTCGCTAGCGCCAGCTACATTTAGAGCTTATCTGGCCTCATGGGAGCGCTGGAGCGAGTTCATGCTTGAACAGGGTGGCACAGGTAAGAGCTCTAAGCGTCTTATTAATGCCTATGTATGGAGCCTGTACACGGAGGGTAAGTCCAGAAGTTTTGTTGGACGCTCTCTGGCAGGCATATCATTCTTTTTGCGTCTTCGTGGGAAGAGAGACATCACCAAGTCTTTCTTGCTTTCCAGGATGCTTAAGGGATGGGCCAGAGCCAGGCCGGTTTTGCCCGACAGGCGACGGCCGATTGATGCCAGCCTGTTGCGTCGAATCTCGAGGTCCCTAAGAGTAATTTGCTCAAACGATTACGGGGTTCGACTTTTCAGGCTGGCCTTTGCCATGGCTTTCCATGGGGCGTTCAGAGTAGGCGAATTGGTGTCCGCAACCAGGGCATCTCCCTCGCCTATGCTGTTCGGCCATGTCGACGTGCACCACGACGGTTTATGGTGCAAGATACAGCGCTCAAAGACTGATGTAGCGGGCAGGGGGCAGTGGGTCCATTTGGGTCGGAGTGGCGACCGCCGGATCTGTCCGGTGGCGGCGGCTCTGGCTTACGTGGAGTTACGGCCCCAATTGCCCGGGGCCTGGCTGATGCACATCGACGGGTCCCCCCTTACCAACTTTCAGTTTAGGTCGGTTTTCAGGCGCTGTATATTGCATCAGGGTCTTTCTCCAGCCGACTTTGGGACACACTCTTTCCGTATCGGCGCCGCTTCGGCAGCCGCTGCGGCGGGTTGGTCTCAGGTCGACATACGAGCACTCGGAAGATGGCGGTCTGGTGCATTTAAGCGATACATCAGGCCGACATAGTCCAGTGAGCCCAAACACGCTTTAGTGTTTGAGGGGCCTTGAGGAATTTTTTGTGTTATCACCAGTCTTAAATTAGGCTCTAGCCAACTGGTGGAAGATTTGTGTTTTTTGCCTCAAGTCAAATCGGGCGACCCCCCCCCCCCCACCATAGAATAAGAAACAACAGGAAGAGATTATACATAATTCAAGCGGGTCAAATAATCAATTAGTCTTAAATAGATCACCCAAATCACATTCCTATTAGTATCAACAATTTAATATAGAACTGCAAAATCACCTTTAAGGGAATCTCCCGGGCCCCCCTTTAAAATTTTGACAGATGTTTGCCATTATTTCAAATTTTCTAACGGTATATATCACTTCAACTTACAGGTCAACGCTTGGACACCAATATGATTTGGATGGTGGGGCATTCATTTATTTATTGGTTGTCCTTGTCCCAGGTAACCACGGATACGGAACGTTTCCCTGAGACGCGATTTATCCGTTGGCTGGGGCGTAGAGGTATGAGATGGTCCGCGTTGAGGGGTCTCTTGGATGAGTCAGTTAGGGCGTTTGGTTACCCAATTTTTGTCATCATCCACTTGGGGGGCAACGACCTCACGCATAATTCCGGTCTCAATATTCGATTTGAGATTAGGAATTTATTGCTGGACCTGATCAGAGAATGGAGATTTTGCCGTTTCTTCTGGTCAGAGATTATACCTAGGAGGGTTTGGAGAGATGCACTCAATCCGGGCGCCATTGATTTGGTACGTAGGCGGATCAATTCCGTAGTCGGCAGGGCTATAGTAACGGAGGGCGGAGTGGTCGTCAGGCACGAGGCCATATCCTTTAGAAACGAGACCCTGTACAGGCCGGATGGGGTGCACCTCTCTTTAGTCGGGATGGATTTGTTTTTTCAGAATTTAATAGACGCATTGAGAAGTTTAGAGTTTTAGTTGAGGGAGTATTTGGAATTAGGTTGGTGGCGGGTCAGTTCAAGTTGAACTGATATGGCGGAAAGAACGGTAGTTAAATTAGAGCTGTATTTACACTTAGCTGGTGGTTGATGTCGAGATGTGGGCATCACCGATCCAGGTGGGCCCGCATCTGGACCTTAACGATCATCTACTTCGGATAGCGAAAATTCTTGCGGACATTTGTAGTTGAGGGCAGGTGGCCCAATTTTTTGATGACTTGGGCAGAGTGGTGAGCTCTGCCTTAGTGATATTTGCGAGGTCAGGGGCAGAAGCAGAAGGTCAACCCCCTGACCTTAAGGGCAATTGGCCCCTTTTGAAAAGTCCGCTTCATAATTGAGCCGTTGTCTTGGACGCTGGCAGGTGGCCGGTCCTTGGCAATTAAGGGCAGGTGGCCCTTAGATCCGGAGTTTGTTATTTTTATTACTTTGTTATTTTTCAGCAATGTTATTTATCTTGCATGCCATTCTTTGCCCGCCACCTTAGTTAGAGCAGGGACATAAATTTTAGTTAGATTCAAATAGGCCGCCCCTGCTCAAAATAAATAAGCCGTCCCCTTTAAGCCCATTCAGTTGTACGCGTCTTTATTTCTTAGATAAGTGGTGTGAGTGTGGATGAATGCCTATGTCTGTGTGGAGTTTAAGACTGTAGAAGCCAGCTTGTCTGGCTGAAAACAGCATAAACTCACCTGGCTATTGGCAGGAATCCTTAGCTCACACACTTGATCTGGGCCCGGGGGTTCGGCTTATCTTGATTGACGGGTTGGCTGATTTGAATGACGGTTCAGGATAGGCTGGTTGAGGTCAGAGGTGGAGATTGATGGGGTGATGTTCTTGCTTCCAGCAGATTCTGTCTCTTGCTTCAGGAAACGTTGCCCTCCCGCCCGCCCCATTTATTAGTTAGAATTAGTTTTTGAGAAGTCGTTTGCATTTAGTCGTTTAGTTGTTGTCGGCTTATTTTTGTCTTGGCGGAAAGAACGGTAGTTAAATTAGAGCTGTATTTACACTTAGCTGGTGGTTGATGTCGAGATGTGGGCATCACCGATCCAGGTGGGCCCGCATCTGGACCTTAACGATCATCTACTTCGGATAGCGAAAATTCTTGCGGACATTTGTAGTTGAGGGCAGGTGGCCCAATTTTTTGATGACTTGGGCAGAGTGGTGAGCTCTGCCTTAGTGATATTTGCGAGGTCAGGGGCAGAAGCAGAAGGTCAACCCCCTGACCTTAAGGGCAATTGGCCCCTTTTGAAAAGTCTGCTTCATAATTGAGCCGTTGTCTTGGACGCTGGCAGGTGGCCGGTCCTTGGCAATTAAGGGCAGGTGGCCCTTAGATCCGGAGTTTGTTATTTTTATTACTTTGTTATTTTTCAGCAATGTTATTTATCTTGCATGCCGTTCTTTGCCCGCCACCTTAGTTAGAGCAGGGACATAAATTTTAGTTAGATTCAAATAGGCCGCCCCTGCTCAAAATAAATAAGCCGTCCCCTTTAAGCCCATTCAGTTGTACGCGTCTTTATTTCTTAGATAAGTGGTGTGAGTGTGGATGAATGCCTATGTCTGTGTGGAGTTTAATATTCTACATGGAGCGGAACACACTGTTCATATAAACATTCATTAGTTGTCTCTGGGTACAGCTTGTGTCCTTGTCATTCAGCGTATTTCCCTATCTACTGGAAGTATGGGGGTGATTCACGCTGGTGTCCGAATTCGGTCCGTGGATGTGCGAATGCACATAGGCGAAAATACACATGTGTAGACCAGAAAAGGCGAATACCTTTGCCGCTTCCTGGGCATGCCCACAAAAATGCACGTCGGCATGCCAACTCAGGTGTGTTGAAACCTACTTCCCAGTATTTCAAAAGTTAAACATCTGCATTCAGAATGGGGATACAAATAGGCCTGGCACAATTTATCTGGTCAGAGGAAAAGGTGGCATAACCAACCGCGCAACAAAGGGGAGTTAGAAATACTTTGCCATGCTTCCTGTTGGACAGGCCATTGGCCCTTGTAGCATTTGTCTGTGTTGCCAGATGGCCAAACAAGACGTGGTCTCATCACTGTGGACATGTAGAAAGATGTGCTGGCATTGTTGGAATTGTAGATAAAGGCATCAGAGAATAAAATAAGCACAAAGGTAACAATGGTCTGTGATTTTAAATGTAGCGGAGAGACAATGACAACAAAGGCTCATCTGAGAATCTTCCACGAGGTCAGGAACAATAATTTGTAAAACATTTCCTTGCTTCTACTTCATTGGAGGATTCTACTGCACCATCTTCAGATAAATACATGGTTCAAGATTATCTGTAAGTGCACATATAGGGGCTCATGCTGAGCTGGCTGGAATTTACACGTAAATAGTAAACACAATATGACCCTTGAGAACTGCACATTTTGCTTAGAATGCTGAGATGGCCATATTGGATGATGTACAGTATTCAGTTCAGCAAGGCTAGCAAATTGATGTACTATCCTGGGTTACACCAGCAGAGAACAGTAGCATATGTGCCTGTGTTACACCAGGAGGGAGCAATAGTATATTCGCCGGGGTTACATTGGGAGAGAGCAGAAGTATGTGTGCCTGGGTTACACCAGGAGAGAGTAGTAGTATATGTGCCTGGGTTACACCAGGAGAGAGCAGTAGTATGTGTGCCTGGGTTACACCAGGAGAGAGCGGTAGTATATGTGCCTGGGTTACACCAGGAGACAGCAGTAGTATGTGTGCCTCGGTTACACCAGGAGAAAGCAGTAGCATATGTGCTTGGGTAACATTGGAAGAGAGCAGTAGTATATGTGCAAGGGTTACACCGGGAGAGAGCAGTTGTATGTGTGCCTGTGCTGCACCTGGGAGAGAGCAGTAGTATATGTGCCAGGGTTACATCGGGAGACAGCAGTAGTATATGTGCCTGGGTTACACCAGGAGAGAGCGGTAGTATATGTGCCTCGGTTACACCAGGAGAAAGCAGTAGCATATGTGCCTGGGTTACAGCAGGAGAGAGCAGAAGTATATGTGCCTGGGTTACACCGGGAGAGAGCAGTAGTATATGTGCCAGGGTTACACCGGGAGAGAGCAGTAGTATATGTGCCTGGATTACACCAGGAGAGAGCAGTAGTATATGTGCCTGGGTTACACCGGGAGAGAGCAGTAGTATATGTGCCTGGGTTACAGCAGGAGAGAGCAGAAGTATATGTGCCTGGGTTACACCGGGAGAGAGCAGTAGTATATGTGCCAGGGTTACACCGGGAGAGAGCAGTAGTATATGTGCCTGGGTTACACCGGGAGAGAGCAGCAGTATATGTGCCTGGTTTACACCAGGAGAGAGCAGTAGTATATGTGCCTGGGTATCATCAGAAGAGAGCAGTAGTATATGTGCCTGGGTTACATCAGGAGGGAGCAGTAGTATATGTGCCTGGGTTACACCAAGAGAGAGCGGTAGTATATGTGCCTCGGTTACACCAGGAGACAGCAGTAGTATATGTGCCTGGGTTACAGCAGGAGAGAGCAGTAGTATATGTGCCTCGGTTACACCAGGAGACAGCAGTAGTATATGTGCCTGGGTTACAGCAGGAGAGAGCAGTAGTATATGTACCTGGGTTATACCGGGAGAGAGCAGTAGTATATGTGCCTGGGTTACACCGGGAGAGAGCAGTAGTATATGTGTCTGGGTGACATTAGGAGAGAGCAGTAGTATATGTGCCTGCATTACTACAGGAGAGAGCAGTAGCATATGTGCCTGTGTTATATCAGGAGAGAGCAGTAGTATATGTGCCTGGGTTACAGCAGGAGAGAGCAGTAGTATATGTACCTGGGTTATACCGGGAGAGAGCAGTAGTATATGTGCCTGGGTTACACCGGGAGAGAGCAGTAGTATATGTGTCTGGGTAACATTAGGAGAGAGCAGTAGTATATGTGCCTGCATTACTACAGGAGAGAGCAGTAGCATATGTGCCTGTGTTATATCAGGAGAGAGGGTACTTATGTAGTATCTGGGCGTCCGATTTTGTGATTGTATGCCTTACCTTAAGGCATACAATCAGATGCGATTCGATGCGATTTTGCATAGGATTCAATGTTAAGAAGGTCCTGTTCATTTCTCCACTATCCAAGTGGGCATAGAGTTGATTTTATATAGCGTGGCGAGCGCAGCAAGCCACCGAGCCCGAATCGTGGCGAGCGAAGCGAGTCCCGCGAGGGGACGCATATTTCTTAAAAAGTATTCTGTGTCCCCTCGCGGGGCTCGCTACGCTCGCCACAATTCGGGCTCGGTGGCTCGCTGCGCTCGCCACAGGTTTATATCCAGCTCCATGCCCACTTGGATAGTGGGGAAAGGAAAAGGACCCCTTTTTCCCATTGAATTCTATGTTAAAATGGACTCAGACATTTTAACATTGAATCCTATGGAAAAATCTTGACCATCGCATCGCATACGATTTGGTCGCATGCGATGCGATGCGATCCGATTTCTAAATCGGACGCCCAGATACTACATAAGTACTGGAGAGAGCATACGTATATGTGCCTGGATTACACCAGGAGAGAGCAGTAGTATTTGTGCCTGGTTTACATCAGGAGAGAGCGGTAGTATATGTGCCTGGGTATCATCAGGAGAGAGCTGTAGTATATGTGCCTGGGTATCATCAGAAGAGAGCGGTAGTATATGTGCCTCGGTTACACCAGGAGACAGCAGTAGTATATGTGCCTGGGTTACAGCAGGAGAGAGCAGTAGTATATGTGCCTCGGTTACACCAGGAGACAGCAGTACTATATGTGCCTGGGTTACAGCAGGAGAGAGCAGAAGTATATGTACCTGGGTTATACCGGGAGAGAGCAGTAGTATATGTACCTGGGTTACACCGGGAGAGAGCAGTAGTATATGTGTCTGGGTAACATTAGGAGAGAGCGGTAGTATATGTGCCTGCATTACTACAGGAGAGAGCAGTAGCATATGTGCCTGTGTTATATCAGGAGAGAGCATTCGTATATGTGCCTGGATTACACCAGGAGAGAGCAGTAGTATATGTGCCTGGTTTACACCAGGAGAGAGCAGTAGTATATGTGCCTTGGTTACACCAGGAGAGAGCAGTAGTATATGTGCCTGGGTTACAGCGGGAGAGAGCAGTAGTGTATGTGCCTGTGTTATATCAGGAGAGAGCATTCGTGTATGTGCCTGGATTACACCAGGAGAGAGCAGTAGTATATGTGCCTGGTTTACACCAGGAGAGAGCAGTAGTATATGTGCCTTGGTTACACCAGGAGAGAGCAGTAGTATATGTGCCTGGGTTAAAGCAGGATAGAGCAGTAGTATATGTGCCGGGATTACACCAGGAGAGAGCAGTAGTATATGTGCCTTGGTAACATCAGGAGAGAGCTGTAGTATATGTGCCTGGGTATCATCAGAAGAGAGCGGTAGTATATGTGCCTGGGTTACATCAGGAGGGAGCAGTAGTATATGTGCCTGGGTTACACCAGGAGAGAGCAGTAGTATATGTGCCTGTGTTGCACCTGGAGAGAGCAGTAGTATATGTGCCTGGGATACACCAGGGGAGAGTAGTTGTATATGTGCCTGGGTTATACCAGGAGAGAGCAGTTGTACGTGTACCTGGGTTACATGCGGAGAGAGCAGTAGTATATGTGCCTGGGTTACACCAGGAGAGAACAGTAGTATATGTGCCTGGGTAACATCAGGAGAGAGTGGTAGTACTGTATATGTGCCTGGGTTACACCAGGAGAGAACAGTAGTATATGTGCTTGGTTTATAAATGAATGAAGTTTGTGTTAATATATGTGAAATGGTTAAACACTTCAAGTGTTTTCATGCATGACTCATCAACTACAGCATCATCACGTGTCTGTCCCTTGATTTAAAGGTCAGTCTGATTAGACAGCAGGTGCATATTGTTTAATTTTCTCTACTAAGGGATCTGCATATGCCCTTGCCTATCACTGTGCTCTTGGAGAGTCACAGTGCTGTAAAATATTACTTTACTCAGAAGAGATTGATACCTTGTCATATTGACCATTTATCTTCTATTACCTGTATCGTGTTACCATCAATAAAATCTATTCTGGTTTGGAGTCACTGTGTGGACTAATTTTCTTACTCACTAAGCATACACCAACAATCTGCCAATAGTTTGTGGACCTTGAGATCTGCTAAAGCCTGAAACCTGCTTCAAATTTCATTTTTTTTAAATCAACAAATCTGGTCATCCAGGATTTGCACATACTGTAGGATGAATGCAAAGTGTACACTATTCAGTGTCAAATTTCAGGTGTCAAAAATGGAAAATAATACAAACAAATATATAATTTTTAAATAGTGTACAAATGGTGCGATTAATTTTATATTTGATCCGAATTCGATTGGGATTGAACTACATGGTGCAGTGTACACATTCAATTTAGACTATATAATACAAATCTGAACTAATGGGTGACATTCTATGGTTTGTGATAAATGTGTGTTTTTTTTATCGCACCACTTCGCCCTTTTTAAAATCACAAGATTGGCCCGTTTTTCGCATATTTAATGAGATGCGAAAAACAGGCCAAATTGTGCGAATAGGTGCGAGTTGGTGCGATGTGTTTAGTCCTGAAAATGTGCGATTTTCATGTCTGAAAATCGCACGTTTGCAGGAAATCGCAAATTAAAAAAAAAAAAAAAAAAAAAACCAGCGCGGGGTCCCCCGCCAGAGCATAACCAGCCCCGGGCTCATTGAGCCGGTGCTGGTGACATAAAATCAGGGTCCCCGACAAATAGGGGTCCCCTTGATTTAATGAAACCAGCACCAGGCTCAAGGTCCGGTGCTGGTTCCCGAAATACGGGGGACAAAATGACTAGGGGTCCCCCGTATTTTAAGAACCAGCACCGGACCCAACCAGCCAGCAGGGTAATGCCACAGCCGGGGGACACTTATTATATAAGGTCCCGCGGCCAAAGCATTATCCACCTGGCTGGTCAGCATGGGCAGGGGTCCTGGGGAAGTGGGGACCCCCCCAATGAAGGGGTCCCCCCCCTCCAGGACTTACCAGCCCATGCTGAAAGTCCGGGGCTATCCCCGATGCCCCTGGGCGGTGGGCATCGGGCTGATGGATAGTGTAAAAAATAGAAGTAAAACTATTGTTTTCTACTGTAGAACTATGAGTCCCAGCAAGCCTACCCCGCATGCTGGGACTTGGAGAACCACAAGTCCCAGCATGCCGGCCATTAAAGGGCCCGCTGGCACTTGTAGTTCTACAGTACAAAAAATAGTTAAATAAAACACACTGACACCCTGAAAAATAAAAGTTTAATACACACATAACACACACACTGATACTTACCTACCTTGAGCCAGTAGGTCGGTCCCTGGGTCCGGGCTCCGGGGCTCCAGGGCTGAAGAGTACGGTTCCAGGGCCTTGGTCCTGGTTCCGGGGCTGGTCTGGGGTCCTGGGCTCCAGGGCTGATGTCTCCGGGGTCCAGGATCCGAAGAAGTCCACAAGGGTACCTGAGGAAGGAAATCCAACTCACCTGGTCCCCGGCGACGACATCGGCATCCTCTCCGGCAGACGCGCTGCTCCCGGCTGCTGTGGTACCCGCTCTCGGACTGAAGAGGCGCAGAGATTTTCATCTTCCGCGCCTTTCCTCCGGATGATTCTATTGGCTGCCTAGCGGCCAATCAGGAGCCGACTTTCTCGGCTCCTGATTGGCCGCTATGCGGCCAATGGAATCATTCTGAGAAGAGGCGCGGAAGATGAAACATCTCTGCGCCTCTTCAGTACGAGAGCGGGTACCACAGCAGCCGGGAGCAGCGCGTCTGCCGGAGAGGATGCCGATGTTGTCGCCGGGGACCAGGTGAGTAGGATTTCCTTCCTCAGGTACCCTTGTGGACTTCTTCGGATCCTGGACCCCGGAGACATCAGCCCTGGAGCCCTGGCCCCCGGACCAGCCCCGGAACCAGGACCAAGGCCCCGGAACCGGACTCTTCAGCCCTGGAGCCCCGGAACCCCAGGACCAGCCCCGGAACCAGGACCAAGGCCCCGGAACCGGACTCTTCAGCCCTGGAGCCCCGGAGCCCGGACCCAGGGACCGACCTACGGGCTCAAGGTAGGTAAGTATCAGTGTGTGTGTTATGTGTGTATTAAACTTTTATTTTTCAGGGTGTCAGTGTGTTTTATTTAACTATTTTTTGTACTGTAGAACTACAAGTGCCAGCGGGCCCTTTAATGGCCCACATGCTGGGACTTGTGGTTCTCCAAGTCCAAGCATGCGGGGTAGGCTTGCTGGGACTCATAGTTCTACAGTAGAAAACAATAGTTTTACTTCTATTTTTTACACTATCCATCAGCCCGATGCCCACTGCCCAGGGGCATCGGGGACTGCCCAGGGGCATCGGGGACAGCCCCGGACTTTCAGCATGGGCTGGTAAGTCCTGGAGGGGGGGACCCCTTCATTGGGGGGGGTCCCCACTTCCCCAGGACCCCTGCCCATGCTGAACAGCCAGGGGGATAATGCTTTGGCCGCGGGACCTTATATAATAAGTGTCCCCCGGCTGTGGCATTACCCTGCTGGCTGGTTGGGTCCGGTGCTGGTTTCATTAAATCACGGGGACCCCTATTTGTCGGGGACCCTGATTTTATGTCACCAGCACCGGCTCAATGAGCCCGGGGCTGGTTATGCTCGTGCGGAGGACCCCGCGCTGTTTTTTTTTTTTTTATTTTAACTGTGTTTTTTTTTTTTTTTACACCAGAACCCTGCACAGATCATTGCGATCTGTGCAGGGTTCTGGCTAATTCGCCCATCAGAACCTGGTCTGATTTTTGGGCGAATTATAGTCACACTTTATACAAATCGCATACCATTAAATATGCGATTTGTATACTTTTTCATGTGAAAACATCTGGATGCGATGTGCTGCGAAAAGCAGCCATCGCATTTCCAGTGTGTCCAACTTGTTGGCCAAAATCGCACTTTTTTCACATTTTCGCAGCTCATTTAATATGCGATTTCGGCCGTTTTTTGCGGAAAAACTCGCAAAAGTCACATTCTCTCATCCCATAGAATGTCACCCATATAGTCTTATCTGCACAGTCTATTTTTGAAAACCGTTCAATTTGATTACATAAGCAAAATCTAATCAAAATCAAGTCCAAATATACCACTTTATGGCCCATTCCTTTTGGTACAAAATGCCAGTGGCAGTTACAGAGGTTGGACTCCAGCACAGTCCAAAATTCAACTGCCAGTGAGTCCAGGACAGTGATGTTTGGGGTGGCATTAGGTGTGGCTACCCTTTTTGAATATTGGACTGTGCTGCAGCCTCACCTCTGCAGCTACCACTGGTAAGGAAGTCCAGGAACAGAGCATTTTGTACCTAATGGAATGGGCCATGTTGGAGGGTATGCTATATGGGGGCATGTATATTTATTTTTCTTTTATACCTTGAGGTGCGGTTTTTGCTTTAATAATAAACACATAAATAATTCCATACACAAGTACAGTACTGTATGTCTCTTCTCTCTGTAGATCTGACATCGGCCTGCCCCATCAGTAAAGGGCATGTGTTGTGTCTATTATAGATTCTTCCGCAGGTTGGAGGCCTCACGTCTGTATTTGATTTACTGTATGTGACATGTAGTCATTTCTTTTTAAACATACTCGGTATAGTATTCTACAGTCCCATAAATAAATGGCTAATCTTATCCATCCATCAGCTGACGTATCACATAGGACTCACTGAAATCATGAATTAAGTCATTACCAGTAATTAAAATGTAATTATTTCCTATTTCCATATATTCATGACTTAAAGTACATACAGTATTAGAGATGAGTGGTTGGGATTCCGTGGAATCCCAACCGCTCTGAACACTGCCCCCCGAGCCCGCTGCAAGCCACCTTTGTGAATTTCTGGCTTTGCTCGGAAAACCGAGTGCGGCCAAATGGCGCAGTCTACCCACACTCCCCCCGCGAGCGGGTCTCCTCCCAATCCCCCCTCCCCACAACAGGTCTGCCCGCACTGGATCTGCGGGTCTGAGCGCACCCCACCCCCCCGCGCAAGCACCGGCTCTGCCAGCACCCCCCCACCGGAGCCACAGGTCTGCCAACATCGCTGCCCATCCCCCTTCCCTCCCCCAGGGCAGCGGTCTGCGAGCATGCCCCCCCACCCTATGGATCAGCGGGTCTGCGCACATACCACCCCCCTGGATCAGCCGGTCTGCCCGCCCCCCCCCACCTGCACGTGTTCAGGTCTGCCTGCACTCCCTCACCCTGCAAGAAGCGAGTCTGCCCACACCCCCCGTTCGAACAGCGGAGCTGCACGCATACCACCCCCTGCCCTGGATCAGCAGGTCTGCCCGAAACCCCCCTATCAGCGGGTCTGCACAACCCCCCATCAACGGTTCTGCATGCCCCCCCAAACCCCACTCCCGCGTGTGCAGGTCTTCCTGCACACCACCCATGGGAGCAGCGAGTCTGAGCGCATACCACCCCCCGGATCAGCGGGTCTGCCCGCAAACGCCCTATCAGCAGGTCTGCACGGCCCCCTATCAGCGGGTCTTCATGCACTGACAAAGGACTCCCATGCTTCAAAAACAAAAGGCTGATGACATGCTTCACACGGAGCAAAAGCATCTGTGACATCCGAGGCTTTGCCTCTAACAACACTCAGTCCCAATCAGGAGGAACTTTCCTAAGAAAGACCCCAGGATGTTACAAGTGCATTCAATGCACTACGTGCCAATTCATGAAGACTGGCAGCACGTTCTCAATACCATCAGCACAGGGCACATACAAAATCAACCAAGTGGTCACCTGCACAACATCAAATGTAATATACCTTCTAACATGCCCATGTGCTAAAGGATATGTGGGCAAGACCATCTTGCCCTTTAGGGAACGAGCAGCGATGCATCGCTCCACCATTAAAGCGGCCCTGTCCAACAAGAACAAAGGGAAGATATCTGAACATCCAGTTGCCAGGCATTTTGCCGAAATGGTCCATAAACTGAGTGATCTAAGGCAATTAATTATTGAACATGTACCCGCTCAGCTGAGAGGAGGAGACAGAGACACTAAACTCCTTCAAACCGAAGCACGATGGATCTTTAAATTACAGACCACCTTTCCCCACGGACTTAATGAAAGAATGCCGTGGATGTCTTTTAGGTCTTTCCATTAACCTCTGTTTTGCAACAGGTTGTAGAAGGGATGTTGCCATTATCATCAGTTGCCCCTCTGTACTTTAACATATGTGATCGTTCCCCCCGGATTTGCACTACGGCTGGCACTGCTCCCATATGGTGCCTCTCACCTTAGACGTGACCCCCATTATAACAGTATGCTCCCGTCGACCAATATGCAGTATATCAATTTCTACATGCCACTAACGGCCTTGTCTATACACAGGCAACTCTAATGCATATTGCAGGCATGCATGGTTCTGTTTTTTTGCTTTTATTCTCACTCGCACATTTGCTGCACGCATCAGCCTTATTTTTCCACTTTTGTGTACACAGGTCACCTAGACAACCTGAGTCGCGTGTTCCCGGCTCCTGACTCAGCTTTCTCATACCTGATAAAGGTAAGGGACGTATCACTTGTTAAGTTGTTGTATTCTGCACCTTGAAAAAGGGGTTCATCCCCGAAACGTCGGTTACTTTTTGCACTTGTATTATGGATTTATAAAAGAAAGTTTTTACCACAAGCCTTTAAATGCCGCCATTGTTTCCTGTATTCTACGTATTGTATTGGAAGGCACCGGAGCAAACAACCAAGAAGGACAGAGTGCCGGTCCGCCCCACACTATACATATATATATATGGGAAGCGGTCATCTATTAGAATGAACTTAGGTCTACAGTCATTAGGTCGACCCCACTAGGTCGACTGGCAGGAAGGTCAACCTGACTTAAGGTCGACATGGGCCAAGGTCGACATGATTTAAGGTCGAATTTGCATAAAGGTCGACATGAGGAAGGTCGACTGGTCATAAGGTCGACATGGGTTTTTCACTGTTTTTTGAGCCGACATTTGCCGACAGGCGGTATTTCATGCCCTACCATCCACTAGGGCGTGGAGGAGGTTATTAAAGCTGTGGCGAGCGAAGCGAGCAACCGTGCCCGAAGCATTGCGAGCGAAGCGTGCAATGCGAGGGTCCGATTCTCATTGCCAACTGTGTCCATGTCGACTGTGTCGACATTCGGGTCAAAAAACAGTGAAAAACCAATGTCGACCTTATGACCAGTCGACCTTCCTCATGTCGACCTTTATGCAAATTCGACCTTAAGTCATGTCGACCTTGGCCCATGTCGACCTTAAGTCAGGTCGACCTTCCTGCCAGTCGACCTAGTGAGGTCGACCTAATGACTGTAGACCTAAGTGTGGTCTGACAGATGTACCGATTCCATATATATATATATATATATATATATATATATATATATATATATATATATATATATATATATATACACAAAGGTCTGAGCTATAATTGTCCCAGTTAAAGCTGTCACAGTTTTACTACAGTTATATAAAAATAATTCCTCTTCTCAGTAAGATGTTTATTTCCCCCAAATCATAAACTATTCAAAATACTTAGGAGACAAAACAGAACATGAAATAAAATCGCATTGGAGAATGATACTTATATTGTCTCTCAGGACTCGATCTTCACTGAGGATTCCTCCTTCTTCTGAGAGGATCCTGTCTGTAGTGCAATCTACAGAGGCAGCTATCTGCAGCGTAATCCCTGGTGACACCGCTTCAGGACGAAGGAACCTGCTCTGTGAAGTCACAAAAGAGGCTCATTTAGAAGAGCCGTCCTCACAGATTTGTCTTCGGAAATTCTTGGCATTGGAAACTTCCATTTTTTAATATGTGCCAATAAAGAAAACCTCCAGGGACTGAAGTTGAAGTATCATCTATAGTAGCACTGTAATGATTGATGTGTATAATATGAAGGCAAACCTCTGTATAGTGTACAGTACTGTATATCGGTAAATCTGCTGTGGATAAAGAATTTAAATAAAAATGCCTCAAGCCGAGCTACAAAGTATAGGAAAAGTCGCAATTATTGGTACATTTATAATATTATCAGTTTGTATAACTTTACAAACCGATATATTATATTCAGATGGATCGCTTTTCATTCAGCCGGGGGCCAGCCCCCAACAGGAGCTCCCCACCACCTCCCCCGCTGCTAACGCCCATACCCACCCCCCGCCGCCGCCGCCCCAGCCCCTTCGAGCACCCCCCCCCCCGCCGCCCCGTCGCCCATGCTAACCCCCTCCCCCGCAGTCTTACCTATTGCACTGGTCCCGGCGGCTCCGTCCGTTCATCTGCTGAGGACCACCACAAAATGGCCGCCCCCGTACAGCAGACAGTTTCAGAGAACTGTTTGCTATATGGGGGCGGCCATTTTGTTATGGTCCTCATCAGAAGAACGGAGCCGCCGGGACCAGCAAGATACGTAAGTCTGCGGGGGATTGGGGGGGGGGTAACTATAGCACTGCAGCCCCCGGTGCCCCCACATGCACAGCGCCCCCCCGCGGTGGCGGGGGCTGCGGTGCTATAGTTACGCCCCTGACCATATCATTTATTGCAATAGTCTCCTTACTGGTCCAATACAGACTCTCACCACTACGATCTCTCATGAATGCAGCTGATCTTCCTAGCCAGACGTTCATCATCTGCAAAACCAGTGGCATAACTATAGCTGTGTGGAAGCTATTGCTGCTAATGGGGCTGTAGCCACCGAGTCTGTTCCTGCCGGCTTGCAGGGACCAGCAGAGCTTCCTGGCGCTCCTCCTATTTCCAATATAAATAAAATACCCCTCATAAAATGGCAGTCCCCTCACAGCAGACTGTTTTTAAGGATGCTAGAGGAGACGGCGGCCTAAACAACTGTCTGCAGTAAGGCGGTGGCCATTTTGCAAGTGATATTTTTAAAGTAACAGGAAAAGCATCGGGACCGCAGGCAGGAGGATCTGCTGGTCCCGGCGTGCCGGCGGGGCAGATGCAGCGAAGAGTGGGGGGCGCACAAGTTTTAGTGGCGGGCTGATTCAGGCTGGCTCATCAAACAGCGTACATTGCTACTTAGCGAGCCAGTAAACGCCGCCTGCCAGGTGAGTGAACGCACGCCCCCCCGACGCAGAGTGAATGTCCGTGTCTGCATGCAAATGGATGTGTACACTGACACATCCAATCGCGTGCGGGCGTACGGGGGAAAAATCATTTTATGATCGCCGACCATCGAATGGTTTTTTACTCGTCCGCAAATAAAAGTCAGTCTGGGCTTTCTTTTATTTGCCTAGGAAATGGCCAAGAAAGGGGCGGACACTGATGTCAAGTGATGTGAGCAGGCCACCCCATGCAGGCTTCGCCACGGAGTACCCATCCAACAGCCCTCTGCCCGTCCACTACCCGCCCCGCTGTGTGCGAACACCTCGGCGACTGTGATCCCTCATCGGGTCTGCACATTTGCCTATATGCATGCACAAACTGGAAGCATCGCTCCCCGCAATGAATTCGCAGGGGGCAGAGCCAACATAAATCAGGCCTCTAGTCTAAAACCATCAAGTGTACCCTGAAAACTCACCTCTTCAAGCTGCTTATCAGAATCCAGGACCGCCCACATTTCCTTTATAAACCTTTTCCTTCCATCCATCCCATCTTCCTGTACAGCACAATCCTGCTCCCTTATTTGCTATTTTATTTTACTCCTGACCCCTGGCTTACATTGCCGTGTCACCATATCATTCAGCCCACCAAGACCCTTTGCATTCTGGTGCACCATTATGCACTGTAGAATACTTATCCTTGTGTACAATGCCTATTTCCCTATAGATCGTGAGCGCAGAGGAGATCAGCAGCAGCAGCACCCGCACACGCTACGGAGATCGCAGCTCACACGGACACTCTCTCCAGCTACACGGACACAGCGTCTGCAGCGCTTGTACTGTGAGCCGGACACGGCCGCCGCAGCTGCCTTTGAATCGCCCTGCACTCTTTTAAATTGTTTTAACTGCATCATTTGTGGAAATTGTCCTGTCCTGGAAATAAACCTGTTGTTTGACTTCACCACCTGTCTTTTGTCGGATTGGACAAAGATACCGTTATGGGAACTCGGGACAGAAATGAAATGTAAGTTCATGATCCTGTTTTACCCTTGAAGCATATAATTGCCAAAGATACCTTGATGTGCATGCCAGAATAGAACTTCTAAGTAAGTTGACTGCCTTCTGGCACCTACACACAAGGACATCTCTGACCTATTCAGAAGATTTAGGAAAATCACTATTCTTGGAGGTTTTCTCACTGATCATCTCCCAGCGCTGGTCACCTGTGAATATTGTCTTAATGCTCAGAAGATGGTATAAGATAGAGACAAATGGCAACAATGATCAGAAGATGGTATAATATAAAGACAAGATCTGAGGTATTTGCAGGGTAAACCCTGACTTATCTGGGGAATGACAGCCACAGAGAGGAACCTCCAAGATCTCCAAGGACTCCGGAATCCAGCAGCTGAGGATGCCACGGGGTTCAGGAACCGACACAGCAGGGGACCGACAGGACAGGAAAAACCTTCCAACAGGCACCAGGACCAGGAACACGGCAACTCCTCACTAGGACAGGACGCTATAACCGGCGTCAGATAACCTCCTGAGCTGGCTTTTATTCAAAAACACTGCCTCCTCAGGCGGAAGTGACATCTGACGCCGCGTCCCCCTGCTGCCGTGTGAGCGGCGGAAGTTCGGGGCGTTGCTAGGCAACGGCCCAATGCTTCCGTCCCCAGAAGCCGAAGACCCGCCGGAAGATGGCTGCCGCCCTGACTCCTGCAGCGCAGCAGCTGACAGGTGAGTCAGGCGGCGCCGCCGGTACCTAACATCATGCATGAAAGATACCCAATGGTGAGTTTATAATAAATAAATAAGAGAATAATGTTTTTCTATTAAACGGACCTTAAAACTATTTTGGAACCAGCACCGGGCTCCAACAGCCCGCATTTGTCATGCGACAACCAGGGGATACTTTTTACATAAGGTTAACCGGCCGTACCACGCGCACCGTGGCTGGTCAGCCCTGGACTGCCCCCCCAGGCTTCCCCCATCCAGAGCTATCCCCGTGTCCCTGGCCGGTGGACGCCGGACACATACGTGTAAAATTGGAGAAAAAATTGGAGAAAAAAAAACATTGCTTTTTACAGGTGAACTACAGGTCCCAGCAGGCCTCCCCCGCATGCTAGGACTTGGTGAAGTCCTAGCATGCAGGGAATTAATGGGCCCCCTTGCACTTGTAGTTCACCTGTAAAAAATAATGTTAAAACACAGACACTGAGAAAAGTAAAACTTTATTACACATACACTAATTTTACACCACTATACTTACCAATCCTGGCTCCAGCGGTGACTGTCTTGGCAGCAGCTCACCCAGCACTGACTGCTGGGTGAGCCGGCTTCCTCCTCCCTAGTGACAGCTTTATACAAGCATTTACCCATGGTTGGCTCTATGCGTCTCCATGGAGACACTTTCAGACAATCAGGGGAAGTGACGCCTCGGTTTCCAGAAAGGCCAACCACTGGACTTTGACTGTCGACCTTCCCCATGTTGACCTAATGGTTGTGTCAACCTAATCACACGTCGACCTAAACACATGTCAACCTTTTTGCATATTGTCATTACTGCATGTCGACCTAATGGTGTCGACCTTTTTGCTGTCTACCCATTGTCCCACACCCGGCCCTCTCACCTCTATGTCTGTCTTTATCTACCCAGTTTGTTTTATTACTGTTGTTTCCAATTGAAAATCACAATGGATTCTGCTCTATATGGGAAGCTGAACCCAAAACATCGGTCCCTTAGTTTCAAACACAAATTCAATAAGTATTTTTATGTAAATGAAACAGGACCATGGCCCTTATTCTGGTTGGTGCGGTAATATCCGCATGCGTTCGTGCCGCCGATGTTTTGTGTCTGCGCATGTGCGAGCGGGGCGTACGGCCAAATCCCGCATGAAATGTGAACACTCCGAACAGGGGGTGGAGAGGGGCGTGAAGGGCTATTTGGGCTCATTACCATATGCATACGCCCCACGTTTCATGGCCGTTCCCATGCAAACGCTGGGCGTACGTATGGTAATGCGGCCGTGACGCACGTGTAGGGGGCGGACATATGACATCGCCGGATGTCAGCTGCCCGCCCAGATCCCTGCTTTTGCACGGAAAAATGTCCGTGTGGTCTGAGGTTGCGGGAGCTGGTGGACCACTCGGTCCTGCATTCGATGGGGGAGGTTCCCTGAGATGGAGGAGTATTCCATGAAAAATACACGTGCGGTCCGTTCGGCCAGCTTCTTACCGCGTACGGACGGAGTTGGCAATCCGTATGGAAGGCGGGGTTTCGCACGCACGGTCCTGGCCGCATATTCGGATCCGGCCGCACCGATCAGAATAAGGGCCCAAATGTAACACTTCACTGAGGATTGCTAAGTATATGCGATATGGAATATATATACGCATGCACAATGCCTCCAGGACCAATAGAGTTTATTGTTTAAGCATACAAGCCATCCGAGACGTGTAACTTCTGTAATGCATTGCTAATGTTTCCGTGGAGGTCACAGATGTTAATGCTTCTGTCCCTTGCTCTGGGGCATGATTAATTTATTTTTAGAAAATTTACTGTAGGTCTTTAGCTTTCACCCGGGGTCGGAATAAATTGTTAAGGCCCCACGGTAATCAGCATTTTGCATAATAATGACAAATTAACCATGACCTAAATTACACGTAGCCAAGTTTGTGAAAATAAGAAAACTGACAATTAAAACTACAGGTGTTAAATAGAGTATATTTAACAGATGGTTATTAGAGTTATACATTCACAGGAAAGAAAAGACTGTCATTTTTTGTGGCGCACTAGGACTTCCCTGTCAGTGGCAGTTACAGAGTTGGGACTGCAGCACTGTCCAATATTTAAAAAGGGGAGCCACACCTACTGCCACACCAAACATCACTGCCCTGGACTCACTGGCAGTTGATATGACCTCCCTCTTTGAATATTGGACTGTGCTGGAGCCCCACCTCTGTAACTGCCACTGGCAGGGAAGTCCAGGAACAGAGCATTTTGTACCTAATGGAATGGGTCATGTTGGAGGGTATGGGACCCAGGAGCCTCCCGGCCATTCCGGATGGGTAGGCTACCATGCCATAGATACATTAGCTAAGTGAATGTTCAGATAAGCATCTATATAGACAGAAACATTAGTGTGTTTCGAAATTGCCAGAACTGGGCCTTTCCCCCAGGTAGGGGTTTATTTACTAAGATGGGAGTTCAATTTCAGCTGGGATGTTGCTATAAGCAACCAATCAGATTCTGTATTTTCTTAGAGGAATGGTCAAGAGCATGGCAACTAGTGTTTAATGCCAAAAAAATGCAAAATCATGCACTGGGGTCTCAGAAATCCAAAGATTAAATATAGTATAAATGGCACTATAATGGAAACTACTAAGGAAGAGAGGGATCTAGGTGTCACTATTTCAGGGGACTTAAAGGCAGGTAGGCAATGTAACAAAGCAATGAAGAAGGCAAGTCAGATGCTTGGTTGCATAGGGAGAGGTATCAGCAGTAGAAAGAAAGAAGTAATAATGCCACTGTATAGGTCATTGGTACGACCTCACCTAGAGTATTGTGTTCAGTTCTGGAGGCCATATCTCCAGAAGGATATAAATACATTAGAGACTGTACAAAGAAGGGCAACTAAAATGGTGCATGGCCTACATCACAAACCGTACCAGGAAAGACTAAAAGATCTTAATATGTATAGTTTAGAGCAGAGAAGGGAAAGGGGGACATGATAGAAACTGTCACATATATCAAGGGCTTTAACAAGGTACAGGTGGGAGACATTCTTCACAGGAAGAGGAGCAGCAGAACACGAGGACATGCACTGACACTAGGGGGAGGAAGGTTCAGGTGGGAGACATTCTTCACAGGAAGAGGAGCAGCAGAACACGAGGACATGCACTGACACTAGAGGGAGGAAGATTCAGGGGAAATGTGAGGAAGAATTACGTCACAGAAAGAGTAGTAGATAAGTGGAATAGCCTCCCATCAGAGGTGGTAGACGCAAATACAGTAGTACAATGTAAACATGCTTGGGATAAGCATATTGATATCCTTACAAAAAAATAAGGATCAAATATGGTTTGAGGTAACATGTTTAAAAAAGGGGCAGACTAGATGGGCCAAGTGGTTCTTATCTGCCGTCAAATTCTATGTTTCTATGTTTTATCTTCAAGAAGGTGCTAAATAAATAAGTAGACTCTGATTCGTTGCCCATAGCAACATTCCATCTGAAGGTAAAGAAAAAAAAACATGTAACTTGGGGGCAAAATATAAAACAATCATATTCTGTGTATCATTTTCTAGGATGCAATAGAGAAATGAGAGTCATAATTCAATTGGTTGCTATGGGCAACATCACCTCTTTTTATATTTAGAACCTTTAGTTAATGTATCCCTTCGTGTCTGGAACAAACTATGTTGCCATGCATGAGGAACACCTACATGTACTGTATTTGATTTCTGTGCAGTGTAAATACTGGCTGCTTTTGCATGTAGCCCACAAATGATAGACAGCTGTATTTTGATACTGCAGTGCTGATTTCAGTCCATACACTTGTGGGATTTGGCCACTTTTCCAACGGATGGGTGCGAGTAATCGGATGAAAAGTGGCAAACGTGTATTTTGTCTCCGATTCCCGATCCGCGGTCCTCTGTGAATCCTATTGGATAGGGAGATCGTAAGTGCTGCACATAAGATTTATCAGATCTGCCAGCACATACAATACATCATATGCAAAAGGACCGCCCGTATATGGGGGGTTATTCTGGTTGATATACTCAGATGCGAATTCTCACCCTTGCGAGTCAACTAGACCCCACCCTGCGAATGATGGTACGCTCCCCACCCCCAAGCGAAACATTGGTCCCTGTGCGAATGAACACTGGCTGCGAGCAGACCAGAATAAGGTCCATGGTGTATGCGATTCTGCCACCCATGAAGTGACTTCTGCCCTCATAGAAGGGCCCTTAACTCTCCAATTCTACCATACCCCCCAACATGACCCTCTCCAGGGGGGACACAATTCTCTGTTCCTACACTTCCCTCATAACTGTATGATTGACATCACCTGTTTTAAAACAGTTTAAGTCAGGCAAGGCCATCCCAATGAACTGTGGGGGTGGCGAGTTGGCAACCTGGTGTATTTATAAGTCCAGTGCCGTGCTGCCTAGTGCCGCTGGTGTCCTGTGCTGCCTAGAGCTGCTGGTGTCCTGTGCTGCCTACTGCTGCTGATGTCCTGTGCTGCCTAGTGCTGCTGGTGTCCTGTGCTGCCTAGAGCTGCTGGTGTCCTGTGCTGCCTACTGCTGCTGATGTCCTGTGCTGCCTAGTGCTGCTGGTGTCCTGTGCTGCCTAGTGCTGCTGGTGTCCTGTGCTGCCTACTGCTGCTGATGTCCTGTGCTGCCTAGTGCTGCTGGTGTCCTGTGCTGCCTAGTGCTGCTGGTGTCCTGTGCTGCCTAGTGCTGCTTGGTTTCCTGTGCTGCCTAGTGCTGCTGGTGTCCTATGCTGCCTAGTGCTGCTGGTGTCCTGTGTTGCCTAGTGCTGCTGGTGTCCTGTGCTGCCTAGAGCTGCTGGTGTCCTGTGCTGCCTACTGCTGCTGATGTCCTGTGCTGCCTAGTGCTGCTGGTGTCCTGTGCTGCCTAGTGCTGCTTATGTCCTGTGCTGCCTAGTGCTGCTGGTTTCCTGTGCTGCCTAGTGCTGCTTGGTTTCCTGTGCTGCCTAGTGCTGCTGGTGTCCTGTGTTGCCTAGTGCTGCTGGTGTGCTGTGCTGCCTAGAGCTGCTGGTGTCCTGTGCTGCCTAGTGCTGCTTATGTCCTGTGCTGCCTAGTGCTGCTGATGTCCTGTGCTGCCTAGTGCTGCTGATGCCCTGTGCTGCCTAGAGCTGCTGGTGTCCTGTGCTGCCTAGTGCTGCTTATGTCCTGTGCTGCCTAGTGCTGCTGATGTCCTGTGCTGCCTAGTGCTGCTGGTGCCCTGTGCTGCCTGGTGCTGCGGGTGTCCTGTGCTGCCTAGTGCTGCTGGTGTCCTGTGCTGCCTAGTGCTGCTGATGTCCTGTGCTGCCTAGTGCTGCCGGAGTCCTGTGCTGCCTAGTGCTGCTAGTGTCCTGTGTTTCCATAAAAGAAAAGTCCATTGGTGCTTCTGACTCTGTGAATCTGTATCTTTTCTAAAAAATACAGATCCCAAACACGCAACACAAAAAGTGCAAGGCGCACACCCCTACTTTAGAAGGCTGACATGATTAACAATCTGTAAACAGAATTACCACTGCTTTTTACATTGTCACGCCAATGTGACTATATCGGAATTTTGACTGTTGACAGCGTTGTTTTCTTTTTTTTATATTTCTTTTTTTTATTGAAGCAAATATACATTCATCAAAAAGATTCAATTCAGTTTCATACTGTATGTACATTATTAAAAGAAGCATTCATACAGTTACATCTGGTAGTCAATACATCAGGGATGGTCACAAGTATATGTTAATAACAAGTACATTGATACATTTACTAGATTCTATTCTCAGGTGGAGGGCTATATACAGCGGCGTAACTAGAATTTTTGGGGCCCCCCCGCCGATATCGGCAGTGCCGCCCCCCTCCCCCTAGCCCTCCCACCCACCTTCCCAAGTGAAGTTAAAACCCCCCTTACCCCTCCGCATGCCGCTGCCACCGCTGCCGCCACCGCATTCAGGGTCCCGCCGCGCATATCTTCTCCCGACTCCGTTCTATAATGACCATCAGAAAATGGCTGCCCCCTAACAGCAGACAGTTTTTAAGGATACTAGAGGAGGCCCGCGCCTCCTCTAGCATCCCAAAAAACTGTCTGCTGTTAGGGGGCAGCCATTTTCTGATAGTTATTTTTCATTAGAAGTGAACTGCAGGAGGAGACGGAGCCAGGACAAGATCTGCGCTGCGGCCGGGACCCTGAATGCGGCAGCGGCGGCATGCGGAGGGGTAAGGGGGGCGTGTAAATTTACTTGGGTGGGAGGGCTAGTAACTATAGCCCCGCAGATCGGTGTCCACAGTCCCTCAACACCTCCTCGCCACCGCGGGGGCTGCGGGGCTATAGTTAAGCCACTGGCTATATACATTCTCATGTGAACACGGCCCAGATGGGGTTTTGTATACTTATACCTTTATGGATATGCTATATAACCCGCTTCAGAATTCATCATTTTAGTCACTAGGGTGATCCCCGATAAGAGCCACACTAAAGGTTTGTGTATTCTACCACCTAAATGGTTACCAAGTGGTGCTGGGGGTCATTTTTTTTTTGTCTTGTTTTTTTTTATGTTTTCAAAACTTTTGTATCGCATTTTGCAGGCTACCGTATATGGAGTGTTTTTTTTTTTTTTTTTAATAAGCTCCGCTGTCTTTGGAAATGTTGTTTCTAAATCACAAATTCTATTGTAACAATTAACAGTTAAATAAATATAATAAACAACGAAAAAATGTGGATCAGTATAACAGTAATATAATTATTTGACAAAAAATGTTGTTTGCAGCAGAAACCTCTCTTTCATAATTTTGGATAACAATTGGATACCTATAGTTCATACTGTACTATTAATAATGTATAACAGTGTTTGGCTATGGGAGCATGTATTACAGATTATGTGAAATTTAAACCTCTGAAAACCAGTCACAATTAATTAAGTCTGACTTTTACATCAACAGTAGCGGTTGTTTGTACAAGTCATTGTTATTTGTTTCTCAGATGCATAATTAATGCCCAGCAAACCGGAATTCACCAATCAGTCTCAAGGGGCCTTCACAGCAGCTGATCACAATCTGTTTGCTAATTACAACCATTAGCAGCCGGTAGTTGCACCTAACCCTGAAGACCCACAAATGAGCCCTGTGTTCCAAGTGTGTTTCTGTATCTTTTGAGAATTATGTATATATCTATTTAATGTACATAGCTTGTGCCATGTCCTGTCCTGACGCAGTCTTCCCATTAGGTTGGAAATCACTGATAGTTACATGGCAAACATCAGAATTATGCATATAGACTGTTCTGATCATGCATAGAGCAAATTCACTAATTTTTTTTTACCATTGATCTTTCTTTTTGATTTAGGAATTTATTGAATCTGCCACCAATTATGTACTTTTTGCTGCGCTGTGTGATTACTATGGCAACCACAGTCACATTGCATACAATATGCTGTAGCTGGCAGAAAGGCTTGGCTACATTTATAACATACTGTAATTACCCCCCCCCCCCTTTCCGTTGCTATCGGTTAAATATCAAGAACCTATAAGGGTGTCTAAAGCTGGGTACACAACAAGCGATATGTTTGTCACTCCAGAGAATAGAGATATATATCACGAACCAGGGGCGGATTGGCCCACCGGAAAACCGGGCCATTTCCCGGTGGGCCAGTCCAAAAACATTAAAAGGGGCCGGCCGCGCTCCCCCTGAGCTGGCCGGCCCGTGGACAGCAACCACAGCACTTTGCCCAAATAAAAAATGGCCGTGGGAGGGCTGCTGAAGAACAGCAGCAACAGCAAGTGAGCCGCCGCCAGCACCCCCTCCTCCCCCCAGGCATTCCGCCACCACCCCCCCCACCCGCACCCGGGCATACCGCCGCCACTCCTCCAGCGCATACCGCCTCCGCCACCAGCCGCCCCCCACTCTCGCCAGGCCGGTTTGGTCACCCAATCCGCCCCTGTCGCGAACCCATCATCAGGTGTATACACGCCGTTCACAGACATGTCTCAATGGCGTTGCAGATATATTGCAGCATCTGGCTTTGTGTACAGGTGGTCAACCGGCTGCCCACGCACTTGCTGCAGAGTCTGATGTTACAGCTGAGCGGGCATTGGAATTAAATTGTCTGCCCATGCATGGGCATGCTACCCACAAAAGACTAATCGCAGATGCGACAATTTGCTCGCTAGATGAGGAGCGCTACACCTGTACCTAATCTGAATCTGCCATTCTGTTGGTGCAATGACTAGTCCACCGACATGTCTATCTGGTGTGTTCCCAGCCTGTCTACAGTATATCATACTAAGTTACGCTCTCCTTGGGACAAGTCAAAATCAAATGTTTCAAGTGATAAAAGTTACAGCTTTAATATCCCGTCACAAATGTAAAATACTTTAGATTGAGTTTTTAGGTAAAAACACAAAACAGGACAGAACAAAGTTTTAAAATCCATTTTTTACCAAGAGTTGATCGCACAAATGAGAATTTATACAATGTTAAATTGCATTTGTAAATTTTCACATTGGCATCACATTTATTATAATGTAAATTGTGCTGAGTTAGAAGAAAATAAATATCACAGCAAATACATTTAATTTTGCAGGCTGCAATGTTATAATCAATACCTGCTAAACCTGCCAGAGTATATAGTTAATAAATTGACAGATATAGCTGCACTCGTCATTGCTATTGCCGGCATGCCAATCGCTGTGGCCCAACGGCGACTGGTGCACATGCGTCTACAATGCTCGCATGCCCCATTCCCGGCAATGGACACACAAGCATTTGCACTGGTGAGACAGCCGCCAGATAGGAGCATCTGGTACGCTGGAGGCAATAACGAGTCTGGCTCTTAAAGAAATCAAAAAGCTCCTGATTGCCTTAAGATACTTAGTACAAACTCAAAATCATAGTGGTTAAATACCACTATACATGGTACTTCTTTAATTTTTGGGGGTGCTCCTTCCTATAGGGTGAAGGGTATTATATATAAAATATCGACATACTACACTAGGAGGCGCTCTTTCTCACCTTTATCTCCAGATCCATTTAAGAGTTTTACTTGGACAGAAACCCATTGGAGAAAAGCAGTCGCCCTGAAGAAGGAGTGTGTTTACAAGGACTGGTAGCCTATATGATTGTGGTGTGAACTAAAAATACCAAAAGGGGTCTTAACCTGGTATCTATGATGACCACTAAAAGGAACTAAGCGCTAATACCACCTGTTTTTACATATATATACTAGATTGTAAGCTCCTCCGAGCAGGGCCCTCTTCCCTCCTGTTGTCAAAGCCCTCTTCTCTTCACATTTCACTCACAGCTCTCCTTTACTCCAACACTCAGTGACCATCTTCGTCTGCATACTCATCTCCATCATTGGCCTCAAGCCTCTAGTCGTCCTCACTACTTATATTTAAGCTGTAATGTGTATTGAACTGTGGCGCTCTTTACTTGTACTCCTATTTTTGTTATTTATTCAATGTTATGCCAAGCTTTATCTCCCTGTACTGTTCCTTTGTAAGGCACTGTGAAACACTTGTGGCGCCTTATAAATAAAATTATAATATCTCTTATATATTTGGCTACATCTGTCACTCAAAGTGTGTCTGGAGCTGTAACGCTGGGTTGTGGACTTCCATCTTAATTTATGATTGTCATCACCTGTTTTAAACAGGGTAATTGATAAGAAAGGTGTTTAAGCACAGGTGATGGTAATCCATAAATTAAGAAGAAAGTCCAGAAACAAAGCAATGTGTCCCTCCTGGAGAGGGTCATGTTGGGAGGTATGCACCTCCCTCCCCCCCCCCCCCATTCACGGCATCCCCACGATTAAATGGCACATGAAAAACACTGACATGGCTATGGTCGACAATGAAAAAGGTTGACAAGATTTATTTTTCACTTTTTCAATGTTTTCATATTCATTCTCATGTGTCGACATGGACACCAATGAAGTGCCACACTTATGTCAACATTTACATGTGTTGACCTTTCTGTGTTGATTTTTTCTTGTGGCGATTCGCGGCACCCCCAGCGACCCCCCTCCCGCGATTTGCAGCACACCCCCCACAATTCGCGGCACCCCCGGTGACTCCCGCGATTCGCGGCCCCACCCCGTGACACACCACACCCCTCCTCCCTCCTGCGATTCGCAGCACCCCGCGACCCCCCCTCCCACGATTCGCGCCAACCCCCCAGGCCCCCCCTCCTGTGGTTCACGGTGCCCCCCACGACCCCCCCTACCGCGATTCCCCACCCCTGACCCCCCCTCCTGTCATTGCGGCAACCCCACGCCCCCGCCACCCACCCTCCCGCGATTCACTGCAACCCCCCGCGCCCCCCCCCCTCCCACAATTCGCGGCACCCACACACACACACCCCCCCGTGACCCCCCCTCCCGCAATTCACGGCATCCACCCACGACCCCTCCTCCCGTGATTCGCGGACACCCCTCACCTCCTCCCTCCCCCCCCCCACCCCCGCACGCGATTCACGGCAACCCCAGGATTAAATGGCACATGCAAAACACTGGCACAGCTATGGTCGACAATGAAAAAGGTTGACATGAGTTTTTGAAGATTTATTTTTCTTTATTTTAATGTTTTCATATTCATTCTCATGTGTCGACATGGACACCGATGAAGTGCCACACTTATGTCAACATTTACATGTGTTGAACTTTCTGTGTTGATTTTTTCTTGTGGCGATTCGCGGCACCCCCGCGACCCCCCTCCTGCGATTTGCAGCACATCCCCCGCAATTCGCGGCACCCCCGGTGACTCCCGCGATTCGCGGCCCCACCCCGTGACACACCCCCCTCCTGCGATT
This sequence comes from Crinia signifera, assembly GCF_055691185.1. NCBI lineage: Eukaryota > Metazoa > Chordata > Amphibia > Anura > Myobatrachidae > Crinia > Crinia signifera. The sequence continues at coordinate 23,311,836 of NC_139219.1, read as the reverse complement.
CGCGGCACCCCGCAGCCCCCTCCCACGATTCGCGCCAACCCCCCGGGCCCCCTCTCCCGTGGTTCACGGTTCCCCCCACGACCCCCCCTACCGCGATTCCCCACCCCTGACCCCCCCCTCCTGTCATTGCGGCAACCCCCCACCCCTGCGACCCACCCTCCCGCGATTCACTGCAACCCCCCACGCCCCCCCCTCCTCCCACAATTCGCGGCACCCACCCCCCCCCCGCGACCCCCCCCCTCCCGCAATTCACGGCATCCACCCACGACCCCTCCTCCCGATTCGCGGACACCCCTCACCTCCTCCCTCCACCCCCCCCCCCCACCCCCGCGCGCGATTCATGGCAACCCCAGGATTAAATGGCACATGCAAAAAACTGGCACGGCTATGGTCGACAATGAAAAAGGTTGACATGAGTTTTTGAAGATTTATTTTTCTTTTTTTGAATGTTTTCATATTCATTCTCATGTGTCGACATGGACACCGATGAAGTGCCACACTTATGTCAACATTTACATGTGTTGAACTTTCTGTGTTGATTTTTTCTTGTAGCAATTTTTTTCCAGTGACAACTATGAACTATGTGCACGTCAACCTACACATCATCAACCAATTCTTTGTATAATATATAACACCTGTTCTGTTTAACTGTAGGTGTTTTAAGTCAGACCTTTTACTGCTACTATTACTGTTTATGTAAATGCATTCTGAATGACAGCAACATCCTACCATCCTTCTACAAGAATATATAACCAACTAGGTGATTCATCGCACCCCGTGCCCCCCCCCTCCCGCAATTCACGGACCCCCCGCGCACCCCCCTCCCGCGATTCGCAACCCCCCCTCGCGCAATTCACGCCCCCTCCCACGCTTTGCGGACCCCCGCCCTCTCCCGCGATTCGCCGACACCTGCGCCCCCCCTCCCTTGATTCACGGCACCCCCGCGCCCCTCCCGCAATTCACAGCACCCCTAAGCCCCTCTTTAGTCCCCCGTATACTCACACACCCCTATCACTACCCAGCTTCCTGCTCTCCTGAACCGTAACTTCCACCACTGGGGAGTTTGCTGACGCTGTTTTGCCCACATGCCCCTATCATGCCTCATAGCCCAGCCTCCTGCTCTCAAGCACCCGAACTCCCACCCAGTAGGAGGAGACACTGACTAAGGGCCACCATCCTGTACTCCTGTACTGCCACGCTGGACCCTCACCCACTGGCAGAAGCTGCACAGTATCTCCCACCCTCCTCTTTAGTCCCCCTTATGCCCACACACCCCTATCACTACCCAGCCTCCTGTTTTCCTATGTCGTGACCTCCGCCAGTGGGGAGCCGCTGACTCAGAAACACCCTACTATACTATTGCACACACACACCTAAACAACATGCACACACAGCCCCCCCCACACCCACAAATGTCAATGTACCATCCACACTATCAATGTACATCTTACTCTGTAACCGCTTTTTAATTAAACAAAACAATACACACCCCTTCCACATCATATGCTCTCTATTTAACACATTTCACCTATAACTCAAAATGCAATACAGGGCATCTGTCATACAAATCTAACCATATTTCTCATATGCAAATGTTCACAAATTAAGGGGGCGCAGCCCCTTACGACGGTGTGAAGAGCGCCCGTAGGGCGCGATGAATCACCTAGTATATATATATATATATATATATATATATATATATATATATATAGTCCAGGGTTCCTCAATAGAGGAGTAAGCACTCTCCTTTTGTAAATAAAGCAATTTGAGTAAAAATCAGTTTTCAATTTATTCATCCATTTTCAGTTATGCATTGTGCCCATTATTGCCCCGACGTTTCGGTCCATAGTGGGCGGACCTTTATCAAGGAGCATGGGTGTAGAGTTCAACGGAACAAAACAAATGGATCAACAGAGCCAAGGATGGGAGAACCTCCCTGAGCAGGAGGACATCTCAGGGAGGTTCTCCCATCCTTGGCTCTGTTGATCCATTTGTTTTGTTCCGTTGAACTCTACACCCATGCTCCTTGATAAAGGTCCGCCCACTATGGACCGAAACGTCGGGGCAATAATGGGCACAATGCATAACTGAAAATGGATGAATAAATTGAAAATTGATTTTTACTCGAATTGCTTTATTTACAAAAGGAGAGTGCTTACTCCTCTATTGAGGAACCCTGGACTACAATTGGTATTTGTGCTAAAAGGCATGAATTACCTGTAGGCACCCCTACAGTTACCCCTGAATACCCTGTGAGAGTGCGGTCTTCCACAGTTCCTATAGTTCCTATATATATATATATATATATATATATATATATATATATATATATATATATACAGTATATAAAATTAATGTATGTGGGTGGAGCCGCCAGAATTTTTGGTCGGGAGCACAACATTCCACAGCTACGCCGCAGCCTGTGGGTGGAACACGACACACCTCCTCACAGGCATGATGTGCGAAAGCTGTTAAACAACCTAGCATCTGATGTGTGACCTCGTGCATGTATGCAATTTACCATTGAATTACCTTACTTATCTAAACCTGAAATAAAGACTCAGAGACAGGTTTGGCAGAAAGTGTTAGCTGTGTTTATTATTAAATCACTTTAAGCTAATTAATTTGATTATAATTAATTAATTAATGGTGGGCAAGAAAGAACAGATAATTATTTACGCTCCACCCCACAACTGACCTATGTAATCAAACATTCCCTAACAATAAGCTTTATCCGCTCAACCTTCTACACTGACTGCCCATGTGTCCTGCTGTTATTGATGTCCCCGAGCGGGTGATCCAGCGAAGACCTATAGTCAACGGAGTTGAGCGCACCGAAAAACAGCTATATACAAGGAATCGTCATTTAATGAAGACCTAATGTTCTTTCCCGGCAAACAGCCAACGCATTTAAGCACCAACCCACCATTAAGAGCCTTGGATATATAAACCACTACATGCCTAATGCAGTCATCTCCTTATTCAAATAGAATTATATTTTGCACATCAGAACTGAGCCATGGTTCTGGTCCCAGTTTGTCTATTCCTGTGGTTCAAAATTCGGATTTCGAAATTCAAATTTGGAGTCTCGGATTGCAAAAATCACATAATCTTTTTTCAAGAAATCCCAAACCCAGGGCTCTGATTATAAATTTGAATTCCAAACCTGACACCCAATGAATTTAGAACCAAAAGCAGAAAACGAGGCTCTGCGCATAACTGTAATAAATATAAATTCAGGTGGCTCCAGTACCGAGCTTCATTTGTAGTATACTGGCATACCACATCGTCGCACAAGCCAGGGGGTTCTAACAAATGGAAATGATATGGATAAAAAGATTCATAATAAATTACAATACAATGCTATTTTTCTCCTGCTATGCCTCATGCAAATATTTATTACATGGGAGATTATTCTCTTTTTCTGCTAGATAGGGAACATTACATTTAACAAGAAAATTACATTTTTACAAGAATTAGAGTGATCTGTCACAATGCAATGGGAAATGTGTTCTACTGAAAATAAACATAGTCCTCATTATGACGGGATAATGTTACAGTACCGCGCACGTTACCTGCTGCCAGAAAGGATCGAATATTATGCAGCGCCCCCAGATGCACCAGCAAGCATTACAGGCAGACGTACCAGGAGCATGCAACAACACAGGGCATACAGTATTAATACACTGATCTAACAGTTAAAGTTTTAATATAATTATAGGCTGCACCTCATTACAAATCCCTCCATTGGCTCCCCATTCCCTCCAGAATTCATATCAACTACAAGGTACTGTATGTACATATCTACAGTTGTCTTTGCTATGGTATCAAATAGTACTCTTCTACTTTTTGTTAGAGAGGAATGGGCTCAATTCCCTGAGAACCAAGCCCACCCAAACTACAGGCATCCAAAGGACTCTGAAGCTTGGCTTGTGATTTCTTGCCAGGCTTAAATTCAAAAATGAGGTATAATTTCATCTTCCTCGCCATTACACAGCAGACACTGGACTGAGAGAACCACAACTAACCTTCCAGGACAAAATCAACAATATTATCCTCCTAATAAAGGGGCAACACCAACCCAATTTTGTTTGTTTTTTTGGAGAACACTGGTGCATGCCACCATTACTATAACTATATAAGCTTTCACTGCAGTTTGTGAAAAAAATAATATAAAAAATATTATAAAAAAAACCCTTGTAAATGTTTAGGCCCAGACTGTGTTGCACTGTGAGTCTGCAGTGTGAGTTGTCATTTGTGAAAAAAAAAAGTTTTTATTTTTGTTTTCAATAAAGCTCAGTAGGTGCCGTGCCACTACTTTCATTTAAAAAAAGCACTGTTTGTCAGTAAGGATCACCATAATTCTATAGAAAAGCAGGAGTAGCAACCAACTACTAGTGCAGTACAGTACTTCAACATTAACTGAAGCTGGTGCTCAAGGGCACAGTGAGTTTAAGAAATGACACCTGAAATCAAAACAATACTAATCAATACTTTACAACGCTAAAGAGATAACATTAACTAGCATCAGCAATAGTTTCTATTGAGTTCATATTATATAGGAATACATAAATGAAAATAGATACATAAAGGGAGAAAAAGGGGTGTAGGGAATTACATATCACAAATGGAATAAAAATTTACCAGCAAAGTACAAAATGCATCTCTTCCTACAAAACACACAATCCTCTAATAAAGAAAACGTTTTCTACCTACAAATATAAAACTGTAATCCACTATTAGAAGTCTCGGTACTCTTTACTTAGAAGGGCGCCCACGATTTTGATCGTGGGCATCGTTAGTAAAAAATCTCGGGCATCTCGGGCATTGAATGCACTAAAAAAATCGGGTGCGATCAACCGACGAGATGCCCGAGATTTCCCATAGGGAACAATGTTAAATGTCTCAATTTACCCAATTTTCCTGTTCAATGCCTCAATTGACCCGATTTTTCCATAGGAAACAATGTTAAATGGGCCACAGAGGCCAAAGAGGCACCCTGAAGTGTATAATGGCCACCCGAATTGTTAACGCCACCCCACGATCAACGTCAACCCGATGCGTGGCGAGCGCAGCGAGCCCGCGAGGGGCGGCGGTACGCGTCCTACGACATTTTCATACCCCCACTATCCACGTCGGCGTGGAGTTGAGAATAGAAAGTGTGGTGAGCGCAGCGAGCCACCGAGCCCGAAGCGTGGCGAGCGCAGCGAGCCCCGCGAGGGTACGCGGACAGCTGTGAAGCCCGCGAGGGGACGCGGATACCTGTGAAGGTATCCGCGTCCCCTCGCGGGGCTCGCTGCGCTCGCCACGATTCGGGCTCGGTGGCTCGCTGCGCTCGCCACACTTTCTATTCTCAACTCCACGCCGACGTGGATAGTGGGGGTATGAAAAGGTCGTAGGACGCGTACCGCCGCCCCTCGCGGGCTCGCTGCGCTCGCCACGCTTCGGGTTGACGTTGATCGTGGGGTGGCGTTAACAATTCGGGTGGCCATTATTCACTTCAGGGTGCCTATTCGGCCTCTGTGGCCCATTTAACATTGTTTCCTATGGAAAAATTGGGTCAATTGAGGCATTGAACAGGAAAATCGGGTCAATTGAGACATTTAACATTGTTCCCTATGGGAAATCTCGGGAATCTCGTCGGTCGCATCGCACCTGATTTTTTAGTGCATTCAATGCCCGAGATGGCCGAGATGGGCGCCCTTCTTAGTAAAGAGTACCGAAGTCTCTTAATTTTGTTGCAGAATGTATTCCTCAGAATGTGTAGTTTATTTTTATGAACATCAGTCTGTTTCAACATTTTATTAGTCACTACTTCAAATGGTTTCAGTAGCTTGCAATAAACAGTTGGTGGCATAACAAATGGAACTGTTCTTGCTGCTGCAATCTTATACAAGCAGTTGCTAAACGTATGCTGAAAAATCATGTATCTATTATTGGGCCACGGACCGCATCTCATGCAATGCCCTGTCATTTAAAAATTCTGAACGACCAATTTTAATGTGTGTGCAAAAGATTCTAACCCCATCCCCCCTTATAAATGTTCTTAGTCAAACAAATTAAATTATTTAACTAATTCAACCTTCTTTCTTTGTTTTAAGGCAACTGAGGAGAAAAAAGTCCATGAAAGAAGAATTTTTGATAAGTACCGACCCCAATGCCTAATTGAATAACATTTTACAAATCAAACAGTTAAATTACAGCAAAAATCGGTTTCCTAGATGTGCCATGTTTGAAGTTGAACGGCCATGTGTGTGTGCCACCCCCTGTAACCTTTTGGCCTAAATTGGATTAAAACCACATTGTGAGTTGTGAGATGATCGAAACTAATTGGAAATGACTGGAAATTAATTTTATTCAGGCCAATAATGCTGTAAGAACAAAAAAGTCCCAAATTATGTGTTTAGCTTTGTTTTTATTGATTAAAAAAAAAACAAATTAGAACCAAAACAAAATCCAAAACATGGGTGGCAGTGCACATCTCTACTTATTATTACAATTCTTTGTAGTCATTAATTACCTTCTGCTCATTTATAATTATTGTATTGTTGTTACCTTTAACTCATTGACTATATTTTTGAACCTTTGGCACAGTTTCTTGCAGAGGGCAATTTATATGCCTTGAGGTGTTTAAATCCCAAGTAAGTATTCACATGATAGGGAGTTTTCTAGGGGTTTCTTGAGTGTTTTTGGACAAATAACCCAATGATCGGTGATGTTAGGAGTTTGTGTATGGGGGAAGGAATTCAACCTTTGCAACTTTAGGGGGAAATTTACTAAGAATAAGAATACGATACATCGTATTCGTATTCTTAATACGAATGAATACGACTGCATATGTCTGTTTCAGTGGTATGCAAATTCGTGTTCCGGAGGGTTATTTACAAAGCAGTCAAATATGACTGCTTTGTAAACCTCCAATGTCGTGTTCATTCGTATTAGCTGCCATCTATACTGCCATCTATACTGCCGCTAATAAGAATTTGTCTAGCCAGTCTGCAGGGATCAGTCAGATCCATGCAGGCTGCACGGCTGCAACCAGCGCCAGGCTGAAAGAGCTGGGCTGGTAATAAAAAAATCAGGAAACCGGCCAAATAGGGGTTCCCTGATTTTTTAAAACCAGCCCCAGGCTCCAGGGCCGGGGCTGGTTCCCAAAGTACAGAGGACAAAATGACTAGGGGTCACCTGTATTTTAAGAACCAGACCCAGGCCCAACCAGCCAGCAGGGTAATGCCACAGCTGGGGGACACTTATTTTAAAAGGTCCCACGGCCAAAGCATTAACCCTACACCCTACCGACCAGTCAGCCAGGCCAGGGGCCCTGGGGGAGTGGGGGCCCCCCAAATAAAGAGGTCCCCCCCTCCTTACCTGGCCAGGCTGAAGCCTGGTGCTGTCCCCGGTGACCCTGGGCTGTGGTCAGCGGACTGATTAAAGTGTAAAAAAAAAAGAATAAACTATTGTCTAATACTGTGGAACTATGATTCCCAGCAAGCCTCCCCTGCATGCTGGGACTTGGAGCATGCGGGGCATTAAAGGGCCCACTGGCACTTGTAGTTCCACAATATTAAAAATAGTCAAATAAACACACTTACACCCATTAAAAAGAAAAATTTATCTCATCCAAAGCCCATACATACTGATACTTACCTATCGAATATGTATGCGCTATATAAGAAACTGTTAATCAATAATAAATAAATAAATATTCTCTAATGATCACTGATTCACCGATGATCACAAAATAACTGATGGTCAAATTGAATACAGTAAGTCAGCAGTAATAACCCTATGTAAGAACTAATACAGGCACATAAAAACCAGAAGAAACAAATTGTTATTTGACTGCTGTGTTCGGCTGAGTTTGTGCACACGTTCCTCTTCCATATACACTTTATACACTGATTTACTGGGAGCATGTTTCCATGTTGCTGTTTATTTCCCCGGTGTGTCATCAGCTTCTGTAATCTGAACACCTCATTTACTTGATCCAGTTTTTCAATAAAGCTACTGGCTGATAAAAACCGTTGGAAACTGTGTTACCTCTGCTTATTCACTGTCAGATTTACTTTCACCGGAGGATTCTGCAGCGTTCCATCTTATGTCACCTCGTGGTCCTTTAAAGTACTGAATGTGCTTTAATAAAATGGTTTCATCCAGTAGGGCTACTGTACAGAATATATAATTTACACGACTCTGTTGCAAAGTGGAAACCACGGTCACTGGGAATTGCTACGAAGCACGGTTTTATTTTTTACTTTGCCAAAATGAAATAAAATGAGTGCAGATTTAAGTCTATATCAGTGGATATGATTACTGACTGTATTGCATTTCTTCAGGTACTGTACATCGTAATAAGATATGGACTTAATGATACGGTACTAAGGCGCCCAAGGGATTATATTGGTTACCCTTTGTTGTTACCCTTACAATAATTTCCTAGAAAAAATTCACGCGGACACCTTATCTAAAAATAAGACTCAGACAACCATGGCATAAGTTTAAAATGGTCAAGTTATTTATTTAGGTGGTATGACCCTTGTTAGTCTATCAAAGGGATGGCCAAGACAGCACTTGAGACCAGCACCAGTCAGAGGTGTATGTCAATGGCAGCGACTGCCTCGCTCCAATCTAACAAACACACCCCTTACGTAAGGTACAGCCTGCACCGTGACGGCTCCCCGCCCCCTCTAAGGTAAGGCACGGACACCTCAAGGAAGTGCCCACCGTCCCCGCTCATTTCGGGACTCGCCCACCGTCCTGGCAAGGGGGGGGGGTAATACCGCACGGTGACCACCTGACACCTCACCCGACTGCTGGTCGAGAGCGCCTTATCGCCGATTTTTAAACTAAATTAAATTTAACCGAATTGTTTGGACAGCCCGAAGGCAATGAGCACCAGAGAGAGGAAAGAAAAGAAGGGATGGGAGGGTGGGAATCCGGATTCCAAGAGGAAGTTCCTCCCCCTAAGCTGGACCCTATATACCCCACTCAAGCTACCTCCCCTCTGGGTGCTGATTGGCCCATAAGCACCACATGCTAACCTGCCTAAGAATTACACACTGCTCTATACTGCATGTGTATCTGCGTTTAACCCCTAAATCCCCGGGCTCTTAACTACACTCTGGCCTATGCAGCCCTCGTTTTGCCTAAGGCGCCCAAGGGATTATATTGGTTACCCTTTGTTGTTACCCTTACAATAATTTCCTAGAAATAATTCACGCGGACACCTTATCTAAAAATAAGACTCAGACAACCATGGCATAAGTTTAAAATGGTCAAGTTATTTATTTAGGTGGTATGACCCTTGTTAGTCTATCAAAGGGATGGCCAAGACAGCACTTGAGACCAGCACCAGTCAGAGGTGTATGTCAATGGCAGCGACTGCCTCGCTCCAATCTAACAAACACACCCCTTACGTAAGGTACAGCCTGCACCGTGACGGCTCCCCGCCCCCTCTAAGGTAAGGCGCGGACACCTCAAGGAAGTGCCCACCGTCCCCGCTCATTTCGGGACTCGCCCACCGTCCTGGCAAGGGGGGGTAATACCGCACGGTGACCACCTGACACCTCACCCGACTGCTGGTCGAGAGCGCCTTCTCGCCACTGCCAAGGCTCCCCAGACCTAACAAGGTCGCCCGGGACCAGGCCCGCCACCCCTCAACTAGACCTAATGCCTTCCTATTGCCGAGTTACGCCAGAAAAGATGTCGCCCAGGAAAATTTCCATGCCCGCGTCAGACAGGTGGACCCCGTCTGACCTATAAAGGTGGGCCGACTCCCTAACTATCGTGGGGTGCCGCACTGCCCTACCCCCCATGGCGCTTACCCTCCTGGAAACAGCGTGGTTCACCTTTCGCCTTGCCCTGTCTATGGCAACTGCATTCCTGCAGCCCCGCCACTGAAGCCGGGGGACAATATCAGACCACACTAACCGCACCCCTGGCCAAAGGGCCGCAATGCGCTCCAGGTCAGCCGTTATGCTACACATGAGTGAGAGCCCCGTATTTTTGACCAGGTCGTTGCCCCTTAGATGTATTATCAATGTGTTGGGGGGACCTGAACTGCGGGCCTTGGAAACTAGTAGGCTATAAAGCCCACCCCACTGAAGTCCCCTAACCCCAAACCACTGTACTGAGTCAGCTCGTAGCAAGCCTAAAGCTCTGGAGGCCATGGGATGCCTGGCCGCCCAAAAAATATATGAGTGGCCCACTACCCAAACTCTCCCCTGATGTGATGAGGAAAGGGAAAAGGCTGAAAGAGAAAAACGTTAACATCAATATATTATACACTGTAACACAACCAGAATACAGTAAACAGCCCAAGTGAAGGTGAAAAACTTAAAAAACCTCCGGTGAACTTTGGTGACAGCCGAATTGAATTAGTTCTATCTCGGAGGAAAAAGTAAAAAATTAACTCCACACCGTCGATTCCAGAACGCTAGCCGTTCCAGAACCGATTGTAAACTTACGTTTTTGGGCTGGCGCAACAGGCGCATTCTACAACTTATCTACCTTATCTATCTTATCTAATCTTATGTATTTCTTATAAGCCGATGACTTCCACCTCCCTACCTTCTGTATGGCAGAGGGTGGAAGCCCCGCCGCCGCTGCGCATGTTGCGGCCCCTATGCGAAAGGAGTGTGTCCCATAATCCTGAGCCCTCAAGCCCATGCCGGTCAAGCACCGTCTAAACACAGCCCCGAACTGAAAACGGGTGAGGGGCACACCATCTGTGTGCACCAAAAACTGCATGGCTCCAACCGGCCTAAGAGACATGTAGTCCCTGCATAATGCTACAGGACAAATGGCTTGGTTCACACTGGATCGCAGGGTGGCCCAACTACCCTTCCCCAGCTGGTCTGTTTTGGATCTCTGTATCCTACATAGAACGTGGTCTTCATGTAAAACCACGTCCTCCGACTTAAGACCAGACTGGGCCTTCTTGCTCGCAGCTACCAGCTCCCCAATCCTAAATGCTCCGAAGAAGGCGAATGAAAAGGCCACCTTCAGGAGCGCAGCCTCAAAGGGGGTATCGGCCACCCTATCCAGACTTGCTACTAGCTCCCCTAGCATGCGCTCATCTATAGGCCGCCGAGTGTCAGGAGGCACTGGCCGCTGCTTAGCCCAGCCCCTCAAAGCCTTACTCAATACAAAAGAGGCTGTGGGATCCTGCTCCCCTCTCAGCCTGCTGTGGAAAGCTATACCAGCCAAAGCCGCCGTCATAGCCGACTTTGATCTGCCTCTTACATAATGGCCCCATACGAATGCGAGTAACCGGTCCTCGACCGACTTACCGCTAGCGTCAGGCGCAGACTGAAACTCTTCCCAATCCCTCCAGGCCGCCTCGTAAGCCCTACGAGTTGAGGGCGCCAGTGACAGCAGTGCCAAACCCTTCATGCCGATTCTATGATCTGCCATACAAGATTTGGACACCTAAGCCCCAGGGGTGACGCTTCAGGAGCTAGCTCCCGAAACTTTGTAAACTGAAACCTAGACAGGGCATCAGCGATAGTGTTCTCTATGCCTGGGACATGTCTAGCCCTAAAATGTATATTGTTCTTCAGACAGTGAAGCACAAGGTAACGCAGTAACCTGAGGGCCTCAGGGGAAGCCGCCCTCTGATTGTTAATTGCGTGTACCACCCCCAGGTTGTCACACCAGAAAACTATGTTCCGATTTGCCAATTCTGCTGCCCACAGCTGCACTGATACTATGATGGGGAACAGTTCCAGCAGCAAAAGATTGACCGTGAAACCCCTGTCAATCCAAGACTGTGGCCACCGTGAGACGCACCATTCCCCTTGGAAATAAGCCCCAAATCCCGTGGAGCCAGCAGCATCCGTGAAGAGCTGCAGTTCCTTGCTGGATTCGGGCTCCGTGGGCCATATAAGCTCTCTATTAAATTGCCCCAGGAATGTGGACCACACTGCCATGTCGTCTCGCATTTCCCGTGACAGCCTGACCGTGTGGTGGGGGTCCCGAACCCCCGCCGTGGCCCTCTCGAGCTTGCGGCAGAATACCCTCCCCATGGGAATGATGCGGCAAGCAAAATTAAAGGACCCCAGCAGGGACTGCAATAGTCTCAGCTGTATCCTCTTCTTCTGCAAGCACTCAACTATTAACCCCTGAAGCTTTGTCACCTTATCCTCGGGCAAGCGGCAGCACCCCGCAGCCGAGTCTATTTCTATGCCCAGGTAAGACAGGACCCTGGTGGGTCCCTCCGTCTTATCCGCAGCTATAGGGACCCCCAGCTCCTCTAGCAGGGAAACCGCCCGGGACAATATATGGGCGCATGTGCCGTCGTCTCCTGGTCCCACAAAGAGAAAGTCATCCAGGTAATGGGCTACGCCCGCACAGCCTGTACTGCTCTGTATGCACCAGTGCAAGAACGTGCTGAATTTCTCGAAGTAGGAGCAGGAGACAGAACAGCCCATCGGTAAGCACTTGTCTATGTAACAGCCCCCATCTAGCCTAAAGCCCATGAACCTGAAGGACTTAGGGTGCAATGGGAGGAGCCTAAACGCGGATTCAATATCCAGCTTGGCCATAAGTGCTCCCTGGCCGAAACCCCGGACTATGCCCAGTACCTCGTCAAATAGCTGGTACTGCACACTACAGAACTCATCCGGAATGGCGTCGTTTATGGACGCGCCATGGGGGTGTGACAGGTGCTGTATCAACCTGTATTTACCCTGGGTCTTCTTAGGGACCACCCCGAGAGGGGAAAAACACATGTCAGGGAGGGGGTCGCCCTGGAAAGGGCCCGCCATCCTGCCCAGGGCCACTTCAGCCTGGACCTTCTGGCGGACCACCTCTGGAAAATCCCTGACTGACTTGAGGTTCCTAATGCAGGAAACCCTTATTCCGTCAGGGATGGGGAGGGGGAAACCAAAACTAAACCCGTCTAACAAAAACCGTGCGTCAGCCCTGTTAGGGTACGCCATTAACCTACGGGCCAGGGCGTCTACCACAATTGGGGAAGGGGCCTTACTTTCCGCCAGTGCCGGCGTCCCCGTGATCCCCGCCCTTGGCCGCTGACCTGCAGGATTTAGAGGGGTGCCCCGCCCCCCCGCAGTTACTGCAGTCGTGACGGAAGCGGCACTTGGCGCCCCGTCACATTTGCCGTCGTTGTATGCAAAGCACTTCCCTTTGCCGCCGGCTTTGGAACCGGGTTTGGCCGCAGGAAATGTCTTCCTGCCTGATGTGTCTGAGCTATGCTGCCCCTTGCCTATGACCTCGAGCCATATCTCCACATGCTTGCAGCCCATGGGCATGACCCTTGACCCGGCGTGGGCGAGGCGGAACTTCTCGTCGTAGTTCCGCCACGCCAGCCCCTTATAATCCGTGTACGTCTCGTTCACAAGGAACAGGTAGCGTAAGACGTTCACGTGCTCCCCGGGCCTTGTGCCCAGGTAACAAGAGGAGAAGATTAAAAAGCCCTTCAGCCAATTGTGAAAGCCTTTAAAGGCCGCCTCGCTACCACTTCCCGCCTTCTTGGCTGCCTCAAAATCTTTTTTCATGTCGACTGTCAGTGTGAAGAAGTCGACAAACTTTCCCCTTTTTATCTTATCCTTTATACCCTTACGCAGGCCCCTGGCCATGGCGGTGTTGGTGCAATGGACCATGTCGCCTGCCGTGGTAGCTACCTCTGGCTCCGCCTCCTTCCTCGCCCGCTTAGTGCCACCCACTTTTTTCGCTACCGCTCGCGCAACCATTTTCGCAAACTTGCGCGGGCGCTTGGGGGACCCAGACTCATCGCTACTAGCTGAGGAGTGGGAGGAAGAGGATGCACACTCTGATGTATTATCATTCTCACCATCTCCAGAAGCTTCGCCTTGGACCACGGGATCCACCCGCGCTGTGGCCCCCGTCCCTGCTGAAGTGGATGCTTCTGCCCTTGACGTGGACGCCGGGGTCTCAGTCGTCCTGGGAGCTGGTGCCGGGACCCTGGGTATGGCTGGAGTCGCCACCGGTGTTGCTGGCCTGGATTCCGGAACCCTCCTGGACCTTTCTGCGTCCTCTTCCTGGGACGATCCCCCGAAAATGCCGCTCCTGCCACCGACAGAGGATACCTCGGGAGATAAAGGTGCAGTGTTAGGACCATATCCTGAGCCCGTCACCCTCACTGATCCCCCCGCTGCCGTAACAAAGCTCCCCAGGCCCCCAGTCGCATAAACCTGGTTGACCTGTTGAGCCTGGGCATACATGCTGGGGTGAGTGTAAGCCGCCCCCTGATAAGCCTGCTGCGGCCCCCCCGGGCCCTGCTGTTGTGGTGCACCAGCACCCTGCCATGCTCCCCCGAAATGCCCCCCGGGAAAACCTCCACCTGCCCCCGCTGTTTGGGGGAAGTACGGGAAAGGGGGCTGATGGGTCCCTGGGTAGGGCCCGTACTGTGGTTGGGGCATGGGGTACCCTGGGTACCCCCTGCATTCTGACCAGGAAAAGCCCACTGCTGCTGCTGTTGCACGGGGGGTTGCATGAACGCCTGCTGACCCGCACCGAAACCCGTGTGGCCAAACCCCTGGTGCCCTCCCCGCCCCGCCGGGGCCCCGGCGAAGCCCTGAGGGGCCGCAGGGAATGGCTGCTGGCCCTGATGCCATTGCTGCTGCGGCGCCTGCCAACCCTGGAAGGGGGGGGCGCCGCCATCCATCTGGCCGCCGACGAAAGCGTCCCCACGGCCACCATCCCAGCCCAAGGGGATGAGCGACCCCCTCCCCGGGGCCAAGATGTTTGTCAGGGAGGCCAAAGGGCCTTGACCCGCACCACGCTGCCCGCCTGCAGTCATCCGCAGAGGGCTCCACGTGGGGCCCCCTGTTATGACCTGCAGAGGACTCCCTGGACCCTGCGCTAATGGGGTACTAGTCCTGGGGGGCACCCCCCCATCTCCCCCGCTAAGTGAAACCCCCCCACCGCTCACCCCGCTGCCTGAAGCGCGCGGGGTGCCCATAGGGGTATGCATAACCTGCGCTGGCGTTAAAACGCCAGCAGATGGCGCCAAAGCACTGTCCCCAGCAGCGCTACTCGCTGCTGGGTGCCCACCATGTGCTAATGGCGCAGCGCGCTCCCCGCTCACAGCAGAGCCCTGCTGAGCCGGGGAGACGCTTTCCTGCGCTGGGGAAACATGTCCCCCAGAGGTAGACTGTGCAGGAGACGGCGCGCGCACCCGCGATGACGCGGTCGCGGCCGTCCTGCTGCCTCCCCTGCCTCCGCCGCGCGCTGGTACAGTCACCAGCGGGCGGGCTGCGTCTGCTAACCACCGTGGTGGTGGGGCAGATCTCTTGGGGCGGCCGGACATACTTGCAGCTGCGCGATGAAACAGGCCTAAAAACAAGGTAAAAAGGTACTTAGCTTCGCGTGCTGCACTGTGTGAATCCGGATTCCAAGAGGAAGTTCCTCCCCCTAAGCTGGACCCTATATACCCCACTCAAGCTACCTCCCCTCTGGGTGCTGATTGGCCCATAAGCACCACATGCTAACCTGCCTAAGAATTACACACTGCTCTATACTGCATGTGTATCTGCGTTTAACCCCTAAATCCCCGGGCTCTTAACTACACTCTGGCCTATGCAGCCCTCGTTTTGCCTTACTAATGTCAATAAAAGGAAAGTACTTATTGGGTTTACTTACTATCGGTGTATAAGAAAGATGTTTTTATTTTCAGATAAACAAAAGGGTTCAGTATGATTTACCTACAGTTAAAATCCCGACGGGCAAAATACTGCCACCATTGGCCGATGGTGAAAATACCAACAAGGTAAAAATAACGAAACAGTCAAAAAGTATGAACAAGTCGGTTTCAAATAAAACAATCAAGAAAAACTCATGTCGATGTTTTGACCTGTCGACATTTTAACCATTTTCACCGTGTCAGCGTTTTGGAACGTCTGTCAATGGTGGTTGGTATTTTGACCTACGGGACATTGACTGTAGGTAAATTGACTGTATTCCATACGAAAAATACATTTGCTTTTAACGAACTAGAGGAAAAATGTATCAAGTGGTGATAAACCTTTTTGAAATTGTTGGTACTTGTGTACTAGCACGGCACCCACGATATTTGGTCGCATGACATATAATCGCATCACATTGCATGCCATACACCCGATGCACTGCGATGCGATTTCAAATTGTATAAGCCCCCTATACGATGTTTAATTGTATGTTAAACCCCCTAAAATTGTATGGGGGCTTACAATGTTAAATGCACCCCCACTATGAACGTGAACCCGAAGCGTGGCGAGCGCAGCGAGCCTGCGAGGGGCGGCGGTACGCGTCCTACGACCTTTTCATACCCCCATTATCCACGTCGGCGTGGAGTTGCTTTTATATAGTGTGGTGATCGCAGCGAGCCGCCGAGCCCAAAGTGTGGTGAGCGCAGTAAGCCCCGCGAGGGGCCACGTATTACTTACATGTATTCCGCGTCCGCTCGCCACGCTTCGGGCTCGGTGGCTCGCTGCGCTCGCCACACTATATAAAATCAACTCCACGCCAACGTAGATAGTGGGGGTATGAAAAGGTTCGTAGGACGCGTACCGCCACCCCTCCCGGGCTCGCTACGCTCGCCACGCTTCAGGTTCATGTTCATAGTGGGGGTGGCGTGGGGGTGCATTTAACATTGTAAGCCCCCATTAGGGTGCTTATACATTTTTAAATCACATACTATTGTGTCTAGATTCCTTTGGGCAGGAAAAAAACCTAGAATGTCCCTACCTAGACTTATGCGTCCCAAACCACAAGGAGAGGTCTCAAAATCCCCAACTTCGTTTGGTATTCTAACTCTATACATTTCCGATATATCTCGGATTGGTTGTATAACAAATCTACATATGTAGATCTAGAACTAGATGAGAATATTTTCCACCCTTTCTCCCCTAGCGCATTGCTACACACCCCTTTATCAAAAATCCTACAACATATCCAAAACCATATTCTTTTCAAGAGTACATATAATGCTTGGAATTCAATCAATAAAACACTCCATAGAAATCCCCTTATCTCACCCTTTATCCCACTCTGGGGAAACCCCAACTTCCCACCTTCTCTCGAAAACTCTTACTACAAAGACTGGAATCGCAAAGGACTAAACCTAGCCACCAAACTCTTTGATCCAGAAGGAACCCTATTTTCCTTTCAAATCTTGCAGACTAAATATGACATACAAAAAACACACTTTTATATGTTTCTCCAGGCCCGTCATTATGTGCAAACACTTATCCCTCTTATTATAACTACCACACATACAGATCCTCTAGAACAAACTTTCATGAAACTATACCACTCCAAATATAAAACCTCTTTTATATATGACTCACTTTTAGCCGCACTCCCAGCCCACCCCCTAGAAGATTGGTGCCATAGATGGACAATAGACATACCCGATGTGACCTCGCCCGAAATCTTACTCAATTCATACTCTAAATCCCTCAAAAGTTTACACTCCTCGTACCTCCAGGAGGTACATTTCAAAACCATACATTGCCTCTATATCGCCCCTGCCCAAACCAAATATATGGCGCCAGAGGCCACAGGTGAATGCCCCAAATGCAAAATGAACAATGCAAAGTTTCTACATTGTATGTGGTCATGCACAAAAATCTTGAAATTTTGGCGTTAGATCCTCCACTTCATCAGTACTCTTTTAAGTCTACCCTTGTCCCCAGATCCATTAGCGTGTCTATGTCTCAATTTCCAAAACTGGAATCTCACCTATGCGACAAAAAAACACATACCTCTCTTATCTATCATACTGACCCTAGCAAAGAAAATCATACTCACCCACTGGACGACTCCAATAGCCCCGACTTTGACTGAACTCAAAAGCAAACTCTTTCAAATCCTGCTATTTGACAAAAGATCTCTGACGCTCAATCTATATGAAGATACGGCACCCTTTTTGGATAAATGGAGACCCTACATTGACAGTCTCGATACTACCCAACGCACACAAGTCATGTCATCTATTGAAACATAATGCTCATAACAACAAATAATGCTCTGATCTGTATAACGCAGTTTTAGATATAACAGAAGATCTCCACTTCCTCTCCCTATCCCACTCCCTCCCTCACTCTTGTCTTGTCGAATTTATACCAGGTTCTATGTTAAACCCATATGTTATAATATAAGTTCTAGTATTACAAGATGTTTTAGAGAAGTATTTTTCTATGTAAGGCCATCTCTCTTACTTAGGACCTTACTTGATTTTTACAGATTGTTCTATAAAGTGAATATTATAAAACTTTGACAATCATCTGTTCGATATGTACCACGACAATGCTGTAATATCTATTGTTAACCCAGCAAGACAATGGAAGACAGTCCAAATGTTAATTCTCCATGGTTACCGTAAAACCATTTATGTTCCTTTCTTGTTGTTCTTCAATGTTCATATGCTCTTATCTAATGTAACCACTGTATATGTAAAGAAAACAATAAAAAAAATTCACACAAAAAATCACATACTATTGTATATGCGATAGAATGGCATACAATGCCATACAATTCGATGGTATACAATTTAAAATTGTATAACATCAGCTGCCATCGCATCGCATCACATCGCATGCCTTATGGTCTGCAATGCGATGGGCGCTGTGCTAGTACACAAGTACCACATTTTTTAATTATAGGCAGACAATAGAATATCAGCGATATCTCCAAAGGTTCATTTGACTTTTTCCCAATAACGCCACCAATAACGCCACCAATAAAGCTAGCTGAACACAAGGGGTGAAATTTAATAGGATGAGAGATACAGAAAATGAGAGATTTGGGAAGAAATCTCCAGTTTTATTAAAGCAGCAATCATTTACTCTTCAAAATCAAACTGGTTTTGCTGTGTAAATGATTGCCGCTTTAAAAAAAACCTGGAGATTTCTTACCAAATCCCTCACTTTCTGAATCTCTCATCCTATTAAAGGACTGGGGGTAGGGGGGACAGTGTGTGTTAGGTTTAGACTGCTGGTCACAGGGTTAGGCTGTGGGGAGGGAGGGTTAGACTTAAGCTCTAGAAGGGTTAGGGAAAGGCTGCAGGGCGGTTGGCTAAGTGTTAGCAGGACCGAAACTAGGTTTTACGTCGCCTGGTATGGGCATTAATCTGGTGCGCCCCCCTTCCTGTTCTCACCCAGCAGCAACCCACACCTGGGACCCTGAAGGTTACCTCTTTGCTGCTGCCTTGAGAGCCGCCAATGACTGGGTGCAGGGAGAAGCCAAGGACTGCTGTGTGGAGCCATGCAGCTGTGGTATATAATCTGCGCCTGTTGTAGCCTGCACCCAACAGTATGTCCATTATTGACAGCAGACCTAGGCACACATCAGCTCGGCGTACAATGCCCTGAGAAAGCCCCAGGCTTCAGCGAATAAAGCCTGGGGGAACCCCTTTATTGGGGGAGGGTCCACACCCCCAAATACCCCATCCAGGGCTGACCAGCCACGGTGCTCATGGGATGGCTGGGGGTCCTTCCGTAAAAAGTGTCCCACGGCTATGGCATGACACCGTGGGCTGTTGGAGCCGGTGCAGGTTCCAAAATATTGAGGACTCCCAGTTTTGTTGTCCCCCATATTTTTAGAACTAGGACCAGTCCAAGAGTCCAGGGCTGGTTTCAGAAATATAGGGGACCCCTATGCTTTTTATCACCTGTATTTTTTGTAACCAGGACCGGCTCAATGAGCCCAGGGATGGTTGAAAAAAAAATATTACCAAAAAACTGAATATTACCATGTGTAATAAATTGCACATTTTCAAGACCAAAAATCACACGTGTACATGACCAAAAATTGCACAAAATCTCATGCAAATTCAATTTCTACCCCTGAAACCGAATCCTATTATATTTGCGATTTGAGCAAAATATTTGCAATTTTAAAACAATTTCGGAACCTTACCAAAAATTGCATCCTATCACATGTCACCCTATATGTCTATTGCATGTCGACTTTTTGGGGTTGATTTATTCATTGTCTATTTAGATCCTGACTATCTAATAATCACCCCCTTACTAACTGTCACATTATCAAACATGTGCTGCATTCATTCCTAATACACTACAGATCCACCGGTGTCCTCCAAAATGAGGACCGGTTTGGCCACCCTGGGCATACAGTTTGTTTAAGCCTACAATATCCCAGTGAAATACTCAACAGATTTATAAAAACACAATTAGTTTAAAGGCATTGATAATAATTTAAATTGCCTTATAATACTTACCTTATCTCGAGGCATTCGCATCATCTCGCCGACAATCCAAATAAAAAATTAGGCCAAAATGTCATCATCCGCGCCAGATTCTCGCGAGACCGGAACTCTATGTACTGCAAGTCCCGGCTTCCGTCGCCATCTTCAATCTGCATGTGAAAGTCAGACAGCACGGATGTGTCTGCAGAGGAGGACGCTATGGGGCTGCAGGGGGGGCACAAACTAAAGGGGACAAACAAATGGGGGAAATAACAGGGGAACTAATGGGCTGCCTAACTTGGGGGCTACTGACTGGGGACAAGTACGACATGGAAAACGAAAGGGTACATCTAGTAAGGGGGAACTACTGAGTGGGAAGCTATATTAATGGCAAGGGTACTGCAAGGGCTATTAAATGTGCCGTGTCAGTCCAGGGGAGAAGTATCATTCCAGGGTTGAGCCAAGCATACCTTCTAATTCATGTAGTAGTGTTCCCGCTAGGCTGTTTTAGCGGGGCGCTGCGCCCTGCCCGATTTTTAAAGTGAAAAATGCGCACTGCCCCTCTGACAGCGCCCCGCTAAACCAGCCTGCCTTTGTCCCCGCTGTTTTGACCGGGGAAGCCCTGGCGCCGCTGTACATAGCGAAGCCCTGTACTTCCCCGGCATTGTACAGCCTTCCGGGTGGCCGGGTCCGCCCCCTGTGCATGACACCGCCGGCCGCGCCCACCACTTTGCGTGACACCGCCGGCTGTGCCCACTCCTCTGCGTGATTCCGCCGGGCACGCCCCTTTTCGTCACGGTGCGGCCCGGGCATGCCCCTTTTGTGACGTTGGCGGCCCGGGCACGCCCAAAATAGTGACGTCGGCGTGCCCGGTCCGACCCCCCCGCCCTGCCCACCCTAGTTCCTAGAAGGAACACAATGTAGTGCTGCTAAATCTGCCGTATCAATCCAGGGGTGCTGCCATTAAATCCACTGGTACAGCAGGCACCTGTATAAATCCAGTGACAGTCGAGTGGTACTGCTGTTAAGTCCAATGTTACTGCTGTTTAGTCCAGTACTGCCACTAAGTCCAGTGGGGCAGCTGCATAAGTCCAGTGTTACTACCGTTAAGTCTGGTACTGCCATCAAGTCCAGTGGTAATGCCGTTAAGTCCAGTGGTAGAGCGACAGCCATATAAGTCCAGTGACAGTCCAGTGGTACGCCTTTAAGTCCAGTGGCACTGATGTTAAAGTCCATTGGTACTGCTGCATAAGTCCAGTAATTCTGCCGTTAAAGTCCAGTGATACTGCTAAATAAGCCCAGTCCAGTGGCACTGACATTAAAGTCCATTGGTACTGCTGCATAAGTCCAGTAATTCTGCCGTTAAAGTCCAGTGATACTGCTAAATAAGCCCAGTCCAGTGGCACTGACATTAAAGTCCATTGGTACTGCTGCATAAGTCCAGTTATATTGCTGTTAACTGATTGATCTTGCACCTCTAATTTTTGTAATGATGTGCTTTTTGGGGCCTAATTTTTCTAACTGCCGTCCTGTCTGCCGCTGCAGTGTCACTCCAAGATGGGCCAGGTGTTTGTGCCGCCCACTTGTGTCGCTTAGCATAGTCATTCATACAGTACCTCGGTGCAACCTTTTGACCTAAAAACAACATGTTTTACGAAACACAAAAATTGGCCGGTGCACATCTCTAATTTAAATTAAGAGATATACTGTACCCTCTTCATAATGTATGTATTAATTTCACAAACAAACGGCAATCTCATAGGATCTTAATGAAGCATTTAATTTATTCACCACTGATTAAAATACACATTGTTGAGATGAAAATATACCTGAAATATCTTTGTATATTTAACTGACACATCGATTATGCTAAATGTCCAAGTCTTCGCTGGAAGCAGATTTAAATAAAAAATCAGTGTGTTCTACCCCAATGCAGGAAATGTACAATTACGCTATACTTTTTAACAAAACACACAAACAGAACATTTTACCTTACAGAATACTGTAGTAGATGAAAATGTCCTTTATATATTAGAATTTTTTTTTCTTTGTTTAATTAAAGTGTACAGTAATTACTGTGAACTGTTTGACTTTGCACCATGTATTTGGAGAGAGAGAAGGTTTGCCCCGTTGAGAAGGAAAATATAAAATAGGTTATTTGTTGTGTTGGTGAAATGTATTACAGTATTGCTCAGCGGCAGAGCCGGTAATGACTGAATTTAGTTTTCTATTTATTAATAAAAGCCTTCCAGCAGAGTCTGTGTAATTTCCATCCAGAATGCCATTTTGGTCACCAGATGTATACACCTGTGTAAATTCGGGGCCCCCCCAGCAAGACACAGGGGAATCAGCAAAATGAAAATAATTTTCCTTGGATGGATAACATTCAAATTATGACCTTCTGCAAAAAATGGAAAAATACAAAAAGGTTATTATGCACAATTTACAGCTCCGTGCACTGTAAGATGTGAGATGTTAAAAATTGACATTGCTTGGAAATTTTCTGCAGGTTGTGGATGAAGTGCTAAAGTGCATATTCATTGCCTCAACCATTAACGATTCATTTTCTGGACTCTACATTTGAGAGAACATTGGTAAACAGGAAACATTCTGAATACATTTACAAAGTGGCTTGATAAACTGTACACAACTGCCTACATGTAAAGAGACAAAGGGCTGGAAATCAACAAAATTATTATTAAACCTGAGGCTGTCATGATTTCAAAGACATCTATGTTTATTTTCCCCTTTTGAATGGCCAAAAGTTGGTTGTGATATCATCTACCGGCAATTGTCAGGGCAGCAACAGAAATCATTGGGTTTAGTACATCCACTTTTTTTAGGGTTACCTCATGCTCAGGTCCCTAGCAGGTACAGGTCAGTTGGTTGGGAGTCTAACTTCTTGTAGGTGGTTCTCTGCAATGGGGAACCTCTGAAGAAATAGTCAGATAGTGACTATTCACTATTGGTAATTGGCAGTAACTATTCGCATAGGAGAACGTATGGTCAAGAAGACACCAGTTTGCGAAGCAGAGTTTCAACCGTATAGTACATAGCTCGTTTGCATGGGGGACCTATGGTTGTGCCTTGCGCGTGAACATAATCAGTTATGGGCATGTTCAGGGCTTCTGTGCGAGTGTCCTCACTGACCTGCACTGTCAGAATGGCACTCGCACAGGGAGTGGGGCGGGCATTTCATTGGTGTTCCCACGCAAACGCTGACTTACAGTATATTTGCGAGCCCTGGAGAAATCATTCGATAGCAGGCGACTATCGAATAATTTCTCAAGGGGTGGCACAAACATGGGGGATGTGCTTTTCATAACACATCTCCACTCATGGTTGCAAAGGGATACGGTGGGGGTGGTGGGGGTGGGGGTGTGGCGCAACAACTGCTTGTTAAGCTGAAAGCTCCGCAGCTTACTGAGCAGATCAGAATCAGTAACAGAAGTTTTAATGCAAGGTAAAATGTGAACACACCGTCTACCAATAAATGCCTGAACATCGGGACTGCATCGGCATCTGAATCAAGGTCTTGGTGTTATGGAAGTAGGCTTAGTAAAGTTTTTTATAGAATAAAGATTACTATCCAGAGGCGGATTAGGACCTCCTTGGTAAAATAGTAAGATACTGGTTTGGGTCCCTCTATCCTCAAATAATCCATACCATTACATTTTTGCTGCTGATTGCAGGTGGCATCGATAGAATACATTGGTCATGCACAGTCTACCAATAAATGCCTGAACATCGGGACTACATCGTCAATCTGAATCAGGATCTAGGTGTTTTGGAAGTAGGCTTAATACCTGTGTCACATTTATAGTAACCTGACTTCCCGCATACAGTGGATGAGACCATTTTATGTGTCCAAGTATTTTTTATCCTATCAAAGAACATGGAAGGGACTTTGGGAATGTGGGCGGATCCCTGTGATGTCATGACTGCTGGGAGGAGAGGAGGCAGTCTATAATCTTTCCCATTTTAATACCCAGTAATACCTCCCTCCAACTAGACTGTAAACTCTTACTGACAGGGCCCTCCAATCCCTACTTCCCATTTTGCAATACCACTGACGACTTGAATGCAAATTTTCTTAAAAAAAAAAAAAAAAAAAAACCGGGATCACATGGACACAATTTTTTTTTTTACAACTTTTTAAATGAGCCAATAATGAAAATGTGTAATTAAGTTAATAATAAATAGGCCTTTACGTTGGGTGTGAGGGGTGTGAAGATGAGGTAGAAGACAGACATATACCTTGATGGCCAAATGAGTCAGTGGTAGACTTTATATTCCATTGGTGAGTCCTGTGAAGTCAAAGTAAAAAAGAAACAACAAAAAAAAAAAACGTTTCTCTATGTAAGTTGTATATATATTTATGTAAATGCGTTGAACTCCAGCTAACTGGAGACACACTGTAACATCAGAATATATCAACCAAAGTCAGAGTCACCATTTAAAGCCAACTACGAACCTCTTCTATGCTCCATTAAAAAAGATCTAGCAACCTGGTCCCCTTTATTTATATCTTGGACAGGCCGGATAAATTCGATTAAAATGAACATCTTACCCCGATTATTATACCTATTTCAAACGATCCCCATAGTGGTCCCTACTTCTTATCTTCGTACAATTCAGTCTTTATGTGTCAAATTTGTATGGTCAAACAAACCCCCTAGATTAAACAGATCCTGTCTAGCGAAATCTTCTTCCAATGGCGGACTGGGCCTCCCTATATTTGAACGCTACTTTCAGGCTACGCAATTGAGCCATGTTGTAGCTTGGCACACACAGGCGGGGGTCAGGAAATGGGTATCTTTAGAGAGCGAACTAATTAACTACCATTCAGTTTGTTTCCTCCCCTGGCTACCGCCGAAATTGAGACCAGCCTCAGTACTGGAAACCCCTTGTGTCCACTCTGTGTTAAGAACGTGGGACTACCTAAACAAAAAAACTCCAACTGGCACCATATCCCTCCCCTCTCACCCCTCTCTGGCGACACCCAGACTTTCCTTTGGGATGTATGTCTCCTTACTCACAACCCTGGATCTCAGCAGGTATCACTCGTCTATCACACATTTCAGGGGAATTCGCCCCTCAAAACTATAAAGTACTATGTGAGAAATATGATAGTCAGCGTCTCAGACACTTTGACTACCTCCAGATTTCCAGCTTTGTAAAGTCTCTATACAAATCAACTAAGCCCAGATCCCCACTTCCCATTGAACGTTTCTGTATTTACAGTCCAGACCGCAGGGGAGCAATCTCATATCTATACTCCCTGTTGGCAGACAAACCCCCGGCTAAAGAACCTTTTGAGGTAGCTTGGGAAAGGGATTTGGGCGTTGCTTTGGAGGAGGAGGAGTGGTCAGAAATAAAAACACTAATAGCAAAATCTTCAATAAACTCGAATCTCAAGGAAAATGCCTTTAAGGTATACACTAGGTGGTACATGGTTCCCACAGTAATACACCGTATTTTCCCTTCTAGCTCCAGCCAGTGCTGGCGGAACTTTGGATCTCAGGGTACGTTCATCCACATATGGTGGGATTGCCCCCAGATTAGCTCCTACTGGGATGACATTTTTTCTCTTCTAGGAAAGGTATTGGTTTCCCCGACCCCAAAAAATCCCTTGTCGGCTCTACTTTGCAGACCAGTTGCAGGGACCTCAAACCCTAAAAGCAAGCTATGTGGCCATGTACTCAACTCCGCCAGATTGCTGATCGCGGCAAACTGGAAACAGCCAACTGCCCCTTCCATTCAGGCCGTTATCAACAAGGTCTGGTTTGCAGCTTCCATGGAGTATATCACTGCGCTGCTACATGACTCAGTGGGGAAATACAGATCAATTTGGTCTCCCTGGTATGTATATTACCAGAGGCAACTCCCCGGGTAAATGCGATCACTATCTCTTGCCTGATGCTCTGAAAGATTTAACTCTTGAACAGTTGATACACTCTCATGTGCAAGGTTAGATGACCCCCCCCCCCTCTCTTTTATTTCTTTCTTTATTTTTTATTTTTTTTCCGTCCCCTCCCCCCCCCCCCATTGCCCTTTTCTATTTTTATTTTTCTTTGTGTTTCCCCAATGCAATTATTTTGCTGTTTGTTCGCTGTATTAAAAAAAAAAAAAAAAAAAAGACAGTGGTACTCTTAACGGTATATTTTATTTATATGCATTATACCATGTTTTTTGTTTACACCGAATTGTCTGTAAATGCATTGTCCAGATATCAGTCTCATTTAAATGTACTGTTTGCCACTGTAAAAATAAAGAGTTTAAAAAAAAAAGTCAGAGTCACCTTGACCACCTCTACACACCTTATCATCCATCACTTACCTGCGCCTTAATTGTAAAGAATTTGCAGTGTGTAATTTATAATTTTCTGTTTTCACCCAAAATAACCTTATTATAATGAAAACATTACTTAAGGTGAGTTCCTCTCTTTGCACTCTATATTTCACAGCCGCAAATTAAATAAAAAGAAATTGGTTATTCAATTAATGTTTCGTTTTTAATATCTTAGCAGAGCGATGAGATCAGAAGAGCAAATCAATCATTATTAGTTTATTTCCGTTCATCCCTGCAGTCTTTAAGTACTGCAAAGTCTGCTGCTCTTCCCTTTTTACTAGGACATGACAATGTGCCATTGATACACTGTTTCTGGCAGTTCCAACACATCCTCATAATGCTGAAATGAAGTGCAGACATATTAACTGAAGATCAGTATTCAGGGAGAGACTCCAGCGCAACCAAAAGTTGGACACACCTTGCTGTTGGCAGGTGGTGCTGGCTGATGCAAGGTCTAATGAGTGTTCAGGGCTAGATATAGGGCAGTATTCAATGAGAAAAATTCTCCGTGTTTTATGGAGAATTTTTGCTTTTTTCGCCATGGACGGAGCATTTTGCTCTCCAAAAGTGAACCACCCTATTCAATGTGAAATATTCGCCGTCTTTCTAAGTGATTTTCGCCGTCTCTCTCCGTGTAGAAATTCTCCATCTTTTGATGGAGAGCTGGAATGTGAACTTTTAATCTAAGGGGTTTTTTTTAAATTTTGGTGTCAAAAAATCAGGTTTTTTTTTTCTGTGAAGGGGCATGTTATTTTTATTCATGTGCTTATAGCACATGAATATATATTTAATTAAAAAAAAAATATTTTTTTTTATTTATTTTTTTACACAGTGCAGCCAGCAGGGGGCCGGAGCGCTCGAGCCGCTCATTAGATATTCATATATTCACTGCACCCGATGCACGTTCGGGTGCAGTGAATACTGGGTCCCCCGCTGGCTATAGGGGGGACAGCCTGTGCTGCCTGGGTCCCGGGGGGCCCCCCACCCTCCACATATGTTCTGGGGCATCCAGGGAGACTTTAATCTCCCTGGATGCCACCGTCCCACGGCTCCCTGTCAGCTCCCTGCCGCGGACGCTCGTCCGCTGCAGGGGTTAAGACTCGCCGCGAGTGGCGGCGAGTCTTAAATACGTTGAATAGTGGGAGCAGGAGGTTCCGGAACACGGCGAGTGCATGTCGAGAGAAAAAATCTCTCGCCATGCACAGAGAATTTTCTACATTGAATACTGCCCTAAGAGACACAAGGGCTTGTAGATGGAAATGATCAAGGTTTATAGAATCAACTTTATAGAATAGAATCAACTTTGCGCACACTAGGAATTTTTTGTGGATATACAGTGCAGCATCAGCAGGGATGAAAAAGGGGGGGTGGGGGCATTACATACATTACATTGAGACATTACATGTGGGGAACGCAGCCCGCCGATCAGCACAGCGCCTGGGCAGCCATCCGCGGCGCCACTGGTCGCTGAAGTAGCTGTGGAAGGTAGCAGTAACAGTATGAGCACAAACATTGCAATTAAAGCAGAGACAGTACAGTTATCACATAGGGGACATGGGGTTACATATGGCTGAGTGCACAGATCCTAGGCAGCCATTTGCGGCGCCAACTTGTATCTTCCTGTGGGTGGTGGTGATGGTGATGGTGGCGGGGGGAGGGGGCAGAAAGAGTCAGTGAGGCCAGGGGAGAGTCAGTCAGGGAGGGGGGTGGAGGGCTCGGGGGTCCTGCAGAGTTACCCGGGGCCGCTGTCTGGGGGGGATCCTGCCAGACTGATGTGATGTGGAGACCTGCCCTTCCCCCAAACTGGAAGTATATGGAAGTATAACAGATACAGCCGTACTCACTGTTGTATACATAGAGGTTCTTATGGATTACAGAATTGGATGGTGTGTGATTATTTTCAAATGCGCCCTTCCCAGCAGCCTTAGCCCAAGAAGTCCTCACCGGTTCAATCATCCAGTATTATTGAACATAATGCGATGCAGAAATGGAAATCTTGAATGAAAAGGCGCACAGGTGGATATATAAAAGTATATATATGACATGTTCCTTGAAAAAAAAAAAACTTTAATCCACGCACATAAAAAACACTATATTCATCAAATGTATTGCAAAGTGCATGACAATAAAAAGCATCAATTCCAATCCTAATGTTAGTATATGCTTAATATCATTTAAGGAGAAAAGGGTAGGAAAATTGAATATTAAGTGAGTACATCTACTACCGTCTCCAGGTCCCCGATTTATGTTGTACTGGCTGTTGGACTGTCAGTCTTAACACAACCGTATGAGAGCCGTCCCTGCCGCCACAGCCGTGGAACCGGCTTCCAGTCAGACAGTGAACGTCCCCTCCTCAGCAGGGCCGGATTTGTGCCTAGGCCCATGAGGCACCGGCCTCAGGGCGGCACCAATTAAGGGCGGCAGGCAGGCTGACATTCTGTTAAATAGCAGCATGGCAGAGCAGGTGGGCAGCGGCGAGTGACGAGCGCCGCCGCAGACTTGAATTATCATATGTCTGCGGCAGCGCCGCTCGTCACCTGCCATGCACATTACATCACCGCTTAGTGGCTGGGTCCGATGGTCCCCCTGCGTGTCCGAAAATGGCTCAGGCTCACTGCTGCCGGCTCCCGCCCATTGGCTACTCTACACCACACAACCTATTGGCTGCTGTGTACCCAGCAGCTGAGCTGAGCGGTGTGCAGATCCTCCCTGCGCTCAGTCAGTCACAGTGTGTGAGCCGGAGAGAGACTGACAGAGATACTATGCTAATCACTGTACTAATAAGTGCCTCCCTCCCTCCGGGTCCTCCATACAGTGAGCAGTCCAGAGTGCTTAAAAAAATATTAAGGTGGGCTACAGTTAAATTTTAATGAAATATATAAATAACACTGTATATACATATATTAAAGTGGGGCACAAAAATGTTGCGCCTAGGGGCGGCCTGACCCCTAAATTCGCCCCTGCTCCTCAGACAGATTTTCATGTGAGCGGATACAACAAGCAGATCCCTGGCTATTGCTGTAAGGCTGTCACTTATAGCCAGACCGCTTGAGAAGTGTTCCTGCCGACGTAGTATCGGCTTCCAGTTAGGCAGTGAACGTCCTTTTCCAAAAACGTCTTTGATGTAGGGGGACAAATGAGCATAGGCGTCACTTTGGTAATCAGAAATCCTGGTAGGGGTGCAAAATTTCTACTTTTGTCACTCATTTGAAAATGCATGTGCAACATGAGTGTGAATGTTTTGGTAAACCACTGCGGGTCAACAACAGTCAATAGGTCGACACGTAAAGAAGGTCTACATAATCTAGGACCACATTGACAAATGGTCAACACAAGCAATTGGTCAACACAGGAATAGGTCGACATGATTTTTTTTCACTTTTTCATGTTTATGTCAACATCTCATTGGCACACTATTATATTCCCCACTCGGATCGTGAAGTAAGGGCAAGCTGGTTTTTTAACAAAAAATCATGAAAAACCCATGTCGAAATTTCCCGATGTATACCATTAACATGTTGACTTTTGCATTTGTCAACCTTTGATCAATGTTGACCTAAACCATGTTGAACTTTTTCATATGTCGACCAATAGTGGTCAAACTATTGATTGTCGACCTAATCACTGTCAACCCATCACCCAGATACCTGATTCAACATCACTCCACTCCATCCCCCACGCTGGCTTCTCCTTCAGGAAGATGGCGCCGCAAATGGCTGCCAAGGAACTGTGCATCTCAGCTATGTAACCCCCTCTGTGTTACCTGCCTGGCTGGTGCAGCGACCAGTGGCGCCGCGGATGGCTGCCTAGGCGCTGTGCTGCTCGGCGGGTAGGTTTTTCCATGTGTTCCCTGTATGACAAACTGTTCTGTCCGTGCTTATATTGTCACCCACCGACTGCTGCATCGACCAGTGGCGCCGCTGATGGCTGCCTAGGCGATGTGCTGCTTGGCGGGTATGTGTTCCCTGTTGATAAATTGTACTGTCCCTGCTCATACTGTCACCTACCGACTGCTGCAACGTCCAGTGGCGCCGCTGATGGCTGCCTAGGCGCTGCACAGCTCGGCGGGCATGTGTTCCCCTACATGTAATGTGTAATGTCCTCAATGTAATGTATGCAATGTCCTCTCTCTCCCCTTCCCCTTCCCCCCCCCCCCCCCCCCCCCATCCCTGATGCACTGTAAAATCCGCAAAAAATTCCTAGTGTGCGCAAGCACACATGGCCAATAAAGTTGATTCTGATTCTGATTCTGATTCTGATCACTCGGAAGGGGCTGATTTTGGCCCTGTTCCGATGGTGGGGACGGTCTGCGTATGTGCGTATTTGCAAAAATAAAATAAAAAATTGACCCAGATTGGAGTGTAGATGAGACACTGGCTGGCGGTGAGTCTGCAGAGTTCTAAAGTCATTACAAGCCAAAAGATATTCTGCCCTTTTACATTTGTCCACTAGGGGGCACTATTGTCTAGTTGTGTATGGATAATACGGCACTTAATTGGACCAGCCACAAGCAACATCATTGACTAATATTAATTTAAAAAAAAAGCATAAAGATGGATCAGTGCGCAATAAGTCATCCGCGGCCCCGTACGCGTGGTTTGTGCTACTGTTCAGTTACACTGTGAGGATCGATGCTGCGTCTGTTAGGGTTTATATTTCATATACCAGACAGTCACAGAGGAACGATCACATGGTTTGTGTACCGTTCTATCTTTGCCAGTTTTTTCACTTAGGGAGCTAATGATAAAAATTATCTGCCAGCTAATTGTATTTTTGTTCCTGATTTAACAGCTTAGCCGTATACCATAAACTGAATTACATGGCCCTGGAAATGTGCACTTTAGAACCATTGATTTTATAAACACTTTTTTTTTTCCATGCTCCTGACGTCTGCAATTTTCAAACTCAGGAAGTGATTATGTGTCTTTGTGTTTCTAGAACCTGACGTCAGCAGATGCCTCTCAGCATTAAGGATCAGCAGACACGGCCTACAGAACTCTATAGCTTTGGATCTACTACATTAAAATCATACTCACCTACTCCACTCCCCGAACTGCAGATCCATGTTTCCTCTCTGGGCTTCTCCCTGAGAGGACACATTGAACGAGCACTGATGTCATTGGTGATAGTTCGGGGAGGGGGCAGGGCTGAAATGATGCAAATGGCATAATTTCAGGCCCGCCACAAGGGCGTAACTACCATAGGTGCAAGGGGTGCAGCTGCTATGGGGCCCAGAGCTGAAGGGGGCCCATTTTTACTGTCTAAGTAATATGTTTTACATACAATTATCACCATCAATTGCTAAATAGGGGGGCCCTTTCAAAATGTTGCTATGGGGCCTATGAAAAACTAGTTACGCCACTGCCCGCCGCCCACCCTTCCCCGAACTGCCGCAAATGCCGACTTTTATGTGCTCAAGGACAATGTGGGATGGCGGGTGGGAGCACAGTGCAGAGTACTTGCCAAACTTTGGGAGATGGACCAGAGTTTTGGAAGCCTCGTAGCCATTCCAAAAGGATAGGCAAGTATGATTAATATCCCTCTTCCCAAAATTAGAAGCTTATCGGGAATTAAAGAATTCTAATTACTATAAGGACAGAGATAACAGTTTGCTTCCTACAGTATATAAGCATGTTTGTTTTAGTACAGATTTGTGTTTATTGCTATGTCCATCGTTAGCTTAATTAGGGGCATACTTGCTGTCTCCAGACCTCCCAACGGTCTAGATTTTCACAGGAGATATATTAACCCCTTGAGTGGGGGGTTTTGCTGGGACAGGACAAACCTACTAGCAAAACCCACCACAGATAGCAGGATGCCGCTGCCACCCCCCCCCCCCCCTCACCTCCGCTCGGAGCTCCGCTGCCGCCGCTTCCCCCATATGCCTGTCAGTCATCACACAGGCGGCAGGCTCGGGGATGTTTTGCGGCGGCTCGGGAGGACTCGGGTTCCTGAACTCTCCCGAGTCCCCCAAGCCGCGCAGACGGAGCGGAGGGGGTGGAGCGACACAAGGAGGGGGGGGTGATTGGGGGACCCCTTAAGGTAGTGCACCAGTGGTGCTCCACTGGGGGCACCACTGGTGCACACCTAATGCAAAGTGGTATGACCGGAAATTTTCAGGGCATACCACCAAAGGGGTTAAAACATATATTAAAATTGAACCACAAACACACACAACGTGATTTTACAAATTTACTAAACATCTATGCACATTTACACACTCACAGATGCTCACCTCAATTCCCACATCTACGCAAACTGGAGTCAGAAATCAGCACCATGTAAATATACAGTGAATTCTCTCACTTTCGAGGGAAATGCAGTAGTTCAGGCTTTATGAAATGTATTCCCATACAATAATACGGCGTTGCACACCAAATTGGGTCAGAAAGGTAAGCAGGAGATACTGTATCTGTTATATCTGCTGCCTATTACCTTTATACTGAATGGCTCCTATCATTGTTACTTTCTACCTACGTTTGTAGGAAGGATGAATAGATCCAGTAATACTTTTATTGTGTATTGTGTGGAGATCTTGTACTTCAGACTGAAGAGCGTAAGAACAAGAAACATGAAGAAACCAACTTAAGATCAGAACTACTGTAGCAAACTTCACCAAAGAATCGCATCTTATGCATCTTATGCCCTTGTACAAGGATAAGGTCACAGCCTTTCCTGAGTGCAGCCGGCTAAACTGGAACTGAAAGGAACGGCCATTATCACACTGTGAACTGCTACTATTAATATAAGAATGAGACAAAAACTGATCATCCTAAAAAAGGGATTTTACCTTTCGAATCAATTTCTCTGAATCCATCCTGGTGACACAGCTCAACCATGGGATGTAGGAGGGTCCGCAGAAACCAGGCACCTATGCTAAAGCTTTGGGACAGGCAAGCTCCTCCCTTCTGCATCCCAGCATTCCTCAGTTCAACTTCCAGGGCACACTAGGATACGTTACTCAGTACAACGCCTGAACATATTAATATGCACAATCAAGTAATCATAACATGACAACACATGAAACGGCATTACTTACTGAGCGTAAGGGAGGGATCGCTGTGTCACCAGGATGGATTCAGAGAAAGGGATTTGAATGGTAAGTTCTTACAAAAGTCCCCCTTTTATCTTTCATCCATCCTGGTGACACAGCTTAACCATGAGACGTTCAAGAGCCGGTCCTATGGGAGGGTACGCTCAGGCCCGGAGTTGTCATCACTGCTCGCCCAAAATGAAA